>NC_087550.1:57355464-57980464 GCF_036250125.1 Pseudopipra pipra
GAGGTTGAAAGAGTAACTAATCTTTCAGTTAAATAGTTTTAAAAAGTTAATACTTTTTTTAATAAGTAAAGAATTCACAGAATCAGAGAATCACAGCATACGCCAAGTTGGAAGGGACCCACAAAGATCATCGAGTCCAACTCTTAGCCCTGCACAGGACCATCCCCAAGAGTTACACTATAATTCTCCACATGAAATTTTGCATATAACCCATATTGGTTATTCAAGGTTAGTTATGGGAGAACAGGAAAAGAAATAGCATAGTACTTTCTGAAAAAGTGTGATGTTGATCTTACTTAGTTGGAATATAGAAACTTACCTGCAGACAAATTTGGAACAAATCTTCATCCTGTTTTAAGATTGCATTTCTCATCAAAACCAGGTATTGATGTTGACTGTATGGACTTTTGATGAGGGGACAAAAGAGAGAATACTGGGAAATCAAGACACTACTATGATTTATATTGACAGTTTTTCACATTTTTGTGGATCAACAGATACAATTTTCAGAGAGAGTTAGCACTTTTTTCCTCCCTGTTTTAGGTGAGGATCTGAATCTTCAAGCTAAAGAATATCTCTATGTGCTTCCTCTCTCGATAAATTAGTATTTCAGTGCTTATAATATATGGAGTGAAGAAGTTCTGTCACAAAGAAACAATAGTTTAAAATGTCCCTTATTATAGTACTGAGACAATTTGGTGCAGGTTGAGAAACCCAAAACTTAAAAGAACTTTTCAGCTGAATCAAAGGCAAAAATTGGCTTATATTGCCCTGTACCTCTGGATAACATCTTGTAGTGTACCCTGGACACAGTCTAAGCTGTTGGACAAAAGGAGCAGACCAACCTAATAATTTCTTCCACTAGCTCTGTGAATTCAATTTTGGGGTGGGATCAGAGAAATCCAGCTTAAGAAAATTGAATTTACTGAATTCAATTGGAATTAGAAAACAGTTTAAAGTCTGTACACACAACAGCAATTTCTATACATATTTGGAGTCTGGCATTGGAAGACCTTGCCTGCCCTTTACAATTTTGCTTTCTTTAGCTGAAATGTCAAAGACAGATTTTTGAAAGGCCTATGACTTAAGCATGCTCATGAAAGTAAAGTCTCAAATTAAAGTACATTTCCTTTGCAGTTTCAGCAGCTGAAAATAATATTCTTTTTAAATGTTCTTTGATGTTCTACAATGCTGCATATTATTAACCAGTTGTTAAGTTTTGGTTTTATTTTTTCCTTAAAAACCTGCATAGTCACATTTTGTCAAAGAGCTTAAATATGTAACACAGTACTAGTGAAACAATAATGGACCCCTCCAGAAAGGAAGTAAAAAACCAAAACCTTACATTATTCTCTTCCACAGGAAAGAAGTTTATTTCACAAAAAATCCAATATAAAACAGTGCTTTTGTTGAATGTACATTACCTATCATTGTATAGTAGTTCATTATATAGCTATGCAAAATATCATTATTGAACTAGTTTTAATTAATGTACTTGTTAAACAAAGCATCAAACAATAGGTCTTTTACTTCACAAGCATTAGATTAACTTCCAAGGGAATTACTAGGGTACTCATAATTTAAAGGTGAATTCACAGTTTACTGTGTATTAGTGTAACTATTCACTATGAGCATGGGTTCATCTTCCTCCTCTGTAATGGAAATATTTTTTCTCTTGGGCTTTTTTTTTTAATTATTAAAACCCCAGACAAACAAAAACTAACCAACCAAACAAGCAAAAAAAACCCCAAAACAAACAAGAAAGTTGCTCAACATAATCTTCCCCAGAAAAAAAATAACATTGCAACCTTTGGATAATTCTTTATGTCCTTTGTGGGGTTTCACTTCCTTTGAAGTCTATTCAGTTCAAGTTTTGCTGCTGACAGTTAAAACATGGTACAGCTCTGATCAGAACAGATTGGCAACCAACCTTTCATATTCTATTCCCCTTATTATCCTGATTCTTGTCATCATGTTTTTCCCATATCCTTTTCACAGTTGCCTATTCTGTCTACAGTTACGCATGTTGTTACATCACTGTGCTTCATTCAGCAGCCTTGCTGGGATAGTTTGCCCCTCAAAGGGAAAATAATGGTAGTAACATTTATGTCCATTTGGTTAAGCCATTTACTATTATGTTTTGTGGTTTACAGAAGAGATGAAAGCCAGGAGAAAATAGTATTAAGATGGAATAGACAAAATGTCCTTGTGCTGTGACAGGCCTTCAAAGGAAGACTACAAACCAGAAGGATCATTTTGCTGATTACAATATATTCCAAATGTCATTGTGAAACAGCTCTAATCACTAAGTACAGTACCTTACACCCATCAAAGTGATAAAAATATCTCATAAGATTAGATAAAAGCATAGCAAGCAAAAAGTAGTATTTTATTAGGTTTATTAAGTTTACCTGTATTAGAAGCTTTAAAAAAAAATCTTTTCATAAAGTCTTATTAGTCTTCAGTTTCCATTCTCCCTTTCATTACAAGGAACAATGTCTCTTAGGAGAAAGAAATAAAAGAATGAGTGTTCCTGGCAGTGCACTGACACATCCCATTTCACAGGAGTTGGTCCAATCCAATGCATGTAAGGAACAAGAAAGACGAGAGAAAGTCAGGATTGTGTATGTTTAAATATGTGTGGCTAAGTAAAGGGCACCAATGTGACCTGTGCTTAGAAATCTAACAAAACATAATATTCTCTTGCTATAATGCAGGTATAAACATATGTTTCAATAAAATAAAGTTATCGTTAAAGGAGGTTTATTGTAGAATAACTGAGAGGGAAAATAGTGTCTACTTACTGTCTCCTGAAATTGAGAATTTCTGACAAACTTATAATCTGTTTTCTTTACCTATATAGGCTGGAAGTCTGTATATTGTAAAAGATGGGATAAAAACAGAAGGTTACAGTAAGTAGAGATGTTTTCTCTTTCACAAATATGTGTCTCTGATCAAGTTCCTGGCCCTCCTCTGGATTCTTGCCAGCAGGTTCACATACTTCTTGTATTGGGGGTCCCAGAGCTGAATGCAGCATTCTAGGTGGGGTTTCAGGAGAGCAGAGAGTGAGAATCCTCTCCCTTTACCTGCTGGTCATGCTGCTTTTGATGCAGCCCAGGATATATTTGCCTCTCCTCCCTTCCCCTCCCCTCCCCTCCCCTCCCCTCCCCTCCCCTCCCCTCCCCTCCCCTCCCCTCCCCTCCCCTCCCCTCCCCTCCCCTCCCCTCCCCTCCCCTCCCCTCCCCCTCCCCTCCCCTCCTCTCCCCTCCCCTCCTCTAACTTCCTCTCCCCCCTCCCCCTCCCTTCCCCTCTCCCCTCCCCTCACACCCTCCCCCTCTCCTCTCCCTCTCCCTCCCCCCCCCCCCTCCCTTTCCCTCCATGGGTTTTTCTTTAAACTAGGTTTTTCTTTAAGCTAAGTTTTCTGGGAAAAAACCAGCAATAATAAATAAACAAGCAAGCACCCCACCCCACTGAAAATACAAGAATAAAGGGCTTTTTTAATGGATTCAGACAATTATGTCAGGAAACACCCATTTTGCTTTTGATTGAAATAATTGTAACAGAGCTGGGTGTTTACAACAATCTAATAAGTGCCACAGCTACCACCTCTGAACATGCCCCTTGAAACAAAAGGAATATTGTTTTTAACTGCAAGTCATGCTAAATGTCAGCAGAAACTGCTGGAATTTTTTCTCAACCTTGCCAGAATACTCAGCACATAGCAGAAGTGAGTTCTGGCTTGATGATTGGAAAAATAAGGTAGCAAGTAAATAATACTGTAGGTTTTTTTGAGATATTAAATGCTTAAGACAAGTGAAGCCAATATTTACTTGGAGTGCAAAGATCTAAAAGTCATGCATCTAGCGTGCTTCTTTTTCTTCTTTGTTTTCTTTTTTTCATTGCATCCATCTTACTAGTTAGTAAAGAGGTAATGGCAATTAGAGAAAAGAGTTTTATCTTCGCAGGTTTCCTAGTAAGGACACTGGTCTCCAACCTACTCTATGTGGCTTTGCATAAGTGTGCTGTCTACCTGGAGCCATCCTATCATTGATGTCAGATGTGTGGCATTTCAGAAATATACCTTCCTGCCCTGCAATCTCTATGGAAACATTGTCATTCAAACACAGCACTTGCTAAATCAATAAGATTTTATATCAAAATAGAAGTTAAATTAAGGATTGTGAAGAGTTGCAACAATATATAAAAGTGAAATGAATGTGTGCATTTTTCCTGTCTTTGAAGGAAAACTGCAAGCTGTAATTTCTTCAGAATTTGTCAATCAGCAACAAAATCACTTCTAGCTTTCTTACCATCCTTTTCCTAGAGTTTAATTTCTTAATAGAATCAATTAATATGATACTATACAGTGTGTGTCTTATGGCCTGAATTTAAAAAGTGTTCATTCTTCTGCATACTTCAGAGAATATGTACTAGAGAAGAGTTGCCTTTTAACACCAAAGTGTCATTGAACACGGAAGAATCAGAATCATTTAGGATGGAAAAGATCTTCAAGATCATTGAGTCCAACTATAAACCTAACACTGCCAAGTCCACCTGTAAACCATGTCCTTAAGTGCCACGTCTACATGTGTTTTAAAAACCTCCAGGAATGGTGATTCCACCACTTCTCTGGGCAACCTGTTCAAATATTTGATAACTCTTTAGAAGAAGAAATGTTTCATAGAATCATAGAATATACTGAGTTGGAAGGGACCTATTAGGATCCAACTCCTGGCCCTGCACAGGACACCCCAAGAATCACGTCATGTTCCTGAAAGCATTGTCCAAACACTTCTTGAACTCTGGCAGACTTGGCGCTGTGACCATTTCCCTGTGGAGCCTATTCCAGTACTAAATCACCTTTTGGGTGAAAAACCTTTTCCTAATATCCAACATAAACCTACCATGACTCAGCTTCATGCCATTTCCTCAAGTCTTGTCACTGGTCAAGAGAGTGAACAGATTGGTACTTGCCCCTCTGCTTCCCCTCGTGAGGATGTTGTAGACTGCCGTGAGGTCTCCCCTCAGTCTGCCCCAGGATGAACAAACCAAGTGACTTCGAGGGCTCCTCATAAGGCTTCCCCTCCAGACTCTTCACCATCCCCGAAGTCCTCCTTTTCCTAATAACCAGTCTATCTACTCCTCACAAGTCTTGTACCCCAGACCCTTCACCACCTTCATTCCCGTTTTCTGGACATGTTCCAGCAGCTCAGCATCTTTCTTGTAGTGGACGGCTCAAAACTAAACAAAGTGCTTGATGTGCATGAGTCACGAATCCTCCAGTGAGAATGCTGCCTAGGAAGAGAAATAAAATGCAAATGATAGGTCTGGAGTTTAACCTACCAAATGTAATGTCAACATCAGGAAACCTCTTGTTGATGTTCCTAGTGACACATTTTGATGCTGAGATTCCTCATAACTGATTAAAGGTATATAGTAAAAAAATACCAAGGAACAAGTATTTGTGGTTGAACACAGTGCAAATGGGAATATGTCATTACTGTGATTTAGGGCTAACTTGCCTCGTACAATGTTGAAAAATAATCTCACCTATCTGCTACTTAGTCATCCAATAACGTCTTTAGATTCCCTAACCTAAATACTTGGAATATATGAAAGTCAAATATTTTTAAATGAACAATTATGTAGATGATTTAGTGAATTAATTTTTCCTAGGACAAAATAGGGCTAATTGTTGCATAGAGATGTACTGTGTTGACCTTCTGTGGTTGCCAGAAGCTCATCAATTGCTCTTTCACTTCCACTCAAATAACAAAATACACTGAAAATGCTCATGGATTGAGATAAAGGTGAGGAGTTTCCATAGCAAATACTATAAATGGCAAAACAAACTCCATCGTAGAAAATTATTTAATGTATTACCATTTAAAATGTTGAGAAACAAAACCAAATTAAACAAACACTTTTCTTCCACCTCTTTTTTTTTTTCCCAGGGTCAACTTCACTCTTTCATTCCCATTTTCTTTTCCTTCTGCCCCCACAAAGTGCTGCAGGGAGCATGGAGAATGGAGGGCTGTGGTCAGTTCATAACTGAACTGTGGCCAGTTGTCTCTGTCTCTACTTTCTTCTCACAATATTCTCCTGCTTTGACATGGGTCCTTCCAAAGGAAGGCCATAGTTCCTTCAAGAAATGTCCACCTGCTCTGTTGAGATTAATACCAAGACTAATATTATATTGGGCTGCATTAGGTAAAGTGTTACCAGCAGGCCAAGGACTAAGCACTAAGCACTGGTGAGACTGCTGTGTCCAGTCCTGGGTTCCTCAGTACAAGAAAGATATGGATGTACTGAAGAGAGTCCAAAGAAGGGCCACAAAGATGGTTAAGGGTCTGGAGCAGCTCACATATGTATAAAGGCTGACAATACTGAGACTGTTTAACCTGGAGGAGAGAAAGCTCAGCAAGTATTTATCAATGCATAAAAATACATTCAGGGATGGTGCAAAGGAGACAGAGACAGGCCCTTTTCAGTGGTACCCAGTGACAGGACCAGGGACAATGGGCACAGACAGAAACACAGGAGGCTCTGTCTGAATGTCAGGAAACACTGAGGGTGACTGATCAATGGCACAGGGTGCCCAGAGAGACTGTGAAATCTCCCACCTTGGAAATATTCAAAACCTGTTTAGACATTGTCCTAGGCATCCAGCTCTAAGTGGCCCCACTTTAGCAGAGGAGTTGGACCAGATGACCTCCGGAAGTATCTTCCAAACTTAAACATTCAGTGTTTTGGTGAAAGTACCAAATCCACCTTATTTCTTACTGACCTTGCAGAAGATATCCATTATTTTCACCTATGTGATTTTAGTGTTCAGTGTTTGGTGCTCTATCTAGAAAATCTTCACAGATAGTGTCTTAACAGATCAGAAAATTGGGACTGTCTAAGATGTCTCAACTTGGGGGCATAAAACTGAATCATCAAAAATGACTTGTTACTTTGAACTGTAAAGCATTATATTATTGAATTAGAAAATGTTGGTCCCATTAAAAATAATCTTCCAGAGGGAAATAGTTCTTAGTGACAAATCTTTAAAGTGAAAGCCTCCCCCATCTATGTAAGATTTGAAATAATGTACCCACTTCAGTGAAATCTCTAATTATATAGTATGAATTCCTTCATCAAAAAGCCAAGCAATTAATCAAGTCTATTACAAACTCTTCAAGCCACCCCAGATGTATGTGAAGGAGGTGTGAAAAATTAAAGTTCAGTAATCTAAAAAAATACTTCAGTTTTATTCCTTTCTTTGTTGGCTGTGAATAGTTGTGGAGGATTCACAGTAGTATTCACTCTGAGAGTGATTTTTGGGATGGGTTTTTCTGTTCTAAACCCAAATTGTATTCTAAAATTAAAACACAGGTTAGATTTCACATTTTCTATGCCAAGAATTTTCTGAATCAGACATACCAAGTAAGCTCTAGTGATTTTCTGAGTCACTTATGTTTTTAGTATTCTTTATAATTAAAGCTTTTGAGAGACACAGTTCTAAGCAGCTGCACTAGACTAACTAGCAGGTGCTCATGCCTCCACTTGATTTAGTTTCTGTCCTACTGTGATAGCTATCTGGGCTGGAGCAAAAATAGCATCTATGAGTGAACACAGGACAGATTATGATCTTTTATGATACCTCTACCAAAGAATGTATAATCTCAACCCAATCAATGCATCAGTCAGTATAGTAGAAAAATAAGAAAACAGAGATGTCTGAGAATATGCAAAATATTCTTACCTGTGGGAAGTAGATGATTTAACTGAAAGTTAAATGTTGTTTCTTTTTAAGTATATATAGACATAAAGTTCTGTGGTCTTAACTTGCCATGAAAGTTTTGGAAAATATCTCAAATATTTGAGGGAAATCAGACAAGATAGCAATGGAAACAAAATCCTGGAATGCAATCAACAAATGAGGTAATGACATAAGAACAAACATTTGAGTAACAAGAATGGTTGAAACAGAGGAGTGAGTGGAAAGCATAAAGGACAAAGAATGCTGTGGAGTGTAAGTAAGAACACAAAAAGCATAGCACTGATCAACTGAGTCTGACAAATAAAGGATGATGAGGAGGAGAAACAGATTTCAGAAGAATATTGAGACAAAGGTTAAAGAAAAAAAATATTAAAAGCAAAAATGAGAGCTGAAGAACACCAAAATCACAGGATTGCATATTCTGTATATGAGAGACAAAAAATAAGTGAAGCAGCTGAAAGTTAAGAAAAAAGTTTAGGAGGGAAAACAGTTCACACAGAAAAAAAAGAGAGTAAGAACATGTATGGGAATGAATGTGAAAATAATAAGACACAATTCCTTTCAATATAAAATTGAAAAAAATAGGATTATAAATTACAAAGATGTTGAATATGGTCTCTACATCAGCTATTATTGCATTTAGGACATTCACCTTTACATTCAGAAAGAGAGTCTCTGATCATCTCTTTTGCTTGATGTATCATATCGCTCAGCTATCAGATGACATTTGATACTTAGGATCTGGTAATGATGTTTCTCAACATTTTTGTCTTTTTTTGTCTTTTTCAAAAAATTAGTAGACTTAATTTGTAAGGAGGAATTTGACACAACTGTCTGAGCTTCTTATTCTCTCTTTCTTCAATCAGATTGGCTCTTTCCCTCTCCTACTCATGAAAATGTTATTATCCAAGCCTTGCTCTGAGCACAAACACTTTACACTTTCTTCTGGAACCTTCATCACAAAAGAGGTTCCTATAATCATTGCTAGTCTTTTTGCAACTTATTATATAAAAAAAGGTTTTCTATACACTCAATATCTCACATATAGACTCTTCCATTTCATCTTTCCCTCATGTATTACACAACTTCATAAAAAATTGACTAAGTAGAGAAACCAAAAGATGAACTCAGATTTCAAACACCAGACCATTCATCACTGTTGATGGAAGTTTCTTCAAACTGTTTTTAAAGACTCCCACTGAGGAAAACTTCACAATATCCACAGGTACATTCAGACTAAATTTAGCATCTGGACATGAAAATAGGTTGACTGAATAATTGTCTTTTGGGACTGTCTGCCCTCAGCAGTTTTGGAGAACTTTGCTATTTGTTACAAGTGATTTTAATATGTAAGCATTCAGGTGCCAAATTTGCAAGTCTGAATGTTTTCAAAGTTTTAGGAAATACATAAACATCACAATGAAAAACTGAGACTCCCTTATCTGAATTTTGGCACACAGAACTGAAACATTAAAAATTGCCAATAATTTTTAATTACTATTGATAGTATTGAAAATACATTCCCCAGTAAAAGCAAATAAGCAAACAAAAAATATTTGAAAGATTTTCCAGAATAAAATGGTTATTGATGACAAAGCTTTGGCCACTAGAACAATTTATCTACTCAGTGAAAACTCTAGTTATTAATTATAGGTCACACGTACATCAAAAACCCACGCAATTAATCAAGCCAGTTTCTAAAACCTCAAGCTGTTCCAGCTTCATGTAAAGGTGGAATATCAATACTTTTAACACTAAAGTGTTTGTGTCCAGTCAAACTCTTTCTTCCAGCAATTTCAGTTTCTGTCTCCTTTCCCTAAATCCTACACTCGAGGAAGAGATTATTCACTTCCTCTCCATATCAGCTTTCTAAGTACATGAATATGTTTTAGCATGTCCTTTCTTAGTTTTCTAGGGAAAATTAAACCACTTATTTCCATGGGTTTTTGTACTTCATATTTAGTAGGTCATTCCTGTGCTTTTTTGGGGGGGAGGATTGTCTTCTCCTTGTATCTCTCATAAAATGTAATGCTTAAAATGTCGGAAGTTTTACTCCCTATGTTTTACATGATAAAACACTGTTCATACTTCCTAATAAATGCCTTAGAACGTTCGCCTTTTCTAACTACCTAATAAACAGTCTAGTATATTATTCTGTCTAAGCTTATGAAAATGAAGGTGTCTCAATTTTATCCCTATTTTCTCCAATTTGTGGAATTAATTTGAAATTCTAATCCTCTCTTTCAACATCTTGTCTATCCATGTTTCATGCCACCTGGAATAAAAATCCTGCTCTCTAGTTTAACCAACAGGCCATTATTGAAACAGTAGCTACTCTAGTTTGATCTCTCTTAGGGTATCATTATTTATCATTATTTTGAAACTAGAGAGGGAATCCTTTATTGCTATTGCTCTTTCAAACTCATGTCAAACTACTTCAGACAAAGTATACAAACAAAGCATATACTTGATGTGGATTTACAAACTGGAAAAGGTTAGATATATATTTGAAAGCTATCAAGGTTCCATCTGTCACCTGAAGCAACTGATGTTCTTCAAAGGCCACAAATCATGTAGTAACATATTAGGCTTTCAATATTGTCAGGGAAAAAAAAAATGATGAAAATCTTACACATATTAGTTAAAAAAAGAAGAGCTTATGCTGCAAGTCTATTACACTGAATAGTTTTTTAAAGTGTCTCTAAGTTTTCTAAAGCATTTTCTATATTTAATGCTCTGTTTTAGTATATAAAAAAAAATCCTTTGAATGAAACAGATTAAGAAAGGGATCGATAATCAGTTTTCCTTATACTCATTAAATCTTTATCTGTGGGAACTTTTCCTGCAGTCTTTTTCTCTAATAGAAATATGGGGGTTCTTCAAACAACAAACTCTACACAATTGCCTCTTGGTTTCTGAGAAAATAATTTTGTCACATTAGATTTTACAATGCACTTTTTTCTTCTATTTTTAGATATCTCTTAGCCTGTTAGTCACATCAACTAGTAGTATATATCTATAGTCTTGTACCAATCTCAATTAATTACTGTAAACTCTACATTCAGTCAATGGAAAGACTCAGTTCTTAACAGAGCAAATCATAAAACTATTTTGATGTCTACCTTAAGATATTCTGACTAATTTCTTTTCTTTGACTGCATAAGGAGGCTTCATTATTAGTTCTGTATCACAGATGTCTACACTTCCTCAATGAAATCTTTCTTCCTGACAGAGCACACTCAGATGCCTTCAGAGGAGGAAATATTTCTGCTCTCTTCTGGAATTCCACACAATCCACAAAGAATCTGTCAGAAAAAAAAAGCGGTCATGTCTTTTCTTGTCTCCTTTTTACTAATATTTACAGAATCCACAAAGTAAACTTACAGCAAATAAAACAGATACATACTGTTCCACAGCAGTCTTAACTAGAAATGACTACAATTTCTTTTTTAATTTTTTTTCCAATTGAAATATGAGAACTAGTGGGAACAAAAGACACATTCATAAATCCATTTATCTTAACTAAAATAATAAAATTGGAGGAGATTATCAAGTAAAAAGTCATGATTGTGACTTTATAGGTATAAGAAGCAACTTTTGCAACACAGTAAGTGTTTGGATGCTGACAAGAATACTCAAGATTTCACTGGGTTTTGTATTGCATCACCCATGACAGTGATGTTCTTTTGTTGGCAATTACAGAATTTAAACAGCTCTCACTAATTTTATGCTAATTGCTTAAGAATAACTGGCTTATGTCAGATATAGCTACAAAGCGTAACAATAAGAATAAAATCTTCTATTTTTCCCCTCTTCTGAGTATGATTTTAACAATGTCTTTTAAAAATAAGATAATCTAAGAGACATCTTAAAATATTAAATAAAAATTTCAAACTAATAAGAAAACATAATGACACCCAGGTTGTTCCAGCAGTAAGGTATAGTTCTGGAAATATAAAGTTTAATTTCTCCTTTGTTGCTTGGTCATGTGGAATGATTGACATGGGAAAGACAAGTAGTTTTAAAACCTTTTTAGTCTGCAGATCAAGAATATTTTGCACTGCAGACATGGCTCACTCTAGGCTAATAAAATTCTATTTGAAATTGTCTTATTTAACTAAAAAAAAGTATAATAGTTATAGTCTGTGGCTTCTTAGAATCAGTTCAGAATCCATGTTCTGCAGAAATTACTAAAATAATTGATAATGGCAGGAGTGGGGGCCTCAGTAATATAAACAGTGCAGAGAAAACGCAATTCATTCAGTTCCCCAAAATTATAAAACTTGAACTCCTGAGGTAACTCATCACAAGGAAGATAATATTAAAATGCACAGTCGAGAGGAAGGAATGTTCTCAAGAAAATTCACATGAAAATACTTGAAAAGCTTCCATTATCAACAAGAAAAGGTTATAAATATATGTCCTTCAGTGTAATTCATAGTACAAAATCCAGAATTCAATCAAGATTTGAGAAGTGTCTCTAAAATTATGCAAAATGTTAACATATAGCTCAAGTTCAATATCTGTTTAAGGTACAGCTCCTATTTCAAACGTGTGGCTGATCACTCATTGTGTGGCTTCATTCATTCCAAACCAGCTGTCAAAAAGAAAGATTGCTGAAGTCAGTTCAGAAATATCTTAGTTCTCTCAGCCAGATTGAATGTCAGCTGTTTTCCAAAGCAATGAAATTAATAAAAATGATTCTGCAGTAGAAGCAAGCAGTACAGTAAGCTCAGACATCCTCTTGTTCATTAATCATTCAGTGTCAAAGAGACAAATAAAGGCCCATTTCATTGGGTGCCTACATACCAGCTGATCACCCTTGCATAACCTGTACTTACCTTGCTTAGTTCCCAAAAGCTCATTAGAAAACTTTGTGAAGGACATGATTCCCAACGTGCTAGTTCTGGGTAAAGCTAGTCATAATAAATTAACAAGAATAATTATTTTGTATTGAACTTAATTACATTCAATTATTAAATGAAATTAAATTATTAAATGTAATGTCAGTCTAGTATCTGAAATAATTAGCAATGTTCGATTTATTATGGAATTTTCTTATGCTGCTAGATGCACAGTGTGAAAGATTAATGTCAATTTCAACCTTCGACATAAACAACACTAATTTTGATTGTACTATTTATTTTCTTGGATATATCAGTGGGAAAAACAGTTTTGGAAAAACTTTCATACTAAAACACTGTTAGAGGCCTTTAAAAATATTTTGTTTACAGATTATTTGTAAAAACTATGATTGCTTCTGATGCCATAGTACTCTTATTTTTTCTCTCTAGGACAATTGTATTGAACACAAATTTCTGCCGTGGTCTGAGTGGGGAGAGGAATGGGGCCGTAACACAGCAGGGATGGGTCCAGAATCCAGGTAGAGGTGCAAACGGAATACTTTATTGAGGTGTGCAGGGGTTTTATGAGTTCAGCCAGGGAAAGGGCTAGAACATGGGGTGGAGCATGAGACAGACAACCGGGGGAACAAATGAGATTAAGAGCTCGGGACAAGAGGGTGGAACCGGGGAGGGACCGCGGAGGAACCGGGGAAGGAAAGGGCGAATGGTAACTTTCTCCTCTCTGCAGCTTCTTGAGCCTATCAGAGGTAGAAGGGGGGAAGCAGGGAGCAGGCAAAGCTCGCGGCAAGCCCAGACCTGCCCAGGCTGTGCACTGTGTAGTGTGGATGCAATGCAGTACACATATTTGAAACCATATAATAACGGTAAAGTCCATATAATAAAAGTCCTGTCAATTGCTGTATGACTTTTTCCACTCCTGAAACTGCTCCCATCCTGAATCTTGCTCCTTCAGAAATTTCTTTGCATAGTTCACAACCCAAAGCATCCTTATATTTCTCCCCTGTTTTTTGAATCAGACTTTTTTTGGCAGCTGCATTTTACTGATTTAATCTGTTTAGTCTGATATTTTCTTTTCCTTTTATGTTATTTCAGCTTTCTTTTACATTTTTGTTTCTGTTGCATTGCGGTTGGTTTGTTTCTTTGTTTCATTCAAATGTTGCTCTGGTAATGCTCTTCCACTGTTTGTTTTTTTTTCCTTAAATCGAAATGTCATCTGTGCAGACCTCGATAACTTATATGACATCAGAAATGTGTTGCATTTTTTTGGTAAAACACCTTGTTTAGTGAACACAGCCCAAACGTCAGTTTGAGAAACAGTGTTTCCCAGTGGGGCTGTTGAATGTGCACAAATATATCCTCTGTTTTTCTAAGGGCAGCTAGCATAACCCTGGTGATGTATGAAGCATAAAAAATAAACATATTTGGCATCAGCCATCATCTCTTGAATATCTCCCCTTCAAAAGCAGAAATGAATATTAACAAACTAACAATTTTTTTGGGGTTTGTTTACAAGCTGACAAGTCTGTCAGAAATGTGTCAATTATGAAAATTTTTCCTACAATGGCCAATGACTATATTCATTTTAGTCCTTTGATACACAGTGATTTCCAGAGGAATATTATCATTCTAACCTTACATAGAGGACCTACTTGTGGCAATGAAATGGGAGACATTTAGCCTTCTCCACTAATCTTCTAGATTGTTGTATTTCTCAGATTTTGAAAGACATATTCAGTGAGTTTTTCAGGTGTGATGTTACCTGGATTTTGCAGTGAATGTACTTTTGATTAGGCACAGGGGATAAGACTTTTCATTTTAAAAAAAAATGTTTTAATATAAAAATCATCCAATACTGACACAATATGTCGTACACATACATTTGCTCATATGTGTAATTCATAGTGAAATGAAACTCATAATTGCCAGTTCTGATTTTTTACTTTTTTAATTTTTTCTTCCCGTCTCCTACCTCACCCTCCCATTCTATCACTGGTGACTCACGAACCTAATTTTTCCCTTGGATGTTGTCGTGGTTTGAAACCCCCAAAAATTCCAATTTTCGAGTCCAAGCCACCCCCTCCCACAACTCAACCCAGTGTGAGAGGGGTTTTCCAGACACAACACAAGACTCAATATGGGGGGGAAGGGAATTATATTACAATTATTACACAAATAAATATTATAATACATTATATACACAATCCTATCTCTCATACGATAAAGCAGTATGGATCAAATCTCTTTTCCCTCCAATAAAAGTCCAGAAGGGAAGAAGGAAAGATCCTTTCCACGTTCAGGGCAGCAGTGTCTCTCTCCTGAAATGCAGCAGTCGTAGCTGGATCTCTCTCTCCATTACACACAAGGGGGTCTCCTCTCACCCCTCGGCCCTTCCGCTCTGAGCAAAGGTCTCTCTCCCGTGGACTGCAATTGTCGGGACAAAAGCTCACACCACGTCATATCACGAAGTGCAGGGGTCTTCCCTTCCTCAGGGGATTTACCCTCTGAGTCAGAACGTTTAGGGCAGCTTTTAGTTCAGTCTTTTGCTCCATGCGTTCTACCAGAGCTCCTGTACTCTGTCTCAGCTGCCAGCCTGGCAGCAGCAGTGGGGGTGCAAGGCCACCTCCCTCACATTCCGTCCGGCCATCCCAGTCCAGCTTCCAGGACGTCTTGAGCTTCTCAACTCCTCTTTCTCCGATACTGCTGCATTCCAAGACTCCCCTCAAGCAGGAGTCCACCCCCTCCTCCTAGGAAGGGGTCTCAAAGGGGTTTTGGGGGGAGCTGATTCAGTTCTTACCCCAAAACTCTCTTTGTTGACCTTAATCCTCTCTCTCTCTCTCCGTCAGACATCTCTGTGTCTCTCTGCTTAGCTGCATGCCATCTTTGCTGCTTGTTTCTTATTTTCTTGGCTTTCAACCATAGCCTTCCACTCAGCGCTGCCTCTGCCGCCGCTTCTTCTGTTTTCTGCTGCCCACTCACAGTGGAGAAACTTCCCCAGCTTTTTAGCTACAGAACTTGGTCCAGTTTAACACTGTTTCCGAGTTTCTGCAACCCCATCTAGGGGGCTGAGGGGCCGTGGCCCCCAGCGGGGCTCCTGCCCCTTCTTCCCTCGCGGCCTAAAACACGGCCACTTCCCCTCCAACTACATCATCTCCCTTCTTTTCCAGTCTGGTGTGATATGTTTAAATTTTGCAGAGGTGCTGTTTTCTGTGAAAACAAAGTAAAAAACATCCATTTAATCCTCTTCTTTTTTTTTTTAAAAAAGTGGTATTCTAGGTTCTATTTTTTTAAATTTTATTTTATTTTTATTTAAGAAAGAAGAGCTTAAATTTGGGGTAAAGATTCAAAGTCCTCTCAGACCTCCAGGTGTTGAAGATGAAAACCTCAGACTGAGTGGGAAAAAAAGCAGACTCTCAAGTAAAATGAAAGAAGAGATATAACTTACAGGACAGAGATTACAAGACATTGATATATCCAGTAAATAAATTTTTCTTTATTTTTGCTCTTCTATTTCTAATTTTTCACTACAGATATCCAGTGTATTTGAACTTTCAATTATTTGTTTTGTGAAGTATATCAGTCTTGTCTCTCTGAACTTTCTTCCTGCTGTTTTTTCTTTTTTTAATCTTTTTTTTAAATTATTTTATTTAATGTGAAGAGTAAAGAAGCATTAAGGTATGATGGCTGCCAGAAACTGAACTGGAGTTTGAAGTTTTCTGATGGCTTCCAGCTATACAATGAGCCAATGCAGCACAAAAATTACCCACAAATAAAAATATCTCTAAAATAATGAAATCAACATCAATCTATGGTTTAGGATTTGTTTCTGTATATATGAGATAGTATCTTACTAAGAGTCTATGTATTGACTAAATATTAATATTACAACATTTTTGGCTAGCAGGGGAAATTTCAAGTAATTCACATACAAGGGAAAATTAAGTATGTGGATTAAGTGAAAAGGTGAAGATTCCAAACATCTGTTTTATTTTCTCTATTTCATTTTTTTTCTTTCATGATATTCCTCTATGTCCTTGCTTTCCTTCATATTGGTAAGGTATTTTTTCTTTCATAGGAAAGTTCAAGGATAGCATGTGATAAGAATATTTAATCTCCTCTAAGTAGAGTCATGGGGCCAAATTGATCAATTCAGTTTTTACTAACATAAGCTCAGCATTTAACTATCAATTTAAGCATGTGACATTTCTTCATCCTTACATCACAGATCAGAGAATTCAGTCTAAGTAATTGCTTCTTATTTTACCATAATTCATTTTATTCAGTGTTTTATCTATAATTCCAAATAAAAAAAAGAATACTGAAAAAATTGTGAAATATTGTGAAAAAGGGTAAAAACTGTGTTTGAAATGGTAGGACCTTTCTGAAACTTTAATCTGAACTGGAGAGTGAGTCAATAAATGAATACACCCATTGAATAATGAATTAATAATGAGACTAAAAAGAAGGAATCTTTATCATATGAAAATTATGAATAAAATCTTCTATGATTTACAATTCATATGATAATATGGATTGTATCTGGCATAGCAGTTGTAATTAAAAAGCTTTTTCCTGAAGTTATTTATTCAATTAGTTATTAGTTTAAATTACCTTTTGAACTAATTTGTTCTCTTTTAGAAAACAAAACCAAAACATTGATTACTTACATATAATTTTTCTCCTTACATTACAAAATAATTACCAAATTCTGTGACATTGCTTTACTGAAAAAAGTGTCGTTTTAAAAAATATTTTGAGGTATATTTGCAAATATTCTTAGCAAAAATGTACAATCATCTTTTTGAGATGTTGTTGTAGAAGATAATGGATATTCTACTGGTCAACTGCTGAAGGTGTAAGTCATACTCAGTAGCTTAAGTGATGTGCTTATTTACTCAGAACTGTGTATTGCTCATGCTGTGGGTTACATAATAATTATGAAGAAATGATTGGGACTTTTAGCACTCTAGCTAATGCTAATCAGCCTGCGAAATCTGAAAGTTCCCTGGCAGAACAGCTTATCTTAGAAGATTAAGAGCCTCAGGATCTACCCAGGGAGGCAGCAGAATTCCTGAAGAAATAGGTCTGGTTGGTTAATTGGACCTCTTTTTCCCCTCAGAAGAGTATGTCCTATGACCATAACTCATCTTTTTTTTCTTTATGGAAGCAGTTTTGATGAGGGGCATAGGCAGACTTAACCTCAGTGACATTTCCTTCATTGTTCCAGTTCCACTTGCAGAGCCTCATTCCTACTATATCAGGGCACCTGGGAAGGTGGGGTAGTAACAGAGGAGACGTGCCTGCTGTGCCAGCCAAAAACTTGTCACCATTGCTTGTCACCTGTCCTTAAGTTAATGCATTTTGCTGGATGGAGAGAGGATAGCGAATCCTCCATATAACACGTGCTCTCTGCCTGTCTCAGGGAACGCAGGGTGCAATTCCTGTAGGCTTGCTCTCTCTCTCACCGGTACTCCTCAGCCTTTTCTTCTACTCTGTCACTAAGTGGAGGAGTTCTTCTTCCTGGGCACAGCTTCCACTGAGTTGTTCACTATTGCCATCCAGTACTGGCGTACAAGCAGGGCACACCCTGCAGCCCAGTGCCTGGATGGCAGTGTGTTCTTATCAGAGCTCTACCTGGGAAGTGGCATCAAGTCATGGCAGATACAGAGTTTAAACAGGACACGGTCTTTGCCAGGTTGATACCATTGCTCTCTGATCAAGCTGGCTGAGTTTCAGTGCCCTTCCTGCTCGCCCTTCCACACAAACTGCTGTGGAAACTACCATGCCATGTCCTTGCTGATGTACCATTAAAAAAATCATACCTTTTTCATAGGCTGAAGCCATTACTGAAGGAGTTTTTAATTGTTGTTTTGTGTGATGCTATCTATTTCGCTTTCCTCCCTCTTCCCAACTAGATCATACACTAGGGCCTTTCAGGAATTTCAGAGGAAGAGAAGGGCATTGCAAGAACGAAGTGGTACAGTGATGGCAAAAAGGCACAGAAAAAATAGTTAATGATTTGGCTGGTATACCTTTTCCTTGCTCTACCTGTTTTTCTAGAAGAACATTTTAGGAGCACTGGTTAATATCATGTTCTGTTCTACTCACGGGATAGAAAGTGTTCTACTCACGATAGAAAGGAGTAGTATACACAAGGTAATAAATTTGGTAAACTAGATGTTTGAATAAGATATAGAAGGCCCAGAGCCAGGATTTTGCAAGTTTGAAGAATTCAGGTCACCTAATTTGAAGAGGTCCATGACAACCACCAGAGGGATGAAGGCTTGAGGAGAAGACCTCCACAGTAGAAGATTGCGCATGTCTAGAAAGACTCCACCAAGAGACTAGCCTACTTATTAAAATGTATGTTAGCTGATGTAACCAAGTATCTAAAGTGTATAAAATGGATTGCTTTTGCACTTTCAAGTCAAGCAAGTTTGTCCAGCACGAGCTGGCTTGCCCCTAACATTGAATAAACAAATACTTTGCTGCTTATAGATAAAAAAGTCTCTGAGTAGTTAATCATTCTGAGGTTTTTCAGCATCAAACAGACAAGTTGTTCTTAAAGATTGTTCTGAGGTTCTGCTGTTTAAGATTGTACACCTTTAAGGAACCAATATCCATTTTCTTCTTCCATCTTTCCTCATAGAAAAATATTTTGGAGCGAAAAATTTCCATTACCACATTTGGAAAAGGGAGGAAGGCTTCTAATTTTCTTAGACACCTTTGAAAAATTAATGCAGATTGTGGAACACTTGCCTTCTATGTACAAATGAATATTGCTCATGAGAAATAAGCTCTTAATACTGCAAATAACTTCAGTTAGATTACTGGAGTGTTTCTTCCTGAGAAGGCAAAATAGTCCATGATTTTTTCATATGCATCAGCAGGTGATGTTTGACTTTGTTTCAGTATACATGACATAGAGATTACTGTTTAAGATTAGCTGAAGAGAGCTGAAAAGATCCTAACACCCATCTCCTCAGATTTTTTCCCTTTTTTTTTATTACCCGTAAGACCCACTGTCTTATGAACAGTGAAATATTAAATCTAATGGTTTTTAAGTGTACCTTGTACATAGTAGGTGACAGTAGAATTGGGAGTCAAACAAGAGAATCAAGTGAAATAAAATGGCAATAAGATTAATTTTATTACATAAAGTTGATAATAGATGTTTGAATTCAAACCAGGGTTCTGCAATTCACCATACTTTGTGGCTTACAATACTGCTGTATACTCAAAGTATCACCACACTTGAATGGGTAAGATACTTTTAAATGAAAACAGCGATTACTACAGAAAATATAGTAGAATATTAGTTTGTTTGGATTCTTCTTGGGTTTTTTGCTTTTCTAATTTTTTTTTAAACTTTATAGTTATAACCATTGCAGATAACTTGAAGGCTGTTTAGACATATAATCTTTTTTATTTCATTTTTTTCTATGTAACGGCATTAAATAGTAAGCTTTTGAAGAGAACAACTCTATGCAATTAAGTTGCAGCATAAGATAAAAATCTCATTAGTCATTATCTATAGTGAGATGCTGATGGACGTTTATTCTACATTAGTTAAGCTGAACAGTAAGCTTACATTTGTCATAATTTCCCTGTTGTCCATACTATTTCTAACACTCATATGATATTGTGGTGTAAGTGTTGCCAAAAAGTAAAGTAATTTACACTAAAAATCAGAAGAACAAAAAAAAATTTAACTGAAGGGAATTTGTTTTTAAAATAATTATACATGAATGGAATTTTAATGGAATACCTACTTATAAAAACAGATTATTTCCTCAATGAAGACAATAGGTAAATTTACATAATCCTGAAATATTCTATTCTATACTAAATAACCCATGTTTTCAAAAGACAGCTGCCTTAGTAGAACTTTTCTAAATACCTTTTGTAGAAGAACTTAATTTGCCACAAAACTAGAGAAACTGATGAGATTCAAAATGTATCATATAGTATACTGAGTTGGAAGGAACCCACGAAGATCATTGAGTCCCAGCCCTGCACAGGACTGCCCTAATAATCACACTACATACTTGAAAGCATTGTCCAAACACTTGAACTATTGTGTTATATATTTGCCTCCTCCAGGAAACTATGCTTTTTTGCTTGTTGGCACTAGAAAAGTGAGTCCTAGAAAAGATTTGGCCATGATTCAGTTACTCAGACATAAGCATATGCTTAGGCCTCTAGTACGATTTCAAACAACCTTGATGCCTCAGACATTTATTTATATGGGTCTGTCAAGCCTTGGAGGAAGCCTACATCTGAAGCAGTTTTTGGAGTCCAGACCTCAAGGCAAATATAATGACATCAAAGTCCATGTGTGGGCTCCAGAATCAAATCATGTTAAGAAGAGATATCAGAATTAATGCATGTCCTTCTTATACGATAGTTTTCAGCACCAATGCAATGATTATTCTCAGCATGCAGCAGCAGATATCTTCAAAGAAATGGAGCGACTATTTTTTCTTCAGTGTGGAACAGAGACTACCAATTTAAACAACAAACTACAATTTTTTTCCTGTTTTTTTTCTTCCATGTCAGCTACCATTTGCTCTTTAAATTCTCAGCATGCATGCCCTTTACTTTTTCTAGCTGTGCACGAGGACAAAACTTTAAGTTTTCCAGAGAGCAGGCATGATTTTGTTCCCTATAGTATTTTTCTCCATCCTGCATCTTCCTTCCTGTACTTACTGGAAAGTGTGTAGGTTTTTTACCCTTTCTGCTACACAACACAGTGCAAGGCCAGAGCCCTAGTGAATAAAATTTTACAATACCTTAAATGTCAGTGGGTGTAATCTACAAGAATTTCATAGTTGCCTTTCATCAGCTTTTGCAGGCATGTTGCTTTATGCAGGAAAGAAAGCTTTTTAATAAGGACATAAAAGAAAGTAAATGAGACAAGGAAATAAATGAGTATTTACCAATGAGGGAGGGGTACAGTACAGTCCTTACTAATTGGTTATGATTGAAATTTAATAAGCCATTCAAATGACTGCATGCCTTGTATTTGCCTTATCATCTGAGCTCTAGAAGTTGAGTGGCTCTTCAATTCCCAGGATGGACTAATGCTTAAAATGCAGTAGAATTGCTTGAAAATTTATAAACTTCTTTATTGGAATAGAAATGCAACATGGCCAATGAGATATAACAAAGTACTCTCAATGCATGGATCAATTATAGTTATTTTAGCTTTTAAAGAACACCATGCAAATGCTCAGTCAGTCCTTTAAATAGCTGGAGAGAAATAAGTATGTCTGTGCCCTAAAACTTCATAATGCTCTACAATAGCACTCTCACTCCCCTATTTAATCTGAAACTTAGTAAGTGAGAAAATGAATGATAGCACCAAGAAATAGAAGATATATTTCATTTTCTCTGGCTTCATAAGCTGGAAGGTGTTTCTAAGTCAGTGTGTGTCCTGTACGCAGCTTTACTTTTCAATATGCGCAAAACACATTGTCTCACTGCCTACTATAAGTTTATGGAATCACAAATTAGTCACCCTTACTGCAATAAGGGGTTTCTATCTTAGAGACAGAGAAAAAGTACCTCATTTTTCTAGCCAAAATTTTTACAAATGTCATACTAGAACTGATGTTCTTAAATCTATTTATCGACTCATGATACAAATCATAAAGGTGGCATCATATATTTCTGCTGTGAAAAAAACTCAACACAACCAATTAACAGAGGATCAAAGGTCTTCTCTCTGAATGCTCTTTTGTGGATTACTGTCTGTGGTGTTAAGTATAAGGATTCCAGCTGGTGTTTCCCCTGTGCTTTGGAGAGCAGAATTGTTACCACCATAATCTCTTACACATGAAATACTCTCTTGAGATATTCCAGAATTAAAAGTTCTTTTTTTTTTTTTTTGCCTCATGTTACTGACTCATAGTTGGTTACAAATCTATTATAAGGTCAAGATCTATGTCTGCCCTTTTTAAAATATATATATCTATATATCTATATATCTATATATAGATATATATAGAGATATATTCTAGTCAGTTAGCCCCCATTTTTAGTTTGCACCTTAGGTTTTGATATAACCATTGCATTTCTCTGTATTCTCTGATTGAAATTCTCAGAATGTAAATTCACTCATAGTAGACAGTGAGACAATGAGTTTTGTTCATATTGAAAAGTAAAATGAAACTTGAAATTATATGAATTTAAATTTGTTGAATTTTGTAGAAATTTGTCAAAATCCCATTATAGTGTTAAGTTGCCATTGAAAATGACTGCCATCTTTTCTACTATAATGTAGTCAATCCAGGAAGGACATTGAGGTGCTGGAGCAGGTCTGGAGAAGGGAAATGAAGCTGATGAAGGGTCTGGAGCACAAGTCCTATAAGGAACGACTGAGGAAGATGGGGTTGTTTAGCCTGGAGAAAAGGAGGCTCAGAGGAGACCTCACCACTCTCTACAACTACCTGAAAGGAAGTTGTAGCCAGGTGGGGGTCAATCTCTTCATTCAGGGAACAGGTGACAGGACGAGAAGGCATATCCTCAAGCTGTGCCAGGAGAGGTTTAGGTTGGAGATTAGGAAGAATTTCTTTACAGAAAAGGTGATTAGATACTGGAATGGGCTGCCCAGGAAGGTGATGGGGTCACCATCCCTGGAAGTGTTTAAGGAAAGACTGGACATAGCACTCAGTGCCGTGATCTAATTGACATGGTGATGTTCAGTCATAGGTTGAACTCGATGACCTCAGAGGTCTTTTCCAACCTAAATGATTCTGTGAATCCATTTACATATTTTGTCCATTCCAACTGTTATTAAAAATAAGACTGCTAGGTCCAGGACAGGTAGATCCACGAGGAATGACACTTGAAACAACCCACCTTGGATACAGGTAAACTATTATTAACTACTTCTTCAGGGTAAGTTCTGAATGGGTGATTTTAACTAAACTGTATTTTCTTAGCTTGCTCATAAGAATGTCATGCAAGGCAGCATTAAAAGAGCTTAATAAAATCAAGCTGTACCAAACCTACTGCTTCTTCTTTATTCACTTGTCCTGTTAGCCTGTCAGAGAAATAAATTATATTAGTTTGACATGATCAGTTCTTGACAAATGCATGCTGTCCCTTTTTATCACCTTATTATCTTTGAGGTACTTATAAATTGATTTCTTAATAATTTTTTTTACAGAATCTTGCCAGAAATTTGAGTTAGACTAACATAACTGTGATGCTGTGGGTTCTTTTTTTTTTTCTTTTTTTTCCAACTTATTTTTTGAGCTTAGGTATTAAGCTTATTCCTATTACAACACTGGATCCCATAAATCTAAAAAATTATTTTCCAGGGGTCTAGACATTTTATAAAATTAATTCCTTATGTAAAAAGATTAATTTAGCCAAGATGCACAAATTGAATTTGCCCACTCTACTTTATAAAAGATATATATAGAGTATTCTTTCTGTATTTTGGTCTGTATAACAATTCATATATATGTGTTTAAAACAAGGGGGGTTTAGCCTGTTTATTTGGGTTTTTTTAAAGTAAAAAGGTTCCATTTTTCTTGATCTTTACTTAGTTCAATGTTTGCTATGTATCCTTGGTTCTTTTTTTTTCCTTATTTTAAATTTCCTTTTCCTAGGGCTCTTCTGTTTTTTGCTAATGGAAACTCATTTTGCACCTTAGTCTTCCTGATTTTATCCTATTTTTTTTCTCCTTTTGGCATATTCTTAGAAATCTACCCATATTTCCATTTTTCTTTTATTTATCTAAAAATTATTTCCATGTCCTTGAAGAGTTTTTGGTCCTGTATTGCTTTCTTAATATGCTTCCTATCTTAGATATGGAATGGTATAGTCTCCCATTATGGGTATAATCTCAGCTTTTTCATTACTGCCAATTCTCTCACATTCCTGCATACGTTACAGTCTCTCTCTCTCTGAACAACCTCGTCTCTTAGTTCCCTGTGTTGCCAATGCTGGATTTTTTGAATTGTGTTATCTTTAGTCTTCTTTTTTTCCTATACCATCAATTCCTTAGAGAATTAATTATTATTCACTTTTAAGTAATTTTTATTCAACTCACGTTATACTTGTAGTTTCTCAGTCACTATTTCTGCATGGGTTATAACAAATTCTAAAATAGCATTTTCCCTACCACCTTTATAAAGAAAAACAAAGTTTTAATAGAATACTGTTGTGACTCAGAAATCTGAAACTGTTAGTGCTGTCTTTCACAGCAGTACATTTGTTCCCTGTTCATTAGTATCTGGTTGAGCCTAAACTTTCAACTGAGAGATGTGAGAGCAGCCAAGAACTGATACTCCTTCCCTTATTACCCTAGGTGTTACAATGTCTTCTGATCAGACCATGGCAATACATGGCATATTGTCAATACCCACATGGGAAAACAGGAGGAAAACTGTCAAGCATTTGGGTGAGACTCTCACACCTATATGTAAGCCCAGATTTTGTCCCTGGAAAGGAATCAGTGCAGATTAGTATTTTTTTCCTCATAAGAAATCTTCCAACAGCCAAGATAGTTAGTGTTCTATTCTGGGAAATATGAGCTGTTAGATTTTGTAGATTGAAATTCAAGTAAACTTTTTTCTCTGTCAGATTTGCAGTAACAATTGCTGTGCAGTCTGACTCTGTTCTATTTTGGATCCAAAAGCAGATGACACTTGTTCAGTTTCTACTTATAGTCACTAGAGATTTGGTGAAAGAAGGTCAGTTTACCACAGGATAAAACTGATGCTTTCCATATGGTAGCAAAATCTGATTAGAGAAGCTCAAAAGATTTGCCATCAATGAACACCAAATGGTAATATAAACCCCATTTGGATCTAAGCACTGCCTCCTCACCCATCTCTAAAATGTAAGCATAGTTAACGTGTGAACGAGCTAGTTTGCTGTGACATTTCCTAATGTTATGTTCCAAGAGAATAATTTCGTAAATTCATATGGCGATTTCAATGAGTCAGCTCGGATTTGTACTTTAGGAGAGACTGCCTTAGAATGAACACACAGCTATTATCTCACAGATGTCTGTGGTAAAGTTTTAAAAAATTACAGACGTAACTGGAATGAACAGGGAATCAATTATGAGCCACAGAAATTATTTCAGTGTCTGAGGCTAATTATATTAATTATGAACCAATGCAAAATGCAAAAAATGCCATTTCCAATAATCAAATAAGGTCATTATTAAAAAAAAAAAAGATAGTTAAAATAGTTAATCATGTACTCTTTTTAAGATGTTAATTATAAAGTCAAAGCCCAAACACGTCACTTGGTGATTACTGAAAATTTTTACTTGTTTCTTAATTATTTATAGCTACATAATTTTATTTAGTTCAACTAAATTTATTTCAAGGAGCTATTTCAACTTACTATAAACACAAACATATGACTGCTTGCATCCCTAGCCTGGTGAGGGCTTCCATTTACGTCTGTCAGCTTATAGATTTTTGTGACCTTAGTAGTATGGGCCTTACTTTAAAACTATAACTAAGAGATTAATGACCCCAAGGCATTACTTCCTATAAGCCATGTCTGCAAAGGAAGCTTTTGAGAAAGACAGTCCTTGTGAGAGAATATAGAACGAATAGACTTCCAGTGAAAGAATAACGTGAAAAACACCCTTAGTAGTAAGGTAAAGACGATCATATAAAATACTTGCCACTAGTACTTAGGCTTGAATTTCATGCCCATCTTCTAATAAATCTATGTTCTTGCACTTTTGTGTTAATTTCAATTAGTGTGACAGAAAGTTTGTGGACTTTTATTGTAAAGAGATGATCCTCAGAATGTTCTTAATCTACACGGTAATATGTGTATATGTGTGTGGATGTAGGACTAATGTAAAATGGTTTGTGAGTCTTGCTCATCTATTTATTTTAAATATCAGACTAAACAACATTTTGTTGATTTGCTTGTAACATCAAAGAGTCTGTAATTTTAGATTGTCCAAACTCTGAAAAAAATGGGGGATTGCTTTCATCAAGGCTTCTTCTTCAACAACTTCTTTAAAAAAAAGGCAAGGAAAAAAAAATCAACAGAAAAAGCTGGGGAAAAAAATTAGAAAACTAGAAAAAATGTCTAAGAACTGTAAGCGTCAAGAATAGCCAGTTTCCAGAGAGATCACGTCTCCCTAGTGTGGTAGAAATAGGCTTGAAAATTCAATCTCTCTTTTACTGTTGAATTAAACACAAAGAGAGCACTACTGGTTAATGTAAGGCGTCATACATTCTTCATCTAAACCAAACCCTTTACAACTTGCAAGTCTGACGGTAATCAGCATGACTGTTTTCTTGTGACCAACAGCATAAAGATTCAGTTGTAAATATGGACTATCTGTATTTTCTATCAGTACAGATCACTTTGTGCAAATCTCCTGCCTGTGTGTAGTCTGTGTACACATATATTCTGGATCACAACTGCTTTATAGCCCCTTTACTGAGAGACAAAAAGCCAATTACACAACCAAAAACTGCAACAACCTTAAGCAGACTATACAGTAGTTTTAAATTGCTGCAGTTTTTTGCTAAAGCTTACTTGAAGAATATACATTTCTACTATATTAATTCTGATTTCATTGAATGCAGAACCATGTCTCTGAACTTACAATATTAATGTATATGACATCATATTCTGCACAGTTTATCAGACGAAGTCAATGCATCTCCTTGCAAAATAATGTGTGGGCTACAAATTGTAACCCAATTAAAGATATTACACACAATTGCAAGAGACAGCAAAATCAATTATCTATGATGCCATGGATTAATTCAGGTGATTTTGCAATGCTTATTTATACCACCAAATAAAATAAAAAATTCCTTTCGCCCATGGTACAGTTAACTCTAAAAAACAAGGAGAAAAAAATATGTTGAGAAACAATTAATCTGTGAGAGTCTGTGCATTTCAAAACTCTTCAGTTCTTATAGATTCTTACCTCTACAAAGTATAAAATATTGAAAATAATGGAAAATTTGAGGTGCCATTTTGGTTCTTAATTGCTTTCTGTTCTCCTTGTGACATAGCTGATAGGAAAAAAAAAATTACCCAACCCCCCAACTAATAGCAAACAATATTTGTTATATAAAACTATACATATATTGTGTATATGTACATGTACATTTATTCATATTTATATGTCTATGTGTGTGTATGAATGCATACATTTACAAGTAACCTGCCAGGAAATATTTCTAAGGAAATAGGATTTTGTATTAAGACAGGCACAGGTGTGCTGACCCAGATTTTCTTTCTGTGCAAATAACTTCATGACAGATAAAATGCATAAAAGAAAATAAACAAAAAGCTTAAAATATTTACAAATGTTTTGGTTATATCTTTTTTTTTTTGTCGGATTTTCCTAGGCAGGAACCTAGGTCAGCAGTATGATGGGACTCTAAGAAGAGTGAGCCATTAACGTGTTTAGCTTGCCCTGTCTAAGGCAGAATTATGGTGCTGTGATTTAAATAAGTATCACGGTTTTATCTTTTCCTCACTCTGACCCCACCACTGAGTCAGCAGGCTGGGAGTGCAAAAGAAATTGCAAGGGGGCACAGCCAGGGTAGCAGCCCCCAGCTGACCAAAGGGATAACCCCCAGCATATGATGGTATGCTCGCAACAAAAGCTCAAGTAAAGGAGGAGGAAAGGGGGGGATGATTGTGGTTACAGTGTTTGTCTTCCCAAGAACCACTGTGAGTGCTGAGGCCATGCTTTGCAGCAGGTGCCTAAACATTTCCCTGCTCATGGGAAGTCGCAAATTAATTCTTTATTTTGCTTTGCTTGCCTGTGCAACTTTTCTTCACCTATTAAACTGTCTTAATCTTGACCCATGGGTTTTCAGCTTTTGCTCTTCCATTCCTCCTCTCTATTCTGCTGGGGAGCAGAAGTCTGAGCAAGTCACCAAGTGGCTGCTTAGCTGCTGGTTGGGCTCATCCACCCACACACAGATAGCAAAAATACCTAGGGAGAGAGAATAAAAACATTTTTGAAATTATTTGCTCCAGGAATTACATGCTTCAGGACACAATTCATCAACAAATTGAAAATCATTAAGAAGATGTTTAAGAAATTAATTTGCAATAGTATTTCATAAAGCTCATAAGGCATGGTTCTAAAGCATTTGTGAGAAGTTACTCTTGGAGAGGAGACTGCTAAGGTACCTGAAAGAAGGGAATTTTATTCTCAGTTTTGACACTATAACATACATGCTACATTCAGCAATAGTTGTGGAAATACAGACAGTATGACAGTAAATGATTTTTGGTTAAGGAGAAGATGCATATTCCCAAAAACAAATTTTACCAGCTGTTTCAAGATACAGATCACAGCGTTTTTTCTATGCTTTGCTGCTTTCTCTTCAACAGCTCTCCAGATTAGTAATACACGTTCTTACTCAAGGAGAAAACAGGAAAGGCAAATTCCACCATCATTAATCATTGCAAATCTGTTTCTCTGTTTTTTTTTCTCACTAGAGTGAAAATGGAGAAGAGCATAAACAACATTTGCTTACATTCAAAATACATTAACAGGTGGTGATTCTTAAAAGAATAAAGGGAGTTGGAAACATCTTGGTGCAGCAACTTTCTGCAACACAGCCATATGGTAGATTGATAATGTTCTCATTCCTTGTACTTAGGCAGTTCACAGACATAAACCCATTATATCTGGAACAGTGTTTGGATAGGTCTCTGTTGTACAAATTTTGGGTATCTCCTATCAGCTGTCTCAAACTGACAATACTCTGAGTGACAATATTCAATGAATTATACTGTTGTGTTTCAATCTTCCAATCTTAGAAAAAACACTTCCAGCATGGCTGCAGAAAGGTTTCTCTATAGAAAACTGAGGAAGCTGCAGAGATTGTGAAGTCATATATTTTGAATATCTTAATTTCTCAAGATCAAATCTCTTAATTTGGAAATTCATTACCTTGCTTTCACATGTAAAAACATATATTAGGAAAATATTTTTATAAAAAGAACCCCCAAGCTTAAAATTAAGTGTTAAAATTTTAAAACTATATAAGAAATGCATGAGTTAAAACTATTTATTTTTCAAAATAAATTTGACAGGTAATTATTTTATAAGAACGACAACCACTATAATTGCTTTTATCATTCTGGAAAAAGAAAAAAAACCCTGTAAAATAATTAACTATTTCATTTTAAAGAAAATACTGGGCATTAATTGAGTATTATAATCACCAAAACTGATAGATGGAAGTTAATATTTGGATTTGTTTCAGGAAAGTGTGTGGCTTTGCAGCCATTGGGACTATGGACTAATGTGTCAACATTCCTGTTGAGATTCATTAGTAATCAGCATTTCACATCAATGTATTGTCTCAATGGTTAATGGTTTAGTAGGTAATTTATTCTCAACAGTAAGAAAGTGACTGCATAGATTATATATATTTCTGTTATCATCATTGACACAAATTAATTCAATTGCACAGCTCAGATATAGTATTGCAGAACATCTTTTATAGCTGACTGTGTCAAACAAGCCCATGGCAGGAGTTAAATACATACATTAAATACACATTTTCTTATCATACTTAGGAAAGAGCTGAAACACTTCAAGGACATGTAAAATGATGGCTGCAATAAACTCTACCACTGAGTCTGCAATACACAGAATAAACCCTATGTATCAAGAAATTGATGTAAAAAGACCATAAATGCCACACAGGGCTATTAAATCCTCAGGGTGAAAATCATTGGCAGCATACACTCTGAAAGTCCAAGAGCTTTTTACAGTACACTCGGTAAAAACAAAAGCCTGCAGTTCATGCTGTGACAGAACTAATATTGCCCTCTAACTTTTAAAATGGATCTTGGCTGAGAATTTAGAATTTTTTTAAAATGTGTTCAGATGAAGAAACAGGATCACGTACATGTAAAGAACATTATTTAAATGCTGATGAATTCAGGAATGTTTTGGCTTTTGGTACGAAAATCCAATATTACAATATAATATTGTTCTCAATTATAGGTATATAATATAAGCATATTAAAAATGCATTATATTCAATATAATTACAAAAATATCCTTAATGCTTTCTATAATTATATATAATTGTTTATGTGCATAAATATAAATAAAGATTTTACTTTCTTGCATACTCTGCAATACTCTGTTCTTAATTAAGCATTTCTCTAGACCTCTAGGATCACTTTTCTTCATTCAAAGTATAAAGCCAAAGATAAGAGCAGGACAGGATCAAATCCCTTCTTTTACAACTGCTTTATTAAAGTCCAAAAAAACTGCAGGAAATTTAGGGAAGCTTGATGTTTCATAAATTTGCCCTGAGTGTCAGAAAAATTTGCTTTTTTGGCCAGTTACCAAAAAGGAGTCATCACTTCTCTAAGGAAACTTCTTATTTATAAAATTATACAAGAAAAATAAATAAGAAATAAAAATAAATAAATAACTCAAAATAAATAAAAACTCAAATTAAAAGCCCTTCATTAGAAGTACCTTTTTAAAATTCAGCAAATGAACTTTTACTAACTTTAAAAACGTTTTTCTTCCTTCCTAAGGAAGGAAACCAACCCAAAAACAAGGAGTGTTCCTGGTTCATTTTCAGAAGTGAAAACAGAGTTCTGTGGGATTAGAGGTGAAAAGGTCTAATTAGAAGTGACCTCCACAGTCTCTACAGATCTCTACAGAAGATTTAGCTGCTAATTTCATGTAAGTCAAGGACATTACTGATTAGAGGTTCCAAATCTACTCAAAACCCAGAAAAACTTTTAACTTTAGACCTAAGGCTTTGAGGCTGGCTTAGGCCCTGATCCAATTGACCTGCTCAAGTATCACTTCTGTGGCCCAGCTAGGGTATATAAATGTACTAAATCTAACACTGTTCAACTAGTCACTATGACATTATCACAGCTCTGGTATTTCTGGTGTTGAATTTCCATTATCCTGAGGATCTCAATGTGTTGTTTTGTACAATGTAGATGAATTCTTATAGAATAACATGCTTAAAATTACATGTTATCCCTTCAGGAAAGTGATATTGGAGTTCACGTAAATGTGAAATGATGTATATGATCTGCAGATCATCCTCCAAAATTGCCTACTTTGTACTCAGCAGAGAAAAAACAAACCAAAAGAGTATCAGAATTATTAACAAAGGTATTAGAACAAGTTGAAAATTTCACTGCACTACATTATAAATTCAAATCTTGAATAATGCATTTCTTTCTGATCATCCCAACTTAAATGTATTTAACTGGATTACAAAAGTCTCAGAGAAAGTAAATCAGGTGGGCAGTCCTCCAGAATCCATGAACGTTGTGATTTCTGTGTAGTTCTTTGCAATAAGGTCTTTCCTCCCACTGTGACTAGCTTTGTGTCAGTTGTAATTCTAATCTTCATTTAAAACATGAATGATATTCATCCTGTTCTCTCTCTTCCCATTTTTGGATATATGAAGAAAGGTTAAGCAGCCTGGGAACTCTTCAGTTTGAAGAAGGTATGACTTAGGGGGAGCTATGAGAAGGCCTACAGAATCATGATTGGCATGGTACACATTATGAATAAGGGATGATTATTCAGAATTTGTCATTAAAAAAAGGGACAGGAGAATCCTCAGTCATAGGAATATTAAAAATATTTGAAACTATGTATGATTAAGTTATGAACCTAATTGCCAGAATATTTCAATGTTTAAGACTGATAGATTTGAAAAGAAAATTGATAGAAAACAGTTCTAATGTCTCTTAAATATGGTGAACCCAACCCAATCTCCCAGAGACACGCTGAACAAAATTCAGTTTTAATGTTATGTTCAGAGATGCCTAAATATGATCTCTACTGTAGCCTGTTTATTAACAGTGTATTTCCCCAGGGTGTTTCAGCTAAATGTAATACAGAATAAGGTGAATTTCAAAGGAACGAACCCACCCCAAGTTCCAATATAAAAACAGATACACAAAACCACAAACTCAACAAAGAGTTACAATATGTCAAAGTTTAAATGGGAAAGAGACTACATTCTGGCACAGGAGTTTATTTATTTACTTATTTACATTTTTTAATTTCCTCCTTTTTTGGTAGAACAGATTACTTTTCTTCTGTACAGTTTTCCCTGTAAAGCATTTAAAGTTTACTGCCTTTGCTAGTAACAGTAATAAAGATTTCCTGTTACATTCCATGGCTTGGTATCAAGAACTTACTAAAAGTGTAAGATTTTTTTTTTTTTAATTTTGTTTTGTTGGGTTTTTTTGTTTTTAATTTTTTTTTGTTTTCAGAATCTCAGAATCATAAAATGATCTTTCAGTTCTTATCTGCTACTGCTGATAATTTTCAGTTATGCTTCAATCAACGAATAAATCATGTTTCTGAAAGCAGGAAAAATAATATGTGGTACTTGGCATGCACCTAAGGGTAGAAACAGATATATTCATACATTCGGTATGTAAACTAAATAGATAATATACACAAACATTAATTTAAGGACCCTCTCTAATGTTTATTCAAGCTGTAGAAATATTTGTCATTGAGAAACAATACAAAAATAAAGAGAAGGGAAAAGGTGTTTAAATATTAATTACATGCTGAATGGAATGTAGAGAGATGGTTCATGGAAACTGGTTCCTTAGTAAATGGTACATTAATTTTCCAGAAAGGCTTTATACATACCAATGAAATAGTAACAGTCATCACAAAGATAGGTACCTTAGAGATTATTTTTTTCACTCTCATCTTATAGTAGTAATAACAACCTTCAGGCATTTCTAAGATGCTTATCATCCTGATATGCATGTACTTGTTATCTGACCTTGTCATAAAGCATTTAGAAACGTGTAGAAAAGAATGAAATCATTAGAACAGTTTCCTGGTAATAAGGACTAGCTGCATTTATTTCATTCCTTGTGATCAATGAGCCTCAGGAAATACCTCATAGCTCAATTGCTATTGTTTAATCTGCAAATGAATTTACTTCATCCTATGTTCCACCAAGATCCTGAGGTATCAGAGGGGCAGCTGTTGTATCAAGTGGCTATATTTAATCTTAACAGAGACATGAGAAAGATCCTGGATTTGTCCCTGGACAATTGTCTCACATCACGATCCACCCTCTCTGCCAGATTCTGACCCGTTCCTGGATCCTATGCAGCTTGTATATACAGGACTCTTCTTCCACAGTCTCAATTATCCTGCTTGTTCAACAGATGTCTGTCATCCAGAGGCATGTAGTAGATCCACGTGTTAGATCATTACATGATATAATACAGTGAATTTAGCAGAAACTTTTTCTCTGTTGTGGTTTGAACTGATATCTTTCTATTTAACTGATGTTTTGTGTGGTGTCAATAGAGGTACCAAGCAGGCAGCAATGCTGTGCCAGTGATCAGGGGATCCATGAATGTACATGTGCTTGTGAATCTGGGCGGTGTGGTGTGTGTGCTGCATTAGTGAACTTCTGTCTCTGCCAGCCCAAGAGGAGGAGGGGACATGTTCATGTGTGCCTGTGTCTGATGTGAGTCCTGAGTGTGGGGGCTGGTATGAGCAGCATCTTGTCTGTGGCTCTCTGCATGACCCTCCATGTCTCTGTCTTCTGCGTGTGTGTATGATACACATTCAGCCTCGCTGCTGATTGAACCTACAAGCAGAAAAGTATCAGCTGCATCCATTTGTCTTGGGTGGAAATCCAGAGGTTTCAGGGCTGGCTGGACACAGTGGCTGGGCAGAATAAATCCCCAGACCCAGAGCTACTGGAGGCAGCAGATGCTTCTAACATCCATTAACAAATTGAAATTACAACATTTATATCTATTATTACCTTATACCAGATTGATACATACTGTATGTCAATGTCATTTTTTGTTGCATCTGTTACATATTAGCTGATGGCACTCAGAATTCACAGGATATGAAAGTCATGTTAAGTATTGAAAAGTTCAGAAAACATTCTACCTATGCAAAATTAGATAACAAATTTAATAAAAATTATATGCAATCATAGATTGCAAACTAGAAGATCTTTTTTTCAGATTGTACTTAATGGAAAATTCCATTTGAACTGATCAGAAGATTTTTATTACACAATAATTTGATGTGGAAAAGCAATATTATCTGACTCATAGACAGTTAAAAGAGAGATTATAAATCATGACTCTCATCTCCTTTCTAAGATACTGTTAACAATTTCAATGTTAATATTCCTTTTCTGTTATTTTGTGTTCCTCTGAAATATACTCTTACTATTCCACAGCCTAAAACCTACAGAGAGCTTTTCTGTCTCTTTGGTTAACTGTAATCAAATAACTTTGTATAGAGCAAATCTGGAATAATGAGATTCATCTCCACAAGTCTTTTCATTTCTGTATGAGACTCTACTAAGTACCAATTCTCTACCAGTCTATTTTTCAACTATTTATTGCTATAAGGCTAAAAATTTTGTAAATAGATTTGACTACTTTACTACAGTAGGCTAATTGAGTTGCATGAGGTTCAATTTGAGGAGGTTAGAATAATTTAGCTCTTTCTTTTTGGTCTGCATAAGCAACTGATATAGACACTTTCATATTGATAAAAATTGATACATTGCTCTTTCACAAACCAAGTTATTTAACAAATGATAAGCAATGCTCATTATCTGTAAATGCTATTCCTAAATACACAGTGACATTTTGTGTAATAAACTTGAAAATTAAATTCTAATAATGTCCCCAAGCTGAAATTACCTTAGCTTGTTTCAGAGGTAAATCACGTATGCCGTTTGTGAAGAAAAGAGCATTTCAGCTCCTGAGGTGACAGACATTTGATAGACATTGGTGTTGAATTCACACCATCATGGAGAGCATCCCTGGTTTATACATGAAGGACAGTGTCCTGATGCACCTGCACTGATTATCATAAAGTGTATCCTTCCAAAGAGGATTTCTTGATATGTAGTCATGCTATTAAAATGCTGTTTTCAAAGGGCATATTTCTCTGCCAACACAGCACTTGCATCTTTCACTTTCCTAACTTCCTACCCAGGTCCTTCCATGAGTCCAGATAAACTTCATCCAATGTAATTGATTTTATGCTACTCGTACATCCACGAATGGACTTAAATGAATAACCTTAAGATAAATATAATAACCAGTGAATTAATTTTTCAGTTCTGATTTGTAACTTGAAAAGCTGTCTATACTTACTCTGAAAGATGTAGAGTTATATTTTATGGTGCCTGTACAATTGATTTTACCTGAATCTAAAATATTCTTTTTTTTTTCCCTTTATTGGGTGGAATTTGTTTCACCTTTTAAGGAAGAGTTAAGCAATGAATCTTAGTGAAGCATTGTAATTCCCTTTATCATCAGTGGAGGGATACCAGCATCCAGAAAGGGCAGTTAATCATATCCAGATATATATTTTTCTTTGAGAAATGATACACTTGGAATTATATCCTATTTATTATGTTGCAATCACTCTTACACAGGTTCTGCTCCAGGCACTGGTGTTTACCTCATTGCAAATGCGACATGGGAAAAAGTGCAGGGTGGTGTAACCAGCAGTGAAAGAGAAACTGACTACCTCAAATTTCTCCGCTGTAGATGCTGTACCCCTCCTGGTGGTACCAAATCCTTTACAACATGCCAGAATTATCCATTACTCTCACGTAGTTTGTTAGGCACAGAAGTGTGTAAAACAAACCAAATGATTCAACCCTGAAAAATGTGAAAATATGAAGAAGATTAGGAAAATGAGGCTTCTGTTTAGAATATTTTTCATTTTTGAACCAACTCTGAATATTGAGTGGTGTTATAATTCTCTTGCATATGAGTGAATGCAATAACTGTTCTGAGTGGTGACTGCTCGTTTCTATGTTCAAATCAGTATCTGTCTGAAAATATTTCAATACATTGTAAATCATTTTCTCAAGCAGTGTAGATCACTAATTTCCTTTGGAAGAAAACCAGCCAACATGTTATTCAGGACACACCTGGAGGGCAATTTGCTTGACTCAAGTTTCGTGAAACAGAAATGACACAATGTTAATTTGCTTTTAAACTCCTTGCCATGTCTAGGAGTTAAATAAGCAATTGGATGAGACCAAACTGAATGCATTGAGATATCAGCCAGGTAGTCTGCTTATTTTGCTTGATTATGATGGAAAAGCCTTTTGTATGAGCAGTTAACATGTTCACATTTTCCACACTGGGCCTTTTCAGAAATCCCAGTGACAAGTTCTTTGCTGATTTATATTCCAGTTGCATTTGAAAAAAATGAGTTTAAATTTAAATGTTTCTGATTTTTTTGTCTCTCTATCATTACTGTTTTTATTACATTTAAGTCATTACTTTGGATATATATGGCATTGGGGGAATATGAAGTTCCATAGAGAGATATATTTGCAAATAAAGCCTATAAGAACTCAAGCTCAGGATCTGATTAATTTATGTGTTTACAAACATTTATATTCAAATATGAATATGAAATTTATACTATTAATTTTTTAATTGATCAATTAATACATGGCATCTATTTGCATAAATAGGATCTCAGTCTCTATCATTAGTAATGCTAGCAACAACTGTAATCATAATATTTAATCTACCTTTTAATTAAGCTTACTTCAATTGATTCAGGTGATTGGAACAGCCTCTGGAATCCAGTCTTTTGTCATAGAGGATTTCCTTGCAAAAGTTAGTAGTCTAAATTTAAATAGGATGCACCCATACCAGATTATCTTCTACAAGCCACTCTTAATGCTAAGGGATTGTGGCTACCACCTCCAGCAACTCCAGACCAAGAATTCCTCCTGTACATCCTGGTGCTCAGACACCTGTGATCTCTAGTCAGACTGAGGGATGTGGCTGCCGCTATCATTTCAACCAGTGGTGAGTTTTACACAAACACACAGAGGACATGGACATGGACGTGGACAGTCGCACAAACAACCACAGACAAGGCGCTGACCCCAGCAGCCCCCACATTCAGGACTCAAATCAGGCACAGGCATACACAGCCATGTCCCCTCCTCCTCTTGGGCTGGCAGAGGCAGAAGGTCACTAGTGCAGCACACACACCACACTGCCCAGGTTCACAAGTATACGCCCATTTGAGTAGCAGCATGACCCCTCGGCAAGGTTAGCACTCCTGCCAAGATTCCAGCCCCCCTTACCCACCTCATGGGTCCCCGACTCACTGGCTGGTCCTGCTGAGTGTTTATTGAAGACATGCACTCAAACACTTGTCCCACAGGTACCCCACGCTGTGGGTCCTCCTGAATAACAGCATAGACCCTCTGCCCACCTGATAACCCTGCCCAGACCTGGGGTTTTATACTCCTCAGCTGGTCTCAGCTTAGAGTTTGCCAGCACACCCCATGCAGGTTAGGTTTGAGGGAAGGAATAGCTACTAACCCCCAGCAGCTGGCACCTGGCACACATGTCGTGACTCACAGTGCCTGTCTGGCTGCCACTGCTGAACTACTCACTCTCCTCACTCATACCCATCCTCTCAATAGCTGTTTTTGGGACACACACCACTTCCACCTCAATGGCTGGATCTTAATGACCCCACTGATTCCAGTAGCTAGCACCACAGGCCTACTGTCAGTCTCCTCTTATCAGTGCCCCCAACAGCTGGCATTTGAGCTTTTACTGCACTGACACACGTGAGATAGGGAGTGAGATTGCTCAGAGAAGTTGTTAAAAGAAGATTTAATAAGACAGGGCAGACTGAAGTGTTCTGCTGGACAACCATGATGACCAGCCCTATTTTATACCTGACCTGCCCCTTCTGTACCCATTTCCTCCTATTTGTTTCCCCTCAGTCTTCTTCCCCTAATCTTTCCTTAATAAATTGTGCACAATTTTCCCCTGTGATATCCCTATTCCTCAGCTTTCTTCTGTTTCTCCTCTTTGTACCAGTTATCAAGGTCAGGTTAGTCCCCTCCAAAGCTTTGCCTACAGTTTCTTAATGACTTATCAATTAATGATGGGAAATTTGGGGGGTGGGGGGAGACACACATTGCCTCCATTAGCCTTTGTCTACTCTTTTTCTGTCTCTGTGTGTTGTTTACCACTTCCCCTCCTTACTTATTATCATCTTTTGAATGTAAAATGTCCTCTATCAGATAACCTGAATGAAGATGATGTTCACACATTCCATATAACCTTACAGTGTGAATTACATGTTTTATTCTAGGCAGGAAAAATCTATCCCTAAACATAGAAAAAGGATCAAATACCGTCAAGCTTATCTGTGTTTCTGAAATATTTTGTTACAAATATTATGTGGCATCATATTTCCCATTGTCCAGATCAGCAGTTGGATGCTGCTTCTTGTCAGTAAAAACTCAATTTATACAACCTGAGGAAATGCTATAGAATATATCTTAAAATAGAAAATGATAAATCAATATACTCCACCTACTGTCTTATATAAGATCACTTTGGCTTTCTCACTATAGCTGGAAAGTGGTTAACTTAATGGCTCTGAAAATGAGTAACTTTATTATAGTTGTCGTGTAAAACCTGTGAGATTAAATTTGTAATTATACTGTGCCGAACGCATTTAGGAAACAATTATTTAAAAAATATATTTTTTTATTAGAAACATATCACTGTGCTGTATTTTTTATTATTACATATTTTACCAAGCTAGTTGATTGAAAACTTTTAAGTTGAAGAAAATGGGTATAATTAGTCCTTCTGGTTTCACATTGTACCAGCCTTTAGTAGGTCAATGTAAACTGCTATGACATAATGCAATTTAACTTTTACCATAGCACTGTATCACTAAAAAGTAGGCTAAGATAGTGTAATGCTGGCAAAAACAGTCTGTGAAAAAAACACACACACCCTAGTCCTGCCAGAAGATAAACAACTTAAAATTATAGACTACCTCTTCTGGGGTTGAAACCCATGGATTAATTCTGTCTACACCTTCTGTGTATTTAAAAAGTGCTCAATAGTTTTATAAAATGGCATTCAACTCTATGTACATTTGACAGAACACCAGCGTGCTCGGTTTCTGAGGCAGACAGTGTAGCATGGCAGGGGGTCTTTTCTAAGACAGGTTTTACAGTACTGGGAAATTTTATGGAAAACAGGGAAATTAGTTATTTCATAAATACGAGATAAGTTCATGGAGGGGGGAATATTTCATGCACATATTGTAATGTGGTATTGGATTATAGAAGTAAATTCAGATAAATTTCTCATGTGAAGGTTCCAGAACATGAATCAATGTATCATGATACTGGGAAAAATGAATTCCAATCTACTAGCTAAGTATCTGCATGGCAGTTAAATAAGACAAAAGACCAGCTGTAATAAAATATGTGCATATTATAAATACATGTTAATTTGAGATAATAATAAATAATTACTTTGGTACACAGTTACATTCAGTAGCATGGCAAGAAGGAGAGAGCTATAGCTCATTATTATGTGAAACTACAATGAGGACCAGCACTGATATTATGTCTTCCTAGACATACATTTGTAAACAAGTTTGATTTGAACCTTTGAATCTTTACCTTGAAACTCAAGGTAAAGAAAACACAAATGTTTCCATTCAGTGGCCTAGAAAGTTATCTAGAAAGCATCAATCTCTAAATGAACATAATCCAGGAAAAAAAGACATAATATATCATGTATAATTGTTTGTGAGTCAAATATTTAAATGTCTTTGTACCTTCATATATGCAGTAGACAGAAACAGAAATTATGTATAATTTTATGTCTGTATATGTATAACAAATATATTTATAGATAGATAGGTAGATATATAGATAGACAAACAGATAGCTAGTTAGGTGGATAAATAGCTAGTTAGAGAGATGTTCAGCTCTTGAAACAAAAGCTATGTCATTTCCAGCGTACATCACTGTAAACAGAGAGGAAATGATACCTAGAGGATATCCTTGCATGTTACTCCTTTTTGAATCTCTGCATGCTACTTATCCTGCTCAGAAACTGTAATCTTTAATGATAAGAGACTTTTAGGTTTGCAACAGAAATAGAAATTGAAGTTTAAATATATATGGCTAGAAGGACAGCAAGAGTCCACTATTTTAGAAATTATGAAATGCAATAGACAGAGTAGCCACAATACTGAGCAAGTATTACATAGAGTACAGATAGATTATTAGAAGAGTAAGTCTAAATTCTCTATTGTAAAGGGAACAATTTCCTGACAGCTTATATCTGAACTGGCACTTCTCTTGAGGATTAGTGGCACATCATTTTCTCTTTCTATTCAGTCTAGCTGTCTTATATACTGAACATAAACATAGACAAAAAAATTCTATTATTCTCTCTACATCCAGTCTGTCAGCCTGCTGTGAGCAGCAACAGTAACTCTCTCTTGGCTGTCTAAGGTAATTCTGGGGTGTCTTAAATATGGTGTCGTAAATAGTACTTTTGAACCGTGTATTTCTATAAGTTCATGAGATGTAAGTGTTCCTAAGTTCAAGTGAACAAGATTTAACAAACTTATAAAGGAAAAAAAAGTGTATTTTTCTCATAAGGAAAAAGTATTAGACAGTGTTGCAAGATAGAAGCATGAAATACATATGCCGAGATTATGTTTTTCAGCCTATTAACTCAGAGACACAGTCCTAATCTACCTATGGAGCTTTTGCTCTGTCAGTTATAGACACATGAAGTTACAATACCTTCAAGCTATAAAGCCTGACATTGAGCTGCTTTGTTTTACAAAATTTTCAAGACTTTCTGTGCGCATACTTTTTAACTTATGTTGATTTCTCATATCATGCTGTCAACCTTTTTGCCCTGGCTTTTGGAACGGGTCAATGTACTAGATACAGGTAACATTCAGAATTCAAACTAATATATAGACAGTAATTGTTTCTTTATTGTATATATGTGATGCTCATGAATATCTATGCATATATGTAGGCATATATTTATTAAATGGCTAGAAACTAAACAGGAGCATAGGCTACTTAGTATGCAATAATGTCAGTCAAGTCTTACATTTTATTTTGATAACTGTTAAAAAATATTCTACGTAACACAGGTAACCTCCCTCCTTCCTTCCTTCCTTTCTTCCTTCGTTCCTTCCTTCCTTCCTTCCATTACTATCCTGAAACAGTTAGCAGAACAGGATATATGCTTGTACTTCATTTATTTCTGTTCTTTACTGTCAATACAGGTTAGTTCATATTGCAGAATATTACAGATCCTATTTCAAACTATCACATGCAAAGATTAATAACAACTTACAATTTAATTTTTTTATTTTTTATCTGTCTGTCACAATTCGGAACTATGCTCATGAAACTTGGTGTAGTCAATAGCAACAGTATAAAAAGATGGGTGATCAGAAGCAATTTTTGCTGTCGTTAATCGTATTCTATTAGTATTTAGTTGAATATTAAGTTTAAGGATATTTTTTAATTTTCATTGTTAGTGGTAGTTTTAATTTGTTTCAGGCTGTTCTATTAATTAGAAAAGAATGGACTGTATAAGTACTCCTAAACATAAATTGCATCTTAAAAGTTAAGACTATATGGTGATCTCTTGTGGTTAATCTAATAATTTAGAAGTTTTAAAATACCAAATTAAAACCCTAAGGTATTCTGAACACATTTATTTTGATTTTAATTTATGTTATCATTAAAAATTATGTAAACAGTATATTATGGGTTTTACCAAACAATTTCATCTTCTCACCTTTTTCTTTCTTCTTTTTTCTCCTAAGTACCATTTGGGAGGTCATTATTGAAAGCAGAGAAGATTTCAACTTCCATCTGTCACTTGCCGTGTGCATTGTTAATCCCCCCCATAAAGCTGGAAACCACACTTGAAAGAAAAGATTATTTACCCTCACAAATAGGGCAGAAACAGTCTGCAAAAATAGCTTTAAATAGTTTTACAGTCAGTCTTTGCTCATAGTCAATTCAAATTCTAACTGGCAAAATTCAGTTTAAACACAATTTTGTTGCAATACCAATGAAATAAATTTATTATTAATAAATCTGATCATTCAGCTAATACCTAGCAACTAGTTAAGACATAAAACCTTTATTACGTCTCTGAGCCTTTTGGCTTTGGCTTCATTCCCTCTAAGTTTAAAAAGTTCAATGTTGCTCCTAAACTGAAGAGTGTTACCATATTATGTCTCATGTCACTGTACAGAGGTGACTTTATTAGGAGATTTGGACTAGACAAAATATATTACCAACAACCTCCATAGCATTTTACTTGACTTCACATTTGCAACAAACGGACAAAAAATCTACATTCAGAATAAAGTCATCTGTGTTAGGAAATGCCAAACAACTTTAAGCAACTGAAAAAATGATTCATTAGAGTCTCTTAGTGCGCAGAACTGAAAATCTTAAGAAAAGCTGAAAAGTATAAACAACCAAAAGAATAAATAAGAAAAAATAGTCATACTCAGAAACACTGGATAATGTTGGTGAGGGTCTGTTACCTCTTTAGCAATGTAACATGAATCTCAACATAAATACCACAAATTTCAAATAGCATTGCATAACCTCTCCCTAAGAATCATCAATTACTGCTCATAAGAAATTATATGCATCTTAAAATTATATTCACTTCTACTACATTCCATCCCATTAAAGTATTAAAGAAACAAAGATAATGGGGAAAAAAAACTACTGATGCAGCTACTCATGCTAGTTAATGAATATTACTATAAATAACCAAAGTATAAGTAAACTTTTTTATAAGCATAATATTAGTTAGAAAACTTAATGTGTTCTAGTAAAAGACTTGAGAATAAATTATTTTGTAGAACCACAAGAGAAGACAACTCTCCCATCATTAAGAATGAAGTGTGTCTTTTATTTTTTGTCAGTGACAATGTTTTATTAATATTATTCCTCATCTTTTCGTTCTATTTAGTAGAGGAAATTCAAGCAAAAAAGAGTATTTACTAGTAACAGAGGAAGTTGCTAAGTTAACTTACTCTACATATTACTCAGAACTCCCAAATGTAGTGCTCAAGGACATAGATCCAATTCCAGATCAGGTCAATGGAAATGAAAACTGCTAAGATGGAATGTTTGTGTCTCACTTAGCATAAAAGATCTCTCTGCATTTCTCTGCAAGTTAGTTTTACTTTGTTATTCAAAGTGCTTGACAAACTGAAAGAATTTTTTCCTCTTTGATTCTGTTATAGTGGCCCAGTACAGTCACAGTTTTTCAGTCTTCAGACTAATGAGAATGTCTTGAGATTTTAATTTTTCACCTCTCCTATTCCCCTTGTGTTCAAGGAATCATGTCATACTGATTTATATTGTGTCAGTTTCTTTTCTCATTACAATCTGTGTCTAAAAATGAGGTACTGGAATTTTTCAAGGCCTAGTCCATTATGTTAAATCAGGTACTATGTTCATGTATTGTACTACTGTAACCTATTTTGAATTTTAATTGTTTAGCAAATTCTGGAGTCTTTTCCCAACAGGTTACTAATGTATAAACAAGAAATGTCTAGCTGATCAAAATGCAGACAGCTACCAGGGATGGTGTATAGCTGTGGATCACAGTAATTTAATTTACATACTGTATAAAAGTGGAAATCATATCTATTTCATATGAAAGGCTTCTAATGAGGATTGATAGCAGGACACAGTTATTTTCTTCTTATGCAAAACTCTGAAATAACAAAAATTAGTTAAAATCCAGCAATATCATTATAGTCTTCTTCTGCCTATGTGAGTGACTTTAGTATTTCGTTTTCCTGAATTTTACATGAGAAAAATTGTTCCACACACAAAGAAAAGACAGATAATACCATGTATTTAATTACTGTCCATTTCAATGAACACAGATGACAGAATTTTGACACAAGGTGATGAACAGATATATTTCAAGGGTGAAATTTTAATAATGAAATGACACATATTCCTTTTTGTCTACATTCAAGGCTTAAATCCATTTTGTATTACTCATAACAGTATTTTACGGTAAATTTACATAATCTCTTTCATGCTAATGAAAAGTGGATGGCAATATTTTGCATTTATCCCAGCGACAAAATCAATGAATGGTTAGAGTTGGAAGGGACCTCAGGAGGTCATCTGATCCAACCTCCCTGCTCAAGCAAGGTCATCTAGAACTGGATGTCCAGGACCATGCCTAAAGAGCTTCTGAAAATCTCCAAGGTGGGAGAATCCACAGCCTTTCTGGGCACTCTGTGCCAATGATCAGTCACCTTCAAAAGAAACACGTTTTTAATATTCGTATGGGACCTTCTGTGTTCCATTTTGTGCATGTTACCTCCATTTCTGTCACTGGGTAACACCTTAAAAAACCTTGGATACTTCTTCTTTAGAACCTCCCTCTGGGTATTCATAGGCATTAATGACAACTTCTCTGAGCCTTCTCTTCTTAAGACTGAACTATTCCAGCCGTCTTATCCTTTTCTCATATGTGAGCTGCCCTTTTCTCCTCCATCCATATGCTCCTTGTGGGACTTTCTACACTATGTTCATTGTCTGTCTTGTACTGAGGATCTCAAAACTGGGCACAGGGTTCCAGGTGTGACCTCACCAGTACTGAATAAAGGAGAAGAACCACTTCCCTCAACCTGCTGGCAATAATTTGCCTAATGCAGCCCAGGATACCATTTGCATTCTTTGAGGCAAGGGCATATTGCTGGTTCCTGTTTGTGTTCACCCACCTTTCTTCAAGGTGTTTTCTGCCTAACTGTTTTTCAGCTAGGCAGCCCCCAGCATATATATTGCATGAGGTTGTTCCTTGTCAGGTGCAGGACTTTGTAATTCCCCTTTTCGAACTCCATAAGCTTCCTGTTAATTTCTCCAGCCTGTTGATGTCCCTTTGGACAGTGTCATGACCCTTTGGCATATTAGCCACTCCTCACAGTTTTGTGTCACCAAGAAACTTTCTGAGGCCTACTCTCTGCACAATCATCTGGATCATTAATGAAAATAATAAACAGGGCTGAACCCAGTACTGACCCATGGGGTACACTGCTAGTTACGAGTCTCTGACTAGACTTCATGTCGTTCTTTGATCATACATGAACATGTTTATCTGTAAGGATCTTATAGGAGACAGTGTCAAAGGTCTTCCTGAAGTCCAAGTAGACAATATCCACTGCTCTTCACCCATCTACTAGGCCCCTTATTTCACCATAGAGGTCTATCAAGTTGGTCAAGTATGACTTCCACTTGTTGAATCCATGATGACAATTCCTTAAGACTGTCTTGTCCTTTATGAGCCCATGCACAATCTAATCTGTGGAAAGTCTGTTGAAGTGAATAAAACCACTTCCATTATCTTAAAAAAGCTAATAAGGCCAAATCATCAAGGGAAAATTGGTCATAAAATAAAATGGTACATGTGTGGTGACTGAGTAAGCAGAAATATCAGGGGAGGTAAACCTTCAGATGAATGACGGATTAAGGCTATCACTGGGGACAGGTAAATTTCATGTTCTATGACTTTTTTGCTAGTCTCTTGTTCTTTCTACTTTCCAAAGGCAACTTACAAAAGAGTAAACATAATATTAAAATCTGGATACCTGAGTTTATGGTAAAGACAAAACTGGTACAACTAAACCCAGAATGAAAGGATGTCCCTTCAGGTGGACAGCTTGGCAAACCTGCCATCTGTTTCATTAACACTGATTCATAATTCATTTAGTTACACAATGAAAGCAGTAGCTAGACGATATGTTTAAATTATTTTCAAGCTCTCCTTAATAGTCAGGAAGTATATATACATTGTGGTTAATGTATAGGACTTTGCCAATAACTCTGTGCTTCAAAGAAGGGAGCAGGACAGAAACCTTACACAGGTTTGCTGTACACTACAAATAAATTGCTAGACATGAAACCTGGCTGATTTCTGCAACCTAAAAGCAGTATTTTGGATCCTTCCTCTTGAAATATTACTGTATATTACACCATCAACATATTACAAACTTTCAAACTACAACATGAGACAGCTCTACCACCATGTCTCACATATTTCATGAAACATGGCATGTGAGAAGAGATAGCATCTTTAGGAAAACAAACAATCAATCAAGAAAAACAGACAAAAAACCTCAACCAAAACAAAACAAAGAAACAAGCTTTCTCTGTACTGAGACAAGATCAACATACTGAAAAGGCAAACACTAAACATGAATAAAAAATAGTATATGAAAAAAGCCTGTTTTTTTCCACTCATAACATTTTGTCTAATAAAGGATATTATCTTTCTGTGCAGACCTTGTTTCACATCCTTCAGCTGTCTTGCTTACAGCAGTATTAACATTTGCATTTGAGGGAGTACATCATAGCAGCTAAAATGTTAATATTTTATGGTTTTAAGCCCAGAATTTATGTCCTATTTTCTAAAAATATTTTCAGGCTTTTTAACACTATCTGGATTTAGAAAACCCTGAGTCAGTTATATGATATAAATTTTATGGAGAAGACTCTTAAACTCATTGAAATTGTGTATTCTTCTACTAGATGGTGATATGAACTTTTTTTATATAATGGCCTTAGCTGATCATTACTAGAAAAAAAAGTAATTAATGCAGTTCGAATGTTTGACAGCAGTCAAATTTCTGTCATCTGGTGAATCATAAGATCATAGACTCATAGAATGTTTTGAGTATGGAAGGGACCTTTAAAGATTGTCTAGCCCATTCAATGAGCAGCGACATCTTCAACTAGATCAGGTTGTTCAGAGCCGCATCTGACCTACCTTAAATATTTCCAGGGATGGGGCATTGACTACCTCTCTGAGCAATTTGTGCCAGTGTTTTACCACCCTCACAGTAAAGAATTTTTCTTTATGTCTAGTCTGAATCTATTTTAGTTTAAAATCATTACCCCTTGTCCTATCACAACAGGCCCTGCTGAAACCTTTATGCCTATTTTTCTTATAAACACCCTTCAAGTAGTGACAGGATACATGAGGTCTCCATGAACCCTTCTCTTCTTTAGGAAGAACAATCCCAACTCTCTCATCCCGTGTTGACATGGAAGGTGTCTCATCTCTGCAATAGTTTTTCTGGCCCTCCTCTGGAACTGCTCCAACAGGTCCATGTCTTTCCTGTGCTTAGGGCTTCAGGTGTTATAAACTATGATTATTAAGAGAGAATCAAGTCTCTGTAGTATTGCATGCCCTATATCTCAAAGTTAAAACTGACAAACAAGTCTATTATTTCAAATCAGATCCAGATAACTGGATTGTTATTGTTTTCAAGAAAACCTGGTGTCCCCTTTTACAGTAGACAATTTAGCCAAAAAATACATCACAAAAAGGAGGCACTCCAGAAACCAGTATATACTTTAAAAAAATTCATTCAAAAGTACATTTTTTTAAAATTGTTATGTACGGCTTTTTGACTTTTAAATTTGAAATATCTTTATCCTATTCTGAAATATGAAAAAAAGCAGTGTTGTGTTACACGAAATGTAAATTCACAGTGAAAGAGGAAGATGTGGCAGATGTAAGGAAAGGAAATTTCAAAAAGGAAATTAAGTGTGCTTTCATCAATCTCCTGAACAGACTACCTTCTCCAATACTTCTGTTCTCAATTCCCCTTTTCTCTAAGTTTTATTGTTATGTAACAGCTTAAAAAAAAAAACAAACCTAAAAAAATCAACAACCAAAACCAACCAAACCAAAAACTGCGTGCCCCAGTAACACTGTTTTTCAGTGACTAACTTAACATAGACTAATTCTTTTCTTTTTTAGACCTCAGCTTCCTCAATATGTGATACAATTAGTAGGTATATGTAAGCCAAGGTTTACTGATTGCTTCTTTCTGTGAGGCAAATCTTTTAGAAGTACACATATAAGTGTATAGATATACATATACATATTTGTATGTACACACATATATATGTGCATATATATATATATGTATACATATGTTCATATGTAAGTATAAATGGTTGAAAAGAAGTTTAAGATACACCACATATTTCATGTCAGGTATTACACATGGCATAACTATATATGTTACAAATATTAATCTTTCTTTTAAAGCCCATGACAGCATGATCTAGATTTCTTCTGGTGAGGTGGAAAAACGAATTTCTGAGTCAGTTCTTACTTTCCAGAAAACATTGTGTTGAACGACACTAAAAAATTAATATATATAATTTCTTGAAACTGGACTTTTGTAAATATTTCATATAAAACAAACAATAAAAAATAATTCCTTGGAGTTTTTATGCCCAAAATCTTTTATTATGAACAATGAGGAAGTACCTGTTAAATTAAAGATTTCCTAGTAGTACAATTTGAATCTTATATTTAATAATGATCTGCAGTGTCAGGCTCAACTTGTGTTTTGAGTATTAATGGCAAGGGAGGAAACATTGAGTCTTAATTGTTTTTCCATGACTATTTTATTTGTTCTCTGATGAAACTACATCATATGTGGAGAAGTATCAATTACATTATAGTAATCTGGAATGTTTGAATATGAACAAGAATTCATATTTTTCTAAAAACAGTTTTTTTAACAGCAGATAGGATCCCTTATAATTCTTTTTTGTTCTCTGCTTCTATGGTTTGGAGGGTTTTTTTAAACTTTTTCTCATACAGTAGTCCTCTTATGTACTTTTTGATATTATATGCTCTTAGACGTACTAAAGACTTGCCCTGTCCAGTCATACGTTATGTGATCTAATGATAGTAATTTTTAAAGTGCTTTTTATCATATTTCTTTAAAGAATATGAAATCAAAGAATCCTATCTTGTAGCCTATACTCAAATGTGAATTGACTAAAGAATTTAATTTTACAGAGACTGAGATGCTAAAGAAAATGTGGATAACTGTAAGACTTGTGTTGTTTAGATGCTTTCATTTGGGCATTCTGATCTTATCTTAATCTGAAATAAAATCTACCTCCACTATGTCATTTCCATAAGTACCATCATTCAAAAATCTCTGTCATTACTCTTATTTGTAGGATGTGAATGTTATAGATAACAAGAATACTCAGTTAATGATGATGAGGAGTATTATGTTAACTCAGCATCCTGTTAGAAGATCTGGTAATATACAACTATATCAACTAAAAATTCTTGTCTGAAAACAGCATTTGACTGCTATGAGGAAAGTGATGATGTGTTGAGAGAGATCAGACATCTTGAAAGAGGACAAGACAGCTCAGACAGGACAACTTACTAGTTGTAACAGGAAATTCTAGGAGATCTAATTTTCAAATAGGGAATAGAAAATGCTTACTAAAATCAGAAATCCCTATGTCTTTTCCACTTCTAAAGGAATAATACTTACAATAATAATTCTTCTGATCAAATCTTGACAGACTTCAAGAAAAGAGGCCACATCTGGAGGCCACTGTGCCTGGTTGTGGAGTCTCCCTCACTGGAGATATTCAAGAACAGTCTGGACTCAATCCTGTGCAATGTGCTCTAGGATGATCCTGCTTGAGCAGGGAGATTGGACCAGATGACCCACTGTGGTTACTTCCAATCTTTCCTATTCTGTGATTCTGTGAAAGGCGTTATTGATTTTATTTGTTTTTGTTTTTACTAGAATACACTTGAAACAAGAAAAACTGGGGAGAAAAGAGAAAGGAAAGGGGGAATAAAGTTGCAGGACATGCAGAAAGTGGAAAACCATGGTTATTTCAACCCCTTTCCTATAGAGGTGTTTTGTTTTTTTTTTGGACATCTAATAGTCCAGCAGGATAATGCAGGAACTTTTAGGCTTCATGTGTTATTTGTATATTCTTTTACTACTATACAGGAGGAGAACATGTCAATTAATCCTAGGAATGGGCATTTAATCAACATAATTGCTGTATTTTCTGGTATTCATTATTGAAGTACTAGTCACCAACTAAATATCAGAACTGCTCTGTGTTTATTTTGTATACTTATGCAGTATGGTTGCCCCTTATTTCTTGACATGGAAATATATCTTTATTAAAAATTAGAATACTGGCACAAAATAATGATAAGCAAGATGAGGAATTTCACCTAATTCTACTCTCCCTAATATTAAGAGTGATTGCTTTATTTTTCCTTTTGCATAAATGACAACAGTTTTTATTTTTAAAGATAAACAAAATCTCATACACTGTATAGACACAGTTACCTGAGTGGCTAAGAAATTTATAGTTCAGGAGCAAGAAGAGCCATGGCTAGAAGAGTCCATTGTAACATGTAATGTTTTTCTGATGTCATTTTATAAGATATGTGTTCAAATGACCCATCTAAGCTGTTCCTAAAGCCTGATGTATTTTCAGCAAAAGAAAGACTTTTTTGGTTTGCTGAAAATATGAAAAGGATAAATTGTTGATGACACTACCTAGTGGGGGAGGGGGGAAAGACAAAATTTGAAATACATGCATTAAAAATAATATATGTATCAACATGATTCCATTCAGACTCACACTAGTAGTAGAAAAAAAATTCAAAAATTAATTTGCTATATGAAGATCCTAGGGAGCAAATGAGGATAATTATTTGTTGTTTGCTTGGTAATGAGACGCATATTCTAGTCTCTAGGCAGAATCAATATAATTAGATGTTGATCTAAGTGCAGACTTTTCACAGAACTATAGATCATGAAAGTTGAGATTTGTAGAATACAGAAGGGAGTAAAAGAAGTACATGCAAAGAACACCAAAATATAGACTTGAAGTAGTGGGTTTAAGAGTTGTTTCCATTCACCATAAATTTAGGTTGATGCCATTGTTAGGACTGATATCTTCAAACAAAAGATACTTATAGAAGAGGGACCTGAACTTGAGAACTTCTGAAAGGAGATGCTATAAAAACATTTGATTTTCAGAAGGTCAGTACCTTTCTACTGTAATTGAATATCAGATCCCTTGTTCCTCATCTTGAAATTCACCTCCGGGATTTTACATACTTCAAGCCATAGTGGGCTCTAGAAAAATCAGCTAAGTCTCCTATTAGTATGTTATGATTGGCTGCTTAAAATTTACTTTCTGTAGTGAACAAATGAATAAAGATTCAAGGAATTCTTTGTTAGTTAGATCATTAGTTTCTTTCTGAAGTGGGTTCTTATTTTTGTTGAAACAGGAAAACATACATTTTCCATCTATTTTTCCCATTTCCACACAATTTTTGGTGTTGTCATTTTATATTCAATCCCAAGGGTACATTGGTACTTTACGTAGCTGTTTGGAAAGTTAGTCTCTGAAAAATTCCTGAACTTGATTAACTCTTAAAAGAGATTTTATTCTTTGAATATTCAATATATACTCTAAAGAACTGGAAAGATATCAGAGAAGTTCATGAAAAGAGTCATTGCAAAGAGATGAAACAGTAGATCTTGCTGTCATGAAATGCGAGTTCTACTGGCAGCATATAACAAATATAGTTAACATTAAAATTCATTTTTAACATTAAATATCTTGTATGGCTGGAACTTATGCACTTTACATATAAAACACTTTAAAGGTCAGGAAATCAATCACCTGTGTTTTACTTGTCATGTCTATTAGTTTAAGCCAATATAAAATAATGAATACTTCTTTGTATTACAGTTCTGTCTTGGCCTGATTGATCCTCTATAAAGCTATTATAAAGGTCACAATATGATAAGTCAAAGACTATTGGGGAATAGGAGGGCATAAGGTAAGATAAACATGTCACCTGCCCTGGAATGGAGTCATGCTATTTCCTATATTTGGACATAAATGTTAGGTGAAACCAAACCACTTTGGTGTTAAAGGTCTTCTTGTATTTTCACTGTGTAACTTTATTTTTCATGACTTAAACATCTGTATAGCAATATTATTACCAGGTTGATCCTTCACCACATGTGAGATAGATTGTTGAATGTTAACAGTCTTGTAAAATTACTTACACAGTTTGACTGTATATTGGATGCGTATGCAATTGTTCCTCTTATGTGCATAGTGGGTATTTAAAAATATTTGGAAAAAATAGGTTTGAATTTAATTTTAACTCAAATCATATAATTATTTATGTTGTACAAAATCTATGTCCAATACATCAAATATGCACAAAAATATAATATTTAAATCAGTTATATATGAAGCAATGACTGGGCAAATATGTAGGGCAACAAATATACTTATGAATGTAGCATTAATGAAGAAAAAATTGAGATTTTATGGTGTTATTTTAAAACTACTAATTTTTTTATGTCAATAACCACAGACAAGTTTTAGTATTTCTCATTGCACTCCCCATGAATGAGTTTAGAAATCTATTCATACAGTTGTTTAATTCAATTAATTGCTATGAATTATATGATAATACATCAATATTTTTTTTCATTTCCCGAGACTATTAATGTGTTCAAAGGTGTGTACTCAATAAGAAACATAAAAATCATTTATTTGAGTCCTGACTGAGCATAGCAATGATAAAATTCCATTTCACGTTCCATCTATTCCAAGAATGAACATCTCAATTTTATAATCCCAATGAAATGCTGTAGAAAAAAAAATTGATTATATAAAATTTAAGTTTTGAACATTTAAATTTTTTTTTTAGATGATGTGAATGAATATATATAAGCATACACACTTGAGTAACATTGTAAGGTTTTACTGAGCAGTTTAAAGTTTTATTGCTCTCTTTGAAAAATAATCAAAAAAGATTTGGAAAAATATACTTCAAAAAATAAATTTTCAAGAGGTTGCAGGAATTGCTTTGATATTTCTGGAATTCTGTATTTCCTGTATTTAACTTGAAAATGTCAAAAGAAATTATTTTGAGATTATTATATCATCTTTCTTTTTTATATCTACAAAGTCTTTTTACTGATTTAGTACAAAATTTGTGAATAGTTTCAAAGATTTATTTATTATTAAATACACGTTTCTTAAATAATCTCATAAATTGTTTTATTTTGTATATGAATATGATTATCAGAATTTGTTTACCAATTTACAGGAATAGTTGACAAAGAAATATTTTTTAAGATTTGGTTTCCCAAGTTATGCTAGAGAGATCTAACTACTAAAAGTAAGTCATTAATGGAAAAAAAAGGAAAAAATGTATTTTGGTTCATCATGGTCACTGTATAAATTTTCTGTGCTTGTTATCAGGTGGTAAAATTTAAAGAAAAACTATTTCACAGAAATAATTTTTCTCTGCTTTTCAATAATTGAATAATATTTTTACTAGTTGTTAAGAAAAACAATATATTTTTTGCATTTATCCCATATAGTTTAATGTGTTTGTCTTGTGCAGGGAATTTTTAATTTCTTTACAGAGACTGAAAACGAGTGGAGGGAGAAAGAGATATGGGGAGAGAGACAGAGGATGATGCAAAGAAGTTTGTCAGATATCCTCTTTGATTTCTAATTAAATGAATTTGTCATCTCCAATAAAACTTATGTTGGAGTGAAAGCAAATCTTAGTTTCTTGATTGAACACCTTAAAATAATTTTCTGTAGGAAAATATTGAACTGAAAGTACTGAACTCTGAAATGTGGACTTATTCTGCCCTGCCCTAATGTCCTTTAAATTGTATGAAACAATATAACTACTTGAGAAAGTTCAAAAATAATTTTATAATTTTTATTACTTTTTTCCTGAGCTGTTATTTCCTCAACTCTACAGAAAATATCATTAAAATAAAAAATAAATAAAATCAAATATTTTAAAAAACACCCAAAACAAAATTCCCCACAGTAAAAAAGCCCCACCCACCCCAACAAAAAATGTCAAATAAAAGGTCACCAGGAATTATGGTAAAATTTAAGAGTTTAGGTTTTATGTCCTGCTTTTGGAAGGGTTAGAGTTGTTTACCCTTTATTATTATGACATACTGTTACAATTGCTTTTTTGTTTTAACTTGAAGTGTCTTTAGACAAGAGAATTACTACGAATTTCTTTTAGTGTCAGAGGTAGAGAAAAAGTAGATAGATAAAGACTGGAATTTCAAAATGGTGTTTAATATGAATCTTCTCTCAATGAAATGCAATAAGTATACATGAACATGTGATACAAACAGGAACAAGGAAAGCTTAATAGTTTTTTAAGTTTTCTATCTCTTACAGGATCTTCACTCTATAAAATGTCACTTTCTTGATTTATATAATAAAGACAATGTATTTTGGTTTGCATATATAGAGATTCCATGTATTTTTCAATGTTTTTAGAAATTAATTGAAAAAAGCTTATATTTTAATTACACTTAAAACAAAAATACTTGGTTGCACCATTTATTCTATGTTATCATATGAATTAAGACTATTTTGTATATAATTTTTAATGAGTTGCTCATGGATTTAGTATTGTCAGCTTCCTTCTCCAAAAGAAAAACTACATTTTTTATTGACGATAATCTAGTTTCCTTTTGGACAAACAAAACAGCTCCTCAACCTTTGTTCCAGTTAATTTAGTTTCTTTTACCATCATACCTCTTTGGGTACTTATCATTCGTTTCAATTTAATGAATATCTGAACATGAATAAAATAGGAAGAACCAGTCCACTTTCAAAGAAAAGTATATAGATATAGATACATTTTTTGTCATAGTTTCCTCTTTCTCTACAGTTTGGAATTAATGCCAGCTGAAAAGTTCCTATTTTAATTGTATTGATGTTATTACTAGGTACTAATAGAAGGTAACTTGAGAACTTGCTTGAACACAGTCATGGGCAAAATGGACATGGGCAACTCATTGGGAGAAGTAGTAGAACTGTATGAGAAGCAGTTTTTATATTTACCTTCTGAGCATGAAGCAATCAGAGGTTGACATCTTACAGCAGAAGTTGTGAGAATTGGTTCCTCTCTAAGAGCAGAATGGAGGTGACAGGCATAAACACTGGAGGGAATGCATTTCTGAGGTACTGAGTGCTTGATCAAACAAACGGACAACTCCAAAAACACACCTGGGAGAATATTTTGAAAAACTTATTGGGATATTTGAATGCACAGTACAACTATGTATCATTATTACTCGGTGCCTGGTGTTTTAGGCACTCCTCTCATTCTGCAAACAAATAAACTGCCAGAGGCCCTGATAATAATTCAGATCAGATTGAGAATTTAACCTAATAATAAAACTCTGTTAAGGAGATATTAATCACTTGATTAAATATTTTTCTAGTCTACTAAACAATCAAAATTGGGCATTTGGAATTATAGTGTTAATGGTCATTAGTATAATATATATATAAATATATTATATTAATTTTGGTAGGACTATGATCACTCATACTATATGAATGAAATACAGAGTTTTGGAAAGAAGATTATTTAAACTTCTTTAAAAGGCATAAAATTATCTCAGCTGAATGGATATGGTAAATCCTGACACTGAGATACTACAAAGGAAAGGCAGATGAAAACTTTACTGTGTACAATGCATCACAAAATTCAGAGCTTCATACTTTTCTAAGGTTAAAATCTCATTAGTTCCAGGTTGTAAATCTATACATGTTAAAATAAATATTTCTATGTAATAAAGATATCTTTACTACATATCTCTGAATGATGAGAGTATAGAATTGACCACATTATGGAGTACTACAAATTCCACAGATATCCCTAATCCATGCCTCGATGTATATATATTTTTCTAACATAATAAATACAATGTAACAAAATTATATAATTTAAAAGTCTATTTTCAAAAATGGAAACATGTATTGAACCTATGAATAAAAAAAACACCCTAAATCAATGAATGTAATGAACTTTACAAACTTTTTTATATATTGATTAAACTCTGACTTAAAATAATACCAGTTGTTTTGGTGCAATGTCTCGAATGATTCTTTTGAAAGAATGACTGAATTCAGATTGAATTAGTCATGGCTGAAGCATTCAGTAAAACACTCCCCCAAAGAAAGACCTTGATTACATCCTCCCAGCACTACCTGACTAATACAAGCTGGAAAACAAGTAAAAGACTTTGCTTTGCCACCACTGCAAACACTACAGTTAAACCACATTAAACAATAGGTCCATGTAGGTATAAATCTTGTTTATTACAAGATTTTAAAAGTAGATATTTGGGGAAAAATCATAGAATCATTTAGATTGAAAAAGACCTCTAAGATCATCGAGTCCAACTGTAAACCAAGCACTGTCAGGGCCTCCACTAAACCATGTCCCTAAGCACCACATCTACATGGATTAGGACAAATATGTGGTGTTAGTCCTCAGAAGATTCTCCAAGGTCAGGCAGCTTTTGTCTCAAGAACTTCTTAAAATTATTTCTATGTAATTAATAATATTCCTTGAACTGTTTCTCTATGAACTTTTCTACTTCTTTTTTGAAAACAAGGTGTTTTTTTCTTGTCAATATCCTGTAGTAAGAGCTACCTCTTGGAAAGGGATCAATTCTCTCTATCTGTTTTAAAATGTGCAGTTGGAAGGGTTCATTTGAACGACCATAATTTTTGTAAAGAGAGTTTAGTTGTACCACACATCCTTCAACCATTTCTTTCTCTGTGAAACTTCTTGAGTCCTTTTAAATAAATGGTTTCATGGTTTAGTATTAATTTCCATCTTCTGTTGTATCATATTTCAGTTCTCGTATCTTCTGTAAAATAACACTAAATAAGACCTGAGATTAGTTCAGTTGGTTGCAGCATGGTGCCAATAACACCAAGATGGTTGCTTTGATCCCTGTATTGGTCATTCATTTAAGAGTTGGACTCAATGATCCTTATGAGTCCCTTCGAGCTCAGAACATTCTGCATCTCTGCTTCTGTGAAATCTGGCATCCAGTCCGCATACATTGCTTCTCAATTTTCTTTACATTTTAAATATATTCTGAAATACATACCTGACTTCCACTCCTCAGTGAAGGTGGTCCCCAGAAAAAGATTCAGTCAAGATCAAACATTTGTTTTGGTTTTAGACCAAAATTCAAATTTCAACTTCTTTTCTGTAACATTTACCAAGAAAATTAATTTCAATATTTACATAATTGAAATACTATATTACATAAACTACTCGTAGATATTCCATACAGGTTAGTATATTTAAACTTGACAAGCATTATAAGAGTTAAAAGAATGAATATGATATATCATATGAATATGATATATTATATGATAACATTCTAACATTTGGTGAAATATTTTTATCCACTTAGTACTTAACTCAGTCATATGACTAAGTTAAATACACAAATTTGAAGACATCAATCACTAAAATGACTACATTATAGATAAGGACAAAAAAGGAGAGAACAGAAAGATGATAAATGCTTTTAATTAGTCACATTTAAAATCACTTTTCTCAGTGAGGAAAGATGTGCTCTTGATGGTGACTTTTTTCAAAATGTTTCTTTTGAAATTCAAGTGGTCACTGGAAAATAAAAATGTCTGAATGCTTTGAAAATGAACAGTAATACTACTGCAAAACAACCAATACACTGGTTATTGGCAGTCCTAAATAAACTCTTAATCTCTGGAACTTCACCTACTTTGCATTAGAGTTTTGGGGGGGAAATAAAATTGCTTTTTAAAATATTTCACTTTTTTTTCCATCATGCACCTTTTTCTTTGTTTTTCATAAAAGCCATTAGAAATTTGAAAAATGACAGTAAGCCAATCAAACCTGAATCGTTTCGTGTTATAGATTCATGATTCAGTGGAACTTAAAATTATATTTGTATGAAATTCTTCTCCAGTGATGTTGCTGAAAATTGTTTAGTCTAATGTACATACATATTCATGCTGAAATGCTGTATTCCTGTAGTCTTTTGTGGGGTTTCTGTTTGGGTTTGTTTTTTTTATTACTCAAGCATTGGTTCTTCAAGAAACTTTTTGTACAAGACTGTTGGAGAATTGTGAAAGGTTTTTTTGCTGTATCTGTTTAAAGCTTCTTCAGGATGACTACCTGTGATTTTTACGTTATAATTATTGATTAGAAACAAAATCAATACAGTGTGGCAAAGTGCTTCCACAGAGTTGAATTTTGGAATGTTTTACTTACAATACACTCTACTTCAACCTTGGACTTGAGAAACGTCACATTTTGATTAGGACACAGGTGGCTTCTTGGATGTTGTGTTCTCTATTTGTTCAAGAGAACTGAACTGAAAAGAAGAATAAACTTAGTTTTGAAGGGTTCATGGGTTTTAGGGGGGTTATTTGTTAAATTAAAAGATCGCTTTTAAAATAAAACTGTATATTAGCCACAAGTAAAAATTTCACAAACCTGTTCAGTGTTCATATCTTAATAGCAATGTATTGCTCAGTGTGACTGGGCAACCTCCTCACCCTTCTGTATAACAGGAACCAAAGGAAAAAGCATAAGTTTCTTACCCTATGACCTTAAATGGGAATTTTTGTTACATTTGTATTCTTACAAAATACTGAAAAAGCAGAAGCTTAACATCTTATTTTAGTTTCTAAACCAATAATCACTTTTTACCACAATGTAATTCTAACGTTATTTTTTTTTCCTAAATTTCAGCACTGAATAACATTAGCAATATTCAGTTTAAGATGTCCTTTGTGAATTTCCCTATTAGTATATGGGGTTTCCCTATAGCCATGAAAAATAAGATAGAACCCTGATCCAACATTCATGGAAATAGTGTTCTGGAGTTTTACTCTGAATTTACATGCAAAGAGAGCATCATAAACATCACAGGCTTCCCCTTACTACACTTTCCCTTCCATGTCTGTATATATGCATACATACAAATACAATTTTGCATATAAGCGAATCACAAAATTACAGAAGCTTCTTCGTTCTTAGTATGTACAATAAACAGTAGCAACATTCACAGCCTTGAATCACTGTCAAGATCTACACTTGTAGACCGTTTTGGATTAGGATGAAGCCTTTTATCCAAAACACTCAAACTGATCAAGATCTTAATTCCCACCATTTATGGACACCGATAAAAGGAAATGGGAAAATCTGAGGGTTTTTTCACTCTCCTGTAGATTGGACAGTTATTATTCTGAGGAGAAACACATAAGAATCATAACTATAAGTACAGTGAAATAGAGTTAATTTAAAATAATTAGAGACAGTGACCTCAGCATAATATTTGAGGAAGATATCTGATACAAGAATGTTTTTTAATGTAGCAGAGAAAGCATAAGTAAAAAAACAGTGTTGGCAGCTGAAGCAGAAGAAAATTAAATAAAACAGAATGAACTACAATAGTTGTAGATTTTTTAGTCGGAAAATTAGACATTACAGCAGATTGTGAGGAAACATGACATAAGCTCTATGTCCAGTAGATATACTCTATTTCAAATAAAATCACGTTACATTGACTGCAGAAAAGCTGTCTGTTATTAGAAAAATCAAATTAAGGTTTTTATTACCCTATCCTATTCACCATAAAATGTATGAAATCTCATCAGTTATATCTAGAGAAACTTGGTAAAAGATACAACCAAGTCCTAATATATGCTACTTGCATTTATAAAGTTGTTTTAAACTTTACTGAATTATATTTTAAATAAAAAATAGTTTGTCATTTTTATATTATCTGGATAGCCCTGAATCCTTTTTTTATTTTTGCTACTAATCTTTCTTATTTTTTACATGTGTACACCTCACATAAAAGAGTATATCCCATAATTTTGCAATGAAGTTAACAGCCAAAGCTTAAACAGACTGTAAGTTATTCATTACTAGTGCCTTCCTTTTCATGTCTACTTAAGGTTTGGATTCTTCTCAGGAGTTAATTAGAAAGTACTCCACTGTAATAAGCAGATTTATATAAGCCTGAGAGGAAGAGATGTTTCTAAACAGGCATGTTTCAGGTATTGCTCTTTATGAAGTACTTAGATAATATGTTCTCCCTATGTATACTAAACCTATTTGATGTGTTCTGGAGAGCAATTACACAGAAAAATTATGAGTTTAGATGTCTTGAAATTTTGCATAAATATGTAACTTCATAATGCTGCTCAGAAACATTAGGTCATTTGCCAAGTAAACCACAAACATTCCATTAATGTCAGGCTGACCCAGCTTCATAGGCTGGAAAAACTGCTCCAAAGAACACCCCTGGTACTATAAATAGCTCATTAATAAATCTTATAAAATAAGTCTGTAGCATTAGACTTTAGTCACAAGGTCGTTTGGCTTAATGGAAATGAGTAATCACATTTTGGTAATTGCTGAATTTGCATGAAATTTGGATATTGCAAATAAAATTGTACAACAAGCATATGTGAGGTTAGCACCCATTAGATGCTAAGTAAGACTTCTATGATTTGAAAAAAACAGCATATACACAGTTAAGTATTGAATACATCAAAGCAAACATACATTTAAGCACATTTTTGGTAATTTTGTCCTAAATCCCTCATTGTTTGTGGCCAATATGCCTGCTAAATAGAACTTTTGTTGAATATATTAAAACACCTGTAGATCTTTGATAAAAAAAAACTAATAGAATACAGATAAAATGTTAGCTTTATGGAGAACTTGCACATATGAGGAAAGAAGTGACCTTCTGGACCTTTGTATATCAGAGCCTGAAGTGACGTGTTCTTTACCACACAGGAACAAAAAAGTCTGTAAATTATTCCTCTTTTTTATATTGTGCTATAACTCCTCAGTAACATTTTTCTGGCTAAATATAAAAGATGGGCATATTTATCTGTACTAAAACAGAGTAATAGACAGTCTCATAGACTGTTCAACTTCTGTTACCACAAATGGAACTCAAAATAGGTTTATAGAATAGGGCTATGTTGTTGTAGTGGCTGCATTAAGGACAATAATATAAAAAAGGTAAATATATTGGATTTAGTTTTGTCAAATATCAAAACTATCAATAAGAACGTGTTTAACAAAACCCCATTGCTACATAAGCATCATTTCATTATGGAAAGGCACATGAATTATGTCTCACTGAAACAACAAGATGCAACATTTATGCACTTGACAAATTATGATCAATTTCCTTCTGGCTTCAATGAAGAAAAATATTAAAAAGAGATGAAGGTAGTTTCATCTGCTCTAACCCTGGAATTATTTAGATGCGGAAGTCCTCATTTAAGACACTAATTAAAACTCTTTTTTAATAGAGAAAAATAAAGAAACAGAAAAATGGATTACTCTAAGGCATGTTTCATTTGTTCTATTTTAGTAGTTACTTTTGAAGGAGATAAACTGCATCCTAGAATTTCCTGTTCCTCTTTACTAACTGTAAGAGGAGGCTACATATCAAGATCACATACAATCTCCATACAGTCCGTGTTTAAGCAAAATGAGTTCTACCATCAGGTATACTAGAAGAGCTTACTCTGGGAGTATTCTTCCGACTATAAAGAGATGCCTAACTTGTTTCTACCTTGACTTGGACATGTGAAAGAATATAATTCCCCTTAATTCTTATTTCAGCTGTTGTGAATGAAAATAAAACCGGGATATTACATGATTCTCTGTATCATGTACCTGGAAACAGGGTGGGCTATGGAAAAAGGTAAGGAAAGGCACTAAATCTTATTATGCAGAGTAGAATGGAGCAGGTCTGAAAGAGCTATGAAAACATTTGCTGATTTGCCCCTCTGAAACAAAGGACACTGAAATAGGGAAAGTGATTGTGAAATTGCCACAGTCTTACTGAACTTCTGGCCGAATTAAGGTGCCTTCAAACCAAGCAAGGGAAAACAAAATCTAATCCCTAGTCAGACTCAAAGTGCAATGCCTTCTCACATATTTTAAAAATCAGAAATGTCAGGATGAAGCCAATGTTACAGGAAAGTATTTCTTTAATGGTCAGTAACTTTGATCACTGATTTTATGAACCACTGGGAGTGAATAATATATGTATAGACACTGGTTATCCTGTGCAATACAACATAATCCCATTTTAAAAAAGTACTTTGAAATCAAATTAATCCAAACCCAGCAAATGAACAATTCAAAGGGCAGGATGAGGGGACTCAAAATTAACAACACTGTAAAGTCACAAAACCTTTACCTCTCTTGACTCAGCCAACTCTTTCAGGCACATGGTATGATTATTGAGGCTGTGTTGTGCAGGGCTAGGAGTTGGACTTTGATGATCCATGTGAGTTCCTTCCAACTCCGAATATTCTATGAATCTCTGTTTTAAGTATTTGCCAAGATTGATCTATCATCTCTCTGCAGTGAAGTTTCTTCCATTTGTGAGTCTTTAATTTATATATTGCATGATAAAGAGAAATATTCTGTCATCTTTAATTCAAATGGAAATTTGTGTAAATATCAGTGTCCAAATAATAATAATTAAAAAAATCCAATATCTGTCTTCTGGCATGATCAAAAAATTGATTGTAACTGATCCAAAAACTTGTCTAAGAATATTCATGGCTAGCTGTATTATGGAACAAATATCCAGTTTCAGTTCAGTGCTGTGTTCCCATGTCTGTTGTTTAAATGCAATGGTTTAAAATTGATACACATTGTACTCAGAATTAAACGAAAAGTATACCTCTATGCTCTCCTTACTTAGTTTTTCTTTCCTCTTAATGGGCAATAATGAGGGAACTGATATGCTTTTTGCCTAGGGCATTATAATTTGTGTTTTGTTTAGAACAAGTCTGTGTACTATTGCTTTAAAATACATGTTAAACTTTAAAGTAAACAGTGATTTTTTGAAAACAAAACAGTATTTTTTTCAGACTCTCTCTCTCTTTGCTTCTTCCCCATCACCTAAACTGTAAATGATGCCAGTCAGAATAATGCAACATTACAAAAACAAGAATTCAAGCCACGATTTTGCAAATGTCTTTTGACATCATGAGAATATGAAATGAAATCAAAGGTAAAAATAAATGTTGCATTCCAAGCACTGCACTGGAGGCAGCTAGTTGCATTACTGAGGTGACACTGAAGGTCCCTGTGGGAAGGTGTTCAGTGATGAGCAATAAAGCAGCCTTTCTAAGCTAATTCCCAGAGCAGCAGTGTCCTGACACTGCCCAACAGCAAAGGCAAAGAAGGGGATAAAAGGGAGCATAAGAGAATCAGGATATTCTAACTGTGCCATAGAAATGGAAGGGCATTTTAATAGAAGTTGTAAGTGAAATCATGACAATAATAATTTTTTATTCCTGTTTTTATGCCTGTTTTAAGGGAAGTGGTAATAGAAACCACACATCATGTGAAAACTGGAATTATAGGGACATGTCGATTTGGCAGTATCATTCCGAGTGATATTTGCTGTCCTGCTCTTGAAGACTCACAAAAGAATAGAGGTGACATTAAGTGTGGATGTCTACCTCTTATTTAAGTACTAATTTCTTTTGGTTTGTCCCATCTCAGTTGTGCATGCCAAATGTTTTGATCTATAGTCTCTTAATATGGCACTCCTTCAGTCAATTACGATTAAGTGTTTCCTACTAGTTTTTTTTCAATAAGACTTAATCATTTTCAAGGAAGATTTAAGTATCCATCTTCCTTTCAGGAAAATAAGTCTATTTTCCTGATGTTCACTTAAAGTAAAGCATTGTGGTTTAAATTAAAAAAAAAGTGCAATACAATTTGCATGCTAATCTGATATTGAATGGAGAACAACCTTTTTTAAGGATGAAATAACCTGTTTTAAAAATAAGTTAATGCCAGATTGTGAACCCCTTCTCTTTGGTGTCTGCATGGGATCTGTATGGCCAGGTTTTGGTAGCTGGAGTGTCTTCTGTGAGAAGCTGCTGAAAGCTCCCCCGATGTCTGGCAGAGCCAATGCGAGTTGGCTCCAGAACAGATCCACCATTGGCCAAAGCCAAGCCAATCAGGAAGGATAATAATGACTCTGTGATAACATATTTAAGAAGGAAAAAAAGTTTTTGTGCAGATATAATTGCAGCCAGAGAAGAGCAGATTGAGAATGTGTGAACAAGTCTACAGACACCAAGATCAGTGGAGAAGAAGGGTGAGAAGGTGCTCCAGGCGTCGGAGCTGAGGTTCCCCTGCAGCCCATGGAGGTCAACAGAGGTGCATCTATAGCCTGTGGAGCAGCCCATGCCAGGGCAAGTAGATGCCCAAAGGAGGCTGTACCTGTGGGGAAGACTGTGTTGGAGCAGACTGCTGGCAGGGACGGGTAGACCCGTGGAGAGAGGAGCCCACACTAGAGCAGGTTTCTTGGTAGGACTTGTGAATGTGTGGGCAACCCACACTGGAGCACTCAGTGCCTGAAGGACTGCACCCCATGGAAAAGTGACCCTACATTGGAGCAGTTCATGCTCATGAGATGGATTCATGTTGAAATTTGTGGAAGATTGTCTCACATAGGAGGCACTGCACACTAGATCAGGGGAAAGACTTCTCTCCCTGAGCAGTGGCAGAAACAACTCCCATTCCCTTTCTGCCTGAGCTGCTGGGGGGAAGAAGAGGAAGATACCGGGAAGGTGTTTTTAAGATTTGTTTTACTTCTCATTATCCTGCTTGGATTTTGATTAGTAATAAATTCAGCTAATTTCCCCAATTTGGGTCTGTTTGGCCTGTGACAGTATTCAGTGAGTGATCTTTCCCTGTTCTTATCTCAACTTATCAACCTTTGCTATATTTTCTTTCCCCTGTCCAGCTGAGAAGGGAAGTGATAGAGTGGCTTTAGTGGGTGTTTGGCATCCAGCCAGGGTCAACCCACCACAGTGTCATATTCTTTAAGTCTGAATGTGTGCCAGTGTACACGAAGAACTCTTAATGTAAAAATAAATAAATAAATAAATTATAAACACAAAAGGAGTTGAAAAGAAAGAAACCTTTGAACTACCCAATCCAAGATTGGTTCTTAACAGGCATCTTCTTTCATACAGATCTTTTTATATACCGTTCGGATAACATGGTAATTGTTTTTATATATTATTTTTAAATTTATTTACGGTGAAAAACTACTCCAGATCCTCACTACTGTGGTGGTTAGAGTTCTCTGATTTTCCAGATTCCTAAACTTAGACTGATCTCACAGTGACCCTGTCTTCTGTAGCCAAAAAAAAAAAAAAATAACTAAATAAAAAAGTTTTTCCCTGGGCCTGTTTCCTTCCTTTGAAGTGTTTATACAACCTAAAAGCTCATATTAGCTTGCAGCCTACCTTGCTCAGCTTCCTTTTTTTTGCAAGAAAAGTTGTCCATTCCCTGATCAGCCTTGTACCTCTTTATACTTCTTCAAGCTTCAACTGAATAGGAGGCAGAATTTTATTTTTCACCTTCTGATAAACATTTTTTTTGCCTACAGTTTTAGAATAGAAATTGTATATAAGATAGATTTTTTTTGGTATATTATGATGTTGCAAATGCACTTTGAGGGCCTTGTTCAGCAAAGAATGAATCATTTTGTTTTGTGTAATGAGTGCACACCTTTCAGTTCAGGGATAATTTGTGCAATTATTACTATCTTGAAAGCAATAAAGTAATTCCAGTCAGTTAGGTTCAGATGAATATATCTTTAAATACAGTTGTATAAAAAAGAGCTTGGAAAATTGTTTTGTTTTAGAATTAGGGTCATGCTGTCAGTTTCCTATAAATGTAAGGGTTTTCAGATTCCTCAAGAACTGTTCTAAAACTGTAAATGTTTCCAATTTATATTTATCTAAGACTATAAGGTTTTCTATTAAGAATTAAGTTTGACGAAGGATCATGACTTGAACATGAATGAAAATAACATAAAAGAAAATACAAAAATATGTCTATATGAATTAAAACTTAATGGTAAAGTGTAAAAGAAGAATAAGAGATAAAAGGTATTCTTTTTTATATCAATGTGTCAAAAGGCAAATATGAAGAACTGCGGTAGGTAAGTCTTCATCAACAGCCAAACTCTCACCAAGCTGTTCATTTGCTCTTCCTTCTCAGAGAGACTCAGGGATAAAACAGTACGAAAAGGGTTGTGGGTCAATACAGAGACATTTTGTCATGCATTCCTCCACAAGCTCCAGGAGAATCTCTGCTCTGGCACTTGAAGCACCTCCTCCCCTTCTTTCTTCTCTCACCTTTGTTCTCACAAGGCTGTTTATCACATTTTTAACTCATTCCTCACTGCCATGGAGCATTTTTCCCTTTCTTAAATACGTTTTCCCCAAGGCACCACCATCTTGGCTGAACAGCTCACTGTGTCCTGTGGTGGGTCTACTAGAGCCGGCTGGAATGGGTCGTGTCCGTACAGGCACATCTGGGCAACTGCTACAAGAATTCATACTAGATTTTTTCCTTAGAAATTAAGTTTCTAGCACTAAATATAGCTACCAATAAAGAAGACTTCCTTTTCAGAAGTACAACATGGTATATTGTAAAATGGCTTAAAATACTTGATTCAAGATATATATTGCTAAAATAACCAAATAGTTCTGATTGTTTTTCACCAAATGATTGATGCTCAACAACACTTTAAAGTTCTATTGTAAGCTTGTCTTAAAACTGCCATATACTTGCGGAATGAACTTAAAGTATAAATTTAAGTGGGATGTACTCAGAAATCAATGGATTTGATCACTCCTTCCTACATAGAAACCCACAGAAGAAGTTCAGTGCTTGAAAAAGTCTGCAGTTTTAGCCCATAGGTCTGTCTCTTTGTGTTTTCTGGATCTTTTTCTGATTTATAGCCATATATTTACTGGAAAATACATGCAGTCACTTGAAGAAGGTAAAGTTATGTGCTCTTGGACTGAGCACATAAAATTGAAATTACAAATTTGACAGAAATTCAGAGTGTATTGCAGTCCTGCCCATTAAGATACCATTGCAGTGAAATTTTACTGTCTTCCCGAAACATTAGTTGCCTGATCACCAAAGAAGTAATCGAAATGAGTGCAATGTCTCCAAGAACTGACAGAGAATAATACAATCTGCTTAATTTAAGCAATAGTTTGAGTCCTTGTATTATCTTAAATGGACTAACCCTTCTTTCTAGCATTATTCTTTCAGTTGTAATAAAACAAAAAGAATATTTAGACATGGAGAGATCTTCAATACTTCTCAACTGAATTGACCCCCTAACAATTTTGATGTGTTAACCTTTCCCAACCATTTTACTAGCCAATCAAGTGGCTCTTCTCTGGAAATGAGTGATGAGTAGCAGAAGAAAAAGTCTGCTTTAAAGTTTTTAATTTGTCAGGAAGAGAAAGACTAATCAACTCCCTCTGCACATCTGTGGAATGTCATAAGCATCATGCCCAGGATATTTCTATTGACTATAAAGAAAATGAATATTAAATGAGGTGCCTTTATCCACTTTGTATTTGGTCTGGCTCATGTCTGTCATAAAATGATGCATACTAATATGCTTTTCTCATAAATGAGTACCGATTTCTGGGAGCTGGAAGATGGGCATAGAAAAGGTTAAACCCACATTTGAGGAGAGTCTAAATAAAAATTGGACAAAACTAATGTCAACTTTTCTCTTGAGAGTATATAGCCAGATATATCAGAACTACAGAATGAAATGAGGAGCTAACAACAGGAAATCTGTCTAAAGAGCAAAAGGAGCAAATCTTAGGTTTTGGCCATAGCTGCATTTGGCTATCGCTAGATTTAAAAACAGGAGCAATAAAATGAAATTTGAGACAAAAGAGCAGAATCTCGCAGCTCCACAGATTACCTTATGGACGGATTTAATCTCTGACTGACTAGTTTGCTTTCTTGACTGACATAGTCAGCTCCAACTGAAAACTGAAAGGTAAAAAAGTTTCTATGCAGGGCATTTCATAGCATGACAGGCAAAACTCTTTTGCCTGTGGGGGCATGATTTCAAGTCTGTATAGACTTGTATATAATTCTTTGAGTTTACAAATGCAAACTGTTTGGAGTTCAGATTGTAAGATTTCTGTTTCAGAGACCAACGCTCTGGAAACTGTAAATGCTCTAGAAATTTTGTCAGTGCTTGGACACTCCTCTCTCATGCTTTGCCTCTCTTATCAGTTTCTTCTTAGACAGAAATGGAACACACTGAATAAAGAAAGTGTACTATTGGCAGTTTGTTCTCTATAAACTCAATAAAAGAGATTCAGCTAATGAGATGACCAGCTGATGAGGACTGCCTTTCTTCTATAGACAGTGGACTAAAATATCTAATATAAGTGCATGTGATCCCTAACTACCTACCTTCTTTATTTTAGAAAATTTTGATTTCTTTCAGAAATAAATGCTTGTAACTAATATCCTAAATAGTTTTTGTAAATTTAAAGTGATGGCCTGAATTCCAAAAATGTTAACCAATTAATTGTAAGGTTTTAGTAGCTGAAAATCTTGTTTTGTTATACACAGACAGAGGAACACACATGTAAATGTGGATACCCTTCTAGTTCACATCTCAGAGAGATAGGATTATAAAACTCCCTTTGGGAAAAAAAAAAACAAAGAAGTTCATAGCAAACTTCATTTACTCAAAATACAGTTTAGCTTCTCTAGCATGCCTGGATTGTACTCTGCTATGTAATCAAAAATATTTATTCATATTTTATTTGTCACAGAATCACAGAACCATCAAGTTTGGAAGAGATCTTCAAGATCATCTAGTCCCACTTCTGACCTAACACCACCATAACAACCCCTATACCATATTCCCAAATGTCACATCCAGACATCTTCCAGAGACTCCAGCACCTCACTGGGAATCTTATTCTAAGCCTAACTACTCTTTGAGTGAAAATTTGTTTTCTAATATTTAACCTGAACCTCCTCTGGTGCAATTTAAGGTCATTTCCTCTCATCTTTTCACTTGAGACATGGCAGAAGAAGCTGACCTGCATCTGGCTACAACATCCTTTCAGGCAGCTGTAGAGAGAATGAAGTTCCCCCAGCTACCTCAGCTGCTCCTCATAGGACTTGTGCTCCAAACCCTTCACCAGCTTCATTGCCCTTCTCTGGATGTGCTCCAGCACCTCAATGTCTTTCTTGACATGGGGAGCCCAGAACTGGACACAAGGTGTGGCCTAACCAGTGCCGATTACAGATGGACAATAACTTCCCTTGTCCTGCTGACCACACCATTCTTGATGGAGACCAGGATGCCATTGGGCCACTTGGGCACACTTCTGGCACATGTTCAGCTTCCCGTTGACCAGCACCCCCAGGTCCCTCTCTGCTGAGCAGCGCTCAAGCCACTTTGCCTGTAGGGCTGGATGGGGTTGTTGTGGCCAAAGTGCAGTACCTGGCCTTTTGCCCTACTGAACTTCGTGCTGTTGTTCTCAACCCATCCAGATTCCTGTGCGGAACCTTCCTACCCTCCAGCAGATCAAAACTTCCACCGAAGTTGGTGTGATCTGCAAACTGACGGAGGATGCACTCAATCCCCTTGTCCAAATAATCAATAAAGATGTTACACAGGACCAGCCCTAATATTGGACCTTAGGGGCACCACTAGTGACTGGTCACCAACTGGATTTAGTTCCATTCACTGCCATTCTCTGGGCCTGGACATCCAACCAGTTTTTCACCAAGGAAAGAGTGCACACCTATTCAAACCATGAGCAGCCAGTTTCTCTGGAAGAATCTTGCGAGTGATGGTGTCAAATGCTTTACTGAAGTCTAGATAGACAACGCGCAACCTTCCCCTCATCTACTAAGCAGATCTTCTGGTCATAGAGGAACCTTGTCAGGTTGGTCAAACCTTTCCTAAGGACCTGCCTTTCCTAAACTCATACTGGTTGGCCCTGATCCCCTGGTTGTCTTGCATGTGCCATGTGATTTGGCATGGAAGATCTGCTCCATGACCTTCCTCGGCATCCAGGTCAGTCTGACAGTCCTGTAGTTCCCCAGATCACCCTTCCAACCCTTCTTGTAGACAGGTGCTACATTTGTTAATTTCCAGTCAACTGGGACTTCTCCAATTAACCACGACTACTGGTAGATGATTGAAAGTGGTTTTGTGAGCTCTTTTGTCAACTCCCTCATTACTCTTGGGCACATCTCATCCAGGCCCACAGACCTGTGGGTGTCTAATTTGCATAGCAGATCACTAGCCTTTTCCTCCCGGATTATGGGAGGTTCATTCAGCACCCTATCACTAACTTTTAGCTGTGGGAGCTGGGTATCCTGAGGACCACTGTTTTTTCTATTAAAGCCAGAGGCAAAGAAGGAAATAAGTATCTCAGCCTTTTCTTCTTCTCTTGACACTGTGCTACCCTCTGCATCCAGTAAAGGGTGGAGACTATTCTAATATATTAATATAATGTATTTATATATAAAATATTAGAATATTTATATAATAAATACAATAATAGAATATCCTGAGTTGGATGGTACCCACAACTCTGAAGAAAGTGAGCATTGTCTTCTGACAAATATTATGAGAAGAACTTTAAAAAAGGCAAGTAAGACCAGAGGGATTGTTTCTGAAATCAATGACCTTATGTAAAGAATAGTTTCTCTTTTGGGATCTGTCTTAAGAGGTTTATTATCCAGAGATTTTACATATGAAGATCAAGCTCAAGAAAGAAGACCAGACTCAAGCGAGATATATCAAAGGACTTATCAAAAAAGTCGATAATTTGTTGCTTATTGTACAATAGTTTGTGTAATAATTGTACAATATAAGAAAATGGAAAACATTTTTTGAAAGCTGTTTTCAACTCTTTCTTGTCATGGGTGCAATAAAGGGTGTGTGGGATAAAAAGTGACTCACGTATTTGGATTTTAAATTTCTAAACCATGTACTAATCTCTTTTCTATGGAGTATGAGTTCCATTGTGTTATTTGCATTAAAAATTGCTTCCTTATTTCCATATAATAATTTCTGGTCTTTATCTTTTTCATTGATATGCCAATAAAGTATTATATGTATGATGTTAAAAATGTTATGCTTCATATTTAGTGGTTTATGTATTTCTTTTGAGAGTGAAAATCATCAGGTTGCTCTAGATTCCAGTAGTTTCAATTGCTTTTTACATATTTTATAACACATGTTTAAATTACCTTGGACAATGAAAGGCTGATTCTGTACAATTACCAGAATCATGCATTATTCAAGTGGTAGTTGCTTCCACTTAAACTCACTTAAAATAATAATTTTTACTAAGAGCCTTACTGAGTATACTTGTTGATGTTACCTGAAATAGCTACCATGATTTCTGTTTTCATAATATTTTAGTTTATATTTCTCAAGTTTGGCATTTTCAGATACCAATCATGTTAAAATGCCATGGAAATCTGTACATATACTCATGATCACATATGACCTTGACTGCTCAAGATAAATCCTTATTTAAGATTTTATTACTTATGAGTGTAAGCACTATTTCATTTCAGTAGAAATTTCTTAAGGACTTGTTCAAAGTCTAATATTAAAGGAAAGAATCTTCTTCTTGAACTCTTGTTAGTTTTTTCTGGGTTGTCATTGAGTACAGATGAGGTGATACACTTTCTAAACAAATACACATGTTCTGGAAGACTTCTATTCATATTTTATTTTCATTTTTTCTAGTTAAATGTCATTGGTTTCTATGATATGTATCGACATTAGAGGACAGCACAATCTTATGATTATGAAAAAAATCATGAGAATAATTGTGGGTATTGTCATTATTTGAAAACACATCGTGTCACTGTATTCTAGCAGTTCTGATACTGCCATACAGTTCAATGTGGATCCAGACCCTGTTTCAAACAGTTTATATTCTTAGTTTCAGTTCTATCTAACAAGGCACTTGATACAGCTGTTTAATAATGAGAAAACTGTATGGAAGATCTTGAAATTTTTAAATAATCTTTTGGTAGATTTTATTAATTTCTATTAATATGATTTTTTAATGTTTCTCATTGAAAAAACCTTTCTTTATGCAATTTCCATATTTGGTATTGTATATTATCTCTTTTTTGGTTAATAACAGTGAAAAGGGAAGGAAAGCAAGAGGATGGAAAAAACAAAGGAAAAAATTATTGTAGAAGGCATGTCCCAGGGGCAAGGGAATCAAGGGACATGCACAGGGACAGATAACCCTATTGGTTAGAAGGTTACATGGTATCAGGGTATAAAAGGAAGCACTGAATTTGAAATAAATCTCTTTGTTCACCACCTGAGAAGAGCGTACATCCTTCTTTATCATACAAAGGACCGACACGCTATAAATTATGATTTATTTTCTCAAATTTTGTCAAAAAATAGAAAAAGAAAATTCATATGTAGAGACAAACATCTCTTTGAATGCCAGAAACTGAAGAATTTCTTGTTCAGAAGTATGCTGTCCAAAAAATATGTTTTTCCTGAAGTAAGCATCAAAAGTGTACTGATTCATATTAGACTTCAAAGACTGTGTTCATCAGTTCCACCAGCTAGATATTTTTTTCCAAATACATTGTCAACAATAAGATTGCATGACGCTTCATGAAAGATTTGGGTCCTGATTCTCAAAAAGACTATAGCATTCAACACTGAAAATTCTAATATATGGAGATAGATTTGTAAAGAAGTTCAACTCTCCACCTATTAAAGGATCCATTGGGAAAGGATTCTAGAAAATGCTACTTGAGGCTGATAAAAAAATATATATAAGAAAGGGGGAAAAAAAAAAGAAAATAGTAAAAAAAAGACCTTGGAAAAACTCCTTGTAATTATAATTGCAAAATTCAGTTCCTTTTTGTGGAATGGAGTTACAACATAACAGAGGCACATTTTTATAACTCCATCAAGAAATGGTTCTTCTATGCTCTAGAATATGTTATTGTACATTTCAGATCAATTTTGGATGCTCAAGATACAAAAAGAACCATTGATGTTCTCATTATCAGTGTGAATGAATTAATAATAGACCAGTTTAAGACCAAGTTGCTACACAGCAGCCGGAGATTTAGCCATGCAACTACAGGGTGATCTTAACACGTACCATAAGCCCTTCTTAATGGTACTTGAGAAAATTTCAATCCAAGTGGCAGAATTTAGTCCCTCAACGTGATTTTGTAACAGAGAATGTAAAGCGTCTGTACATCTAGGTATTAAATTTCCCTCAAAATGTATTTTAAATTTTGCCGCAGCAAGCTTGAAGAATGGTACAGTCATTACAAACACTTGTGCCTGGTGTCAGATGAAGGCCAGCAATAGAACGTGTGGTTTCATCTTTGAGAATGAGAAATAAGAGCAGGCATTAGAGCCAGAATTGAATATGTAAGTATGTCATATCACAAAATGAAAGAGTTTTATAACTTGAGGTTAACTGGTCAGTCAAATAAGGAGATGACACATTTGTTTCTTTGTTATGACAAAGAAATATTCACCTTTCTAAGAAATGTGAAAGTGAACCGGTATGTATTAAAATTAAGGAGAATGGGTAGGCTATCTCTGAGAAATATAAGAAGAAAACTTGCTTTGGAGAAAAATGTTAAATAAATACAGACAAATGGAAGATCTCTGAATGGGAGACTTTGTCCCCCAGAATGTTGCTGTCTCTGAGATGTAAGGTGCACAAAAAAAGATATTATGAATGGTTTGTTACAGGAAATGTTGCAAAAAACTCTTCTTTTTAAATCTTACTCTAGAAGATTAGCAGTGTTTTTCATTCACTTCTTCACCTAAGCCTCTATTTTGCTGTCATGTGTAGCAAAACATCACAGTGTTTTTTTGTGAATAAATACCTTTATTTATCTCTTTATTATTTACTTCAACCTGTTCCTGGTTAAAGATTACTAGGTTCTTTACAAAATGTACTGTCTAAGTATAAAATTCCCTGTTACAAGATACTGAAAGTTTTTATGTTTTTTGAGAGAAACTGAACAAGTTCATACAGGAGAAATCCATTGAGGATTACTGAAAAACGAAAACAATTTTAAGGTCAAGGAGTTCTTGTGTTGCAGACTCTTGAAGGCTAGGAAAATGTGTGGTGGAAGTATCATAAAAGGTTGCCTGGTTCTCTGTACTCATCTGTTTTTTATTGTAGTGATAGACATGACAATGGATTTTATATTCCCAACTAAGCAGTTCATTTAATCTTTTGGGGGGAGGAGTTACCCAAAATAAACTAGTCCTTATTCAAAGGTTTGACAAATACGGAAACAAAGAAGGAGCCTTTATAATTTTCCAGTTCCATAGGACATATTTCAGGTACTCAAAGTGTAATAGCAAGTGAATACTCAGAAGCTATACAGTCCAGGTAGACAGTTGATATCCAAGTCATCAGAGAAGTGTTTTCTAGTAATCATTGCAATAAGCAAGGCATATTGTGCAGCAAGGTATTCAGGATCACTGCTGAACCCCCAGAATCTTCAATAATTTGTTACTTAGAAAGGTGGTCACCTGAATATTGATCTCCTGATTCCCTCAGGAACAATGTGATCTGGTGGAGATCCAGTGGCAGTTTTGTGCTCATCCACTGGTACCTTCTTTCCCCAGTGCATCGGAAAGTGACGCCAGGGGATTCATGGTTCTATGAGTTCTTAGTCCTGCTATATCCTAGGAGTCTTGTCTTTAAAGGATGTTTGAGAGTGATTCTGGCTATATAGTGAAGCTTAAACACTCATAAGTTTTTCCCAGTCTTTCTAACAAACTAATATTTTTTCTGGATAATTTATAAAGTAATCTTGTGAAGCAGCTGTATTTTCACTAGACGCAGTCTGAGCTGTATGCTCAGTAGTGAAACCTCACAACTATAAGATATTTTCTGCTTATGAAAAATGCTCATATCTGTAGAAAAAGGATTGTTGCTGAGTAAAAGGCATGAAAGCTTCAGTCATATACAGGGTTTATATGACATTAAAACCCCTAAAACCTTGATAGGTCTGATATCTAACCCTGACAGGCCCAAGTGGCTTGAGAGAAAGCTCTCATAACCAAATTCTTTCATATGAGCAGTTCAATTTCCCTTTTCTAGCTCCAGGGCAACTTTCTTAACCAAGACTTTCATCAGACCTTCGGCTTTATGTGGGCACAGGAATACAACTAAGTGGAGTTTCTTGCAGAATGGAGACATGAAACTTCACTTATCTCAGGAGAAAGGCACTTATAGAAGAATGAAGTGTGAAGCAATCATTTAGCAGCAGATTGGACTCAAAACCTAACAGCTGTATGATCCGTAGAAGTAAATGCTTTTAAAACCATGTTCAACTTAAGACAATGTTCTACCATTTTGTGTTCGAATCTTTAAGACAGCAAGAATAAAAAAAAATTACAGAGAAAATAACATTCAAATGCTCATTTGCCATATCATTCCTATCCAAAAGCCCCCAAACTATGAATCAGCAGCTCAAATTTTAATATTTTAATAATAGTTAGTCTTCTACTACTGTCTGGATATATGAGAACATTACAACTGTGATTAAGCATTATTTATTTTGTAACTATGCCAGAGAGTTCTTGCCTTTGTAAAGTTAATACAAATCATACAGAATGTAGCACATTAAAGTTTTTCTTACTTCTTCTGAAATCAACACTAGTATTACAAATGAGAATCTTGGGTTAGACCTGTAAATCATTTTGTTCCTGCTCCTGGATTTAAAAAGCAAGAAAAGGAAAATTTGGTACTCTAGAGAATGGAATAGAAATTGAGAGAAAACACAGTTTACTTGGTAGTTCTGTAAAAAACACAAACATATAGTTATTAAAAAGACTTAAGTAATGTACAGCTTTCCTGTAGACCCCCCTTAGGTACTAGAAGGCTGTTACAAGGTCTCCCTGGAACCTTCTCTTCTCCAGGCTGAACAGCCCCAACTCATTCAGGCCCTCTTCGTAGGAGAGGAGTTCTATTCCTTGGATAATCTTCATGGTTCTCCTCTGAACTCAGTCCAGGTCCGTCATGTTGGGGGCCCAGAAATGGATGCAGAACTCCATGTGGGGTCTCACCAGATCAGAGTGGAGGGGGAGAACCTCCACCCTTGACCTGCTGGTCACCCTTCTTTTGATGCAGCCCAGGATACTGTTGGCTTTCTGGGCATCAAGCATATGTTACCAAGTCATGACAAGCTTCTTGTCAACCAGCATCCCCAAGTCTTCTCTCTCAATCCACTTTTTTGCCCAGCCTGTAATTGTGCTTGATATTTCCCTGGCCCAGGTGCAGGACCTTGAACTTGGCTTTGTTGAACTTCATGAGGTTTACACAGACCACCACTCAAACCTGTCAAAGACTCTCTGGGTGACTTTCCTTCCCTCTAGTGTGTTGACCACACCACACAGCTTGGTGTTGTCAGCACACTTGCTGTGGGTACACTCAATTTCACTGTCCATGTTACCAACAAAGATGTAAAACAGTGTCTGTTCAAATACTGGTGGTCCTAATATGTATAGATTAGTAGATTCCCAAAAGAAACGTCACTGAAATTGTAAATGAGTCCAAAAGCTTCAGAAAATGCAAAATTGGTGCTGACAATATCTCACAATCATGAACATGAGATATTTCTCATATAATTGCTCAAATTCACCTCCCATTTTCTCCCATTTACTTTTACATCCTAAATAGTTGCACTGTTTTTACTTCTGATGTATATAAATTAATTTCAGAACAAACTCCATTGCTGTTTTGTTTGCCATCTTATATTTGTTACTTAGATTTTTTTGCCCTACTCTTTCCTGTATGATTTTGCTACTTTGTTTCCCTACAGGGCAACTGTTTATGTCTTCCTTCTCATCTCATTTTTATTTACATCTTTAATTTCTGCTGTTTCTGAAGCTGCATCTTTGCACAATTTTTTTAGTAGTAAGGGACAGAGAAGCTTGCAACTTCCTTCCCTTGGCACACACATAAATCCTGTCACTGTTCCATAGCTCACACATTGCTCTTTAATATACCAACATGCCTCTCTAAAAAAAAAAAAAGAAAAGTATTTGCATATTAATTAATATTAATTATACCTCATCTAGTAAAAATGAAACAAACACCTGTAATTATGCAGAGGCACCACACACTTGCACATTGTTAAATCGGTAAGAATGGAAAAGAAAGCTCCTGAAAATGAATTTTCAGTACATGTTAACTATGTGAGACTCAAACATGTGGTATTGCATTGCATGTGTAGAGAAATCTCTATGAATTATTATATTACATTTTACATAAAATCAAATGAGAACATTTCCACTTAGAGTAAGTACTGAACCAAATAATTTGTGAGTCTGTTTGTGCAATGAGCATAAGATGGTCATCTAGAATTTAATTTATAGAATTTTGAAAGAACACAATATTGATGAACTCAAACATTAGCCCTCAAATAATTTTGAAAACGTGCACCTGAGAACAGCATACTCAGACCATAGGAAGAATAACACTGAAACTATTTGCACACCAGGGAGATTTTACTTTGGAAAATAGAAAGAAATTAATCACCTTGAAAGGTAAAGCTCTTGTTTAAAACTCTATCTACAAAACAGAGTATTCTTAACTGCAACATTTCTGAGGAACCTCCCACTTCCTTTATGTTTGCACTTCCCTTTTGAAATTCATTTCTGGCCAAGTTTTTGACAAAGTCCCTCTGCTCTTGAAATTGAACATTCCCTCCGAATGGGGAACAACTCTGAACTTTCTCTCTGCTGCATGTCAGTAACCTGTGGAAGATACAGAGTGCCTGGAACTATTTACTTGGTAGTTTGGTACATCATCAAGTATAATCAGTAACCCTCATCAAGTATATCATCAAGTACATCATCAAGTACATCATCAAGTATAACAGTAACCCTCCAGTCAGCACCAACATTTCATGAAAGGCCAAGGGTGAGAGGCCACTTTTTTCTGTAGACAGCCTCCTAGTGCTGCAGTGATTTGGTATTTTTGCTTTACCCTTCTCTCAGTCTCTTCACGTCAACTTCGTTTTATGATGTTTCTTCTTTTTGACATAGTCCCAACTTTCCATTTTCATCCAGTGTTTGGGTTTTTTTTGGTTGTTTGTTTTTTTTTTAAATCCATATATTCATCCCATACTAGGAAATCAAACAAACTCTGTATTTTTGTTGCCACATAATTTATTTCTCATAAGTTGTATTTATCTTCTACCTATGTGCTCAGACTGGAAGGTCTTCAGAACCCAAGACAACAAAGAAATGTGCACTTACATTTATTGGCTACTAAATCATTTCAGGACTTGATAAAGCAGCTATTACTTTTCTATGAAATGTATTTTCTCATCCTTTAAAGAGTATGCCAATATAAACACGTCATATAATATTAATTAATAAAATATGTAATGTTTAATACCTGAAATTACATGGTTTTGGGTAGGAACAGATGGAAGATCAGCTTTAAGCAAAAGCAGAAAGCAAGTGGCAAAAGGGGGTCTGAGAAATGCCAGGAAAATAAGCCCACTGTTTTGCAAGTACTTAGACAATATCTCTTTTAGTTGTATGAATAAATTAAATAAGTTTAATGATCCTGAAGCCATTTATGTGGAGAATATTGATTAAAAATGTGACCATAACTGTGGTATCAGAAAACAATAGTCAGTAAAATCAGTAAGATCTGATTAAAGTTAAAGAAGTGACTTTGAACTGCCATAGCACAAATGCTAGTTAACAGCTCATAATTATGAGAAAGCAAATTTGCAATACAATTAGGTTGTAAGTGCCAAATTTCAAATTTAAGCAGAAGATTTTAAAAAAAAAATTGTTTCTTGTAATTTACAATCAAATGTTGTGTTGTTCATCCTTCTGATTCTGTTCAAAATTAGCTTATCAAATTTGCTGAGAAAATTTCCTTAGAAACTAGCAAAGTTGTCAAGTAAAGTCATCATTGAAAGAGAAAGAAGAATTAGAATCTCATGTTTTGTGCAATTATTTGAATATTTTGTAAGTATAAACTTCTGTGACTGTTAAAAAAGCAGAAGATTATTTTCAGCCTTTTTCCCTGGAGATACTTTGTTCATATAGAAGATTCTTAGAAGCTGCCATCTTACTAATATCTTGGTCTACACTAAAAAGCAATGCATTAAAAGCAGAAATGGCTCTTTGGCTACACTGCTTAATTAAAGTGAGTCAAAGACCAACCTCTCTCTTTGAGGTCAAGTAGTTATCAACTAGTTTTTGTCCACACTTGTCTAGCTGATGGCTAGGCCTTTAGAGAAAGAGAATGTTACGGAAATTCACAACCTTGCCATGAAATAACAAGAGGCAGTGTATAGAGTGAGATGTTGAGAACTTAAGTTTCCTCTCCAGTTTTCTCTTTTCAGTTCTGAAGAGGTATGTCTGTAAGCAATATAACTTCTTAAGTCACTTAGTGACACCTGGCATGAGGAGCAGAGACAGATAGGCCCCCAGTTCTTTTATTTAGCAGTTGCAGACATCATCGATTCTGCCTCTGGTTGACTGAGGGAATCATAGCCAATTATCCCTTATTTTGTGCTTGTCCTCCAGCTTCTATGTATAACAGAGATTTTAGTAGTCAATGCTTTAGGGCATATTTAGCTAACTTCCAGTAATTTCAAACTAGGGCTCTAATTCCAGTTAAAAAATTAATTGCTGGTGAATTGACCATTGAGATCCACAACTGACATAGGCACCTACCTTCTTGATCATAAAACAATTAGGTCTAAAGCATTTATATATATGTCACTGAAGAGTAAAAAATTACTGTAGCTGGGATCCGTCAGACATCAGTTGGCCACCCTATCTAATGACAAAAGCAAGAAGTTCTAAGACACAGGCATTAATGTAGATACTTCTGTTGATAAGTTGAGTTATATCTTAAATTAATGACTGGCAATGTTGTGACTAGCTCACAAGCAGATGTCTACAATTTTATTATCTGAAATAGTGCCATGAATCCCAGCACATAAGACAATTAGTCTGAAATAAGTCATATGGTGTTAGCACTTGGCAAAGCTGACATGGTTGACAGAGACCAGTCCAATTTCTCTGAGGATTTTGTGCTGAAAATCTAATAGTGCAGTGAATTCTACCAAGCTGTAAGGGGTGAGATTCTGTCCCAGGCTGAAGAACCCCAAATTTAGGTATTGGAACCTTGTTTCTTCATGTAACTGAGATATTGCCTTATATCACTCTTCTGGAGTGGTAGACAGGACGGCTATGCTCCATGGCATCTCAAACAGCATTAGACATTTTTGTGTCACAACTGAATCAAACTTTATTGATCAGGTATTTGTTAATTATTATTTAGCTCAGTGTAGGTATTTTAATACTCTCATGATCTTTAACTGAACCTGCCACAACATATCTGGCCTTGAAAAAGGAGCTGAACCATAAGTACTTTTTAAGATTGTAATTACAAATAACTTTAAAAATATATTTATGAATAATAGTGTCAGATTTTCAGAAGTTCACACCTCCACAAATGATTAAAATAATTGACTAGTTTTTCATTTAACATAGTGACTTGTAGAAGTGTTAAATGCAGAAGAATAAAAATATTCTCACTTGAGAATATTTTTACTGACTATTTTATATGATTTTATCTACAATAATGATAATTCACTAATAATATCAAACAGTCATTCAGCTACTGGCCTGTCAAGATCTTTGAAATTTATGTGTATGTGTGTACATATATATATATATAGATAGATAGATAGATATAGATACATAGATATATACATGTCCCTGTATCTATTATATATAGATATAGATATATCTATTTTTATAGGTATTGAATGTCTTGGAATCCTCCTTCTGGATTGTTCCTTTACTGGAGAAAAAGAGATTTAGTGTTTTCCCTGGTTTGATCTGAAATGAAACCTCTACTACCCCAGTTAAATTTTTACAAAATAGTTTCAGTGTTGAAAAAGAATCAGATTAAATTCCCTTGAGACACTATACACCTTTTATTATGTTGAACTGTACTTCAAGGCCAAGTGAAGATTCTATTGGAATAGTTATAAATTATTATTTAGTTTAATTCAAATATATATTTTTTTTAAAATCTGACATTTTTAAATATCTGACAAAGACTATTGCATTGAATGTTATGTTTCAGGTGATTACATGTATGGTTTGTGTGCTCACAAACAATGAAAGAAAAGCACATCATACAGTCAGACCTTTTAGTGGGAGAAAAAATAATTTAAAAAAAACAAGGAAGAGATTGTGCAGACAAGTATTTGGTGAACTTGCTTATTTTTCTGGAATAATTTGTTTCCGTGAATATTACAGCAGTAAAAATGGAAATTATAAGGCCACGAGACTTATATGGAACATTAAAGTAAAAGTAATAGAGGAAAGTTGAAATCCAAATTAGAAGTCATAAAAAAATCAGGTTTGTATTGACACATATGCATGTGTGAAGCTACATGTCTATATAAATGGGCCAAATCCAACAGTATGAGGTTCAACAAGACCAAGTGCCAGGTCCTGTACTTTGGCCACAACAACCCTCTGCAGCACTACAGGTTGGGCACAGAGCGGCTAGAGAGCAGCCAGGCAGAAAGGGACCTGAAGGTACTGACTGACAGCAGGCTGAACATGATCCAGCAGTGTGCCCAGGTGGAAAGAAGCCCAGTGGCACCCTGGCCTGGATCAGGAATAGTGTGACCAGCAGGACCAGAGCAGTGATCTTCCCCTGTACTCAGCACTGGTGAGGCTCCACCTTGACTACTGGGTCCAGTTCTGTGCTCTTCAATTTAGTAAGGAAGTTGAGGTGCTGGAGTGTGTCCAGAGACGGGTAACAAGGCTGGTGAAGGGTCTGGAGCACAAGTCCTATGAGAAGTGGCTGAGGGAGCTGGGGTTGTTTAGCCTGGAGAAGAGGCCCAGGAGAGACCTTGTCACGCTCTACAACTCTGAAATGAAATTGTAGCCAGGTGGGGGGCTGTTTGTTCTCCCAGACTACTAGTAGTAGGACAAGAGGGCGCAGTCTTAAGCTGCTCCAGGGGAGGTTTAGATTAGACATTAGGAAGAAGTTCTTTACAGAACGAGTGATTGGGAATTGGAACGCCCAGGGAGGTGGTGGAGTCACTGTCGCTGGGGGGTATTGAAGAAGAGACTGGATGTGGCACTTAGTGCCATGGTCTAGTTGACAAGGTGGTGTTAGGCCAAAGGTTGGACTCAATCATCTCAGAGGTCTTTTCCAACCTAGTCGATTCTGTGATAAATTATTCTCATATACGTACACTTTTGCTTCACATATATTTCTTTTATCGGAAATTTGAGAACAAAGCTTTTAGTCCACTATGGTCACAATAGTAATGCAAATGTAGTATTCCTCATAGAACAATGTTCATAGAAGTTATAAAACATTGTTTTGCTAGCATGGTCCTAATGAAGCATGTGTTGTTTTTTTCGATTTGTGACCTGCAGTTGACTGCAAGCATTGAGTGTTGCTCTATTCAGTGACCGGGGTATTTATAACATGCCTCTCTGTGGTTTAATAGAAAGCTGAAGAACTTTTCTTTATCACAATTTTTTTTCACAGAACTTCAGAAAACTTCATTATCCTCATACCTTTTTGTCTTTATTGATTCAAAACCGCCAGTGAGCTCAAAAACATTTTTCATGATGACATACAGAGAGACAGACACAGGTAAACATACAAAGATCACTACATGAAATTGTTTTCTAAGAAAACAAGGATAAACCCAGCTCATCAGATAGATATCTCTGTATACCATACTGTTGTTGATAAAAAATGGAGTTATGTCATTCTGAATGCTTTCAATATGCTGTAATTGGTAGGTGACATAACACTGGCACCAAGTGCTTTCAAATTATCTTTCATATTTAGGCCTTCTATATCCATTTGATAGACAGTGCTGTACTAAACAGTTTCTCAAAACAAAATCAGACTAAAAAGTAGCAGTTTTCTGTCAATATGTACTTCTGGAAATGACAGTTCTAATCTTTCTGTGCCTGCAGATAATGGATGTTCAAAGATCCTTTCATCACAAATGACCTCTAGAAATCTGGATTATAAGCAGGGAAAGACTTCAAAATAAAGAACAGTCCTCTAAGCTGGAAAAAGTAATGAAAATAGTGACCATTATGTCAATCAACTTAAAGGGAAAAAAAGGAAAAGACAAAGAAAAGGAAGATTTTGGTTTTGGGGTTTTTTTGGCCATATTTTTTGTTTAAGGATAGTCTGGGCATGACCATCTCAACTTTATCTTTCAAAGAAATTCACTATATTATCAGGTAGAGTTTTGTTTGAGTCTCAATTTTTCTGAAGCAATGTCTACTTTGTTACCAATACAATTTTACAAAGCTTACAGATTCATACATTTAGTCATAGATTAATGGGATAACTTTATCAATACATAAAGTTAGCCAAATATTCTGAAGTAGCTTATGGTCAATTTTCAACACAATTAATTTTATTCTTATCTTTTGAGCTATCTTTTTCCAAGGATGTAGTGTAAAAAATGATAGTTTTTGCAAAATCTGAAATCAGCGGTATTTTTTCATTACTGGTTTTTGCCTGAAAATTCATTGGTTCAGATGCTGACATTCTCCTGCATCTGGTCTAATAAATTTCATGCTTATATTAGGAGAGGTAAATAGTACCTTCTGATTTATAAACAGGGCCTAATCATGATTCAAATAAATCATTACCAAATAATAATTTATGTATAATATATGTGAACACTGAACCAGTTAACAGCTGATGAAAAAGATTTAAGATTTTTTGCAAAACTTAGTTTATAAGCAGTTCTTGTTCTAATTGTGACCGGACTGACATTTCAGTGAAATTGTTTGTGATTCACACCAGAATACTGAAAGCAGAATTTAGATTCACATAAACTTGTGTGCATGTCCTGGACAAAGGAACCTGAAAGCAGTGCTATAACATGTGGGTTTGTAACATGATTTCTATAGGATAGAATAGACAGAAATTCTATTCAATCAAATCATATGATCATGGCATCTCATCTCTAGGGTTTCAGAGAATCCAAAACCAAGGGCCTTTTTGAGATGTTATTCCTTACATTTCCTTTGTGAGCATCATGATATAAAAAGATTACCTCTCTGTCCTGGAGGCAGATGCTGTAAGAACCTTCTCTTCTATGAAAGATTCCTGGTCCTTTACTGGGATTGGTGTCAGTTATGAGATGCCCATGAGAAGAGAAAACAGAGTGGAAGTTTTCTAGATCAGCTGTGTGTATCTGGGAAAAAAACTCCACAAACTACAGAAGGTATTGCTTATCTCAGATTTTCTCCTTAACATTTGGATGGCCACAAATTCAAGCTGAAAGGCATTGGGCTGGTAGACAACGTGGATATGTGCAGCTCTTTCAGCACAATATAGATGTGGTAAAGTGAGGCTTGTAAAGAGAGAACACTCCTGAAGGGAGTTGCACATATCCACACAATCTACCTGCTCAATAGGATGCCTATGACCTTGCAGTCATATACTGAAGTAAAATCAGTGAAAAAGTAAATAAAATGCAGAGGATTAATATGCCACTTTTAAAAGTCAAATAGCAGATAAACAGACACATTCTTTTTAAAGTACCTGCACCCTCCAGTGTAAAGCTGTAATCTTAAAGTTGCTCTGGCAACAAGAGGAACACTTCCATACCTGACAACTGAACTGGATGAGCAAGTAAGGATTTTTATTAACATAACATGTCTTCAAAAAAGTCTCCAAGCTATAAAAATCAGAACTAATGGTAAATACATGCATCAACAACATTCATTATTAGTTTTATTGAAACCAAACTGTAGATGCTAAACAAAAATCAATACTTATCATGAAATCAGATGAAAGGCATCATGTTGAAGTGAATTTAACTCACAATTAATGTACATCTTTAATTGAAAAACCCAAAATGAAATCTGGAAGAGCAGAAGGGCAATAGAACAAAAGAAATGTTTTTATAGTGTACTTCAGAACAGAATTACCCCATCTTGTCATCATTCTTCATATTTAAAAAAAAATATATGTAGTCTAGACAGATGACATTTATTATATCATGATAATAAAGTAAGTTTCTAAAAAGGTAGATTTGAAAATTTGAAAAAGAATAGTTTTCCTCTTCCATTTATCTTCCCATATTATTTACAGATCTCATCATTTTGACTCATACAAGCAGATGAACACCACCAAAGCCTTGACTCCTTGTATTCTCTAAATATAGGTCATTGCAGTTTCTGTTATTCTGTAAAAGTTAACAGAGGGAAAATTAGCATTTTACTCCAATTCGGTTAGCCATATGCTACACTAAATGATAGCTATAGTTTAAGGGATGGAATTATTTCTGGTATGTTGCATACTACTTTATTGTTTTTAATGCTGTTTATGTTAGGTCATGCTTAGGTGCCTCATGCAAGGTTTTACTACCATTGGACAGATATATGTGATGGAATATCACTGAGTGGGCTTCTTATTTCTATGGAATGCACTGGAAATACTCAATTTGTAATTCCTTTATGACTACAAATAAAAGGATATCAACCCAGAGGAGGGATAGTTCTATATGAAGAAATATCATGGAATGGTTTGGGTTGGAAGTGACCTCAAAGATCATCTAGTTCCAACACCCTTGCCAGGGACATCTTTCACTAGGCTAGGTTGCTCAAAGCCCTGTTCAACACTTCCAAGGATAGAACATCCATGGCTTCCCTACATGCTCTTGTAAAAATTCCCTCTCCAGCTTTTGTGTAGCCCCCTTTAAGTACTAGAAGGAACTACAACTACTGCTATAAGGTCTACCAGACCCTTTTCTTCTCCAGGCTGAACAACCCCAACTCTCTCAGCTGCCTTTATAGAAGTGTTCCAGCCCTCTGATCACTTTGGTGGCCCTACTCTGGACTTGCTCTAGCAGGTTTATGTTCTTCTTATGTTTGGGACCCTAGAGCTGGGTGCAATACTCCAGGTGGAGTCTCATGAAACAGGAATAAGGGGGCAGAATCACCTCCCTTGATGTGTTGGCCACACTCCTTTTGATGCAGCCCAGGATACAGTTGGCTTTCTGGGCTGTGAGTGCACATTGCCAGGTCATGTATAAATTCTCACTCACCAACAACTCCGAGTCCTCTTCAGGGCTTTGCTCTCACTCCAGTCTCCGCCCAGTCTGTGTATGTACTTGGGATTTCCTTGAACCAAGTGTAGGACCTTGCACTTGGTCTCGCTGAACTTCACAAGGTTCACAAGGTTCGCACCGGTCCACCTCTCAAGCCTGTGAAGGTCCTTCTGTATGGCACCACTTCCCTCCAGTCTGTCGACTGCAACCCTTGGCTTGCTGTCATCAGCACACCTGCTGAGTGCATACTTGATCTGCTGTTCATGTTCCTGTCAAAGATTTAAAGAAACGTTGGTCCCAATGCCAGTCCCTGAGCTGTGCCACTTGTACACTTGTCTTCACTTGTACATCGAGCCATTGACTCTTTGAGCGCAACCACCCAGCCTGCTGAAGACTGAGGGAAAAAGGCATTGAGTACCTCAGCTTTCTCTGAGGTATCCCGGGTAACCAGGTCTCTCATTTCCTTCTAGAGACAGCTCACACTTTCCCTAGTCTTCCTTTTATCACCAACATGCTAATAGAACCTTTTCTTTTTGCCCTTGACATTTCTGGCCAGTTTTAATTCTATCAGGGCTTTAGCTTTCCTAACCTGATTCCTGGCTGCTTGGACAATTTCTCTGTATTCCTCTCAAGCTATCTTTCCCTGCTTCCACACTTTGTAGGCTGCCTTTTTTGTGTTTGAGTTTTTCCAGGAGCTCCTTGTTCATCCAAGAAGGGCCCCCAGAATTTTTGCCTGACTCCCTCTTTTTTTGGGATGCATTGCTCCTGAGCTTGGAGGCAATGATCCTTGAATATTAATCAGCTTTCTTGGGCTTCTCTTCCCTCTATGGTTTTATCCAATACTCTGCCAAATGGATCCCTGAAGAGACCAAAGTCTGCTTTCCTGAAGCTGAGTGTAGTGAGCTTGAGGTGTGCCCTCCTCTTCGCCCTAAGGATCTTGAACTCCACCATTTCATGGTCACTACAGCCAAGGCTGCCCTTGAGCTTCACATTCCACACCAGTCACTTCTTGTTGATGAGAACAGCATAATACCTCTCCTTGTTGTCCCCTCTGCTACTTAGAAAAGAAAGTGAAATGTATCTCTATCAGTGAAATGTATCCTCTCTCACTCACAGAACGAAATGAAGTATATACATACACAAACTCAGGTGAATTTATTCAGATGTTGTGGTTGGGAAAGGTCAGGATGAACTCAGAGAATTCAGTCCTTCAGTAAAGATTTTCAGAAAAGTTTTAGGACTGACAATGATTTTGATTCCTATGACAATATTATTATCATCTATTACCACTTTTGTTGCAACAGGATTTAGAAGAACCAGTCTTGTTGAAATCAATGTCTGTGTACACACACACACACATACTGCTATTTATATGAAAGATACATGTATGTGACAGATGGGAATACCTTGACTTTTGCCAACTACTCGTTATTTCACAAGGGGATCTGCTGAGTCTGTTCTTTTGATAGAGGGTATTACTTGGCACCAAAATGATGCTGTACTTACTGACCCATTCATAAAGCTCTCTTGCTCTACAGACTTTAAAATGTAAAGACCTCATATTACAGAAGGATTAAAAAAAAGAACAAAAATAATAGGATATTTTAATACGGACACACTGTGTGCGCAATTTGTAGATAGTTGTGGTTTAATCCTAGACAGCTGTTCAGCTCTACACCACTGCTCGTTCACTCCCCTCCAGTACGGTGGGGGAGAGAATCAGAAGAGAAATGTGAGAAAACTCTTGGGTTGAGATATAGACGGTTTAATAGATAAAATAAAAGGCATGTACACAACCCTTAGACTATTTATGAGATCATGCAGTGATAGGAGAAGGGGCAATTGCCACAGTCTGGGGGAGAGGAGAGTGGGACCGCAACACCGCACAAAGGGTCCGAGTCGAGGCTGAAGGTCTGGTGCAATGGTGGTTTATTGAGGGTGTGCAGGGGTTTATATAAGCTCTGGTATGGAAAGGGCCAGAAAATGGGGTGGAGCATGAGAGAGACAACCAGGGGAAAGAATAGGAGTAAGGACTCGGGAGAAGACGGAGGAACTGGGGAGGAACTGACCAATGGTTGCTCTCTCCACACTGCAGCTTCTTCAGCCAGTCAGAGGGAGAAGCAGGGAGAGCAGGGGACAGACAACTCGAGGCATGTCTGGACATGCCCAGGTAGTACAACTGTAGAGGTAGCATACAATGCACATATTTGAAACCATGTAAGAACTGTAAAATCCATATAATAAAGTCCTTTTTCAATTGTTGTATATCTTTTTCCACGCCTGGAACCGTTCCCGCTCTGATTCCCGCTCCTCTACGGGTAATGGTTTCAAATTGAAAGAGGGTAAGTTTAGATCAGATGTTAGTAAGAAATTATTTCCTGTGAGGGTGGTGAGGCACTGGAACAGCATGCCCAGAGAAATTGTGAATGCCCCATCCCTGCCAGTGTTTAAGGCCAGGTTGGATGGAGCTCTGAGCAGCTTGGTCTTGTGAAGCTTGTCTCTGTACATGGCAGGGGGATTGGAACTAATTGATCTTTGTGGTCCCTTCCAAACCAGGCCATTCTATGATTCTATGGTGCCCTATGGTACAGAATATCCCTTTGGCTAGTTGGGGTCAGCAGTCCCAACTGTGTCCCCTCCCAACTTCTTGTGCATCCCCAGACTCCTTGCTGGTGGGGTGGGATGAGAGACAGAAAAGGCCATAACTCTGTGCAAGCACCGTTTATCAGTAACTAAAACATCCTTGAATTATCAACACTTCTTCCAGCACAAATCTAAAACACAATCCCATACCAGCTACTATGAAGAAAATTAACTCTATCCCAGCCAAAACCAACACACTATTCAGTAGCAGTAATCACAGTAATTACAAGTCATCATCTGGTTAGCCATTATCAGAATGTGGCAGGGTTTTATGTGTTGCCATAGAAATGACTTTTCAGGATAAATTTGAAGGTTCAGAGAAAAAGGCATCTGCCCCAAGAACTGACTACTCTTCAGTATCCAATCTACACGGTATGCAGTATTGTAAGGAACGTGTATGCTGGAGACCATGCTATTGTGGTCCTTAAAGAAGAGTGTGAATATCAGAAACTCCAGATAAGCATAGGTAGAGCTTTTCGTTCCTGCGTATGAATTGTCATAATGTGTATCCAAAAGAAGAAATGTTCTTTTCCTTGTGCTGTTGTCTGCATTTTAAAAGAAAGAAATGAAATCAAAACTAAAGAAAAAATTGCTGTGCCACTGGAAAACTCCAGAGTTGTGAATAAAAAAAAAAAAAAAGTGTTTTGTTTTCATCCACTCCAGATATCCTTCCAGGTAGAAATCATTAACTATCATTAACTATTAACTTCCTAAGATCCATTGTCCCACGAACAAGAAATCTTGGACTTATTCCAAGTTATAGATCATCTCTTGGTTTCCGTACAATTCTATCTGCCAATCCATGAAGCCTATTTGAGTTTTGAAATGCCCTCCAGGGCTCTGCTCCCAGAGTCTGCACGCTGGAACGAGGGCAACACACGCTTAACGAATGTCTGCTGGTTGGAAAATTGATCAGCTAAGCTGTGTGTGGATGTGTTTATCTGTCTTTATCTTCACCATTCTAACAAGAAACAAGAACATTAAACTACTGCTTGTGGCTCTCATTACTTTTACAGTAGCTTATAGCTAAAATCTGAAAGTATAGTTATAAATGCAATATATTATTTGTTACCTTATTTTTGTTTTTATTGTTAGTCCAGATTCTGAAGTACTTAATGTTATTAGGTCATTACTTCAGATTTCAACCAAAATTAATAAAGAATTTAGGACTTGGCATCATCAACAGCCTTATAATTACGGTAGTTTTAATGAAAGCTATTTTGCATGTCATAGTCCTTGAAAACCTGACATCATTTATGGGAATGTTATTGCTATTGATTCCACTACATCGAGGATTTCACAAATGTCTTTCATTTTGATGAGTTGAAGCTTAAACTTTAACTATTAACAGGCTTTAATAGAACCCATAAGCTATATTTACTTAATTTGCTGCTGAAAATAGGCCATCTCAGGGGCAATAGCTACTTAATAGTATGTTATTGCAGGGAGGTGGGTTTTTTTAGCCCGGAGAAGAGGAGGATCAGGGGAGATCTCATCAGTCTCTACAACTACCTGAAAAGAGGTTGGAGCCAGGTGAGGGCTGGTCTCTTCTCCTTGGGCAGCTATCAGTGAGACAAGAGGGTATGGTCTTAAGCACTGCTAGGGCAAGTTTAGGTCGGATATTAGGAAGAAATTCTTTACAGAGTGTAATCAGGCATTGGAATGGGCTGCCCACGGAAGTGGTGGATTCTCCATCCCTGGAGGTTTTTAAGATGAGACTGGATGTGGCACTTAGTGTCATGGTCTAGTAACCACGGCAGTAGTGGATCAAGGGTTGGACTTGATGATCTCAGTGGTCCCTTCCAACACGGCTGATTCTATGATTCTATGATTCTATGATTCTATGATTCTATGATGCACATGAATCACAGAAGCACAGAATCACAGACTGGTTGGGGTTGGAAGTGACCTCTAGAAATCACCTAGTCTAACCCTGCTGCTAAAGCAGGTTCAACAGCAGCAGGACACTTTGCACAAGATCACACCCAGGCAAGTTTTAAATATCTGCAGAGAAAGAGACTCCATAATCTCTCTGAGCAGTGTGTTCGAGTGTTCTGCCACACACAGTAAAGAATTTTTTCTTAAGATTCACATTAAACTTCCTGTGTTTTCATTTATGCTCATTTCCCCTTGTCCTGTCACTCACTGGGCACACTTGAAAGAGTCTGGCCCCATCCTCTTGACACCCTCCCTTAAGATCCCCTTTCAGTCGTCTCTTTTCCAGGCTAAACAGGCCTGGACACAGCACTTCAGATGCAACCTCACAAGGGCTCAGTAGATGGGCGGGATCACCTCCCTTCACCTGCTGGCAGTGCTCTTCCTAATGCACCCCAGGCTTCTTGGCCACAAGGGACTACTGCTGGGTTATGGTTGACTTGTTGTCCACCAGGACTCCCAGGTCCTTCTCTGGAGAGAATGAAGCAGCATTCTTCACAAAGGTGTAAAGAATACACTGCCCATTAATATTTCAGAAAAAGAAAAAATTAATAATACTCCCCTCAACTTTCTTCAAACCATCTCTAGCATTTGTATGACAAGATAATGGTGAATATGAAGTTCTGGTATTAAAAAGATAAGGCTGAGTACTGTTTCTACTTCATTGATTTTCATGATTGTGAGTTAGCAGTCCTGTGTATTATGGTTAGATAGCAGTTGTGTAGCAGAGTGAAGAAATTATTTAGCTAAGTATCACATAATTATTTAGTAAAAATGCTAATATACAGCTTAGATATTGTCTTCAGAATGAAATACTAAAGATCAGACATTTTACAGCTACATTACACTACAGTATATTTGAGAAAATAGCTGAGTACAAAAGTGCCTGATGACTCTAGAGGATATTAAAGGTTATAAATGGTGACCATGATATCACGAGATTTGATGGTCTGCATCAAAAGGAGTGCTGTGGCAATGGGAATAATTTTTATAAAAAAATTTTCTTATTAACTTCCAGAATGAAATAGAGCAAAAGTCATTGACATAAGCGATGTGTGTGTTCACATGTGTACAGATGTAGAGGAGATGTAGAGGAAGTTATATGGTTTATGGAATTGGACAGATTGTTTTCTGACCATTTGTTGACAGTGAAATATAATGAATTGTTAATTTGAGGCTGAACATATATGATAATGGAGCTAAAACTGCATTTTGAGATGTGGACAGTCTGTAAGCCCACAATTTGCAGTGTTATGGGCAGACTGTAAATAGGCAGACAAAAAACCGACAAGTGTTTTTAAGAAGAAATTTGAAAAAAGGTACAGTGTGACTATTTGAAAGTCAAACAATGGTAAACAGGTCCAAATGACTGGCAGTATTAAAATTAAGGACAAGGAATCATAAAAGCTGTAAGGGAACTAGACTTGATACTGGCATTTTTCCAATGGTTCCATTTAAACAGTATTCAAAATCTGGAAACATATAATAACAGAAGGTGGTTTCTGTCTTAAATATAATCAAAATAATACATGTATTCAATGTGTATCAAATTTTGTAATCATGTTGTTCAGTGTTGTTTTAATTGCAGTGTGTCACTGTATGGCACAGTGTATTTAGAAAAATCCCTCTATTAAGCTCCAATAGCACAGAAATCCCTCATATGGTAACAATGGCCTCTTCTTCAATGAATAGGAGATTCCCTACAAAAAGCTTACTTGTTTATGCTCCTGATCAGAACAGTGGTTTTCAAATTCTTTCTGTGTTTGGTATAATTTTCCCAGTGTAAGAGTACATGCCTTTAGAAATTTTCTGTCCACACATTGATTACTCTATAATATGATAAACTTTCTGCTATAAAATACTTTTTTGCACCTCTGCATGACATGGTCTGCATGGTATCTGGATTTATAAAATAATTTTTTTTTTTGTAAAATGAATGATATACACCATTTCACAGCTGTATTATTTTCAGAGACAGAAGTAAGAAAGTGAGAAATCTCAGCGTTACTGCCTATCTCTTTTCCTTTCCCTGCATTTAATTTATGGGTCTGAAGTTATAGACCCAAAGTCTTACCCAATCTTTTGGACATGTTTACTGTTTATTAACCTGTTCTAGAAGTCAGATAAGTAAGAAAGGCTGTATTTATACACATCCAAGGCCAAGATGTAGGGAACTTGCTCAAGCAGATGATAGATTTTTCATAGCTAGGGTGGAATCTAAATGTGAAGTAGTTGTACATGTGTATAATTTCAGACACAATGCCATAAATATGTATTAAATGTGCCTTTATGGTCCTGCAGATGAGAAAATCAACAACTGACTATGCATAGTTGTGTGTGCAAATAACAAGTTTGCACACTCTTTTATGGTACAGAGACCTGCTGTGAAATATTAAAGCATTCAGGAAATCTGGTATTTAAAATTATCTACTAAATATTTTATTTTATTGTAACTTAAGTTTCTTAAGAAGAATCATAGACTTGGCAGTAAGCACAAAGCTGTGTGTGCATTACAGGATTTTTATAATGCAAGTCCCACCTATGTAAACAAACACTGCATAAGAAACAATATCATCTGTTTATAATTTGTTTTGGAAATAAAACAATACACAGGCAGATGGTAGCTAAAAGGACATGCAAAGACATCAAATAAATAGCTTTTTTTTTTTGCCATCATAGAAGAATTTTTAGATTTCAGAAATCCTCTTAAAATGCTATGAACAGAGCACTCATGGAAAGGAGAAAAATGTGTTAAAAATATAATTTAATGCATCTAGCAATCTTCTGGATAGGTAGTAATGGAACTTATCTCAGATGGGCTTCAGCACTCTGGAGTCTTGGTTGAAAAGCTCAGAGATGTCACCTAACAGTCTGAAACAGTTTGGATGGCAATTTACTTATATAAAATAAAACTTAGGGATGGGAGAAAAACCTTGGCACTCAAAAGTGAGGAGGTCAATCTCAAGGACCTGAAGTTGCTACAGACTCCAAGTGTGTCTGTTTTGTGTAATGGAGGAACCGTCTGACAGTCTTATTAATTGTCGACTTCTGGCTATAGTAGGTGGAGCTTGATTAATCATAGAATATTTCGGGTTGGAAGGGAAGTTTAAAGGTCATCTAGTCTAACCCCTTGCAATAAGCAGGGATATCTTCGAGTAAATCAGGTTGCACAGAATGCTGCTGTCAGTGTAAAAAATTTCTTCATTATATACAGCCTAAATCTATCCTCTTTTAGCTTAAAATCGTTACCCCTTGTCCTGTTAAAACAGGTCCTGGTAAAAAGTCTGTTCCTATCTCTTTTGTAAGCCCCCTGTAAGTACTGAAAGGCCTCAATAAGGTCTCCCCAGAGTCTTCTCTTCTCCAAGTTAAACAACCCCAGCTCTCTCAGCTTGTCTTCATAGGAGAGGTGCTACATCCTTCTAATCATCTTAGTGGCCCTTGTCTGGACTTGCTCTAATGTTGTCTGATGTTCTTGTGCTGGAGATACCAGAGCTGGATGCACTACTCCAGGTGGACTCTCATAAGGACAGAGCAGAGGGGCAGAATCACCTCCCTCAACCTGCTAGTCACACTCCTTTTGACGCAGGATATGATTGGCTTTCTGGACTGCAAGTGTACATCGCTAGCTTATGTTCAGCCTCTCATTCATCAGAATCCCCAAGCCCTTCTCAGCAAGACTACTCTCAATCCCTTCTTCCTCAGCCTGCATTGAGGCAGCACCTTTTTCTTGGTCTTGTTGAACCTCATGAGTTTTACATGGGCCCACTTTTCAAGTTAGTCCAGGACCCTCTGGACGACATCCTGTCCTTCAGGTATGTCAATTGCACACCACAGGCTGATGTCATCAGGAAACTTGCTGAGGGTGCACTCTATCTCACTGTTTATGCCCCTGATGAAAAAATTTAACAGTACTAGTCCCAGTACAGACCCCCAAGGGCCACAACTCATCATTGATCTCCATCAGGAGACATTAAACCGTTAACCACTACCTTCTGGATTCAACCATTCAACCAATTCTTCATCCACCAAACAGTTCATTCATCAAGTCCTTGACTCTCCAATTTAGAGATGAGGATGTTTCAGAGGACCCTATCAAAGTCCTTACAGAAGTCCTGACAGATGATATGGATAGCTCTTCCCTTGTGCACTGATGTAGTCACTCTATTGTAGAAGGTCATTAGATTGGTCAGTCAGGCTTGCCCTGGGCAAAGCCATGCGGCTTGTCTCAAATATATTATACTATAAAAAGACAGAGATCTTTTGTTGTCAATGAAATAAATTACTATAAAATATAGCCAGCATAATTCCTAAATCGTCATCTTCTCCTAAACAAGATCAGGAACCCCATATACAAGAAAAGTCCAGAAACTGCATATTGCAATGGACATTTTTCTGCCTTAAGGGGTAGGCAAAACAATGAGAGAAAGGTTGTATTGATTTCTCTGTTTTATAGATGGGTATTTGGAAAAAAAAGTTTTTGAAATTATTATAGTGATAATTGAGAAAAAAATATTTCTATAAAACCTATTTTTATAAATTTGAACTGGTTTCTTAACAACTTCTGTTCAAGCACAAGTATCTTGGCCCCTTTACCTGTATTTTCTGGCTAAGAAATCCATCTAGCTTGATCTAGTCTTCGAGCAGTGTTGATGATCACAGTTACAAATTGACTATGAGCTTAAATTATGATTTAAGTCAGCAATATACATGCTGCTTCAAGTTCTGTAATGATGGAAGAGCCAATACCAGCACAAGCAGCTGCTCAGTTCCTGACTCTGTCAGCACAGCTCAGAGCACCTTGCTCCACAGGTTGTCACCTCACAGGCCAAGAGTTACCAGGGAGAATCTGCAACACAAATTAGCTAAATGGAGGTTTCTCTACAGTTGCCAATAGGAATATTGGGAATCACACTGGAAAAGGTCTATGAGACTGGGTGTACACGCAGCTAGGCTCCAATGGAAAGAATTGTGCTTATTTGTAGCAAATATAGCATTCTAAAGAAAACAGCAAAAATTTATTAGATCAATTTTATACTAAAATGTTTTGGTTTCTTTTTTTACTCCATAGCCTATAAAGGTAGTAATGAATACATCAGACTAAGCTGACATGAGTTTCACACTGGACCCCCACTGCCTCTCATTTTTCTCCAGGGTCAAACTTAGCAGTTAAACCTAACTACACAAAACATGCATATTTTTAGATTCATAACCTGCATGCTATTTTTCTTACTGACTTGCTCTGGATTGGATGGGAAGACATTATAGCACTGCAGCAGTCAATCTGTGCTCCCAGTTCATCAAAATCTTAACCAGTGCAATGAGCACATGGCCAGTGTTTTTCTCTATTGACATCAAAGGAAATTGCATTAAGCCCATATTATGTACAGTTTAATGAACTTTGTATAATGCTAGAAAGGCAGAAGTGACATGTCTTTGAACATAATTGATATTTCATAAACGTATTCATGTTTGGAGGCTCAGCTTGAGCAATTTGCAGCTAACCAGCTCTAACATTTCTGCCAAGAAAATGATCAAAACAATAAAATTGGCATCGTTACAGGGATTTGGATTATATGGGATTAATGATGTAGAGGGAAATTTACTGCTTTGTAGGGAGGTCAGAAGCATTGAAGCCCATACACTACCTACATCCAGCTTTAGCTACTGCCTTTTTACAGGCCTTTTCCTAGCAGGCAGCAGAACTTAAGTTTTACTTTTATCCTGAAACCTAATGTTAGGTTCAAAAATTCCCATGATTTCTGTAAGAGATTTTAAAGCATTTTTACTAACATATAGGACCAGAATCACATTACTATTAAGTTAAGGTTGACTACATGCCCTTTGCAATCTGGGTTCAAAGTCCCCTTTAACCTTTCATAGGGTGTTTTGTTTTGAGTATGTATGTTTTTGGTTTAGGGTTTTTGTTTTTCTTTTTATTTTATTTGGGACTTTTTTGTTTGGTTGGGTTTTTTGTTTGTTTGTTTGCTTGTTTTTTCTGGTATGTGATTTGTTGTTTTTTTTTCTTATACTCATCTTTCTAAATAAAACTCTAGTATAAGAGAGTTCTGCGATCTACTCTGTATGGGATTTTTAAATATTTTCCTAGACATATGGATTGGGTTTGTGTGGCAAGGTTTTGGTGGGGGAAGGGAGGCTAAGGTTGTTGCTTTGGTGAGAAATTTCTGGAAGCTTCCCCCTGTCTTATAGAGCCCATGCCAACCAGTTCCAAGACAGACCCACTGCTGGCCAAGGTGAGCCCATCAGTGACAGTGGTAGCACCTCTGGGATATAGCATATTTAATAAGAGGGAAAAAGACTGCACAACTGCCACTGAAAAAAGGAGTGAGAATATGTGAGAGAAACCATTCTGCAGACACCAATACCAGTGGAGGAAGGGGAGGAGGTGCTCCAGGCACTGGAGCAGAGATTCCCCTGCAGCCTGGAGTGAAGATCATGATTAGGCAAGTTGTCTCCTTGTAGCCCATAGAGGTCCATGGTGGAGCAGATATCCACCTGCAGCCTGCGGAGGACCACATACTGGAGCAGGTGGATGTAGCCCAGTGGGAAGCCTGTGCTGGAGCAGGCTCCTGGCAGGACCTGTGGCCCCATGCAGAGAGGAGCCCATGCTAGAGCAGATTTGCTGGCAGGATTTGCAACCCTGTGGGGGATTCACACTGGGCAGTTCATGAACTGCAGCCTGTGGGAAAGACTCACAAAGGATAATTTCATGGAGGACTCCCTCCCATGGGAGGGACCCCAAGATGGAGCAGGGGAAGAGTATGAGGAATCCTCCCCCTGAGGACAAATGAGCAGCAGAGACGATGTGTGATGAACTGACCACAATCCCCATTCCCCATCCCTTTGTGCTGCTGGGAAAAAGAGGTAGAGAAATTGGTAATGAAGTTGAGCCTGAGAGGGAGGGAGGGGTGAAGGAAAGGTTGGGTTTTTTCAATATTTTTTTTCTCATTATCTTGCTCTGATTTGATTGGTAATAAATTAAACTGATTTCCCCAAGTCGAGTCTGTTTTGTCCATGACAGTAATCAGCGAGTGATCTCTCCCTGTTCTTATCCTATGAGCCTCTTGCATTTTTTTTCTCGTCTGTCAAGTTGAGGAGGGGACTGATAAAATGGCTTTGATGGGCACCTGGCAAACAGACAGGGGCAGCTCACCATATCATACCATTTCTATAGTGGTATGATATAATCATACCATTTTATAGGTGATCCATAAAGGCCTGCACATTTCCACATCAGTTGAACTGTGTTGCCTTTTGGGAAGTTTGAAAAGAGGAATATTTCACTGACGCAGAGGTTTGCTTAATAAATAGAATCACAGAATGGTTACTGTGCAGTAAGAAAAAAACTAACAAAAAACCCAACATCCACCCCCCCAAAAAAAAACAAACACCAAAAAACCAACCCCAAAACCAAAACACAACAAGAACATTACTAGCTGCATATCTGAGAGCTAGGTCACACTAAACCAAATTACAGGCTTCCCTGTTACTGATTAACTTATCAAGTAGAAATGTGAATACTTCAGTGAGGTTATTTCCTAAAAGTCTTGCTTTCAGCAAGGAAAGGGCTAACTCCATAAGTTTGTCTGTGTATGTGGGTGGGAATTTTTAAAGTAGGTTGCATGCCTACATTACAAACCAGGGTGTGCCCACAGGGAAAGACTGCTATCTAGGGCAGCACCTGGCTGATCTGAGCTGGATCATCATGAAGAGCACTGCTCCAGGGGTATAAACACTGATAGCACACTGATGTGAGAGGGATCTTCTACATGGGAAGTAATTTCAAGAAAAAGTTATAGAAACTAAAAGGGGAAGGGAACAGATAATAATAATAAATAAAATTTTAAAAAACTTACTTTTTAGTGTTATATAAAGTTTGTATTTCCTATAAGAGAAATTGCTAAGGAAGGGTTACTAGTTTTAAGGATTCATTTGAAAGCTCTCCAGGTGAGATGTTTTGTTAAAGAACATCTTAATGGGAACCTCTGGGAGTAGTTACCATGTCTTTTTTCTCTCAAAATACCCGACATTGGGTATTAATAGTGTTCTGGCAGTACATTTGCTAAACATACCCCTAGAATATACTTTTATGTTTAGGCACAAACATGTGAAAAAGCCACTTATAATATTTCTCTCTGCAGAGCAGAATTATTGAAAAAGAAATCCTATTATAGAAAGAGAAGTATATGATGTTGCTGTAAGTCATGAGTAAATATAAGGAAAATAGAACATTTTGTTGTTATGTTATACATAATATTCTCTCCTTCTTTCATTTCCCAGTCCTCCCTTATGAAGAAAAGCGAAGTGAAAACATTGAAAGGAGATATTGTCAGTGGAAACGTTGCTGTCACCACTGTCAATTGCTAACAGGAGAAAGAACTAATCACAAATCTACAGCCAGTAGGGAGAAAGAATTGTAAGGTATATAGCAAATTATTTCCTCTATCTAGGTAATAATTTACTAGCTTTAAACTTCTTGAAATATGAATGTCAAAGCCATACAGTCTGAAATTATGTTGGATATCTGTATTCCAGTAGCCCAGCCTCTAAATTATGTGTTAAGAACATAGTAGTTATTGCACTAGGGACTTTTCCCTTTAGCATCCCCTTATTCTATTCCATGCTTCAATGTTTGTCAAGAAAACACTTTAAAAAGATTACTATTTTTTGCCAAGCTGACATTTGTATTGCACAGGCAAGAAGACTGTCTTTCTAATAAAGATTTTGGAGATGATTGCAGGCTATCAGGTGCTAGCGGATCATATTCCTGTAAAGTTTCTTGAATATGCTTATCTTGGGAACATAATTTAAAATGGTATCTTTTCCGTCTTTTATAAGTATGGCTCTGAAAAGCAAGTAAGTAAGCCTGTTGTTGTCGATGCAGATTTTACCTTGATAGTCTAACAGTTGCCCATTCCATTTTTGCCCCCCTTTCTGTTTACCCATGCTACCATCCTGCAAAACTATGATTTAACAAGATAATTGCTTGAGATTTGCTCTGAAGTAGGTACTTTTACAACTGTGTCAATGAACAATTCCTCTATACCCAACAGATCTTGTAACTGCTAGAAAGTATTCCCGTAAATTTAGAGATGCTATCTTTGTGAAGGAATATCAAACACACATATCTTATCATATTAATACAAACTCCCACACTTAAAGGGAGAAACTGAATAACTGGTCTTTGATGCTACTTCCTCTTCTTACTACTAAATACTTTTCCTCTATACCAGGTTAAATTTCAGGGGGGAAAAAGCTGTTTCTTTCCTATTGGTATTGCAAAAAGAAGTGATTTTTTTTAACTCTCAGGAATTTCTCTAAACACCTATTGATTTGTTCAATATCTTTGGCTATGGAAAAAAAAATAATATAGCAAATAAAAAAAGATTCCACGAAGCATAACCCTTGGAGTTTCAACAATATCAGTATTTCGATATGGAGGTCTTTTGAGTGGGCATGGAAGGATTCTCTTTTTGAAAGGTGTTTAAAAGTACTCCTTCTGTTATAACATCTTTGTTTTATGAAAATCAAATACTAGACTTTTAGATGTAAAAGTAATTTTTAAAAAAATATTTGGGTATTAGAGTGCACAGAAATCTGCTAACGTATAATTTATACTTTTAAAGTAATACAAAATATATAAATTTGGGAGTAGAAAATCAACAGATACTGTTCATTTTAAATGAGCATTTGATTTTTATGCATTATGACTGTAACTATTGAAACTATCTAAGTTTGAGGCTAGATTGTTAGCTGGATTATATCTGTTACAAGACCATAAAGAAGAGAATTGCTCCTGTAAACTGCTGTAAAAATAACATATGATTTTCAAGCAGGTATATATGAACAGACTACACCTTTGTGCTTCTTATAGACGACGCCAGGGATAGTGAGGCTCTTAATTTTAGGCTTCTCTCCTTCACTTCTCTAGCTAATACAGTTGAGAAAGTGTGAAGACAACAACACATAACACAAGTAAGTTGCTCTTTTCTTTCACTAGGTATAAGAAGGAGCTGAAGGAAAGGGATTTGTGTTACTTGGGCTTTCTAAGCTGCTATAGTTTTCCTATACTACTCATTGGTCTCTACCTCAAAGTCAGAATTTGACCCTCAGTGAGCTGCTGAGTGGAGTTAATTAATTCAAATGGTGCTGCAGACATTCAGTGTCAGGCCTACTATATGCAGCTGAAACTGGTGTTGGTAGTTCATACATGCATAAAATTTAACCACAGTTCATCATCTCAGCTTATGCCTCAGGGTCCTAACAGTTTCTGATGCAGAAGTCTTCCTTTAAACAAGGGCCTATGGTTTTACACTGATTGTGATAAGTACAGCAAAGATTTTGCCATTAAGGCAAGCTGAAACTTTCAGAACATGTTGCTGAACTCTATTCAACTATTTTTCTTCTCCTTTTAACCATTTTGTTGCCAAACCAGGCCTAGGAACTCCATGCCAGCCCAAATACTGTTCATCTATGCATTTGCATTTCACCTGACAGTCATTAAACCCCAAACCTAATTTCTCCTCTCTGTGTAGATAGCTGATTTGTGCTGGCTAGGTTTGCAAAAGTCTCACTTTTGCTTACATAAAGCTTTCATGATTTCATGAAAGAATGTTGTATTGAGAGTCCTAGCCTCCAGTTAAGATGAGCTGCTATCCCTACTGCAGCTTTCAGAAGAGCTCTTCCCAGAGCCATTCTATTTTAAACTTAATTAGATGCTTTTAAAAAAAGAAGCAAGAAAACTGACAATTGGGAGACTGGCAGGTGTAGTGTGGCTCAGTGTCAGGAGGCAACAAAAATTTCTGTGTTAAAGATGGAATTTCAGTCTTTAATGACATTACTGCAGAGGATGAGTCAAGTAGCATTTTACCTTATAATTGCTCTGACTTTCGTCTTTTTAAATAATTGTAATAGAGAGTAAAATAATAAAAAGACATAGAAATGTATAAAATATAATTAAAAAATAGTGAAATTTTATAACCTTTCTCAAATTGTTGCTACTCATAGAAGTGTCCTGACAGAAATATTATCCATCTTGGATCTGCTGTTCTTTTGTACAAAGACAGTTCTGCAGAGGGGTATAAATCTCAAGTGTCACATTTGTAAGAACTGGGTCGTACCAATTTTAATTTGTGAACATGAAGTTAGAAGGAGTAATGGTAACTTGACCTTGGCGAATATCTACCGAGAGTAGGGCCATAATTTACAAATGCACCTGACAATTCTGATTATCCAACATGAGAAACCTTATAGAATGTGTTGTTCAGAATTAAAAGAATATTCAGAAAGTGAAAGATAACCTAATACCTTGACCCCAGCTAAACATGCACAGATAACTAAAACATAGACGTCACTTTTGAAAATCATGCCAGGGAACTTCTGGTTTTAGAGTTAGAATCAACAGCAAGGCAGGCCAGTTCGTGCCATACTTTCAGATTAACTGTATTTAGTGTGGGTATAACGGTATAATCTTGTTGTCAGCAGTCAACTAAGTTACACAGTTTATTGAAAAATTGTAAAAATATCAAGATGTGGCCAGATAACAGTCTAGAAGTGTTGGGCACTCCAAGGTGTTTATAGGAACAAAATGCAAGCTCAGTAACATGTTTAATCTATCAGTTACCACTTAGGACAGTAATAAACTGTCACACAGGTTCTTTCTGGTCAAGTCTCAGTAAAAACTATCTGTGACAATGGAAAGAATGGAGAATTCACTTTTTGCCTGAATATGAAAATAATGTTACAGATGTGCAGACCCTAAAAGAATGTCCTGAGTTATTAACTTCAGAGATGCTAATGTGGCCGTCCACATTCTGCCCTCTTTTATTCTCATGTTCTTAATTTCTTCTCTCTCATTTTCCTTCCTTCCTGTGTACTTGTTGTTCCTCTCATTTCTAGAGGCAAGAAAATTAACTTCTATTTTCCCTTGCTTTTTGTAACCTTTTGTTTTGCCATGAAGTTAAGTTTGGCATGTCTTAGATGTTCAGAATAGATTGATCAGAATTTGTCAGACTTTTGCTCCCACATGCAGAGGAACCAGAATGACTTTAGAAAACATAATGCAGATAATATCTGCCTGGAGAAAAAAGTTGTTGTAGTGTAATTCTGCTTTGTTTTGGCTTGAGTTTATGGCAGAAAAAGTAAGCTGTCATGGTAAGACATCTATTTCTGATTCATGTTTATGAGAGGAAGTAATGTAATATTTGCAGAGTTCACCTAGTTTATCTAGTTCGTTTAGGTGATCTCAGTCTGCTTTAATAGCAACATCTACACTTAGGTCTTTTGTTTCATTTGGGAACAAGGCCATGCTTTCTTAGTCTCTTTTTAAAACCTATAGTATCTTTCTTAGGATTCAACTCTACTCATTTTTCTGCAAACACTTGTTTTCTTTCTAGCCTCTACTGTTCTTTCTCAGTTTGTCAATATATGTCCCTGAACCTTAATTTTCTAACCAAATCTGTGTATTGATGACCTACTTTTTACAGCAGACTGTCCTATCAATATACCTCAGTTACAACAAGAACATTTTTGGCATTTCTGTTTTCTGTCAACTCAGGGTTCCAAGTTGCTCTTGAATACTGTTTATTTCTAACCTTATATGGTTTTAAACAAAGGAAACTCCTATATAGTGTTAAAAATTAGTATTCAGCAAAAGTTAGGCTTCAAAGTTCTAATTTTCAAATATTCAGATTAAATAAGGATCATACTGTGATATGTTAAAAGGTATCAGAAATTATTAAGAAGGATTCTTGGGGTTTATTATGAAAATTTACAAAATTTTATTATGAAATTTCTTTTTACAAAGAATTTTTTGGTGTCTTATCTACAGCAGAGAATACATTCACCTACTAGAACTGTTATTTCATCAATCTTTTAATAGCCACTTATATGCTTCCTTGTCTGAGAAAATATTAGGTTGTCTCATTGATTCATTTAATGGTCACAATTTTGTGTTTTGAATGCTGAAACATACTACTAGAGGGTCTGAAAAATAGTTACTTTGTTTTTACACTCAGAACAATACAGACTTCAATCTACTAATGAGTAATTTCTCCATCCAAGTCAAAAGGCAAGTGACAAAGTGAAATGAAGAGTGAATGAAGAGTGAACAGGTAGAAAGACCACATTAGAAAGGTTATGCTCAGAACCTTTACTGGCTGAAAAGGGAGAATTTAAGTCACTCAAAGGAATAAATAAATTTAGGAATGATTGCTGTTAATCTATAATGTGAAGTTTATAACTTAGATTTCTTACTGAGAAGATGGAAAAAAATCTGGATTATTCAGAAAGTCAGAGTGTGAGAAATGAATAAAAAAATAATTCAGTGAAAAACATGCAGAACAGTTTTGCAAAAGCTCTGTTAGATCTAAACAGAACTTAACTGCTAAATTGTATGGCTGTAGACCCAGGGATATTGTCTATGAAGAACTATTCTGTTGACTATCAAACCACTTTCATTGTCTCTCCATGAATAGTATGCAATGGAATCTTTTGCTTTGAAAGGTCTATTTTTGTCTCCTTTGGGGTCCCTCTTCTTCTCTCCTCTTTCTTCTTCTCCTCTGCCTCCTTATTTCTTCTTTTTTTTTTTTCTTTCCTCCCCTAATATTGCTTTGTGTTTATGTGAAAGAAAGGAAGTTGAAAGAAACGTGCCCTTCATTCAAAACAATGGAGATTCTCAGTTTGTACAAGAATTTTTATCACACTGTGAAGAACTTTGTTTCCTGCACAGATGAGCTTTGTTCCAGTTAAGAATGTTGTCACCATGACAGAAAAAGGACAATCACCAACAAGTTATTTCATTCTAGTTCATAAATTGCATGTCATTTACTTTATTTATTTTAGAATTCTTTATTATGCCTTCACTGTTTGGTTGGTAAGAACCCCATTTTAACCTGATTAAAATTTCCTTGGTTAGCACACAGAGGCAGGCCCCATGTTATGATGGTATAAGGAGGCATTCAACTGCACTGCTGGGGAGATAGAGCTGCAGCCATTATGCTTCCTGTACCTGCAGATTTTAAAGGCGATATTAAAAGAACCAGACAAAGATGTTCTTTCCAACATCTCTCATAGAACAATTCTGCACACTGGGAGAATGCAATAAGAATGGACTTCAAAAAATGGCTAGACTCTTTTCCTAAAGAACATCTCCTGGGCTGGATGAAGCTGGGCTAACCTCAACAAGAATGTCCTAGGATCACTTCAAAGCATTAGATGAAAATGAGCAGGACTCTGAATAAGGACTGACAGTAAAGACGTGTTTTTTAAAAAAGTGTAATGCTTTTTGGATGAAGATGTGCTAGAACACCTCTATTTCACATAAAATCAATAGAGTTTATTATTTATAAACTGTTCTTTAGGTGTATGTATACCTTTGAAGAACATCAGAAAATGGACTTTTCCTTTCCTCATTGAAGTTGCTCTGGAGATTCTTGCACAATCGTTATCAACCTCTGCTGCTAACTTCTTGTCTCAATAGTCATCAACAGAAACTTCATAATTTTTTAACAGGTTCTCATTGAACTGAAAACTATTATCAGATCAACATGTGTAGAAAACTGCAATTAAAGGAGAAAAAAATTCCTTGTAGGTCGTTGATCCTAGTTTAGCCCATACTGTTATTAACCAGAAACTATACAACCTATAATCTCTTTGGTGAATAATGCAAACTTAACTGATGACTTTAATTTACTTCATAAGAGACGAACTACACATCCCATGACAATCATCTAGGTAGAAAACTATTAGAACTGGATTAATATATGCTTTGCAATGCAACTCTCTTAAAAGTAAAACTAAGGTACTATTTAAACAACAAGAAAAACCTTATTCCTCTTCCAGCGTTATGGATTCTTTGTGCCTGTTTCTACTTACGATAGTGCCAATTTATTCTCTATTATGAATGCTAATATGGCTTAAAGACAAAGGAAAAAAAACATTTAGGGATTCTTGAGATACAGTGAAAGTAAGTATATTGTGGGGGTTGGAAAATGTTTTACAAAATAATGTCAGGTAAGACACTGAGTCTTTCATATTCATTTGGGATATTCCATTGTAGGTCAGGTACGCTGAATTAGTCTTTTCTTTCCACTACTAAAATTAGTAACCTACTCCAGAAACATACATAGAATTGAAAAAAAGAGGTCAAAAGTAGCACAGCATACATCAAAGGGTTTTGGAATGATAACATGACTGTTAATCAGCCCCTGGTTATTTACTGACAGCAGGAGATCTGAACCAGCCATTTAGCAGGTTAGGAGGTAATCATGCACAGATAATTGCTGCTCCTAGAACACCACTTTTTAAAGATGTAGATTTCTACCTTGTCAGTGTGCCCTGTTTCAGATGCTTAAAGTCTGAGTTGCAGGAGACTGGCTGTTGTAACTTAGAGAGTCTTCAGGAGTTAACAGCAAATCACCAAAACAAAAGAAAAAATAAAGTCCTTAAAAGCCAAATACATCAATAGCAAATCAACAGATAATCCAATCTTGAGATACAGAAAAAGTCCTAAAGCTCAAAATGTGTGTTCCAATTACATGCTGCCTGCAGGTGCTAAACAAGAGATGAGAACAATAAACACATCAAACCATTGGAACATCTAGCAAATCCTATGTCACTTCTACAAATACTACTACTAAAAAAAATTTGTGTCTCAGAACTGAACTCCTAAGACAGCTGATAGGAGAAAGCAAGAAATTAAAACTCACATTTCAGTTCCTCTCTAATCAAGTCAGAAAGTTCAAAAATTATCTAACTTCCTCCTGCTTTTACAATGCTAAGCTACTTAACGCACATGGTATCCACAAGTTGTATGATCTTTAAAATTTTCACTGGCATAAAATAGGATATATTGCATGACAACAAAAACATAGCTAAATGAATACGTTTCTTGATTAAAAAAAAAAAAAGTAACAACAGCAACAAAGCCTGAATTACAAATGCTTGTTCTATGCAGACATTTATGTAGATAGCCAGCTCATCTTTATATACGAATCAGCCACCTTGTCAGTGCATGAGACTGAGTTTTCAACTACTCTTAAAAAGGGGAAAAGAGATACTTTTAGAGATCAAGCATAACCAATTGCAATTTGTTTCCATCATTTCCATGGGTATGAGCTCTGTGTGTAGGATTCTGTGAGAGCTTGTCTGTAGAGGAGCTGAGTTGACAGAAATAAAATGAAACAAAAGCCACATAAGAATTATTTGGAGAATTTGAAGTATAGGAGACCTTGAAAAGAACTGTAAAAATGTTTTACAAGAAATATAAAACTATCAAAACAGTTTCCTTTTACTGATACTATTATTATTCTTTTCTTTTTAAGATGAAAGGTTTAGATATCATCTACATACTGCAGAGAAAATAATTTACTCTGAAAAAAATTTAAAAAAATACATCACAGAATTGGATTGTACTAAATGACAAAGTTTAATTTTTCAGCACCATAAACCTATATTTACGAACTGAATCAATACTCATCAATTCTCCCTACTCAAGGGACAAGCTTGGCAAGAGAGAAGCTTGGTCTGTTTATAAAAATATGAGAGAGAGAGAGAGTAGTTTTAAAGGACATTCTTCTCACTGCTGTTAATTACGACTATTTGGTTTGGATTTTTATTTTTTGTGTGTGTGTGTTTTAGTTGTCTGTGTTTTTCCCCTGAGAAAAATGACAAACTTACTGAGCATATTGACTACTAATTTTTAATTCCAAAATTAAAATATACTGTCCTTGTGAGAAATATATCAGCTAACAACTGAAAGCTTGGAGCTGAAAACTCAGTTTAGATCTTTCACGTCTTGTGGTGAAATTAGTGGACATAAACATTTTAAAGTGTACACAAAAAACCAGTAGAAAACACAGTTTTCCTTTTAAAGTTAGTTTAAACAAAATTTTTTAACTAATTCTAGTTGTCTTTTACAAATTCCATGCAACACTGAATGTTAGCTCGGTTTTTCAATGCATTCTATCAGACAACATCTTTGAATGTGCATTCTTTTAAATATATTTTCTCTTTCAAACTTGTGATTTCAAATCAGTCATATATTGCCTTGTTTTGTAGGGTTCTTCTGTATGATTTACTGTGATCTTGCACAGAGTGAGAAAGCATTTCCATTCTGATTATTTTTGTCTGAATTAAATGTTTGGCCTCTGCAAACACTCATGACTTTTAACTTCATTTTCTATGAGTGTTGGTTCCAATAAAATCTTGTCGTTCAAATGAACATGGAAAGTAAATAACAAAGAACAGACATCTTGGCCAAAGCAAGTCCATTAAATAATGCAAATAAATATTTGTCTATTTTTTGTTTTATTCTCTGTGCTTTAGTGTCAATACTACATTCTGTGGAAACTTCATCTTGCTTTCATAGAGACATTCATAGCTGTTTGATTGAATTTACCTGTCTGAAAAGTGATATCAGAGGAAAAAAATTGGGGAATCAGTCTCTTCACACTGAAAAAATCTTCAAAAACCAGATAAATATGATTATGCTTGTGATAACAAAAGGGAATTTGAAATAAAAAAGGTATAATTAGAGGTGAATGAATCTGCTACACTGGTATCCACCAAGTATCCACCATGATCTCTGTGCTAATCTGCAAACCTATAGAATGGGATTCTCTTCAGAGCTCTGATTCTACACCAGTAAGTCATGTTTCAGGAACAGGGATTAAGATGGAACCTTAAAAGCTTTTCAGTGGAGATAGTTAATCATGCACAGACTGGGATTTTGCAGCTCTTCACATATGTCCAGGGTTTGGCTCACACAGGAGCTTCCTCCACATAGGTCTGATGGAGCACACTCCAGCTCCACCTCTGCCTCTGCACACAGATTTTTTTTTAGTGTGTGCTGAATGCCTGTTGTACATCTAATTTCATCATGGTGGCAAAATGAAGCTAGAGTGTGTTCTGACCAGAGACATGGAAAATGCTCAAGTCCCACAACAATAAAGTAGCGATGGAGGATCACACACTTCTTCAGTACTTCACTGTAAAAATACAGCTCAAAATGTTCAGGTTGTGTTTCTTGTATTGCAAGACTGTGGAAGAATGGGTCCTGTACCTAAATAATAATAATGATAATGATCATGATAATAATGATGATGATGATAATAATAATTAACAAAAACAACAATAAAATGTAAGGGTCAATTACTACTACACTGAAGTCAAAGAAAAACCTCTTATTCTTCTGTTTTACTTGTGTTTCCAATTTAGATCAGCATCAGTGTCTTAATTATGCTTGTAGTAGAACATGCCTGGCACTGAGAATTTCATTTTTTCATTAAGAACAAAAGTAAATTGTTGAGCCTGCATTACTCTGCATTGTTGTTATCAGGCTGACTTGACTTTTCTTGACATTACTCCACAATTGAGATTGCAATTTGGTTTTTGATTGAATGTTTTGCACATTGAATTTCACTTTAGATTTTCTCTAGTTTTTTCAAATAGAAGTATGAGTTCAGTTTACTAACTCTTCGAATAGCATAGTATGCAGAGCAGCATCTTGGGTGACAGAAGCTTTAGAAGGATAGAGTTACTGACAACTCTCTTAGTTAGCCATACTTATGTTTGGATGAAGAAAAACAATGGTTGTGTAAAAGGGAGCTAGTCAGCCTACGGGATGGTAATTGAAATTCCTGCCATCCAAAGTCATAGGGAGTCTTACTGCTGGAGAGATGTTCCCTCTCAGCAGTCCATGTCAGGAGAAAAAGAACAGGTGAAAACTTGAGGAGGGCTATATAGAAGTTGTTATGATCTAGTTGTCTGAGTCAGTTCACAGCTATATGGACATTTTTAAATAAAATAAATTCACTTTTACTGTCCAAAAGGATGGCCATACTTTTCTTCTTGTCCCTAGCTATACATTTCTATTTATCAGCACAAGTATTCATGCAGCTATGCAAATTGATCTCTATGACACATAAATCAAGAAAACAAACAAACAAACAAGCAGTTTTGCACCAGATTAGTGACATAATCTGTTTCTTTGGCCATCTGTTTGGAAAAATGTGCTTACTCTCTGCAGATATGGGAATCAGATGGCTTCTTTCAGCTGCAGGGCAGATTTATGGTGAGTTAGAGCGATAGAGTAGTCATGGAGTTAGCATTCTATTACCTCGTCAGTCACTCGGAGGTTGTAGAGATCCACTTTTATGAGTCTCATGTTAACCAGACTCAGAGGACCTCACAGACACAAATTCTCTCTTTAATTTCTCAAAGAAGATACAAGAGTCGTCAGGCTCCTGGGGCTAGAGCCTGAGGAAAAATCAAACATCAAAATATGCAACAAAGTCAAGATTTCAAGTGTCAGCATATGTATTGAGATGAATATCATGGCTAGGCTTTGCGAACGAAGATTTAAGAAGGCTCTACCCATGTTTGTTACAAGCATGCTGGTGGCTTATGAGGCCAATATGAGATAGACATATCTGATTGCAAAAGGCACAGCAGAAAGATTCCTTAGGTGGTATATTCTGCAAGACACAATTCTTTCTGCATTGTCTTTTCTCCTCGAGAGTGATCCTGCGTGCGTTCTCAAAGGAAGCAGCAGTGTTATAGATGGTGTGTCTCCAGGCCCCCCGATTGGAGGCCAGAGTAGACAGGTTATGATGATCAATATGGCCAAGGCTGAGATGTTGTTTCAGGGAGTCCTTGTATCTCCTCTTCGGGACTCCTCTCTTGCAGCAGCCAATGGCAAGTTCGCCATAGAACAAGATCTTAGGGAGGCGGTGGTCCTTCATCCTTGAGACGTGCCCTGCCCAACGCAGCTGTGTTCTCAGCAACATGGCCTCAATACTTGTGACTGCTGCTGGTTCTAGAACAGATGTATTGGTCACATAATCTGACCAGTGGATGTTTAGGGTTGTTCGAAGGCAGTGTTGATGGAAGCGTTCTAGGAGATGCAGGTGGTGGTGGTAGATGACCCACGATTCAGATCCATGTAAAAGAGTAGACAGCACAGTGGCTTTGTAAACACTGATCTTTGTACTTTTCTTCAAGTGTTTATTACGCCATACTCTTTTATGGAGTTTTCCAAAAGCACTATATGCCTTTGCTAACCTGTTGTCTATATAATAATGTTAAATAACATACCTAAATAACAAATGAATCTTGAATTATTTGAAAAGAAGGAGCGCCACCAAGGTCACATAACTGCATGGGCCAGGATTTTCAGTAGATGCTTTTTTTTTGTTAAGAAAGCACTGGAGACTTGAAGACCTTTGAAAGTAATGAAAGTGCTAAGTTGCCTCCACTTTCATTTCATCTCTTTTCTGATGTGCAAGTCTTCTCTGAAGACTTAGGTGTTGTCTGTTTGGGTGTAATCTGTCTCCAGCATGAAAGGTCGTAAGTGGGAACTTGGGAATACAAAGCACAACACAGCAAAACGAGCAGTGTTATGAGGAAATTGTTTCCTATAAACTTCTTTATGAAATTGAAAAAGATATTCAGGTGTTTTTAACTATGCAAAAATGTAAAGGAAAACAAAAGCCCTGGAAAGTAAGTCATTACCTTGTATAACACTGAGGGGGGCTGTAAAGGAGTTGGACAAATCAGGAAGCAGAATCTGATCATATAAGTACATAGTCATATACAGCTTGAACAAAATGTCAATTTTGCAAAACTGAGCTACCTTAACTCTCCATATAACTAGGGCTGTGAAGGAATAATTTCAATGCCCCTGAAGATCTCAGGTGCACAATCCCCTCTGAAAAACTATGGACTTGCAAACTTCATTTGAAGACATTTTTTGACTGTTTCTTTTGCAATTCCCATATATAGGACAAAGAGAAAGGAACTTTCTGTAGAAGGTCTTAGGATTTATGTTAGTGAAATTCAGTCACCTACAAAGATTCTCTTCTGTCTCTCAGAGAAGAGCTATCCAGCCCAGCCCTTTTCTCACAGCTTTTAAGTTCCGTTCCTCCACTTATCTTCGGCCACTTGACTTCACTTTAGTCCACTGCAATAATGAGAGGCTTCTTTGATAGAAAGCAACATAAAAAAGATCTCATTTCCTTTTCCTTGATTAATTTTGCATCCCACAGTACCTATTTGCCTTGATAGATCAGAAAATCGTTTCCCAAGAAATGAATGAATTTAAATAGCACTTATCCTAAGGAGACAGTGATTGTTGCAGTGTTTTTTAGGGTTACATTGTTTCCGAGCAGGTTGTGTGTCTGTTTTAGTGTTTGAACACGAGGTTTAAATCTGAAGATTGAAAAAAGAAAAAAGATTTTTTTCTTTTGCCTGACTTGTGAAGGTTAATGCAGTTAAATATCCATCCTACTTTTGTTCTAGATTGACACGCACAGACATGTCCTAGTATACTCCCAATTTTATTTAGTAAAAGAAAGCAAGAATTCGAATAACCACTAGAGAAATTACAAATCAGAAGGACAGAAGGATTTTCTTGTTTTATCAAGAAGCAGAGTCTCATGCAGCAACCAAAAAAATTAAGAAGAAGGAGTCAAGAGAATTACTTCAAGCAAAGGCATAGATAACAGGTGATAATAATTAATTGTTAGGAACGGAAGGCAGAATTAGGTTTTTAAAATTCCAAAGAACTGAGTCAGGTACTCAGGAGAGATTACAGTCTGAGAGGCAGAAATTAAATGAAAATACACAGGGTGGGGAAAAAAAAATGGAAGGAGAAATGAATATTGACCAATAGGAAAAGTTCGTATAACATCAACTCTTGCTTGCAGATCTTTACTGTGTTACTCATTGGACTACATATGCAGTATTTGTAAGTGGGTCATATGTAGAGGACATGAGCACAAAAAGTTATTGCCCTTTGCCTCCTTCTACAAGGGTCATGGATAATCTAAATTGTCTTGCAAACAGCTGGCTAAATTTGTGAAAACCATTTTTAAGCAAATACCTATAGCAAAGCCATTCATCTCTACCAGTCAAATTGCATTTATTTTATATTATTTTATTTTATTTTATTTTAAATTTTTAAAGAAAATCTCCAATATCATTCAGCATCTGAATAAGAAAGAGCATGAGCTTGCAGAAAGAAATGGCAGAGGTAGAATAGGTTCTTTTTCAAGAATAGTTGAGCAGTGTCAAGATTTCTAAGAAATGAATGGCAGAGAGTGGTTTGGAGCTGCAAAGAACTGGGAGCAGAAATGATAATTTTGACAGGCAAGTGGTCATACTGACATTGAAAACTGTTGCAGTCTCCCGTTTTTAAGAAACATAATTAGGCAATAAGTAAATCAATTCACATGGCACAATGGTGAATGTGTGTTTCTTTATTAAATTGTTCTATTTCCCTCCAGTAACATGTGTGCCAAGTCATGTAATTGTTACCATGGGAACTATCCTTGTATAATAAGAAATTTAGAATAAAACTCTGAGCTTCTAAACCCCACCTGGTGTGCACATATTATTTTTCTCCTTTTAAAAAAAAAAAAGTATAAATAAATAGTAAAAAAAAAGAATGCACTTCCACTTGTATGCTTAACTAACACATAATTCTTAAAATAGACCTGCTGATACTGGTGTCACTGTTTCTGGAGTAGGTGTTACCTAGTGTGAGCTCCAGATACATGATCATTTTTTTAAAACAGAATTAAAAGGGAAAAAGGTAAGGTAAAAGGGGAAACTGGAGAACTACTTTAGAAAAATGGATATTCTAATGGGCTGGTGTAGAGACAAAGGAATTTTCTAAAATATTAGAGTTTAAATACACTGCTTTTCTAATGAAAATAAAATTTTTGTATTAGCATCAGAAAAGTGTATCCAATACCCCTCCTCTCTTCAGTCTATTAATCTTACAATCTTTCTTTCTAATGCTGGAAGAGAAGATAAAAACATTTGCTGCAAAAGCACTTGAAATACTGTTTTGGGAATCTGAATATTTCACCAAGCCTAATATTTTGCAAATGTTGTAATTTTGTGCAAAATAACACATTTTAATTTTTATCCAGGGGAAATGCTTAAACTACGGTCCTTTTATTTTCTGTTTTTATGCCAGCATACACATATATCGCATTTCTATAACCGGTATTGAGAACCAAAAGAAAAACAGTAGTCCCTGATGTTTTTTTTTCCTTCCTTGTGTTTATATAGCTAAGTGGAATCAGACGTGATTAATTCATCTTTAAAAAATCTGACTTCACCAAATAGTCCATTAGACGGAAGGATTTAAAATAATTTTTTGAGAACTTTTATGGCACTGCTCACTATTTGAAATCTTCTGTGAATCAAAAATAAATGCCTTTTGACACAGTGCACAGTAGATTGCAATATAAAAGGATAGACTGCAAGGTCTCCTTCAGGTAGCCTTAAGCCATCACTTAAAATTTTTAAATGCTCTGATTTATTTTTGTTTAATATACGGAATACAAATTTCCAGTATAAACACAGTTCATGTGAAAAGAAATTTTTCTCAAGTTTCTAAAGTTCTGGAGAAACTGATCTTTTGCAAAGTCCATGACTAACTTGTGGAAATAAATCTGACGTTTTAATTAGAATCCGCTGTACTCCCATAACATCTTTCATCGTAAGTACTTTACTGACATTTATTAATTAGTGGTCTGATGCTGCAAACCTTACTCATCTGCATATTTTTACTTGTGATCATTCAGACTTTTTGCATGACTAAGATTTACAGAGTCTATGCCTGTTCAGTAGTAAATGAATCTCAAAAATATGTAACTAAGTGGGGCTTTGGGAAACTAATTGAATGTTGTCTTGATGGGGGCAGCCATGAGTAAATAAGGCTCAGATATGCTTTTTTTGTGCCAGAGCTCTGATGAACCAGGGTGGCTCCCAATGTTATGTTCAGAACTAGTTTTTAAGAAAACATGAGGTCTCCCCAAGGAGGAAAGGGTATAAAGGAAAAAAGATAAAACAAGGAGACTATGAGAAAAAATAGTAGAAATGAAGAAACACTATATATGTTACATAATCAAATTTATAGAAGTTCCCATGTTCTGAGATTTCCCAAGTCCTCTGTCCTGGGATTTGACACCAGCCAGGAAGGGGAAAAGGCCTCACAGTGGTTGTGACTCCTGACACAGACCCCTCCAGTCAAGATTCCTTTCCTTGGCGGGGTCAACCAGCTTGGATGGTGTCAGGGAACAGTGTGAGGAGATCCTGCAACTCAATAAGCCCTAGAACATGAGAGTGTAAATTAAAAGGTGAGGGAAAAGAGCAGCTACCACCGTGATGACAAGGACAGGATCCTGGCATGCTTGGAGCCTTTTGCCTTACTTGCCCTCTTGTTGCAGAGGATAACAGTTACAGAATCACAGAATCACAGAATATGCTGAGTTGGAAGGGACCCCCAAGCATCATCGAGTCCACCTCTCAACCCTGCACAGGACCATCCCCAAGAGTCACACCATGTGCCTGAGGGTATCATCCAAACACTTCTTGAACCCTGTCAGGCTTGGTGCTGTGACCACTTCCCTGGGGAACCTGTTCCAGTGCCCAACCACTCCCGGGATGAAGAACCTTTTCCTAATATCCAACCTAAACCTCCCCTGATACAATTTCAGAGCATTGCCTTGGGTCCTGTCACTAGTCATCAAAGAGAAGAGATCAGTTGGGGAACCTAACAAAAAAAACATACTATGAACATACTCATGCTCGCCACTTTGTTATACAGTTTCATTTGATGTGTGTCCAGTGGATCAAGGAATCAGATCTCAACATAAGGTGACCCACTGGGTTCCTATCCTTTCTTCATGTTTAAAAGGTATTTTTACTCTGGACGAGGGCAGGACATCATCCTGATGACATCCTGACATGACTGGATGTTATGCAGCCTGTGCAGAGAAGTTAGATACAAAGGGAAGAGGCCTGAGAAGAAGTAATGGAGGGTAAGCATGATATATCCTCCTTCAGAACATGCATGATATAGGAGAGGATTCCTGTATTTAAAGTGCTCTTTACTTCCTTGAGCAATCTGTGGGGAAATGCAGCAATCAGACCACCCCATGGACTGTACAAGTAGCACAGAGCCAAACTCTTTGTGCCTGCCATGAACATCCTTGGTACACTGAGGAGAACTCTACCGCTTGCACAGAGGGTTCATGTGGCAGGCATTTGGCCAGAAGGTTTCTCCTTTTATCGGTGTGGAGTACCTAATCTCTGCCAAGTACTTCTAAACGATGAGGAGCTCCTGGCAGGAGACAAGTGGTTCAGTGAGATTCAGAGAAGACCTCTCAGGCTGATGGCCAAAAGCTGCTAAAGCCCTTGCTGCCGTAAGTGGTGCTTTGTTGTCTGGTTTGTGATTACTTATCAAGACCATGTTATGGCTTCTCTCAGCAACATCTCTCACTACATGTGCCAGAATCCTTCACATCTCAACTGCAGAAATAAGACTGTAAATTCAACTTTACAAGGTCCTTTGTACTGCACTGGGACAGGAGTTTTAATTCTTAGGTTTGTGTCACAACCTGTCTCCAGCTCTTTACCTCTCTCCTTCCCATGCCTGTACATCTGAGAAGCCTTGAGTCAGCTATGTGCTTCATGAAATATCAGCAACACCTTTGGATCTTGAGTTCAGAGAAGCGGAGTGAGTCCTTTGAAAAGTGGTTTGAATGTATTTATGTGACATTTCTTACTTATGTAAATGGTCTGCTTGATTTAACAGACCTACTCAGGAATAAAAATTGTTCATATGAGTAAAACTTTAAGCATCAATCGTTTATCAGTAAATGTTGCATAAATGTTTGTTTTTCCAATAAGAAAGTATTATGAGCAAAGACCTGGGCTCATCTTCAGGAGTACAGAATTGGTACTTACTAAATTAGTTTGGACTGTTAGACAAAGCTTCCTCTAGGAACAGAGGGTTAGGAGGGAAAGGATGGCATCTACAGATATTTATTTAGGCCATTAAGATCTAATTCTCTGCCTGCAGAAGCTTCTCTGTCTCCCCTGACAGGAGGGAAGCTTCCAGTAATTAGGCACCTAACTTACACACTGCTGCAAAGTGGGCTGAAGCCAAGTCACTGTACAATCAATTCTATTCCATGTGTCCAGGCCAGCCATGGAAATTCAACTCTTGTAAAATCTGTTCTTACTGTAACTTCTACTGTAACCTCCCCTGCCTCTTCTGGGCCTCGTCATCTATATTACCCTAACCCAGCTCTGATGTAGCTCAGCAGCAGAACCTTGGTCCAGATTTTTGAGGAAATTGTTAAGTGGTTGTAATATCCTTCAGTATCCTATAGCATTCTAAATCCTTTCCCTCTATTTTCCAGCCCTAATTTCTATCTGTCATTCCAATTCACAGTAATTGTGGACATGGCTTTTCTTTCTTCTACTTTTGTTGAGATTAAAAATAAAATGTGGATTCAAAATGGTCAGTCACTTATTTTTCTTTATTATAAAGTAAAATCATAGTTCAGTGCTCACAAAGGCAAATAGATTGTTTAAACACATTTAATGCAGTGCTTACTGAAAATATTTCAACAAACTCTGTCATCGAATCAGCACATATTAATAAAGTTATTTAAGAATCTCTGTGTCATTCTCTTTTACCCGCCTTCTTCTATATTAGTTTAAGACTGTCCTCAGTGAGTTATAAGTAATAACCGAAATATGTCTGAGCTCACTAGTCTTTTTCTGCCTTAGGAACTGTAAGAAAGATTTTCACATTATACTGGCCCATTACATTTTTGTTATTGTATTGAAAAATAAAGAATCCTCCTGATTTATCTTTTTAGTGAAAACCAGAAACTCACAATTTTTGTAACAGAGAGAAAATGCACCCAAACAGTGACATTTGTTAATAACCCTGAGTTCTGTAAATTTCATATCTTTATGATCATAACTCATTAAGTTCTCCTGTGTTAAAACCTCAGTTGGAAACATGACTTGCCTAAGGTCAGGTTAAGCTGGTTAAACAAACAGTTCCTTCCTTCCTTCCTTCCTCCCTTCCTTCCTTCCTCTTCCTTAAAACTAATATGCAAATTATTGTAACTACCCATCTTCCTCCAGAAAGCAAATATGTCTTTGCATATTTGCAATTCTGTTACTTTTTCATCATAGCAGAAGTAGACTATAAAAATAGAGATTCTAATCTCTCAAATGAAACTAAATAAAAAGGCTTAAAAATTACTATGTCCACTATGTCCATGTAAGAAATTCTTCCCTCTTCATGGCTTGCTAGTCGAGTGATTTCTAGAGAAAAAAAATCTTTTCTCTGTCATCAGTCAGGCTAGGCTGTGGGTTTGATCCATGCCTCAGGAAATCCCTTCTGCTGCTTACATCTTATGTTTTCAGAAGGCTTTCCAAACCAGTGTCAGTTGGGTGCTGCTGAAAGCTTTTCCTCTTCCTCTGTCTTGTCCTCTCATGCTCTGGCCTTATGGACTTGTCTAATGCTTTTTTGCAACAGGAATAATTTTCAGTCCATTCAGCAATCACTTCTGGCTCAGGTAACATCAGGTAGCTGCATTTAGTGCGTCCAGCCTCAGCTCAGTTCAGCTTAACCACAGCTGAGGAGTCAGTGAGCCTGAAGTCATAGTGCAGGATCTTATGTTGGATGTATTTCTCTCTATTTGCTGTGTACTGCATCCCAAAACCACCCCTTTGGTGAGCAGACAGAAGTGCTCTAGAGGAAACAGCAAAGCAATCTTTCCTCCTTGGCATAAGATCCTGCCTTGCCCAGTATAAAGCATATAGTATCCACACAGCAAAGGGTGACCAAGCACCATATACCACTAGCAAATTGTATTAATATTTAAACAGATATAAGATATGGTATTTTGGTAATATTTTATAAGAATCTAGTTAAATAAAATGTGAAATCCAATTTGGGACACTTTTCTTCCTTTCATTTTTCCTTCTTTTACAGAAAGCATACAGAAGAATTTAGGCCTTTTTTGCACTGAAAACTTAATGTCAACAAGTGCCAACCAATTGGTTAGATTTTCATGAAAACGATTTTGTCAGGGTAAATCAGTATTAGTTTCATTGTGTGTTATTTCTTGGTGGCCTTCCTGAGAGTTTGTTTTGGTTTGGGGGGAGTTGTTTGTTTGTTTGTTTGTTAAATAAAGAGTTTGAATAACCTTTACTAATTTCTTTTCAGTTGACTTCTGTACATTAGTCAAAGAATAAATCCTTACCCCAGTATGTTTGAACCAATGTTCTACTGAAGGTTAGGAGTAATCAGAGATGTTGTTACATTTTTTCTCAAGCAGCATATAAATAACAGAAATCAAGAATGATTCTATGTGTTTTCTTCATCTATAGTCTCAACTACTTTCTTTTAATTTCTTTTAAGAAAGGTGAAAGGATTTTAAAATTAAAAACTTTCAATGGTTCAGAGATAGCTATAGTTTCCTGTATGGGACCTCACAGACGAGTAGTATGAAATACTAACCCTGTCCAAAACATATGTGTTGGTCACCGTGGCAGTGAATTAGACAATTGCAGCTTGCAGAGAAAATTATTTCGTTTTTGTAAACCAGAATCCTCTCTGCTTGTTGTTCCATAGAGAAATCCCAAACCATGACTTATTTTATCTTTCTTTTTTGGATTTGCTTCCTGTCAGAATCATTGAAGATGTTTATGAACAGGTGTTTGATTTATAAGGAGAAATAGAAGACTGAGATTAAAGAAGTAGAACTGGGATATAAGAATAAATAAAAAGAAGCTAGATTACTTTTTAGTGAAAGAGAAAAAGAAAAAAGACACACTTATCACTCTAAAAATTTCCATGATCACTGACAGATAAAGGAAAAGGAAGTAAGTGTCAGTACCTTGAGCCCAGAGGGACCAGTCACACTACTTCTGACAGTAAATTTTTGAAATACATGTTTGATACACTGCATATTTGATGAGTCCTTCTCCCAGAGGAGGAAGCTGCATGTATACCTTTAGCATAGAAGTTTGATATCCTGAATATATACTGAACGTGTCTGGTTCTACACAGTCACCTCCTACAACTCTGGAGCTACTCTAAGATGAAGTAGATTAATACATTGTCAATGAAATCAACAGATCTCTCCCAACTTACATTGGCTGAGGTTCAAAGGTAGCTGTAGAGGAAAGAAATGACCCAGGTGTCCAAGAAAACAGAAAGAAAAATGAGAAAATGGAATTCACTTGAGGGCACATCAAAACCACACAGAATTAACTAAACTTGTTTTGTACCAGGTTCTTACAGAAAATGTTGCAGTGCTTTCTATAAATGCACATTCATTTATTTATGACTTGTAACCAGACACAGTCAAATCACTTATAAACAAAATAGTAGAAAATGAGGAGGTGACGGTACTTTAGGATGAATTCTTATCATACACAGTGTTTGCATACCGTTTTCAGAAAGAGTCAACTGTTTCCAGAACTGTGGCAGTTCTGGAAAACAGACTCTCAGATAAGCAATTAACACTCTGCTTTTATAATTTATTGTAAACAGTTCCTTCACCTCCTTTCCAAACACTGTCCCTATACCCATCTGGATAGAATTGTTCACAACAAAAACTAATAAAATCTTTAACCCTCAAACCTATAATATAAAATAAACCTTGAGCCTATAATTGGCTTTATAGCTTCGACTGAATTATATTGCCTTATCCTTTATACCAGTTGTCAGAGAACCATTTTATGATGTTGTGGTACAGCTGGTCAACTGAACATCTTACTAGGGGAAGAATTAAGTTGATGTCCACGTTATAATTTTTAGGATTTTTTTAGATATCGTATTGTAGGTATATCACTTGGCCTTCAGCTAGATCAACATGGCACAGGTCTCCCATTGCTCCTGTGCCATATCTGTTAACCTTATTCTGAAACTTCTTTTACCCTAAGGAGTGTGAAATGGCACCGGCTGCCCACAGGTTGGCAACTGCATTGAGTCCCATATCTCCATCAATTATAGTCAGAACATAGACATTCAGCTCACATACAGATAGCTGTATTGAAGACAAAAATAATTTGTTGATTTGCATCTCGAGTTGATGCCCAAACACAAATTAAACACAGCACTAACAGGAATTTAAAGAATATAGTACAAATATTTGGAAAGAATAGCATAGAAGGGCCTTCTCATAGAGCAATTTGGGCCAAACCCAGATGCCTGCTAGTTTAAAGCAAGTTGAATGACTTGTGATGATCTGAACCTGTAGCTGGGAGTGACTGATAACTCTGCTAATGTAATTAAGAACAGAAAAGGTGTGTCCAGGAGAGTCACAAAATGAGACTCAGTTAATGGCCAGAGCAATGATAACAGGGGTCTCTATAAACCTTAAAAAAGGTGGAATCAGAACACCCAATTTTAGGCATTGAGTAGACCTCTGTGCCTGAGCTAGAAACTAAGCTTCTTTTATATACAACAGAGAGAAATATGAAGATATAGGGCAAAGTTCTTCTTTCCTAGTTTATTAGTCTACATTAGGTTGAAATAAATTTCTTCCTAACAGTCTCCATTTCTCTTCACTGGCAATAAAAAAGAACCTAGACAAACTAGTTTAAATTCAGGTATCTACATTTGATCAGAGGACTCCCACTTGGGTGTCTGTAGATAATAGTGTGTCTCAGATCAGAGAGAAGCTCTGCACCATCTGCTCCAGACAGGCTTGTCTAAAGCTACAACCCCACCAGAGGTAGCCTTTATCGACATGCCAATTATAGGAACAACTGTATTTGTCCTTAAATTTGCCCTGAAGCTAGAGGTGTCTAATCCCACCCAGTAGTCTTATTATTATTACAAATATTTTAAAACTCTAGCACCTGCAAACAGAGAAAGTGCAGACAAATTGAATAAAAAAAAATCATAAAAATTAATAATTTGTTCTCTTCAGGCATCCTACCAAAAATTGCCATTGTACAAAAGACCATGTGTAGAAACAAGTACTATCATGAGGGGATTTGAGAAAATATTGTATATCCAAAGTAAGAGACTTAGACAAGGATTTAGAATTCAGATTAATTACAGCCAATGCTATCAGCAAATATAACAACAAGAAAATGGGAAAGAGCATCAAAGGTTGTGAAAAAATATGCAAAATATTATCTTGTTTTGCTATGACGAAAGCATCTAGCAAAAGGTATTTATTCTGCAGTCAGTCTCTCAGCAGCCTGGAAGTTTAACCTTCTAGAAGGTACCCAGTCTGTTGTTTGGCAACACAGGTTGCCAAGGCAACAGAAGCTGGTGACAATTTTCCTTCTTCCTGATGGATTCTGCCACTAAAATACAGAAATCGGGGTCCTGAACTGAAATGATGCCTCTTTGGAAGACAGTTTTTTTCACGCCGTGAAATCACTATCTCATAATAAAGAACAGAAGTATTTTGAAATACTAAATGTGTTTCTTTATTTTGACAACACTTACTGATGTGTCACAGTGCATTTCATTTATTGTGATGCAGCTTGGATAGATGCTTGGAAGTTTGACGTAGTAGTCAAAAGAATATTGAAAAAAATACTGCCATTCTTGCCTTGGCACCTTTTCTCTTGGTACAACCAGGTAAGAGTTATAAATAATAGAGATTAAATTCTCCCTGTAGTTAACTATTTAAAACCTATTTATAACATCTTGCACAACCTGGTGCACATATGGAAAACTAGCAACCATTTTTGTTGTACAGTTTACAATGTTTAATTAATAGCTTCAAGAAATAATGCTTTTTAGTTTTGATTGAATATAAACGAAAACATTCACTGAAGCATCAAAACTCTCTTAAGGGAACATGTGAAAGAGAAAAATCTGAACTAGCATCCTTCCTCCCAGTATAATGAAACTCTTGATTTGCTCACCATCAGGGAGCAAACAAAACTCTCATTCCTTTCTCTCCTAAGCATAACTTTACACACATTCCCCCTTGTTTAAACCCCACAAGATTTTCCTTTGTGAGTCATTACTCAGTTCAATGTAGAGATTCTTTTGAATGTCGCTTAAAGCTATTCTCCCATTGATCTTCACAATGACATGTCTCCCAAAGCAGATGGACTTGCTTTTCTCTTAAATAAAATGTCTCAAATGTTTCCATCTCCTTTTCAGGATAAATTTAGAGCGACAAAATTGTTAAATTTGTTTAATTTTTTACTTTTAAAAAATTCTATCATTTTTATTGAGGCATTTATTTTTGATGTCTTCGCATACTGAGAGGGAAATCAGGCTTTTACATCTTTATATTAATAAGCAATAACATTCAACTTGAAGATTCAGAATTTTGTTTTCAGGTTTTGAAATTTCCTCTTGTTTCACGTAAGATAATACTTACTTTTTCTGTATTGTCAGCTCATAACTTTATAGAATTCTGAAGATGAATACTCCCATTGTCAAGTGCATGGATATAGCCCACATTCCTGACATCAGCTAATTCACTCTCTGTGTGAGCTAAGCATATTGATGAAAAGTACTTTTGCTATAATGTGAAAAAAGCAAACCTTTAGTAAGCAACAACAATTACTTATACACTATACCAAAACATTTATTCCAAATAGGGCTACAGGCAACATCTATCCCCTTCTGCAGGTCACAAAAACTGAACATGCTGTTTCCTCTAAAGATGAGGCTTCATCAATAGCACTTACTTGCATCTAATTCCAAAAAAAAATACAGGGTCAGAATGAAATAAAGTGAAAGAGTGGTTGCAGCTGAATTGTTGTCAGTAAGAAGGAATGACACACAATTCATGTCACAGGTGGGGGACTTACACATTAGAAAAAAAATAAAATACTGAAAACCTCTGAGTTCAGAGGAGAATTACAGAATGGAATGCTTAGAAAATTAAGACATACAGAGCAACTAAGGAGAATAACAATTCTGAAGTCTAAGTGACAAAAAGTAGAACTTTGAAATCTTTTACAATGCTGTAACTATAAAAAAACCTTCCAGAAGATTTATTACAAGGAGAGGAGAGGGTTTGTCACTTAAGAAAGCTTTCCTGCCTGGAAAGAGGTGTCTTTTCCGGAGGCAATTTTAGATGTTTTCTCCTCTTGAATTCCAGAGTCTTAAGCTGACTCCCTGGTATGAGAAAAGAGAAGTTCTTGAGGACATGTTTGAAGGCCCCCAACAGTGGGGGAGGGAGGAGCTGAGGGACAATAAAAGCCCTGAGAAGAACAGGGGAGTGTCTTTCCTTATTTGTGCTGAAATGTTAAGCGTTCTCAGCTTTCAGAAATAAATTCTCCTAATTCCTTCCACTGCCTGGTATTTTGGGTGTATATTCTCTTGCAGATGCTTAAAATAGTTTACACTTGTGGATACGTTTAAAATTATCGCACTGATATTTTTTTCAGTACCGGATCTGTATACTAATAACCTAACCACATATTTATTGAATAACAGCTATACTATCATTTATACTTGCCTGAAAGTTCACATATAATTTTAAAAGTGTAACTTTTGAGGCTTTAAGCAGTTGACCAAAATTTTTAACCCAAGTAGAATACAGTAAGTAATCAAAGAATGCAGTTATGTTTGTTTGTTTTAGACTTTTTGTCCATTGAAACTTCTTTTCAGGCACTTTTTGCTTTACAAAAGATGTCCAGGAGGTATCATGTGTTCTGTGCCCTCCAACAGAATGCATCAATCATTTGAATTCAAGAAATATCAATCCCCAAAATATACATTTATTTGCTTACTTCTGATGGGCCATTGTAATTTTAGTTTTAACTTACTGCTTCCTTTTAAACTATTTTTACCTTGGAAAAAAGATGAAAGATGTCCCTACCTATATTTTATTTGTACACAAAAAAGTAATGACAGTGGAAATGGCAGTTTCAGACCTCCAAATAACCCAGATGAAAACTTTTCAGGCAAGGAACTGAAAGTAAAAGCTAACTTTAATATGGATTATTTGACTTGTAATCAATCTAAGCCACTATTAACCAAAAATAATGAAGAACTTTTTGAAAAACATAATAATAATAAAAGTAATAAAGCATAGGTAATGTGACAAGAAGAGAGAAATAGGAGTTGGGAGTGTGAAGACAATTGAAACTGCTGCTTGTATAAGAAAAATTGCTTCTCCATAAAAAGTAGGTTTCTGTACAGAACAATGAGGGTAGAACAATGAAAAAAAAACCACAATGAAGAGAGTTCTGACAACATCATGAAATGACAGAGGGACAGTTTCTCTTGAAACAGTTTTTAAAATCTGATTAATATCATTTAACTATAACCTTGCAGATTTGCAGATTTGCAGAGTGAGAATGTCCTACACTTGTTGGTACACGACTGGTGTGCACTTTAGAGTCTCACAGTAAGCCAGATACCTGATCACTCTTACTATGAGGATATATTTTCCCACCTCCTTTATACACCCCTGTCTGAACAGATTTCAAGTACCCCTTCAGTCTTCTATTGCTGCCTCCTCTTTGTAAATCTGGTTAATCATGGATCTTGACTATCACTCCCTTTTATGACTGTGGGATGCTATACATATATTCAGCCAGTACAACCCAGCACTTTGCTAAGTTACAGTTTATCATTCTTTTTTTTAGCTTTATACAGCTATTTAGTGCAGATCCTACTCTCTGGCTTCATGCATGAGATTTGCTTGAAGAACAGGATAGCTAGGAACCTAGAAATTATATGAAAACAGCAAAAAAATAAAGACAAATTTTTAGGAGAAAATGTAAAAATATTTTTCACTGGTTATATGAAATAATGAATAATTTATTCATCTAAAAAAGCAGGTTTTAATTACCCAGTGTAACTATTTCTTTCTTACACCTCCATTTTCTCCAAATAAGTTTTAGTAGCCTTAGGAGGCAGAAAAAATTAATTTATATATATATTTATATTTGTTTATGTACACACTTATTTAAAATAATTTGGCTTATCAGGCTGTTTTTTCTAACATTATTTAAAACATAAAGTAAGTTAGACAAAAAATTTAGTGTAATGTATTTGCTGATCATAGAATTATGCAAATCTTTCTATTATTCTACACAGACGTTTGAAAGCTCAAAGAACCTTTTGAAGTTTTAACTAAGCAAAATATTACAGGTAGATAAAACTGGAAAATTATTCTCAAATATTTAAAGATGTGTATATAAAGAGTAATAATTATTTAGGAAGTGAAATAAATATTTTGTTACTAGCCTCAGTAGTTTTCACCATCATCTATCAGTCACAGGATAACAGAAACTAGCATGTTATTCAAGGACAGAAAAATATTGGATTGATTTCATTAATAGAATGTCTGAATTCTAAACATAAAATACTTGTTAATCATTATTCATGACACTTCAAATATGGAAAGTTATGGTTTTAATAGAACAAAAGGATAGCACTTTAAATTGATCTCACCTAGCTACTAATTCTGCAGCTGTACTGACTTACAGGTATAATTAAGGTCAACTACTGAATAATTTGTTTATACAGAATGACTATAAAACTTGGCTGTTGGCTGAGCTTTATTTGCATTGTTGATTAAGGAAATTTAACTTTAAAATGTTGATTGTCATCATAAAGTGTTGCTTTATCTCTAAATCTTTAAATTGAAAGAGGTTAGAACATGATTTCTGAAAGCCTTTAACAATTTCTTATGTATCATTGTGTTTTGTAAACATGAACTTATACATAAGTTCCTATTTTCACAAATTAGGTATAATATAAACACGTCCTTGATTTAATACTGACCTTGCTGTTATTTAATCAGTGGTTATACTAAACTCAGTGTACTTAAGCACTGCAGTGCCCAGTGTTTACATGGAGTTACTACAACAGATAAATTTTTCATACCTTGCACAGCACTAGACATCCATAAAGCAAACAAAAAGCAATTAGCAGAGACTGATGGGTTGAAGTAAAAATTTCTGATAGTATGCTGTTTGGTAAAAGTTGAAATTTACCCCACCCAACAGTTATTTAGACCAGATGGCAACATTCTTCAGTTTAATTGCAAATAAGGTTCTGAGTGTACATTTCCCCTGTTCATGAAGACATGGTAAAGTTTCACATATATGGGGCTACTAAGACACAAAGGAAAGTTTAATACTTTGAAGGAGCTAGATAGGCTTATCTCTTCAATAGCATATATTTTACATGCCTACAAAAGTCTGCTACAAACCTAAAGAAAACATAGTCTTTGAACTGCCTGTGCTCTAATATATACCTCATATATATCCAGAGAAAGATGAAGAGGATACCATACCTATCGAAAACTATACTTACAACTGAAGCATTTTTAATACAGTCTCAGGCCATCTCTCCCCTGGGCTTTTCCAGTGGAACAACCAATGAGGGGTTTTATTCTTATAATACAGTGCTCTTAGGTCTCTGCACATATTAACTGTAGTTCTACTGTGTCACTGTGTCACGTCCAATTGTAACTCTGAAATACCCCTCTTCAAAATGACTTTTAAAACTTTTGCAGCAGAACACAATATAGTACCTTCTTCAGTGCCACCAGAAACAATTACTGAAAGTGTTTGTGGGATGAACACTTTATTTAGAAAGGTTAGGATCATGTTAATTATTTGCATGAGGAGTTGGTTGGCTGTGGCCAGAGTTGTGGTTAAGGTCTCCAAGTCTAGATGGATGCCGGCAGAGAGTAGTCACTCTCAGGGCTTTGTCTTGGGACCAGTGGTCTTCAGTATGTTTACCAATGACACAGACAGAGGGATTGAGTTTTCTGGTGACATGAAGCTCAGCAATGCAGTTGTATGGGATGCCATCCAGGAGAACCTGGACAAACTCAAGAAGTGGGCACATGAGAACCTCATGAGGTTCAACAAGTCCAAGTGTAGGTGATGCACCTGTGTCAGGGCAATCGCAGGTATGAGTACAGACTCAGGGGGATGAGCAGACCGATAGCAGCACTGCAGAGGTCTGGGGGTTTCTAGTGGACAAAAAGCTCAACATGGTCAGCAGTGTGCATTTCCAGCTCAGAAGGCCAACTGGATCATGGACTGCATCAAAAGAGGAGTAGTCAGCAGGACGAGGGAGGTGATTCTGCACTTCTGAGACCCCACCTGGGGTACTGCATCCAGGTCTGAAGTCCTTGGCACAAGAAAGACATAGACCTGTTCGAACAGGTCCAGAGGAGTACCATGAAAATTATTTGATGGCTGGAGCACCTTTCTTATGAAGACAGGCTGAGAGAGCTGGGCTTGTTCAGCCTGGAGAAGGAGCAGCTCCACCGAGACCTCTTTGCAACCTTTTAGTACTTAAAGGGAGTTTATAAGAAAAAGGGAGATTGTAAGAAAAAAGGAGTTTGATTATTTACATGGTCTAGGACGAGTGGGGAAGAGTTTTAAACTAATAAGAGAGAAATTTTCATTAAATGCTAGGAAGAAATTCTTTATTGTGAGAGTAATGAGTCACTGGAACAGGTTGCCCAGAAGAGTCATGAATGCCCCATCCCTGGAAGTGTAAGTTTAAGTTGGATGGGGCTTTGAGCAAGATGATCTAGTGGAAGTTATCCTTGCCCATAGCAGTGGAGTTGGAACTAGATAATCATACAGTCCCTTTGAACCCAAACCATTCTATAAAATTGTGATACTGTGATTCTGTGTGCCCATGGGAGAAAAAAGAATAAAGAAAGAAGGTGGTGGGAATAAGGGCAAAAGAGTGATCATTTTTAAGCCATATAAAATCTGTGTTGTATTAACCCAGACTGAAAGCCCACTTGAAATGACTAGGGCTGTGATAATCACATTCAGCTGGAGTTTTCTTTCAACTTTATTTACTGCAATAAGCATTCTAACTCACTTGAGTACAGCTGATCCATGTATTATCTGAGTTACACTAAAACAGTTATTGAAATTTAATTTTAGAAACCAACCTACAAATAGGCAAGTGATAATTGCTCCATTTTATTTTCCTGTGAGGTGTATAACAGTATTTTGTGTGAATGAATTACCCATTAATAGTCTCAACATGCTGGTTTTGACCTAACGTAAACAAGATAGACTCTTAATTATAATTTATCTAACTGTACTGAATGTACCACAAATTAATGTGCTGCATTTAACAAATGGTATTAAAACTAATAACGAAAAAAGGATTTGATGTTGGCAAGAATTCAAGATTACTCTTTCTAAATCTTTCAAAAACTACTCTATTGCAAGTTTGTTTTAAATGAGACCTTTATCAAAAACAAGTATGAAATAAATCTATTATGCATTCCTAGGTACATACATAAAATTTTGGGGGCTTGCCTTTTTTTTTAATTGAAGGTTTAATTTATTTATTGTGATATATATATGTGAGATTATATATATATACACACATATATCCTTGGTCCTCTTAAAGGATTTTAAACTTACATAGTAAGATCTACATGCACCAGTAAAATATTTTGTGAATGTTTTAATTGTGTAAGAAATGTTTAATATATATAATCCCTTTGTGTGATCCTTACTTACACATAATCTCATCTACTTCCTCACCAATGAGAAATATTTCTATTTGTGACTGTTTGTGTCCTTTTTCCTCAAGAGGGAGAACATTTTATGTCCCCAGTTAGCAGCATGTTATTATTATTACTTCTATATAGGTCAGATAATTGGTGCAAAAAATTTGGAGGGACATAGAATTTGCTAACTGGAATTTCTAGAACCTATAAAACCATCTCCAAAACATAGAAGGACACATCAGAAAACAGTTATGTAAAATAATTAACATTATGAACTGATTTCTGTTGCCTAAATATGGGTTTGTGGTAACAAATATCTACTCTATTATTCTACCTGACCTCTAATTTGAATCATAGAATCATAGAATCAACTGGGTTGGTAAAGACCATGGCACTAAATGCCACATCCAGTATCATCTTAAAAACCTCTCGAGACAGTGAATCCACCACGTCCTTGGGCAGCCTAGTTCAGTGTCTGATTACTCATGAGATATCAATGAGATATCATGGTTCTTCCAAAGGTCATGTCATACCTGTTAAGGCTGTACAATTAACTCAGACATCCTTAAGTATTCTAAATGACACCTAGTTGTTATACAACTCTTTAAGAGGTAGTTCTTGTTCCTGCTCAGCAAAGTCACTGGAGTACAGGATTTAGTTTCTGAAGGATATGTAGCTAGAGCCATTTAGATTACCCTGAGATACTTGAGACAGGGACTTAGATCAGGTAGATACAATATTAGACTTGAAGGAAAATTGTAACGTACCTACAGCCTCCTCATCTGGAGGCCAGTTGTTATACTCAGTGTCTTAAACAGCACCAGATGCTCATATTCAGCACCTATAACAGCAGCTTAGACTAAAAGCCAATTGACTCGTTTAGCTTTCTAGGTCTAGGACTGGGTCGTATCCTATGCCGAATAATATGCTACTTACATGTAGCGTAAGTTGAAGAAATCTTTTTTAGCCTGTTAATTGGGACTAAGATCATGTGAAAAGCTAAGTTCTTTCAGTGCAATTTCAGTTGCAGAAATACAGAACTGTGGATGAATGGAGGACTAAAAAATTAGAAGTCACACATTTCAAAAGAGATTTTAGGGTGTCAGAGTTCTCTGGGAGCTTGGGAGAGACAAATTATTTCTCTTTTCCAAAGTTTGTCTTTTCTGAAATGAGCAAACAAGTGTTCGTTACTGACAATCTTTTTTACTCACCTGAGAACATTTAAGCAACATATGGTGATGACATGTTGCATGTGTCCATAAGGAATGCTATAGATTTTCTACCCATATGCAGTTTTCCTGAGGATTATACAGATTATGAAAAAAAAACAAACCAGCAAATAAATTACAACATCTTCTAACTTGTTAAGTTCTGTCTTGATTTATTTTATTAATATTGCAATTATTTTGGAGAAAGGATATATGGTTCATTCAAAATTAATGGTGTTATCTGATGGTTTCTTAATTCACTCTCTCTACTGTAAAAGGTGGGAGTTACTTACAACATCTAAAAATAAATTTCTATCTCAGAGAATACTCTGAGTCTATTTAGAGCCATAAAAGTATGGCATTGATACATATGTATGATACATTAATTTTATAGCATAATCATTAATTCAATGAGAAATCACTTTGTGGCCCCTCACTACCACTCAGTCATGGCTCTGCCAAAACCCTGTAAGAAGAGAGTGAGAATCAGTTTGTGATTGACCCCTGTTTAACTTCTAATTTTCTTTGTTCCTTTTGTGAAGGACTGATGCTATTGTAAATAGCATTACATTTTTTGTAGTATGATGCTCACTTGTTCATTTTGTAATGAAATGCCACAAACAAAGCTCTGCTTGGTTCTCCACCCCTCCCTGCCCATTTCTTCCTGCATCAACCAAGCAGTTGAAAATGGTCCTTCGAATGTTGTAACCTTCTTTTTCTTTCCCCCAAGGCTTGAGGGCTCTTAACCATTACAATTATATCTGAATTCCTACTTTGATTAAGTTGTTTAGAGTCCTAGGACTGTATTAAAATTTTCCATACATAACAGCTAGCCTATATGAAAATATATCAAACTGAACTGTTTGGAAACAGTAAAATGAAAGCTGAAAAAAAAGGAACATTTTCTGCAAAGTAGAAGAAATTTTCCATAGGATTCCAGAACTACTCTGACACAAATCCTTCAATCCAACTTTGGCATTTAGTTTTAGCCCTAAAAATTTCATAAGATGCCTTAGTTTGGAAGTTTAAAGTAATGCTTGTTCCCTAGTATTTTCACAGTTACTATAATCATAGAGATCAAACAGAATAAACACCAGTAATTATTAACAATTTTGATCCATTTTTTCTGTTTTCATAAGACTGCTTTACCTGCTTTCAGTAAATCGTTTGCTTTTCTCTTAGTAAAGCAGTTTTCACTTATGATAAATTGATGTCTGGTTAACTACAAGATTGTATGGTAAGTGACCCATCTATCACCTTTTTAAGCCCAAATTTTACATAATTTGAAAATAGAAGATGGAGCAGAATGCCTAAAAGATATATTGTACCAGGATTTCCTGCCTGTCAGACTGCTTTCTCAATAGGAATCTCTATTTTGGAGAAAGAAAATTAAATCTCTGTATATCTCATTTGTAAACAGATAGTATTTTCTCTCTAACAATGAAATGCACTTTGCCAGAAGCAGGCATGAGGATGTTATTGAAAAATTCCCAGCAGAGTTAAAGTTTTGCTCAGAGGCTTACACCTCAAAGCAGTCTCTGCAATTCCAGAAATAGATCTGCTTGTGGCAAGATAAATAAAATTAAATGATTTCTGAAGTCCCATTTAAAATATAAGCAAAATGTGAAAAGAAAAAAAAAGTCTGACAAGCAAAACAAATAGAACATAACGAATTGTCAAAAAGTGTCCCTGCTAGCTGTTTAAGTACAATTTTAAAATTATATAAAGTAGAACAAACTGAAGGAAATCTGATTCAACCTCTATCAGATAATATGAAATATTTGCAAACTGTATTACCAAGAGTGAAATAAAAAACTCCTCTTTCGGCACAGAAGATAATATAAGGTGAATATCAATAAATATACTTGGACATCATAATATAGTCAATTATGTTAAAAAATATCAGGTCAGATCCTGTGGTCTGTTTAATTCTTTTCAGCAGGTGAATAAATGAAAAGATGAAAGAAAATGCCCTCTGAAGACTAGTATAAAGCTGAGGCTGAACCAATTTCTGCTGTAACTCCTTATGATAAATGTTACTCAAAGTGAAACATAAAGTTCTGCTCAGGATAAGTTACTGACTTAAGTTTGGCTTGTTTGGGAAATATTTTAAATTTTATCTCACATGCAGATCAGAGCCTTAGGAAAGAGATTAATAAACCTGTCAGTAAGAAATACCTTTCTATGGGTGAAGAACTGTTTGTCAAAAAAACCCTAGCAATCAACTGGATTTCAGAAAAGCAGAACTTCAAATCCCTTGAACACCATCCACATTTAAGGACCTTAACTTGTGTAGGGTTAATTCTCTTATGAAATATAGGTTTTCTTGTTTTTTAGTATTCTGTATCTCAAAGGAATAGTTCATATGAAAAAATCATTTGGGTTGGAAACGACTTTTAAAGGTCATCTTTAATAGTCCAACCCCCTGCAATGAGCAGCGACAACTTCAGCTAGACGAGGTTACAACTTGCCCCACATTTTCTCTTTATCACTTGTTTGGTGAAATGATAGAACTTACAATTACAGAACTATTGAGATTGGGATTGGTCTCTGGAGAGAATTGGCACAAGTCCTGAATAAACTTGCATTTCCAGTTAAGGAAGAGATATTCCTATCAATCCATGTGAAATATCTACCCTATAGGAAAAACTGATCAGAGGGTTTATTTTAAATATCATCCCCCTAAGTACCTATATTTCCCAGGCTATAGAGATACATTTCCCTGCATTTAGAATTTAAAACTGCCTTTTGGTGATATCAAAGACTGAAGCTATAATTTCTGGCAGACAGGAAAAGGAAGTCTTTTACTGGTTTCAGGAAGAATCCAAGCTCCACTGTCTCATTAGTTTTAGGTGTCCAGCTGTATAACCTATGCTACAAGATATAGGGCTTTCTTCCTCGGACTTGCTTCCGACTCCCTGAAGATGATTCCATTTTGCTAAAATAATTATTCAATCCATTAGAGGAAATAAGCAAACATAATTTTGTAGCATGGCAGATATCACAGGATAAGAAAAATCAAGTTCTATTAAATTCACAAACATTTTAGACTAAGAAATAATGGACAGCAGGAATGGAATCTAATCTTTTGCTTCAGAAAGTATAATATAAGTTAATGCCACAAATTTCAATTGGTTATGACAGATGCACAATCTTTAAAACAAGGGAGTCTCTGCTTTTAAACTTGATAATATCAATAAGAATATGGTACACCAATATTTTGTTCATGTACTTGATTGTATGATTTTTCATATACAAATGTTGCCATAAATTTCTGGATAGAAAACAGTATTTCAGTTAGGAAAAAAAAAAAAAACAAATCAAAACAAACAACCTAAGAAACCCCAAGCCCCCCAGTATGAAAATTATATACTCTGGTATTACTACACTCCTAACTACCTAGAACTTTATTTAATTTTAAAATATTACTTCCCACTTCAGACAAAGCAAGTTTTTTTGGACAATAATTTTCAGCATAACCCCACATAATGGCTAGCACTATTGTACTGTGAGTTGCACCCTATAATATGAAATTTCAAGAGCTGGGAGAAACTAGGCATATAACACCCTTAAAATTCTCATTTTCATAGGTCTCTTGGACACCTCAGATCTAGATACATTTGATACAACTGTTAGAACAATTCAAACAACTGGTACTCTAGTTAAAATATTTCACTACCTCAAAACAGAAGTTTGTTGTTAAAATACTATAATGCAATGAATTTTAAACTTAATCAGTTCTTAATGATATCTCTTATTGTTTTATTTGTTTTATTGTCATCTTAATTAATAAAAAAATTAAGAAAATCTTACTTGAATTCTTTCTTCAGGAGTGCTATATAAATAACAAGAACAATTTTTTATATAACTTTTTTTCATGTATTAATAGCAACAACAACAACAAAGAAAATCACAAGCATGAAGTTCACTGGAAATTAGTCCCTATGATTTGGACCCTAAAAACCCTCTGTAATGTCAGAATATTTTCATTGCATACTATTTTTTTTTCAGCTTTTGATTCTGTAATAAGTTTAAAGGGCAACCTATTGCTACAGCCTTAACTACTATAACTGAGTCTGGTGATGCTGAATTCTGTATTATTTGAAGTTGAATACTTCAGCTGATGTAAACTGATCTTCTGTACATTTTCTTTTCTCATATGGAAATTCTTCAGAAACTTTCTTCTTGAATTTCAGGCTGCTACATATACATGGCACATATTTTTATATTCTTTCAATATATATTATCTCTGACACAGCACTAAAAGGAAGAAACTTCACAGGTTGTCTATGGTCTTTGAAATTTTTTTCTTTTGCCCAGTTCCACAAAGGACAAAAAACACAAAGAATTTTTTTTATTATTATGATTTTGTGAAACAAGAGACGCCTATTAAACAGAATTCATCCCAAAATACAAACTCATCATTTTCAATATTTTTTTCTGAAACACAAAATAGATATATATATGTTTAATGTAACCGTAGTCTTTGAGAAATTTATTGGCAACTTAGAGTTATAATACACAATAACCTCACAAGGCATTATTAAGAATTATTAGGAATTAAGGCATGAATGACAAACTAGTAATAACTATTTGTTTTGCATTGTTTTAACCACAATAAGATTTTCAGTTTGCGAACATCTTGTTTTATAGACCACTTTAAAAGCTCATTGTTCCCATATGTTCATCTGTCAGGTCTTCTTTAAGCTCAAAACTTAATATACTTAAAAAAAAAAACAACAAAACAACCACAACAAACAGTCTTAGATGCAGAACTGCATTTCCCCTTCCATTCTTTTTTAAAACGCTTACTGTTTGACTTGTCTGGGACAGAGTCAGCAGATCATGAGCTAAGCTGGCTGTTTTCATGCTGTGCAGAAACTGTTAGAGGTAGAAAACTGAACTTTCAAGAGAAACATAGACCAAGTCACCTTGGGTCAGCTAGTCATAGGCTGCAGTTGCTTAAAGAGTCTGGAAAAAGGATGAGGTGTGGCTTGGTATATGGAATTGAAGTTAGAATAGTGTTGTAAGCATGAAATGGAGGCTTCTCCTGTAACTGTAGTTGTGGTGCAGTGTGTTATAAGGACTACACTCTGTGCTCTCAGTCACCAGATTCCTGGTGGGCCAGAAACCATCTCGTTAGCCTCTGACAAAGAATGAGGGGCACTCAGATGTGGAAGCAACTCAGATCTGGAGGCACTTAATATGCAGACTCTGTATCTGAATTCAGGTAATGGCAGAATCTGCATTATACATATATACATAAATATATATAACTGTTTATATGGTTTTATAGGTAGGTACAGATGGATGATTGATACATAGATGATGGATAGATAGATACACAGATAGAGAGATACATAGATATCTGGTGTCAGCTCATAAGAAATGAGGAAAAGGAACGAAGTCGCGCTGGAAGTTCAGGTTAGACATTAGGAAAAGGTTCTTCACACAGAGGATGGTCAGAACCAGGCTCCCCAGGAAAGTGGTCATGGCACCAAGACTGTCAAACGTTAAGGAACGTTTGTTAAGGAACGTTAATGAACAGCACTCATAGTCACATGGTTTAATTTTATGTAGCCCTATGTAGAGCAGAGAGTTGGACTTAGTCTTTATTGGTCCCTTCCAACTTGAAATATTCTATGATTCTATGACATATGTAAACTTTATGTATATGAAAAGGTTTCCCATTAGCAGACCGTCATCCTGATCAGCCATGGAGAGGGGCCAAATGAGACCATTGATGCTTTTTGTTCTTGTCTGAGTGTGTTGTGCTGCACTCTGTCTCTCTTTATTTGTGTGGCCTTCAACAAACACATGTGTATATGCTTTTATGTATGTTGTATGCATATTTTTTTTCTGTATCTGCTGGGCAGACATGCTCAGCCTTGCTACTAGTTGGACCTGAGGGTATGGAGCTGCAGCAACCTGACTGTCAGTGGGCTTCTAGACAAGACCCAGCAACATCGGCCTGTGGATGAGATGGGTCATGAGAAAAGAGCAGGAGAGCACTTCAGGGAGTCTCACCAGCTCCAGCTGAGCGTGCATCAGAAACTATCAATATTATCCAGAGAAAAACTAACTGTCTTGTTTTCAAGGTTTGCTTCCCAATAGGAGAAATGCAAAAAGATGCCAGTGAATATGGCTGTTTCTACTGTGTAGAAGGGCAAGTGATACATGATGCACCATGGCACTTGCATAATCAGAAGAAATAGCTTTTCTTTAAACTTTTTAAATTTTTTCTAAGTAGAAGCAGGTAGAGAGGATGAGGATGAACAATTTTAAGAGAGAAACAACATGCATGATCTTTTCCCCTCTGCAGAGGGACCTGGAAAGACTGGAGAGTTGGGCTGATTCCAACAGGATGAAGTTCAACAAGGCCAAATGCCAGGTTCTACACTTTGACCACAATAATCCCATGCAGCGCTACAGGCTCAGGACAGAGTGGCTGGAGAGCAGCCAGGCAGAAAGGGATCTGGGAGTTTGGATTGACGGGAAGCTGAACATGAGCCAGCAGTGTGCCCGAGGTGGCCAAGAAGGCCAATGGCATCCTGGCCTGGATCAGGAACAGTGTGGCCAGCAGGACCAGGGAAGTGATTCTTCCCCTGTACTCAGCGCTGGTGAGGCCACACCTGAAGTACTGTGTCCAGTTCTGGTCCCCTCAGTTCAGGAAGGATATTCAGGTGCTGGAGCAGGTCCAGAGAAGAGCAACAAGGCTGGTGAAGGGACTCGAACACAAGTTCTGTGAGGAGAGGTTGAGGGAGCTGGGGTTGTTAGCCTGGAGAAGAGAAGGCTCAGGAGAGACCTCCTCACTCTCTACAACTACCTGGAAGGAGGTTGTAGCCAGGTGGGCATCAGTCTCTTCTCCCAGGCAGCTATCAGTAAGACAAGAGGGCATGGTGTTAAGCTCCACTAGGGGAGGTCTAGGTTAGATATTAGGAAGAAATTCTTTACAGAGATGGTAATCAGGTATTGAAATCGGCTGCCCAGGGAAGTGGTAGATTCTCCATCCCTGGAGGTTTTTAAGATGAGACTGGATGTGGCTCTTAGTGCCATGGTCTAGTAATCATGGCAGTAGTGGACCAAGGGTTGGACTTGATGATCTTGGAGGTCCTTTCCAAGCTGGTTGATTCTACGATTCTATGATTCTATAATTCTATGATTCTTTTAGGATCTGAGTTTAAAAAATTCTTTTCTCTTCATTTGAACTATGATGTGCCATTTATATATGAAAATGTAACTCACAAAGTCCAAAATGAAACTTGCTAAGTCTCTCTAGAAGTGCAACTAAAGTTTGGCATTTTTTCTTGATAACTTCTTCTTTTGTGTCGGACTGCTTAGGGCAAATGTCACTGTCCAAAGTACGTTACCACTCACGCATTCCGAAACAAAATTCTCTCTGCTGCTTACAAAAAAATGGTGTCTTTAACCTTTGTACACACAGAACATGAATTTTTTGAGAATCAAGTACTTCTTTCTTCTTTGTATGTTAAAAACTCATTCATGAAGCCCAAGGATCCAGAATGTGTTGTCATCTCTATTATTTTCTACCAAACAATTTGAAATCCTTTTCCTTTGCAAAGCCTATAATAAATTAATTATTATAGCAGAATAAGTGCTGAAATTTTCACCAGGCTTTGCAGTTGAATTCACTGCATATTGGTTTTATGGACTTGGTTTTTGTCTACCTTTGTCACTTTAGGGAATTTAGAACTTGGTTTTTTTTCTAAAATTTTAAGTCTGTTTATGAAGTAGGAATCAAGATCTCTCTTCCACAAAAAGCCAAAAAACCACAGAGACATAGTAGCTGGCAGAATACAAAGACAGAGTTAGATAAAACAAACAAACAAAAAAGAAAAATATTATATTGTTGTTTGAAATTCAATTTCCTTTTGCACAAATCCTGCACAAAACAATGGAAAGATTTTGATATATTTTGTGTTTCAAGAGAAGTGGAAGATCTAATTTTACTATCCAACTCAAACAATGCTATGGTTCTAGGATTCTAAGTTTCCTTGTTAGTCACAATTTCTGAACTGCAAACTGACAGGACTTTATGGGAATCATACTATAAATAGTTAATATCTGGTATTAAACATTTTTTGCACAATAAAACAGAACACTGAGAAGGAATATATAGGGGTAAAAACAAAAGTCAAATTTAGTCCAGTCAAGTTAGGAAAAAAAGTATAACCACTTTTACCTTACTTGACTAAGCTTTTATCTGGAGTGTTTAAATTGTTTTCCAAAGTAGTCTATCTATGCCTTTTGTGTTTCTTTTCCATATAAGATCATCCACTTTCTATCCAAACATAAACCTACTAAAGTTCTGAAGTTTTTCCTTTGTTGTGGTTGAACAGATGTGTAGATGCACAAGCATCTCTTTTTACAATGATATGTAAGGGGTGAGGGGAGGTGAAAGAGTGAGGGAGAGAGAAATTATTCTATTACTTTGAATATCACATTATAAATGTACTGCATTTTAAAGAGACTGCAGGGTAAATACAAATTCTCTAGTCTCACGTTATAAGAAACTCACTTGATTTTTATTGGATCTCTTTTCTTGCTACAAAAATTACCAAAATTGAAGGTTCAATTTAATTTATATAGTAAATTAAATTCTGACATTCTGTATGAATCATTAACATACCTGTAAGTTCTCAGATGAGAGTTGTACCTTCAGAAAGGCTACTATATCTCCTCCTCCACAGCCAAGTGTGTTCAAATAACTAGAAATATTTGTTTAACTTCTTTCTCATTAAAGTTGATCTCTTCCCATGTGTAATCTGTAGCATCATGAATACTACAGTACCACAATTTATTTACTATAATATAAAAGTTGAATACTGTTTGAATCAATAATCTTGCTATAGGGAGTGATATAAGTGCTAAAATTCTTTCATTTAATGAGTTTTCTTTGGGGTCTATTGACTTCCACTGCACATGTTGTAGAAAAGAAAGCACCAGTATAAACCTTTATAAATTTGCCACCTGATATTTTATTTATTTTTTTAAAGAAAATCTGCAGTAATTTTTACCTATTATTTCAACATAACTCCAGGGCTGTATATTAAAGTGTGGTAGTTGGCACATATAGCCATGCCTTAGAAAATGCTCAGACTTCAGTAGAAGACACAATAGAAACTGATGATGAAATCTTTATGGAAGTATACTGTAGTTCCTGACAATAAATAAGGGATTTAGGTTTGAGGCAGTGCAAGACAACTAACTGTAAGGAAAAGTCCCTCAATTCTTAATTTGTCTTGGTAATTTATTTGTGTGTGATCTTAAGCAGTTCTGTTTTCCTCATTGTATTTTGTTGTGTTTAGTTTGTCACATCTTCAGGGCAGGGGTCATTACAGAAAGTAAGTTCTGCTTTATTAATATCAGTGGAGTCTTGGAGCCACTTAAAGTAAAAAAATAAAAAAAAAATTAAGAAGCTATTATAATAGGGAAAAAATATAATTAGCATTTTATTTACTATAGTAAATCATAGATTCATAGAATCCCCTATACATTACACTACACTTAGTATTTATTTGAAAAGAAAAAAATGGCAGAGTATGGGGGAGGATTTTTTGTAGCTTCCATAGCTAGTTCAAATTGAGGATGTGACTACTATGATATAGTTTTCATTACATGGTAAATATTTTCAAGTAACGATTTCTACATTATGTAAGGATATATGGTAAAATCAGAAATACCACAAGACTGCAATCCAGAAACCCAATTCATTTGATTAATGGTAATGAAAAGATTTAGACATTCAAATATAAATGTATGATTCAGCATTGAAGTGAATTGGTGTCTGATTAGCACAGACACTTAGCAGACCAAAAGCTGTGAGTATGGTAGGATAGTAAAGCAATTATTTATAAAGAAAGAGTTTTTCTGAGAATTATTTCCTTGAAATCAGCTATGTAGAAGACCTACACAACAGAAAAGGCAAACAAAACCAACCCCCTATTTTCAGCTGCATTTCTTCATTTAGCTTTCTGAAAGAGAAAATTAGTATTATGTATGAGTAAGAAGTAATTAAATTAAGTAACCATGACATTTGTGATAATGACACCAATTAACAAACAGCGAAAGGATATGTTCAGTGAAATACAGAATTATTGTCTAAAATAACATTAATATGAGACTTCATACTGTTGTCTTTTATTTAGAGCTGTGGTGTTTATTCAGAGGTGAGCATTTCAAGGGCAAAATTTAGCACAGGACAGGAGGAAGCTTATTGAGAACTCTTCCTGTTAATAGGGGGAGCTTGATCTGAGTATGTCTGACATTGATTTGTCATCACTGCTGAGGTCTGCCTTCACATACCTTCTTCATCGACTCTTTCAACAGTAGGAAGTCTTGGCTGAGTACAAGTTTGCACACACACACAGAGTAGAATCTCAGACAGTGCTTATTGCTAAGTAAACAACACAATAAACATTTATAGCAATTCACTATCAAATCACACGTTGCCATCACTGAACATTTAATGGGAATCTACTGAAATCAAAACATACTGTGGATTACGAATGAACTGCAAACCATTTCCTATAGAATTGTGGACCATCAGTAATTTTCAGACCAATTAGACTATAATAACTCAGTGAGAACTGTTTTGGTTTGCATTATGTGAAGGCAAAACAAAAATAAACTCTGCACACCTATTTTCTCAAATGGCAAAAAACAAGATAGGAATAAAATAATTAGACTCATAAGTACTTTATAAACAATAAAGGTTTAGAACATATTTTTCAGTGTTTAAGTTTCTCTATCATGAACTTTTTTCATTATTTATGTTTCAAGTCAGGTAGAAATTGTAGAATATGAAAATTCTACAATTCAAAGATTCAAATATGACTATTTAGTATGAGTATGTAGGCATCTCATTTCATTTGAGATTAATGATATAAAATTTTAATCATAGAGTAACCTAATTCCACATGTGTTTGCTGGGGTAAATAAAAATTACAAGCCTTTGCTAGAAGGCTTTGAGGTGTGCAAGAAGGTAAAACAGGATGTTTGGGGGACTTTTGTTAAATTTAATTACTCAAATTCTATTTTTATATGGTTTTAGTACCAAAAGTTAAATATGTCTATAGACTTTAGGTGATATTTAAACTGTTGAAGTCTGCCATCAAAACCAGGTTTTTACTTTTGCTTTTGTTTCTGGTTTGGTTTGGTTTTAAATACATATATCTAAGAGACAATAATGTCCCATTTGAGCCATAGTGATACACGGTGTTGTACAAATAAAAAAATGGGTTAAAGAAAACACAATATAGAGATATTTAAATTTTTTTTTTTAAAGAAGCACTAGAAGACTTCTAAATAAAATGTGAATATTACATAAGTGTGAATATAAAATGTACATAAAAATATATAAATATATAAATATGTAAATATACTGTATGGGGGTATTGGTTTGGAAAGGGAAATATAGGACAATTTATGTTTCTTAAAGGCACTAAAATATAACATTTTAGAGATTAAAAGGTAGAATATAATATCACTGATAAAAGTAAAACCAAAATACCATTGAAATGTTTGTTACAAAATAGCCAGTATTCTTTTCGGTCAGGATTAGACTGTTTCGATACTGACCCCTCAAGTGAAGCTAGTTCATACCACACCCATTGGTTCATTATTACTGAATTTCCTCCAGCCAAAACCACCAATTAATTTATTTAAAAGCTGTAAAACACTTGTTTCCAAATCACTAACCTACATTAGGTTTAACTAGTCAATAAAAAAGGCCTCTTACCCTCTTCAGCTTCAAATGAATGCTAGGTGAGAGAGAGAGAGAGAGAGAGAGAGGAAGTGAGGGGGAGAGAGAAAGAGAGAGGGAGAATTCACCATAATCAAGATAAGAATGGGGAAAACAAGATTTTTAATTGAGTAATCTAATACAGATATAACTATTACAATCATCTGGTATATAGTCAGGAAATGGGCTTAACTAATGTTGCATAAATTATGGTCATGTCAATGAAGATGACTGATGGTTTCCCACACGATAACCAAGATCAGAATTAGGAGCTGGGACTCCACATGTGAAATTACGGTCACTTGGTAAACTCTAAAGCACAACTCTTTTAGGTGTTAACACAGATCAACACTGTCAGTTGCTGCAGTCTGTTGCACTTTGATTTTTAGCAATCTGATCATTTTACTGAGACTGAAACGACTTTGAATAGTGTTGTTCAGAACACTCATTTTATTAAGACATTATGGTTTTTCCCAGCAAAGAAAAAGTGGATATCTAATTTATTAGATTTACTGAAGCACTAGCCAATGAAAGCTGCTATCAAATTTGCATACAAAAGTGCTGCATCTCTTTAAAATATATATTTCCTTAGTATATATATATTTATATTTTCTATATTGACACAAAGCTCTAGGATAATTCTCAATTCAGAGATTTTCTTCTTTTTTTTATATTTTAACCTCAATTATGCTAAAGGCTGATAATACAATTAATAATTTTAATAAGATGATCCCTGGAATAAACATAAGAATACACATAATTGACTGGGGAAAAAACTCCAGATTTGTAGCTTGTGACATTAAATTGGATGCTAACAAACAACTTGTCTGTAGTCTTCCACACAAAGGAATATTTATTTTTGAAATCATCATGACATTATGATAAGTAATCATTAACAGAAAAGTAATTATATCTTTCATGAAAAAGAAGGAAATAGACACAATTGAATGTTTACGTTAATTACATTTTGTGGTTCAGATCTTGTAGCACTGTCTATCAAAGTTCCCCTTGAATCTCTGTGGAAATTGGCATGACTTCATTTAGGCTCATGTTGAAGTTGGTATTTTTATGCAAATTCCAGGGACTTATGATAGACACATTTTAGAATTTAAAAAAAAAAAAAAAGAAAGAGAAAAAGAAAGAAGGAAATGAAGATAAAATGTTAACAGTAATGGTTAAAAAACATGTTCATAATAAAAAATAATGAAATATGAAATCTTTTTTCTGCTTCTGTTTTTAAATAGCACCTAAAACTAAACCTCCTTGGAAATGTTTGTTGCCTCCCCAGGAAGTAAGAGATGATATTGATTTTCCACTTAATTGTTAGAATAAAGAGTCAAAAAAAGTGCTTAGTTTCATATTAGACTGTGACCTTGATGTCATCAGTGAATGCTGAGGGACAGCTATAATTCCCAGGAGGAATAATTTTTTTGTTGAATAGATTTCTTCTGAGCAAATCATGCTGATGTATCCACCATGCAAGTTTGTGAGAAGCTGGGTGGCAGCAGGAAAGGTGAAAGTCTCTCCATGTGCCCTCTGGAGACTTTGTGTCCATAGAAGACAGTAATATCTCAAAAGATTAGGGTAATTAATCTTATTTTTGTCCTTTCAAAGACTTTCAACCAATCTTTATAGGCTTTGGAGCCATGTTTTATTATTAGAAAAAATTATAGAAATCAATGATTGCTGCTACACTATAAGAATTAAAGATATTCTTTTAATGAGTAGCAATAATCTTATTGTTTGGAAAAGTAATTGCAATACTATTAATACCTTGTTATTGGTAATATGAATTCTGATAAATGTTATATTGTTTATATTTAATTTTTCAATATTTTTGTAGTAATTATTACTCCTGGGACATTGGTTTTTATTATTCTAGTTGTATCTTGCATTGGCTGCTGCTAGACTGTTGCTTGAATAAAAAGATAACTATAAAAACCTTCTTTCAGTTCTCTCTTCCTTTTTTTTTTTTTTATCTTTTTCCCCAGGAGATTGAACTTGTCTGGATACTCCACTTTCTTTAGACTTCCCTATAGGGTCCTATGAATAGACCTAAAGAAGTGTAGTCTGACTGGCATCAACCATGAGAGATTCATATTGATAATATCTCACAGACCTTTGTGGTTCTCCCTGTTTGGTAGGGTATATTTCACACCCCCAGGATGCACAACAACAAGACTTTCACACATAATTATTTCCAGAACAGATCTTAATTATCTCACAATTCAGTATTAGAATGTCTGATTTTTAGATGACTATAATCTCCAGTACTGCAGATAAAGACCAAGATATCCATTATAGTGTGAAAAAAACCTTACAATACCTGTTTCTTCTATACAAGTAAATAGCCATATCTTATTCCCCACAATAAATAAAAGTATTCCATGTGTACTATCCCTCCATTTCTCTTGCCAGCTAAACTTACTTAACCTGTAAAAAAATGACCAAGTTAATTTTGTTAGAAAACACCTAAGTTTACTTACTGTTGATAAGGCAAGGGTAATAGAGATGGGGGTTGCTTACACCGCAGTTCAGACCTTTAGTACTGTAAACACTTTAGTACTGGAACAGGCTGCCCAGAGAGGTTGTGGAGTCTCCCTCTCTGGAGACATTCAAAACACACCTGGATGTATTCCTGTGTAGCCTGCTCTAGGTCATCCTGCCTGAACGGGGGAGTGGAGTACATGATATCCAGAGTTCCTTTCAAGCTTAATGATTCTGTGATTCTATGAAATGATTCTGTGATTCTGTGAAATAAACATGTATATCTAGCGAAGACAACGAAGGCAAAGAAACCTGTATTGTGGTAGCATTGTAAGTAATGCCTAAGTCAGATAGGGAGTGGAGCTCTCATCACTGCCTGAATGGCTTGTTCTCATCTCTAGCTCTCAAAGTTTTATTCCCAGATGTCCTTCAGGCACTGATAAATCTAGTAGGAGTGCTCACAGGGAGACATATGGTTGCTTAGGGATTCTCCAAGTATAAAGTTACACATTCTTAAAGATAAGAGATTGGTACATTTTATGATTCAGAGTAGTGCACCAACCACTAAATTTGCTACCTGATGTGGCATTCAGACACATACCTAAGTCTTTTTCTGCTAGCACTTCTGGTGCTTGTGTGGTTGTGCAAAGGAAAAGAGCTGTATCTTCACAAACCTGTCAGAATCTGGTTCCAGTTGGGAGTCTTCTCAATTCTGATAGCCTTTTCATGCCATTTTGACTCATGGAAAATGTTATCTTACTTTGAAAGCATTTCTATTAAAACCAGAAGAACTACTTGTTTGTTTAAAAATGCATTTGATTCTTTGCTTACAAATTGTCATGAGCTTCTCGGCAAGACACATCACAGGAACTTTTATTACCTGACCACTCTTATAAAGGCTAGTTTTTGCTTATTATACCGAATGGAATCTATGTCAACTATAAAATCAAAGAAACATTTGGATTGGAATGTATCTCTAATAACAGTAATTATATTTAGCGCTTACTTTGCAATTTTCATCTGTAAAGCACTTACTACCAGTGTTAGATGCCTAATTCTCACAGAACCTCAGCAAGATCCACAGCTATTAAACCTCTCTGTAAGGAGGGATTCATTGTTGGCTGGTAAAAGACCATTCACTGAATAGAATGGAAAAGAAAAGAAAAAGAAATTTCAGCTAATCCAGAACTTTAAAAAAGAAAAACTTTAATACTTTTAGGAGTAAAATAAAGCAAGACCAAATAATTTTTTTCTTTAAGACACACAAAATACTTAATTGATAATGACTTACTATACTCTTAATCTTGTGAAATCTTGTCATGATACAAAAAGTTTAGTTTTCAACTCAGAATTTTGAATAACTATCCGAACGCAATCCTGTACCATGTGCTCTCAAATGACCCTACTTGAGCAGGGAGGTTGGACGAGATGACCCACTGCGGTCCCTTCCAACCTTACCCATTCTGTGATTCTGTAAATACGGAAGTTAAAAAGAAAATTCTATCTTCAGAAGGTGTGCTGGTTTAAAGGTAAACCAGCAGGGGAAATGAACTCAACTCAAAAGAGAGATTATAAATCAGAGTAACAATTTAATAAAATAATACAATAAGTACGATTATACAGACAAACAATGGGGTTTAACCCACAAAACCCAAATGTATAACCCAGCACCCTGGGGCATGAATAGAGTGGTCTTCTTTGGGCCCCCTGAGTCCAAAGTAAAGGGAGAGGGGAAAAACCTGTTGGTGAGAGTGCTGTTGCAGTCTGGTCAAGAGTGGTGGTTGCAGTCTGGTTGAGAGCAGTGGTCTGCAGTCTTCCTCTGGATCCCATGAGTGGTTAAAAAAGTTCCAAGATTCCAAGATTATATATTCTCCAGTTCAGGCAGGAATGCTCAGTACTTCCCTCAGGGTGGGGAGTTCCACAATAGGTGTGAGGACAGGGGGCACCCTCCTATCTCACAGGCCTCTTAACCCCTAGTTTATAGCCTGAGGAGTCAGGTTGCTCTGGGCAGAGGGTGCAAATAGTCTATTGACAACAGTTTCTGGGAAATGGCGTGGAAGGCTATAGAATTCATAGTTTTGGGTTACACCCATCCAGTGATGAACTGGTCCCAGCTGTTCTAACTAGGACAGAAGGTGTTCTGCTAATCATTGTTTTTCTGAAAACAGGGAGCATAAGAAAGTTTTCTTCAATCTCTCTTCCTACTTGATAGCCTCATAATTTCTGCAAGTTCTCCAGTATTTCACTGTTACCCCAAGGTAGCCAATCTCTGAAGCATACTACCCAAGATACATCCCTCTGTTCCTTGTGCTCCTGGCATTTAGAAGATTGTTGGCTGCCCTCCAGAGTAAAACAAAGGAGATGAAATTTGCCTAGCTGTTTATAAAATAATTTAATTTTTCCTATTGTACCTGTTTTCTATAACTGCATTGACATTGCCTGTCATTTATATAACTGCAAGAGACCATCTTCTTGTGAAAAATATTGTGTGATTTACCCAGATATTATTTCCATTAACACTCCAAAGAGATTGCGGGTGGGAAATAAGTCAAATAAAAAGCTATGGACTTATCTCGAAGATAGAAGTAGTAGTAGTAATAATAATAATAATAGTTAGCTTTAACACCTAATTAGGATGGTTTAAATATGATCTCTCTTGAAGGAAATACAATACATAATAATAAGTTCTTAGGTGGTAGACCTAGATTTACATTTTTCTGCAGGATGCTTTTTTTGCATTGAGAAGTGTTGATTCCTTAGCACTCGAACTTTACATCGATGAATTTTTATTACATGTTTTTTCTAGGACTGCAGCTTGAAGACACTGCAATTCCATATTGTAATTATATTTTTGAATATAATCAGCATTAGGAAGACAATATGGTGTAAATATTTTATAGTTCCTTCCGCCTCTGCCTTTTCCTGCCAGAGCTATCTGGATACCAGTTCATCTTTGTTACATTTCATGATCTCCTATTTATTGCATTGGTCTCTGCGTGCCTGTATTTCCTCACATTTTGCTGTGCATTGCACTTTATCTTGCTCTTCTATTATCTTTATTTATTCTCTCAGCTTACGTGTGCACTTCTGTCTTACTTTTTGCCCACTGTATCCCATCTTGTCTCCCTCAAAGTTTCTGTTTCAGTCCCAGTTGCCTGCCATTTATTTGCTTCCTCTAGTCTGCCGCAGGCAGATATACTTTAACACTTTTAGGAGTTCATTCTTCACCTTTTAGTTTCCTTTTCCTTCACATATGTGCATGCTTGGCTCCTGCTCCCTGGATGTGACTTTCTATCCCGCACGACAGAAAGTAAAATCTGAGTTTGTTCAATCTATCTATCCGTTTGCTGATCCATTGAAACTTCCACTGCAGTACTCAAGCAAGGCTAAAGGAAAATTTTCTGAATAAAAGCTATCAAAAAATTAGACTATATCTAATCTATATTTACTATGACTACTGTTTACTAGAACATTTTCACACAACTGATCATGATTTGTTGCAATCACAATAATTCACAAATAGGCATTATATCAAATAATAAGTGAATAGAAGTATACATCAGTGATCTTTCCATAGTTTGGAAAGTTATTCTTCTTTTAAGAAAGATGAGAATTTTTTAGGATCTATGGATTAACTCAGCATGTACAGCATACTTTTCTGCAATCACTGTGATAGAACTGATTTTGAAAAAGTATATACTATTCCCAACATGCATAACAGATTAAATAACGCAAGATAAGAACAATATATGAAATAAACTGTGCATACATTGGTGCAAAAACCTGATAATGAATTCTTTTTTGTGTCTTGCTTCTTTGCTTTCCTTGTAAATACTGAAGATTTCAGCAACTGGTCTTCTGATCTCAAAAGCCTGGCTAGATAGTATTAGTCAAACGTTCAGATTCTAGGTCAAAAAATTTTTTTCTTCTGAGGAGATTGGTAGTGACATTTTTATTTTGAGTGTTTGCTTCTTCCTTTGGGAACTGCAGTCTGCTCTCAGGATTATCTGGACATTTTCACCCAAATTCCCTGCTATGGGATTTAATGCCTCAGAACACTGTCAATGCGACTTCATCTCTGCAAAACTTTTTCAGCTGTTGTTCTAAAGGTCTTAAGTTTATACATCCTTGCATGAGACTTGTGCTGTATGCTAAATTAAAGAAGTTGAGAAAGACATGGAGTTAGAGTAAAAAACTTTCAGTGCTAAATTTTAGAGATTCACTTTACCTAACATTTGTGTTAGACATCTAAGTCTGAGCTGTTCACCTCAGGCTTCATTTATGGTTGTTGAAGACAACTATGCACTTGCAGAGGGTGGCTGCTTTGATCTAATTTGCTTGCATTTAAGAGAGTGAGATTAATCTCTCTCGGGAGATGCCTGTTTCTTTTCACTGATAATAGCAGAAGCCCAAGATGACTAGAACAGCACTAGCCATTGAATTTTAAAGCACTGATGTTCAGGTAAACCAGTCCTACCTGACATTTCTTTTATGACTGTCTGCACTTTGATATAATAACTAGTCCTTACAATTCTGTAAGAGTAGGGCATGTTAAATGTCTTTGAAGTCTAACTCTTCTGATTGCTTTATTTTGCCATTTTAAAAAATAAGTAATTTTTTTAAACGGTATAGAAATATAGTTGCAATTATGGAACCGTGGTGAGGTGACTCCTACAACTGGAGTGCTGCAAAGGGTGCCTAGAAACTTTTCAGAAACGATAGGCAAGGAAGGAGAGGTGGTGAGGTAACCCTGTATGTTATGGAGTGTTTTGACTGTCTAGAGGTTGATGATAGTGATGATAGGGTTGTTTATGTGTCAGAATCAGGGGGAAGGCTGACAAGGCAGATATTCTGGTAGCAGTCTGCTATAGACCACCAAAACAGGATGAAAAGACAGACGAAATATTCTATAAGCAGCTGGAAGAAGTCTCACAAGTTCTAGCCCTTGTTCCCATGGAGGATTTACTTATCAACAAGTCTGCTGGACTTATCAGATGTCTGCTGGAAATACAGTACAGTGGAGGGGAAAGAGTCTAGGAGGTTCCTGGAGTGTGTGGAAGATAATTTCCTGATACGGTTGGTGAGGGATCCAACTAAGAAAGGCAACTGGATGTGTTGTTTGCAAACAAAAATTACACCAGAGGAGATATAAATTGGATATTAGGAAACATTTCTTCCTTGCAAGGGTCGTCAAGCATTGCCACAGGCTGCCCAGGGAAGTGTCTGAGTCACCATCCTTGGAGATACTTTAAATATGTGCAGATATCTCACTTAGGGACATGGTTTAGTGATGGGCTTGGCAATTTATGGTTGTAATCAATGATCTTAAAGGTATTTTCAACCAAAATGATTCTATGATTCTATGTGGGGGGCTCTTTATTAACTTTTTTATTCTAGTTGTGTTTTGCAGACTGTACTTTTCTTTCACTTTAGACCGCTACTTTCTCACAGTTTGTGTGCCACATTCCTGAACCTTCAGTTTAACCGTCTTTTAACCATCTTTTCAAGGCAATAGATTTTTAGCAAGAACATTCCTTTGGGATGTGCACCTGTGTAAAGGTCCAAGAACTACATGATCCCAGACTTGGGGGAAGAAACTGGAATGCTTTATTGAACATATGAAACGCTATTTAAGGGTCTCGGGGGGCAGAACATGCTAATGAGGTGGCCAAGTTATGCCAACTAGGGGATTCCACAATTGATTAGCATTTCTAGTAACAAGGATTACATATGGGGGAAAAACGGTTTTAACATTTCCCCTAACAAGGATTACAAGAGAAGGGAGAAAACAAAAGGGGCTTCTGCATAGACCGATAGCATTATCACACAGTCTTTCCATATCCTGGTGCCAGAGACAGGACAATCAACACAGATGAATATCAGTGCATGTTGTCTGGTCCTTAGATGGTGGGATTTCCCCCAGCCCCTGTGGCCCAAGGCTTTCGGCTTAAGCCTAGCAACTTTTTCTGCTGATATTCGAATTTCGGATTGCAACACACCTGAACCAGAATAACAAGAGATATAGTAGACAAAACAAGATAGAAGGCTCAAGGCCCTTGGGGGCACTTGGGGGCCCTTGGGCTCAAGGGGCTCCAGTGGGGCAGTTCTGAGGGTGGTATGAGGCCAAAAGGGGTCTTAGAATTGTATGTCCCTATTAGACATGATAATTAGTAAAAGATATAAAAATGTAAGAATTCTGTATGTGAACGCGGGCCTTTGTACTCCATGGCCAGAAGGCCTTCATTAAAAAAGCTACTCTCTACCTTATCTATACCTTACATTGTCTGGAGTTTTTTCTCCAGGATCTTTAGGCAACACTATATGGGAAGTTTATGTATCAGGTTGACACAAAAGTATTAAAATGCCTCAGTTTCTTCTAATAAATATATAACAGCAGAGCCACTGTGGAATTCAATGAATTACATCTTCCTATATTGTGCTTCTAGGTGGGATTGCAATGAAAGAGGACAAGAAAAATCCCTCTCCATTATCAGGGTAATTAGTTCTATAAATTCCTTTATGTCTTCAGTGAAGAAATGGGGTAATTACATTGTGAACTTTCATTTTCCTAAGGGGACACATTAATTTATGGGTACATGTAATATTTGTTTCAGCACAAGGTTTTCACATTCTGTACATGTACTTCATTATGTAGAAATATAGAAATATTCAAAGCACACGAGATTCTACATATAGTACAAAGTGTATTTTTTTTTAATTTATGCAATGTATTTTTAACAAATCTCTTGGATTCCAAATATCATTAAGGACATTGTATGGCTTAAAAGAGAAAACCAAACTATTTTGTTTTATTCCTTGAGAGAAGAAAATATTCAATTTCTATACAGACATTAAAGTTCATAAAATATCATTCAAAGCAGTAGTATTGTGGCAATTTAATTATTACAAAACACTATGGGTAGGATCATGGCCCATGTTTTATTAAATTTTATTTCATGGGGAAATATACTGTGGTAATTACTAACACAATTTTATCTATCTTTCTACTTTCAAAGAGTAATATCACCTCTGTTAAAGGTTAATAACATTATTATTAAACAATACATTAGATTTTACTGAATAATTTGAGCATTCTGAGGTAGATACTAGTCAGTCTGAACAGACTGTTTTCTTTTTTCTTCTTGTTACGCTCAAAATCTTGTAAATGGGCAAAAAAAAAGGGAAACACATCTTACAAATAAAGATGAGAATTTATTGTTGATTGAAATTATTGAAATCTTCCCAGTGCAATTCAAAAATAATTATTAGCATAGATCTGATTATCACAGAAAAGAAAAAGTGAATAGCAATTTAGTTAAAATTATGTACACATCCCTTATATGCTCCTTTTTCTGATGTCGCACTTCATCCTCTCCCTGCTCCTTGGTGGTTTCATAATGGCAACAATGGTGGGGGTGCTATGGTGATTCATCAGCAGCTGGAGTCCTTGGCTGTGAGGAATGTGATATTTGTGTTAACGGCTTCTTCCTCACTCTGAGGTCCTCTTTTGGTCCTTTATATATATACTGACGCACATTTACACTTTTTTCTGTTTCTTCAATGATTTACAGTTCTATGCTGTACCAAAATTACTTCATATGCTTCCCTTTATGTATGTTATATAAATATGTGTTTCTTTTCTTATTGACAAAATTGGTTTTGCTCCCAGTCTGTTTCTTTAAATGTCCATCACTGAGTTGTTCATAGTTGTTGAGTCTCCAACATCAACCTGCATCCTATCCCTTAAAGACCCATTCCTGTACTCCTCTCTGACACATCCCAAGTTCCCACATCTCAAGGACAGTAGTGTAGCTCTATTCCTCTGGCCTATCATTATGTTACAGTCGTAAGGTTCTGATCCTGGCTAATAACTGCCTGATATATATTTAAAATTTAGTTTTTACCATACAAAGACAACAAAAGTAAAATAAATTAGACATAGATATATGTCCTCTGAGAGAAATAGTTGTTGCAGATAAACCAAATGAAACAAAGCTGCAGGCAGGCCAAGACAACTTCAGGTAGAGCAGATCTGACAAGCATCAGCCCTCAGGCCATGCAAACTCAGTACAGAGCTTATGGCCTATTACTAACAACAAAATATGCTATTACAGGGCTACAAAGTTACACCATTAAAGTTGGCAAATAACTCTTTGGGAAGCAAGTAAGGTGGTTTTATGCCTATGCACAGCGAAACCAAGTCTGTTCAATGCAGAGTATCCTGTGCATGTGGTGTTAAGACTGATCATCGGATTTGGTGCACAGTGCCAACTGGCTGTTATTTTCAACCCAGATACCCGGGCCCTAAAAGTTCCGTAACTTTCGGTGGTATTTGAGACAATGAGTGGTCAGGCTGTGAACACTAGGGGTCTTCCCTTGCAGCAGACTCAAAATGCTATTTGAGTTCTGCTCTTACTGAGTAACATGATGGGTTTCAAAAGAGTCTGAATATCACCCCAGTAGCAGTTGTAAGACTGAATAGACAATTCCCTCATCGTTAAGTGCACACAGGTAAAACAGATGGGCAGTGGACCCAGGGACTTTCTTTAAGAGACAGCAGATTATTAGATTTTTCATCATGGAAATGAGTCAGTGGTGCACACATTTCTGGCTGTGTTCCTGCTTCCTAGCTCTTATTCATATAGCTCTTTCTATAGAAGTTCCCATACTATCTTGCTCAGGGGAAGACATCTCAGCAGTGTATCTTCAAAGACAGTTTATTTCGCTATAAGGGTTAAGAGACTTGTAAGGGCAACACCATCTGTTTTTGCAGCAACGAGTTTTATTACAATATATTATAATGCAAATGTCTCTAGCACTTACCTCAAGTAAGTAGGCAAAATTAACAATTTGTGTTGGCAGGAAAATACTGACCTTCTCTCAGGAGTTGGCTCTTATAGTAACTATTGGTTAGCACAAATTGCTGATCGTCTCGAATAGGTAGAACTGATTCCAGGGAAACCTCTTACTGAGAGCTAACTTGGGTATAGATCTAGAGTATACTGAAGCACTGCACGGTTATAGCCTACAGGCTTCTGTATGTATCCGCAATGCATAACCACTGCATACTACTATTGTCCTATAAGGCCAATGATTTGGTAGCAAACATTTATATGCTTGTATACCTTGTTTCCTCCAGGACAGAATTGGCCGAATGAATTATATTTTTGTCTCTCCCATAGAAGCAGTTTGAGATTATAGCTAATGTTATGCATACTCATAACTGTCCTACTTAGCCTTTTGCTGTTAGGTTACACATAGAAGAACCAAGGGTCAAGGTCAGTCACTTCGAAACTGTTGTCACGTTGAAGTGGATAATTGCTACTAACCTTCTGAAAGACCTAAGAAATTGATGCGAAGTTTGAATGTTTCCCTGTCTTGCATTGGTCCTGGCAAGAGTGGAGCCTCATACGAAACAGTATATCACCTCCAAAATCTAACTGAGGCTTCTGACTTCTCAATGAGTGGAGTGTTATCCATTCTAAAAGGAAGACCATTACTGAAATTTATATACCCCGAGGCTCAGCCAGTGAGAACTTGCAGATCACACAGGTGCTTAGACACTTTTTTGTTTTCAGACCTACATTTCTATTCGAGTCTAGCATGTAATATTTTTTAAGCAACTTTTGAGCCCAGACTAAACGTTCATGAGAATTTTTGAAGCAATGAGACATTTCTAAACACTAATGAACTTGATTTTAGTCTCCCTGATTTGTGACTACATATGAATAATTTAGCAATGACTAGTATACTCATGAACGATCATCAAACACTGAAAGTCTGAAGAAATTATACCAGAATGGAATTATCGAAGGCTATTATGACATGGATTCTCATTTCTAGTTAGAATATATTTTTATTCCTGTTCCTAGAGGTCTTTGCCTTCTTTTGAATTTTCAGCCATCGGTCAGTAATCAGAAGGATAATCACATGATCAGGGAAATTGTTTTACTGCTCAAATTCCAAATATAATATCTGATGTGTTATTAACTTTATGATGACAAAATAGTTTGCCTTTAACATTCTGTATATATGAAACCTGGTACGCATTCACAAAAAAAAAAAAATTAGATATTGTGAATGAGTCCTATAATTGTCAAGGTTTGTAGTACCTCACTTTTGTCTCTTATTTATTCAATTTTTTTTCTAATCAACAGAAATAGCTCTACTCATCTTCTTTCTCTCATAGAATTTTCCTTTGAGAAATAACGCAAAAATCAAACACAACAGTGTGATTCAGAAGTGTGGGAGGCATCATCTCAGGAAATGGTCCATAGCTGTTAATCTTACTCCTATAACTGAACAATTTTAGACATTACTGTTATCAAGCTTAAGTCCAGAACTCTTTCTTATAGCTTGGGAGTATGATGTTATAGATGGTCTAATTTTTCATTTGTTTGCTTTTTTTTTGGGGGGGGGGGAAGGGAACGTTACAATGGAAAAGACAGAAAACCAAGTCTACATCTGTGTTCAAGTTAAGATTGATTGATTCTCAAGAGGTTCAAACTAAATGTTATCTCAGTGTGTCCCACTCAGACACCATTTCAGGGCAATCTTTATATATACATGCCTTTTCCCACCTTTCCTTCTCTTCTCATCTACTCTTCATTTCTCTTTTGACAAATAGAAGACAAAATAATTATATAGGTTTATCCAAACAATGTCTCTCTTAAAATATTATAAATGGATTCTACGGTAAAATTCATTCATATTTTATAAGAATTTCAGATTGGAATATCAAGAATATTAGAAGCTGAAACTGCTTCCAGGAAAGTCTTGATTAGATGTGATAGTTAAAACAATCTGTAGAATTCTTATTGATTTCTGGGGGATAGCTTTCCTAAACTTCTGCAAACATTGTTTAGAAACTCTGAGTAAGATGGCCCTGAAATTATCATGAATAAAGATGAGCCTGAGCCTAGTTCATTAATTTCATCTATTGTCCTGAAAAATGTGGGAATCACTGATTTCTCAACTCATGTTGGGAATCAGAATATGAGTGGGGTAGTAATTACCACTGTTTGTACATTTACTATTATTAAACACAATACACATTGCAAAGATAGCAAATAGGAATATGAATGCAGTTTTGGGTTTCAGATCTTTTTTAGAATTATCCCCTCCTCCCAAATCTATTTGCAGAAGAAACAATATATAATAACTGTATGTAAAACAATGTATACCTTCAGTTCATTAGTTTGCTATTACCAGATTGGTCAAAATTACTTTATAGGTGCTCTAAAAAAATTTTTTTTTTTGCTCAATTTTTTTTTTGAGAACATTGACACTCATGCAGGGTATTAATATCAACTCAGGTATTCATTAAACCCTACAACAGAGAAATAAAAATGTTTCCAGAAGCGTTTGACAAGTTTACTATTACAGTTATGGGTGAACGGAAATGTTTGTTAATAAAAAAGGAGTAAAATTACTGAGAAATTGCTGACAGTGGATATAACAACACAAAGAAAAGAAGATACTTAAATTATATTTTGATTTGATATTACTTTCAGATACTTCAGAACATCTGCCTATACCTTGAGTAGCCACACAGAAATCATAGCCTGATTTATGCTGATTTTCTGAAGTGTAGCTTGTGCAGCAAGTAAAAACCACCAGGTTTTTACTGTGTTTTTTAAAGTGATTACTAAGCAAATCCAGACAGACTGTATTTTAACTATTCAGGGCTAGACACACCAGAATGCTCAGGCACCTTTTGGACAAGGCCAGGGGTTTCCTGTGGTAGTGTTGCACCGAAATCAAAAGTCATATATACGCTACTAAATAAAACTGTGTCAGGAAGCGTTCCTGAATATGGAACTTTGCTGTCTATTCTATTAACTTGCTAGAACATTCTCTTTTATGGTTAAGGATGTGCCAACTAGTGCTCCTCGGAAAATTGCCAGTTAGTACAACCCAGAGACTGTTCTCAATAGACGTTCTTGGAGGAGCCCTGGGGAAGTTTAATGTACAGAGGTGGTTATTACACACTGGTTGGTGTCAGTCTCTAAGACTTGTCCTAGGTGTATTTATCCTGTTCTTTAGCTTTCCTCATAAACTGCTGCTAAGATTTCCAAACAGAAAATCCATTTGTTTTCATGACAGCTGAGGAATTGAGGACTACTTGGGCAGCTGCCTTCAGAGAAAGGTATCATAAAGATCTGGGGCAGAATTATTCCAGACTGAAGTGAAAGCAGGGAAGAAGTTCAGAATCAAAAGTTTGGCTTTTGGATAGTAGCAGACAAGAACCTTTGTATGTGTGCATTCATGTGTCTGTGTGGTGTATGTGGTCTGTTTCTCCTCTGAAGTGGTACCACTTCTCTCAGAAGGAAGCTATGGGAACAAGTTTAAGTTTCTGGTGTTGAAACTACTATCCAGAAAGTTAAGTGGGAGCACAGCTACCAACTGATTTGCAGGAGCTACCATGCACTGGATGGAAAGAAATTTCAGTAACTGATGGCTCCAAAATGTCAACAGTGTCCAGAAAGTAAACTGGATCTGCTGCTGACAGTGATGTTTTCCATGGCTCCAGAAGCATTTGAGTTCTGCAACTTTCTGATTCCTGACTCAGGAATTATAGTTGATGGAGAGGCTGATGCTGTTTATACTGATTCTGGGAAAAGGGCACAAAAGAAGAAATGCATTTTAGAGGTACTGGGTCATCAGTTTGAAATCCAGTCTTGTAATTTCTTCAAGTACTGGCTGCTCTCAGTTCTTGCAGATGATGGGACGAGGTGCACCATAACTTTTAGTATTCCTAAAACAGTCCCATGATGACAATTTTCAATTTAATGATCTAGCTAATGACAATTTGCCCATTGTCAATCTCCAGAAATGTACACTTATGGTAAAGTAGATGTAACAGCTGGAATGACCTTTTTGATATGCATACAATCTTAATCCACTTTAAACAACCAAGATCAGTCTCCCCTTAACAATTTCATAGGCTGGCTAGCATAGCTGCTCTGTCTCAATGATCCATGTTACAAAGAGATATGACAAAGTAAAAAAATCAAAAACATTGCCAGGTCATACAGCTTAACACTATGCTTCCTCACAGAGTGCACACACCAGAGGACAGAAATGAAAGCTAGAGAAGGCTAAATACAAATATGTTAAGGCATAAATAATTTATACTACCAAAACAAGAACATAATTAAGGTGACATTACATTTCTTCCAGCCAGGAGGCATCTTTGTGAAAAGGTAAACAGAAAGTCAGGTGAATTTATCCATGGACAAAACTAACATGATCACTCATAAATATTTGCAAAAGGGTTTCCAAGATTGCTTATTGTGCTGTTTTTCTGATAGTCATATCAGGAAATTGCTAACAATATTGTAATAAAAGAATTTCACGTGGTTTACGGATCAGAGATTTGCTTGTCAATTGATATGAAGATCATTTCATATTTTGCTTTGATTATTTCTACAAAGTGTTCTGTTTATGTTGTATATTTATTGAGCTCTCTCTTATTAAAAATATTACATTTGAAATTGTTATTAAATCTAATTTTATTGTAATGAGACATCTATCTTGCACTGAATTTTGAAAAATAGTTTAGTAAGTGGTGATAAGTGGACTTTTTCAATACCCCTTCTCTCAGTAATTTTGTTATTAAAACCAAATAGTTTTTCTTATAATTGATACCATAGATGTAATGTTTCATAAAATTCTGAACAAGGTGAAACTCAATAACCATAAGCACTAACAGAAGTCAATATGGTTGCTCCTGGTTACGCGGCTCATGAAACTCTTAGTAATGGATTGAGGGTCAAACTGGAAGAGCAAAATTAAAAGATTGACTATACAAACAAGTTTTGCTCTGTATTAGATACTGCTTTTTCTAAGAAAGAAATTACACCTTCTCCGTAGCAATATATTATGATGAAGGTGGTGAGACACCTCAGAGCACAGAACTAGACCCAGAGCTCCAATTATGTCTCACTAGCACAGAACGGAGGAGAAGAATCACCTCCCTTGACTTACTGTCAACTCTCTTCCTAGGGATATTGCTGTCTCATGGTTAGCTTGTTGTCCAAAAGGACCCCAAGGTCCATCTCTGTCGACACTTCTCTCTTCTTTTTCTTTTGTCCCCAAGTCCTCTTTCCCGTTCCCTGTCTTCCTTTTGCTGCTGATAAACTTGTAGAAAACTTCCTTGTTGTCCTTCATTTCTCTACAGGTTTCCATTCCAGATGGGCTTTGTCTTTCCTAACCTCACCCTGCATTGTTTTGATGATGTATTTAAATTCCTCCTGGGCTAGGTGAACTTGCTTCCACCTCTTGTAGGCTTCCTCTTTATGTTTGAGTTTATTCTGGAGCTCTTTGTTCATCCATGCAGACCTCTCTTTGCCTTTATTGGATTTCCTGCTTATCAGGACAGCTTGCTCTTGAGCTTGGAGGAGGGAACCCTTTGAAAATTAACCAGCTCCAGTGAACCCCTCTTCAATCCAGTACTGTAACCCATGTCACTCTTCCAATCAGATGTGTGAACAGATTAAAGACTGTTGTCCTGAAGTCCAGGGTTATTGTGCTGCTTTTTGATTAGTTTCCTTTTCTCATGATCCTGAACTCCATGATCTCATCACTAAAGTCAAGGCTTCCCTTGACCATCATGCTCCTGACCAGTCCCTCCTTATTTTTAAGTCCAGTAAAGCATCTTCTCTTTTCCTTTCTTCAGTTGCCTCTGCCAGGAAGTTGCAATCAATGCACTCTGAAACCTCTCTGATTAATTCTGGTCTGTGGTTCTTCCCTCCCATTGGATATCAGCATGGTTAAGGTCTCCCATGAGGACCAGATTCTGTAAATGTAATGCTGCCTCCATTAGTTGGAATGCACCTACAGTGATAATGCCCACATTGATCTGATCTCTAATTTCAACCCTTTACTTCTCAGCTTGGTCAACACCTGTTCCTAGGCAGAGCTTCAGTGAGAACTCTCACTGCTTTCTGACAAAAAGGCAATTTCCTCTCCTCACTGTCCTGCTCTGTCCTTCCTAAAGATTCAAGAAGGCATGCTGTCATGCTGACTTGACAGAAAACGTGCAAGAGCTTCCTCTATAATGTTGTCCAGTAGACACTTCCTTATTTACACATATATCCTTGGGATGGGCCATTTCAGCCCTGCATTGTTGATTTTGTGGTATCTTTCGTTTTTCCTTTGCTATTCATCCCATTCCATTGTTTTCTCACTTTCAAACCACCTTTTTTTCTGACTTTTTAATTTTTTTTTCTTATTTTAAATAGATGGATTTCTTTTCCAGCTTACTCTAATCATGTCTTTGCAGCCACAGACTTGATAACTTAAGAAAAAAATATGATGTCTCACATTTCTGACAAAAGTTTACTCCAGGTTAATTTAAATCATGTATTTACAGTCAATGTAGTAAAGAAATCAATGTTTCAATCACAATTGTTCAATCCACAGCATTTATTTCAAAATCTTATCTTACCTTCTATTTGAATAAAGGAATATTGTCCTGAAAACAAAACAAAACTGAAACTCCCCCATAGTCTATTCACTTTTGATACATTACTCTGTATATCATCATAATTATAAATAATTATACTTGTATTTCTTGGATGTTTTATGACTGTTAATTCTGTCAGAACTGGAGAAATACAAAGAACTTGCATAATTTTCAAGGGATTATATCTCTGCTGAGTATGAGTCACTTCTATTATCCACAGGCAGTTTACAAAATTATTTCATTAACTGCACGTGCTGGTTTTGGCCAGAACAAAATTAATTTTCTCCATAGTAGCCAAGGATGGGGCTATGCTTCAGATTTGTACTGAAAACAGTGTTGGTAACACAGGGATGTTTTTATTACTGCTGAGCAGTGCTGACACAGGGTCAAGGCCTTTTCTGCCTCTCACCTCACCTCACCAGCAAGGAGGCTGAGCACGCACAAGGAGCTGGGAGACGACACAGCCAGGGCAGCTGATCCCCACTGGCCAAAGGGATATCTCATACCGTATAGCATCATGCTGAGAATATAAAGCTGAGGGAAAAAGGAAGGAGGGGATGTTCAGAGCGACGATGTTTGCTGTCCCAAGTCACTGTTCTGTATGATGGAGCCCTGCTTTCTTGGGAGTGGCCTGATGATGGGAAGTGATGAATGGATTCCTTATTTCTTTGCTTCTGTGGGTGGCTTTTGCTTCACCTACTGAACTGTGTTTATCTCAATCTACAAGTTTTCTCACTTTTAATCTTCTGATTCTCTCCCCCATCCCACCAGGGGTGAGTGTACGAGCAGCTGTGTGGGTCTTAATTGCTGGCAGTGGTTAAACCACAACACACCACAGGAGTCCGGAAGACTTTCACTGTATCCAAAGGTCTGAATAATTCAGAATTCTTGATATCCTTTTGGGAACCTGGTTGTTTCTAACAGAAGCAGTATATAATAAAGCAATGTTTTGGCTAGCTATATTTTTTCTATCTGTTAAAATTATCAGTTATTTGTACTTTGCTTATAAAAAAATAATTTCACTCATACTTTCAAAAAGAGCATCAAAGACACTTTGCTACAACCTATGGAAAATGCACTCTCTTTAATGAAAGGAAAATGCATTTCCTGATCATTGGCTTTTCCAAAAAACTCAGTATGACAACTTGATGACTACTGGATTTAGTGGAGCTTTAGCTATGACCACTTCTTTGGAGCTGAAGTTGCATAGAAGCTATTTTATTGATTATAGATTCATACCACATTTAAATAATAAAATCAAGGAGTTCACAGGAAAGCCTGTTACTTACCTGAAGATGAGCCGTATAAAAGAGCAAGGTTAACACTTCCTTTACAAATCTTCCAAAGTAATTTAAATTTACTTTTAAATTGCAAGTAAAAAGAGTTTTATGCCTACGAGAGATGATCAGGAAATCAATTCAGTTTTACGTGGTCCTGAAAGCCCAAGTGTTTCATTTGTGGATTCCAGTGAAGTTCTGTCATTCCAAATGAGAGATGTTAGTGAATTTCAGTAAGGAATGCACCTCAATTTGATTTGTTGTGATGTAGAAGTGAATTAAAAAGGAGACAAATTGTTACATTGTAACTCATAAGAAAACTTGGGAGTTATTTTTAAAAATATTTTTATAAGGAAATATTTAATGTTATAATTTTTTTATCACTTGACTTCAAATAACAATGTAGAATAAATATGTAGTAATCAGTTTAAAAAGAAATGTTAAAAAGTATAATTTTCATTCAAAATATAATAAGCAGAATTAAATAAAAAAAATTGGTGTTTGTTCATAGCTTTGCCTAATCATTTCAGTTCTGTTATATGAGGAGATAGTTTTTAATGCCATTTAAAATAAATCTTTAAGACACACCTAATACCATTTATTAAAAAATTATATAGAGGTAATGAGTAAGATTACTTTCATGTAAATTGCCATGGGACAAACAGATGAAGAAAATATTAGCTTATTGTGGGAGAAAAAGCTTTAAGTTTCCATGATTGCTGGAAGCTGTGCAAATTGCTAAAGGAACTGAAGCTACTGACTGTTGAAAGCATCCTTTTTAATAGTAGCTAAATTCTGTTAAGATGGGTTGTGGGCTTTGATTCTTTCTTCTTATAAACTTCATGATATTTGAGTTCCCAATATATGGCATTAGTCCCAGGCTTCCATATGGGACTGATATCAATTCAAAATCAAATCTGTGTTTGCCTCTGATCTGTGCCTTTGAAATGGTTGTCATTTTAACTTCTTTCTTAGTAAAGATGAAGAATAAAAGCAACTAATATCCAGGTATTTTGTTACACTTGTATCTGAACATTTCCTCATTTTCTATTTTCGCAAAATGTGAGGGAGAATTTATCTACAGAAGATATGTCAGGTGGTCATAAGGAAAATGCTGAAACTTTCCAGATTATTCTGTAGGTTTGATTTTATTAAGTTCATGGGATTTTTATTTAAGCACAGAATTGCAGTTTATTTTAAACAATTAAGCTGCTGTGCATCTTGTTTCCTAGATAACAAGACAAAGGAAAAACATTGCACTGCATTCAGAAATTTAGTTCCTGAAGCATGTGTAGGCAATTTGAGGCTAACCAAGGTTGGATGAGAATTTGTGTGTCAGGTAATAATTATTCATGAGAACAATTTCAATGGTGTCCTAAATTTGCTTAATCAATGGGATGAAACTACTTAAACCTGTTATCTGAAAACTGATTTTAAATGGATCATTTCCAAACACAAATAGATCTACAGATAAACTGTAGGAGGTTCATATTGTCATAGCAAAAGTCTACAGTGTCAGCAGAGGTCTTCAGATTATCTACCTTATTCTTACTTAAGAATCTTACTAGATCTGGTTGGTTTATGTACATATATATTATTAAAACTCTACTAAACACTCTTTTGGCATCATTTCAAAGAAGGAATTCATACAATTCATTGTCTAAGAGATGTTCTCTTTCCAAACTAAGATACACTAAGTAAAAGAGTAAATTATAAAGGAAGAGGTATTATTTTCTCGCAGTCATTTTTCAAAACAAAACAAAATAAAACAAACAAAACAAAACAAAACAAAACAAAACAAAAAACTCACACCACCACAAAGCAAATTATGCACTTTAAAAAAATTATCTGAATGAATTTAACCTCATTTGTGATTGGTAATGAATTATTTTCTTAAGTGGTAGCTTTTTCTTTCTCAATGTATTTAAACAGATATAAGTACAGTAATGTGTGATTAGCAAGAGTCTTACTTCACACAGTACTTAGACTATCTACAAGGGGATATTTTGCTTTTCTTTTCCATTCCATACATTGTTAAAACAACAAGGAAAATATATGTGGCTAGTGAGTATCAAATAAAGTCTCTGAAGACTTTTTTCAGTCTGGATGTGAAACTGGCAATACCTCACATGAATTCTATTATATTTTTATGGGCTTTTTTAATTATATCTTCACATATAATTTTTTTGCTAGTTAAACATCAATTTAATGCCAGGTGATATTTTATTGGCATGCAAAAAATGTTTAATATTTAAATTGCAGGACTGTTATAATCAAGAGGTAATATATATTGTTTATTTAGTTACCAAAAAATAAAAGGAAAAGAAAAAAGGCATATTACTTAGCCTACTTTGTGTGTTCATCTCAACCACGTGGTGCCTTTAAGTACTGAGTATTGGATAGCATACTGCATGCTACACATCACATTACTAATATTTTAGTCTCATATAATTTAATTTCTAATGAATTTCATGCTGTCTTCTGTGGCTTGTCCCAGTATAAATGTACTATTTCTTTTTGTGGTCTGGGATTTGGATCCTATGATACCATGTAGGGAAAACACACCCTTGAATCTCTTTTGTAATGAGACCCTATGAGCTGATTTTCTAGTAGGGAATATGCTGTACAGGAAATTACCTAAGTCATCCAGTAAGAAATGTCATAGGAAAGATATATCCCCATAAAAGTCCATTCATCTTTGAGCTACAAAATATTTTTCTTTTTTTTCTCTAACCCATTCAGGATTGAATAAAGTACATGTGATTCTACTTATGCAAGTTCACATGCACAAGATAGTACATAGATATTCAGGTATCTCAGGATTTTGGCAAGTTTATAAATATAATGTTCTAAGTAAGTTCTTTGGTGACAACAGATGGGCATACAGACTTCTAAGCCTCTAGCTGACTGTTCACTAGATTGTTCAGTTTGTATTTCAGATCTCAGCTGAGTTATGTAGGAGCCTCGCTGGCTCTTTGGATTTCATCCTTATCTACTAACATCCCTAGCTACTAACTTTTTGATAAACAACTTTTTTTGCTACCAGCTTACCAATGTAAATGGCATCCCTACTTTAAAAGCCTAAACATAATAATCTGTGACTCTAAGTCTAGCACCTTAAATTATGATTGAGATTTTTTGTGATGTTAATCATTAGCTTGAGGGTTCTGCTTCTCTCTTGACTACTAACTTTCTACTCTAGAGTTTAATGCCTAATTTATGAGTATCTAAAGACAAGTGGCATGTTTCTAGTTTCCTGTCTGGTGATGGGTCAGCAGTTAAAATGATTTATCCACTTTGGAGGTAAAAAGAAAAGGAAATGATCTTTTTAGGAACTACCAAATGCCTATTTTCTCTTTCTTCTATCAGTATTTCCTATCAGACAGAGTTATATTCATTTGAAGTCTAGAGCTTGACATTTAACAGAAAAGTTGCAGTTGGGCACAAATCGAATATTGCTATTGTAGTTTATATGTAGGATTTGCAAAACTGTTCAATCCTTGTCTGATTTATGTCTGATGACTCTTTTTATACCTATAAAACTGAACAGGTTTCACAAGAAACAGAATATATTTTGTAACTAATGTCTCAAATATTTCTGTACCTATTCTTGAGGAAATGAATTATAAAACAAGAGCTGGTTATAAACACAGAATCATTACCATATATTTTCATTTTACTGGAGAACAGATTATGCCTTTTACGTTGGGAGAAACATTTTGGTGTCAATAAAATCCCATTATCTTTTCTCTCATATGATGCTACAGGCTTAAAATCTCAGGAAGAAAAGTGTGAAAAAAAAAATATAACTGTAGACTTCTTTCAAGAAAACCTGGGTTTGAAAGTGAGAACAAATTTTAGAAAATTTTCCTTTAAGAGCAAGTGTGTTAGAATGTTCAATATTGATATTTATGAGGAACTTACTACCTGAAATATTCATTAGAAATAAGTGTAAATATAACCTAGATAGAATAATCAATTTTTAGATCTTCCTACAGAAAAAGGAGGTGTGATAAAGAGCCTCTTGATAGTTCCTGAAATTCTGGAAATTCCGTAGTTTCTTTATGGGTTTAACAATTTACAGGGTGGGGAGGGGAAGGTCCTTGTTCTGTCTTGTCTTATCACAGTATATATGTATATACTAATTATTTTTAATGGAAAATGTAAAAAGTGGAGGTAAATTATCTCATTTTTTTCAGATAAAAAGCACACGTAAAGTCTATATAATGTAACTGTGAGTTTGGATGTAGGCTTCAACAAAGCTTCAAGTTAATTGGCCTTAAGGTCTTATATAAAATAACTTCATAATAAAACCTGAATTTCTAACACTAACAATACTAGGACTACTACTACTAATAATAAATGAAACAACATTAGAAGAGCATGCTTGCAAAAGGCAATGATGTGTAACTGAATGAACACCAGCAGAGGAAGTGAAACTGTTGCTTGTGTAAATGCTGCAAGACTGGTCCTCAGAAAATGTCCCAAAATAACTTATTTCTTGGAATAAATTTTCAATTTTCCACTTTAACTTTTTTTTTAAAGGAAGAAAAGTGAAGAAGTCAAAATCTTTTGTACTTGACATTCACACAGGTCTTGGAGCCTTGAAATTTTATGATGGTCATAGTTCTATTCTAAGATATTCTCTGATGACTCTCTATGTATAAACTGAATATTGGTTTCAGGATTAGAACTGGATTTGGAAACAAAGAGTTTCTCTGAAGACATTGCTCTCTGGTGTGGCATGCAGATTCTTCTTCAGGGTCTTATTTCTGTGGACATTTGTGAGAAATTTGAAAATTTTTTTGCAGGAGGATATTGTTTATATAAAGGCCAACACTGTTGATCATGAACTAATTCTGTTATTCTTACCAAGGTTTTGGCAGATGCTTGACAGCATTTTCAAAGTACTTAATTTTCAATGAATTAAATAGAAATCAAATGTCCTCCAATTTCTGTAAGTACCTATATACATCTGTCTGTATAATTAAATATTCAGAGATTTTGGAGAACAGTGACAAATGGGATAAATGATAACCAGTCATGGTAAATAGACATAAGGTTTGAAGAAGAACAGATAGCTTTGAAATTCCCAACAATCAAAATTAAAAAGGTCACTTTTGTTTGACCCAAACTTAACAGGGTTTTTAAGAGACAGAAGGTTCTATTAGTAGACACTACAACATGTGTAGCAGAGTTACTATAAGTATCTAGATGTGCACTTTCACATGCACCTAGATCTTTGTCTGAACAATTTTTTTTTCTAGAAGCTCTCTATAATTTCCATAAATAAAGATAGTTTGCTGCTGAGCTGTACAAATCTCTTGTCCTGACAGGTGTCTAAACATAGGCAGACATAAATTCTCTCCTGGTACTCATCCCTAATACTTTTGTGCTAATCTGGTGACCTCTACACTGCCTAAGGCAATAATGCCAGGATCAGTCCTGGCCTCCAGACACAGATTGACTTGTGAGTAGGGCTAATCCCTTCCAGACTGACTATCCATGTAATACATAGGATGTGGTCCAGCTCTTTTCCATATTCCCAGGTATCTAAAAATTAATCATTATTTAGAGGTTGTGGCGTTTGTAGTTTTTTTTTCTACTTGGCGTTCCTGAGTTAGAGTGAGCTGTGTCATAGCTCACCGGTAGAATTTCTATGGTATAAATCAAAACCAAATGCAGTCAGACCAGGATTAGAGAGAAATTCTAAATAAGTAAATGTGGTGAAGCAATAATGTGCAGCGCGCCTGAATTAATTACAACTTTCTTAAATGTAGACCTTGTCTAAGGTCACTGGGTCTTGGAAGAGAGTTGACTGTTATTTAGGCATCTACATCTGAGTTTTCACCCTAGGTTTCATGTAGAAAAAAACACAAACTTCAAAGACACAGTGTATCTTATTTTAATGTTGATGTCTGAATCAGAATCCAACTTTTGTTCTGTCGAACTGTCTATTCCTCTCCTTTTCTGATTAAGAAAAGGAGACTGACTTTGTCCTCTTAAAGGCAGACAGTCATATTCTTCAGTCCTGAAACTTCAAGCTACAGGTCAATAGGCAAAAAATTTCCATTAAGATATCCAATGAAATTTGTTACTATATGGACCGCTAAAAGCCCTGCTTAGATGTAAGTATTGTAGTTCAATAAATTAGTTTAATTTGACTGCTTAGTTTTGTAGTTTGATTTTAAAGACATCTATAGAGCAATGGATAGATCATGGGCAACAGAATGCAATGCAAGAATAAATGGAGATTTGAAAGACAGCAAGGTAATAGTTTACTGTTTAATAAATACATATTTATATACATAAATACATAAATGAGATTTAAAAATTGCTTTTTCTGTATCTGTTTTCTTTGTGCACACAGGGTTTAAGAAGCACAATTCTGAAAGCTCTTTTTTTGAACAAAACCTGCCTTTTAACTGAAGTGTAAAGCAGGACCATATAAAATGCAGCATAAATTTTTTTATACCTGTATGGAAAATAAGTCTGACTTGTCTTCTTGATGCAAGAATGAAATACATATATGTGTAAAAATTAAATCCATTAGTGTGACTCTCGAAATACATACATGTTTGAAAACTTAAAAGTTTTGATCAAAATATTAAAGAAAAATAACTACAGAATCTATATCCTTAGAACTTTAAGAAATTATTTATTAATCAGCACACAACCATTTTCATAGTGGAAAGAAAAATTTACTTAGGGAGAACTAGCTATCTGAATATTGACTAGAGCTCTAAAATTATGAGAAGAGTTTTGACAAAATACCAGAGAATTAATCATTAGTCACACTTTTACTTTGGGATTTACAATACAATTTTGTTTAATTACTCCTAATGTTTCAGTATCATGCTAAGAACTAAAAGAGACAAAGAATTGGAGGAGACATGATTTTTTCAGATTTGCTCTCCAATGGAAAATAGTATCTGTTAGAACTCCTAACCAAAAGTTGATATTCTTGGCATTTCTACACAAAGGGGATCAAAGATTGAGCTGGCATAGAAAATCCCTTGAGAAAGTGACTCTGCCAGTTTAACATTAAAAGACATTGTGAAATGGCTTGTGTTGTTACAGTTTGGTGAACCACAAGTCATGTATGAATAATATGAACAGGATTTTGGCTTAGTTTCATGTCAAAATATGCAGGACAGACTCATGCATAACTAACTTTTCTCAAAAGATAATGTGTATAGAAGACAATACAATTGTTCTGCTGTACAGTGAGATTTATCAAGTACATTCTTCACTAATACCTGACTGTTAAATTTTGGATATTTAAAAATAGACAAGGAAAAGGCTTAACTCAGTGAACTTCCTAAGACAAAAAAGAGGTCTCTTTTCATATTTTCCCGAGTCTGAAATGACATGTTTTGTAATATGAATTACAAAAAGACAATATCATTATTATTATTCCATATAAGATACTTGTAGATCATTCAAAGAGAAAAATTTATTTGGTCAATTTTTTTTTCTTTGTTTCTTTGCTCAATTCCCATATAGAGTACTACTTCTATAATCTGAGGGGGAAAAAAAAAAGACAATTTTAATATATACATGGATAAGAATGTTCCTTCTCAGTTCTAATCTATTAATAATCATCAAAAAGGTAAACGTGCAGTATAAAAATTGCAAAAAAATTGAAATTTTGGTGCAAAACCAGACTTCATTTTTTTTCTGATATATATGTAATGATGTTTAAAAATGTTACTGTTTTTGATTTCTCTAAAATTGCCAGTGTTCTTGTAATTCATATTGCTACTTTTAGAAGAAAAGACCAACAATAAAGGTTTAAAAACAGGAGAAGAATTGTTTGGCAAGAACTAGAGGAAGATAAAAAAGTTCTTCATAGAAGAATAAACAAAAATTATATACATGAGAAGAAATAATGCCATGAGTAGTGAAGCAAAGATAGAGGAAGATGAACTGGGAAGATCAGAAGAGGACAGACATAGAATAAAATGTAGAAAAGTAGTTTTTGAAAAGTGATAAATATGTCCATAATTATTATGTGAAGTTTTAAATAATATTTTGGATAAACTTTAAAGAACAGTGTATATTTCATGAGTTTATTACACCAATGTGATATGAATTCCTTTGGGATCTCAATAAGAAATGTCCACACACAAAGGGCTAGTTAATGATTTATTCTGTACAAAATCAAAATTGTCAGGAAAATCACATAAATCTTACATCTCTTCCTATGCTCCCGTAGCATCTGGCAAGCCCCTACTTGCCTACCATGGCATGCTGTGAAGTTTAAGAGTCTCACTATTCTTCTCATTTCTGGAATATTCTTTCAAGTAAACAAAGTTATCAGCCTTTTACCTGTACAATACTGACCTTTCTAGATGACACACTGGGACACATTGAGTGATACCCTCTTACCCACCTTCATAGAAACAAGCACTTACAAACGGTTCCCAGGTCCAGAGGAGGTCCACAAAAATGACCAGAGGGCTGGACCACCTTTGAGGAAAGGCTGAGAAAGTTGGAGTTGTTCAGCCCGGGGAAGGCTCTAGGGAGATTTTATAGCTACCTTAAAAAGGACTTATAAGAAAGATGGGAACAGAGTTCCTGGGAACAGAGGCCTGTTGTGATAGGAAAAGGAGTAATGATTTTAAACTAAAGAGGGTAAATTCAGACTAGATATAAGGAAAAAATTTTTACAATGAGAGTGGTGAAACACTGGAAGAAGCTGCCCAGAGAGGAGGAAACACAGGAGGTCAGGTTGGACAGGGCTCTGAGCAACCTGACCTACTTGTAGATGTCCCTGTTCATTCAAGGGTAGTTGGACTAGATGACCTTTAAGAGTCCCTTCTGACCCAAACTATTGTATGATTCTAGGACATAGAGGCGATATTGTTAAAAGCAGCCATGGTAAATGCTTGCATTAAACTACAGGCACTCATGCTAACTTACAAGTCTCTACAAATGAAACTTCTGGTTAAACTCTGCCTAAACTCTGCTTGAAATCACTGTCTCATCAGTATGGTCTGCTGCACTGGCTCACTACAGGGTAGGATCACATTTCACTAAGCAAAGAGATAAACCTCTGAATGCTGCAAACATGAATATTTATATCAAAATAATTTTCACCTTGACTTACCCAAGTTATTCAGGTCTGAGAATGAGGTACCATTCTGTCTTAAGATTTTGGGGTTTCTAGTTTTCTCAGTCCAGAAAAGTCTTTAATGCGACTAGCTATTTCTCAGAAGATTTGGGGAAAAGAGCTGTTGTAGAAATGCTATTGTATATATTATTCAAGCATAAATTATGGGTCTCAGCTGGGTAAAATTCTGTGGGGTTATAGCAGAGGTCAGACAAGATGATCCAATGATCCATTCTGGCCTTGCATTTATGAGTTTCTGAATAATGTACAATGCATTTTATATATTCAAGTCAAACTGCGTGGCCAGCAAACTAAAACTGTTTACTACCTCTTGTCTAGATTCATAATGGAAGAAAAAGGATCAGCCAGAACTTATTAAAAATAAATTCCTCAATCTCTTTAACTCCTACATTTCCTTCCTTTGTTTTCTTTCTGTGTCATGGTGAAAAACTATGAAATCATCCTTTGGCCTAAATGAATATGCTCTGACTTTCTTTACCTCTTTCTTGCTTCTTACTGCTCCTGTATCATAATTTTATATGTCTTATTACTTCTTTATCTGCCACTCCTCCACATTATTGTCCTTTTTCTGCATCTCTGGAGTTAAAACATTCATTAATGTTCTGAACCTATCCCACATAGTTGTCAATATTGACTATTTATGAAACTGAGTGACTATTTTTTTTGGTAGTCCCACTGACTTCTCTGACTCACCCGCACATTTGCATAAGTATTTATTTTCTGTTCTTTAGCAAATAACTCTCATTGTTTTTTCTTTAGTGTAATTGTTTTTTTCTTTCTCACTACTTTTTAGAAATTTTACAAATTATTTTGTCATCTCTGTATTTTTCAAGATGATGGCTCATTAACACTGTAATTTGCAGTAACAACATGCTTAAAGTATCAGTCATCTTCCACTCTTGCATCAGAGAAAGTCAAAAGCAATCCTTATTATCAAAAGGTTATCTTCCAGACCTGTCCTGAGCAGGCTCTTTAGCTCTGTAGTGCCTGGAACATTAGACGATTACAAAGATAGCCTCAGCAGACTTAAAGACTAATTCCCAATAAGCTGATTTTTTTTAAAGTTGTTATTTTTTCTTGGTTAATTCCTATAAAAATTCTTTCCTTCATGTGTTTGTTCAGGGTATCCTTGATGTAGCAGTGTGACGATATTCAGTGACTAGATTGTGAACTGGGACAAAAAGCACAAACCTTCCTCCCATCTCAAGTATTGTAATTACAGGTTGAGTGAATTACAGACTGTAGGGTTTTCCAAGAGGTTTGAATCAGAAGACTAAAACACAGTAAAGAATATGGTGCAAATGTGTCAGGAAGCAAAGTAACAACACTCAATTACTGGAAAGGGTGTTTGCATTTCACATGATGATATCAGATCAGTATAGTCACCCAGACAGAATCTCATTAGAGATACCTTAGGTGTACCATCTGACATCCAGTTGATTTTCCAGAGAAGGACACATACAGTATAGACTCATACTCTTTCTCATGCAGAATTCCCTTGAGGAACCAGCATGGCATTGTGTACCTCTACCTAATGTAATTAAATTAAACCCTCAGTGTGAAGGTCTAAAACAGATATTGCCACATGAGACTAAGTTCTTAAGAGCTTCCTTTATAGTCAGAAGAAGCTATAGAGCAGGATTCATCTGATCTATTTTGCACAGGTACTTTATGGTGGGATGAATGGTGACCTAAAAATGCCAATTTTCCTACAGCAATTTCCCACATTTCTATACCTCTTCAGAAAAATTGCCACCAAAGGTGTAGAAACTACTATCCCTAGAAAACTACAGCTCTTTGCCTTCCCAACAACTTGGCTATACTTATGTGACAAAATATCAACAGTAAAGCCCGTACAGGATTTAAAATTTGTTTTCAGGGCACAATCTGTTTTATTGAACTTCTAAGTTCACCACTTTGTGATAAAAGGATTATGGGAACTGGGTCAGAATTGGTCCCTCATTTTTAGTAATTAATAGGAAATTTGCCTGTGAGATATAATATGAGACAATTTATGTACTAAAATAACACTCTGTAAATTAGATTCATTTCTTTATCAAGAGGATTTTTCTTCCTAACTTCCTAAAAGCTTTACTCATCTTTGCCCTATAACTCAATTACTTACATCCACTTGTGAAGCTCTTGACCTTAAGGGAATAGACTAAGCCACTCCCTTGAGATGTCTTTCTAGCAGTTTAAGTAATGAGGAGTCAGCAAGTGTAATCATGAAAAGGAAATTATTTTCATCAAGAAAATGTATGTTTATGCTTGTCAAAATGATCTCTTTAAGAAGTATAGAGAAATGCAAAAAGTTGATCATAATTTAAAGCAAATAAGGATTTTTTTTTCTTCAAAAGCACATAAATGATGTTTCAAGAAAACTAATACAAATTTATAAAACTTAATACAATTTTCTTGTTTTTATTTTACCATCATTTGAATCTTTTGGCCTTCTACAGGCTTCCCAGAGGGAATTAGCTAATTGACTCACTGAGCCACCATTAATAATTATTCTGAAATGTCATGGACATTGGGCTAGAAAAAATCCAGGTATGGCTCTAGTTTTTTTAAAATAACAAATAAATAGTCCTAGAAACTCCTACCAAGAAAACCCTGATCCTCGTTGCCTTGGGAAGAAAAACACACAAATCATGAAATAAGGGGAAAGAAAAGTCCTCAGACTTGTTACTGTCTAAACATAAACTTTAATTGGTATGTCTTTGTAAACAGAACTGATCATACAGATTTTTGTGTTTTAGAAACTGACAGAGAAGTTCCCACTGATTCAAACAAGAAAGGAGCATTCACAACACCTTACATATTTCCAAATGCCTCACAGAACCACTGTTTGACTGCCTAAGTGACAGGCAGACTTTATCCCCACTGGAAGACATTTATAATTCTTACTTGACAGTGAGGGCAGCTCTTGCCTTAGAGGTGTTAGGATCCATTCCCACCAGAATTTTACAACCCTCGGTACAAATCTTTGTGAGCTTTTCTTCCCTCCAGTGCCAAGCATAGACAGTGCACATGAAAGCATGAAGCCAAACACTGTCACACACTAGGCAGGGAAGGATGAACAGGAACAGGAAGGATGCCACACCTTTGCCTGTGCAGTAGCCCTCAGAATGAGGGATCTCTACAGCCTATAAGCATTATAGTTTTTATAATTGTAAGGAAAAGGAGATCAAGATGGGATATTATCTGTTTAGTTAGTGACAGAATCAGTAGCAGAGAAATGTTAAAAAAGGGGCAGATATCCTGCTCACTCAGCAGTTACAAAAACCAGTCAGCCCATATTATATAGAGTAGTTAATGCAATAAACACCATGGTGTGTGTTTCCTTGACCTGATTTTAGAAACTTAAATTAGTTCTTTTTTTTAAATTCCTTTTTTTTTGCACAGACCACATACTTGAGGAACAAAACTGTTCAATGTAAATAAATAGAGTTAGTTGTTTTCTAAAACAAGCAGATTTCTAATTTAGTTTGATTTTTTTCCCCTATAATATGTGGCAAAAAAAAGGCAAAATTATTCTAGTTATAATTAATAATTTAAAAAAAAATTTTTGAATAATTTCCAGTTTATGGGGTTGGGATACTTCTTGTTGGAGACCACTGATACTTCTCTTTTCTTGGTGGTTTTTGATGATATCCAAAATTTGGCCTCGTTTGGAAGAGACCCTAAAGATCATTGAACATTAAGAATAAGTTTTAATTTAATGGAAAAGATGTAGTCTTCCAACAATTTTCTGTCCTTACACTATGAAAGATAAGTTGTAGAATTTTTCTTTTTTTCTTTAGCATGTGGCTGTTCCCAAGATTATTTACACATTTAAGGGACTGGAGTATCTCTCTGATGAGTACAGGCTAAGGGAGATGAGGCTGTTCAGCCTTGAGAAGAGATGACAGAGAGGGGACTGGACCTCATCAACGCCTGTAAGTATCTGAAGGAAGGGTGTCCAGAGGATGGACTCAGGTTCTTCTCAGTGGTGCCTAGCAATAAGACAAGAGGCAATGGGAAGAAACTGATGCACAAGAAGTTCCACCTGAATATGAGGAAGAACTTTACCATAGGGGTGACCAAGTACTGGAACAGATTGCCAAGAGAGGTTGTGGAGGCCTCACTGGAGATATTCAAGAACCATCTCGACATAGTCCTGTGCAATGTGCTCTAGGATGAACCTGCTTGAGCAGGGAGATGACTCACTGTGATCCAACATTTTTGATTCTGTGATTCTCTCGCAGACCTCAAATTTGAAATCAGTACTGATCAGCACTCTAGTAGAAAAGTGGATTCAGGAAAATGCAGTACGAATCTTTGTGTGCTGGGAAGCATATAGAAAGGCAGTAAAAACTTAGGTTAAGAAAGAAAATAGAAATTAATTCACTGTTTAGGCTGTTTCATCTTATGCACTCAGAACAACAGTAATAGTTAGAAACAGAGATGCACAAAAATATTTACACTTAAAGACTTAGATGCACTTGCACACCTGGTGGCTTTCTCTGTGTGGTCACTACAGAAAAGGACATAGTGAAGACTAGTAGAGGCTACACTAACGGTTTAAAAGGTTTTACTGAATCAATATATATCACAGCTAAGTTTGCTCTATTACCAGTAATATAAAACCCTATAAAATATGTAAAATAAGTGAAATATAAAAATCAGCCAAGTATCCTTCACTAACAAAAATATGAAACTGAGTCAAAGCCAGCTGAAAACTCCTGTCTTCTGTAATGCTTTAGATCAAGCACTTCATGCTTAGTATTATTTTTTCTTCTAACCTGATGTTAAAATCCTAGCTCACTTCTTGTTTATATGAAGGTCACAGATTAAAATCATATAGTTTTTCCACAATCTCATAAAAGGAATTTTAAGAAATACATGCTTCAATATAATTTATCTCCTTTTAATTTATTTGTTTTTTGAATGACTGTTTGGGGAATTAGCATGCTAAAGTCAATTTCCTTAAAAATATTGGGCATTTCTGCACTCTTTAATAGAATTACCCAACAAAACCCATTGGTTGGAAGAGAGGATCCTGTAGTCTTATGACAGAAGTTAAACTTGCTTTGAACTGCATGCACATTCATAATTGGAGTAACCCAAAAGCTGTTACTCTTTCTACAGGGAGTGAACAATTCATCATTGTCCTTATATTGTGTAACTCACCATAATGTTGCAGCGCTCCAGAATGATGAAATGTCAGCTACCAGCCAAATATTTAGAATCATATGCCTATATGGGGAAGCCAAACTACTACAAATTTCTGGCTGAAGGTAATCCAATTGATCCAAAGATGCAAATTAGTATCTGAGTAGTCCATTTTCAGAAAACAGTCTTTTGTAGTTCTTGAAGAAAGAAATTAAGTAGCTATGGATTAAAAAAAGAAAAAAATAAGGATATTTATCCAAGTTATAGCAAGGAAAGTTGGGGGAAAGATTGATAATATGACTATGCAAATAGAACAAATAGTACTAATTCTGTTCCCCCTCACCAGTCACACCACCTGCCCCCTCCCCCTAGTTGACTGGAAATAAAGAAATAATGAAATTATAAATGAATGAACTCAGGAAATTACAGATATAAAAAAACCTAGAAATGTAAAATACAATTGCTAATTTAAAGTAGTCAAACCATATAAGAAGTTACTTAGATGCCTTTTAAACTCCATAGGAATTGCTTTGATTTTCCATTTAAAAGGTTAGAAAAAAAAAAATTAAAAAATCCTAAAACAGATTTTTTTTTGTAGTTAGTTCATTGTGACTATGAGCAGCATACGAGTAGCCTAAACAAAGGTTGTCAGGTGTGGTGGGTTCACCTTGGCTGAATGCCAGATGCCCACCCAGCCACTCTGTCTCTCCTCTTCCCAGCTGGACAGGGGAGAGAGCAAGCTGGAAAAAGAAAACATCACAAATCGTGGGTTATGATAAGGCAGTTTATATTGATGTGAAAAAGAAAGCAGAAGCAGAGTGCACGCGCACAAAGCAGAAGCCCGCAGTTAATCTCTCTTCCCATCAGCAGCGATGGTCGGCCACTTCTCTGAGAAGCAGGGCTCCAGCACACGTGACAGTTGTCAGTAGGCAGCCATCAGAGACAGCGAATGCCTCTGGTTCTGCTCCTTGCCTCAGCTTTTATATCTGGGTTGACATCATGTGATGTGGAACATCCCCTTGGTCAGGGTGGGTCAGTTGGCCTACTTGTGTCCCCTCCCAGGATCTTGCCCTCGATTGAAGAAGGGATGTTACAGTGCTGTGCTGTAACATAACACACCCAAAACACGGGTGTGTTTTCAACACTCCTCTAGCTACTAATGCAGAGCACTACACTGCGAGGCCTGCTATGGGGAAAAAAATTCCAGCTCAGCCAGACCCACCACATCAGGAAATCTTAAAACAGAGGATCAAGGCCATGAGACTTGACACAATAGTGCTTACTGAAAAGTCCTGTTTGTGTTCATTCATCTCCCCGTTATACTCTTGCTTCTTTCGTTTTTGCCAGCCTAATTTTGAATTATTGCTAACTTTGACTCAAACAATTTGTTCATCATTTTCCACCTACATTTCTCCTGTGAGATTTTGCAGATACTTCTTCCAAATTATGTCCTCCCCAAGGATCAGCTTCTTGCTTGCATTGTCATATTCAACTGAAAATAGCAGCTTTCATACCAGGGAATCAACATAATTAGGGAAGGAACGATAAATGCTTTATCTGGATTTTTATGAAAACAATATTTTATAAATTCATACTTTGGAACTTAGTTCAATATATCTTAATTTTAAGATCTAATTCTCTGAATGGAAATCAGAAATAAAAACAAAAGGAAAAAATCTCCACAAAACTTATTTAACTGTTGCAGAAAATTCAACAGAATTTACTTACCTGTAAACTCTAAGGGTCCTTGTCCATGGGTGTATCAACTCATCATGAGTCTTGGGCAACATCTCATATAATAAAGGAAGCTAACTGAGTCGGCACTTCAGGGATTTAAGCCACACTATCATCAAAACTGGGTAGGCTTTAAACAGCTCTGAGGGTCACAGTTAATTTTTTTCCATGGATTGAGATATTCTTAAAAATAAGAGTATTTCTTAAAAATAGAGATACAAACAAATAAATTTCAAAAATTTCAAAATTTCTAATTTAATCTCTCAAACATTTCAGAAATTAGGTAGAAATTTGAATGAAGAGATTGTAGTACACAAAAAACCCCACAGTCATATATTGTTAACATGATAGAACCATAGCATCCTGACAAATAAATAAGTATGAAGGCAAAAAGAGGACAAAGAACTGAAATCAGATCCTTCACACTGCATGTAATTGCTACTACCTCAGTTTCACTACAGGAAAAAGGTCCCAACAACTATGTTAAACTGTCACATGCTACAATGATGTTTTGTTGTTTCATCTGCTTTTATGCCTCTTCTGTTTGTCAAGCAATGGGAAGGATATTTGTCCCTTCTTTAGTGACACACAACATGCCACCGAAACCCCTAAGCACTACTGCAGTGATTAGCTTATTAGGGGATCAGATCACTGGAGATGGACAAACAAGTCATTTACCTCCTCTGCCTGTGCCAGAGCCCTAGAAAGTCAAGCTGGTTGCTGCTACCAAAGACGTGGCAGGGAAACAGAAGGTGGCAGATGCTTTGTTGTTTAGAGCATGATTTGTTGTTTTTATCCTTCCATGGCAATAGTGAGAAAAGTATGATAGCTTTTTGGCACTCCATCCTGTCCCTCCTTCTTCTGTATTTGTTCCACATCTTCTACCCTTTTCTTTACTTCTTCCCTTTTCTCTGGAGCGGACCATTCCAATTTTGGCTGGTCACCATCTTGGAAAGTCAAGGTGGCAAAATTTAACTGTTTTGAAGAGAAGCCTTGGGCAAATTTCATGCTTTTCAGTATATCAGTAAAAGTCTAAATTTGCTGGAAAGTAAAAAATATGAGGTCCCTGGGAGTGTTGAATTTTTGGTGAGCTCTTCATTTTGGCTCAAAACTTTCATTACAATGTTACTTAACTTCTTTCATTTTTAATTAAGTCACACTCATGGTACAATCCCATTTTCACTTAAGTTTAGCTCTGATTGTCCTAGTAAGCCTGAAGTACTAACCTAAATTTTTCCTCTTGATACTGCCACGTGCTAGCAGATGAGTCATAAGAGCAGCTTTAACTAAAGGTTTGGAAGCGTATGCTGTGAAGATAGACACGAAACAAGTGTGTGGTTATCTAGACTTCAGCAACTTCTTTCACATGATCACTGTTGGTAAAAAAAAGTAATCGTGATATTTTGAAATATTCTGGTATATCTTTTTACTGTAAACTAACATGAAGCTGTGTGCTGGTTTAAAGGTAAACCAGCAGGGGAAATGAACTTAACTCAAAAGAGAGATTATAAGTCAGAATAACAGTTTAACAAAATAATACAATAAATGTGATTATACAGACAAACAGTCAGTTTTAACCCACAAAATCCAAATGTATAACCCAACACCCTGGGGCATGAACAGAGTGGTGTTCATTGGGCCCCCTGAGTCCAAAGTAAAAGGAGAGGGGAAAAAACCTGTTGGTGAGAGTGCTGTTGCAGTCTGGTCAAGAGTGGTGATTGCAGTCTGGTTGAAAAGTGGTGGTTGCAGCCCAGTCGAGAGTGGTGGTCTGCAGTCTGGTTGAGAGTGGTGGTCTGCAGTCTTCCTCTAGATCCCGTGAGTGGTTAAAAAAGTCCCAAGATTCCAAGATTATATATTCTCCAGTTCAGGCAGGAATGCCCAGTACCTCCCTCAGGGCGGAGGGTTCCACAATGGATATGAGGACAGGGGGCACCCTCCTATCTCACAGGCCTCTTAACACCTAGTTTATAGCCTGAGGAGTCAGGCTGCTCTGGTCAGAGGGTGTAAATGGTTCATTGATAACAGTTTCTGGGAAATGGCATGGAAGGCTATAGAATACACAGTTTTGGGTTACACCCATCCAGTGATGAACTGGTCCCAGTTCTAGCAAGGACAAGCTGTTTCAGAAAACACAAGACAGTGATTTTTAAAAGAAATTTGACTATTAGAAGATGCTTAAAAAGACATAAGGTCTAAATTCTTTATAATGCTACAGATAGAAAAGAAGTATAGTGCAAACTTTTTAAGCATTGTAGAAAAAATGTAAGAAAAATTAATGGGAAAAAAATAATTTCAAACTCCTTGCTTGACACTAATGACTTGTTTGGGGTAACAGCCTTTACCATGTAAACTCAATCAGAAAGGAAAACAAAGTTGCTTGAATGGTTGCACAGTGCACATCCCTGTCTATGGTTGGTGTCCCTAAAGATGTACTATTTCATTGCTTTATAGCATGATTCCTCTAAAATGCCTTATTTGTCAAACATATTTTAGACATGCAAATAAATAGTTGTATGGAAAAGCTTTCCCCTTCCTTTGTGTAGTGGAACACAGACTTTGCCTTCCCTCAAAGCTTCATGTTATTTATCTGGAAGGCATCCTTTTTGATGCTTTTTTTGGTACCCTTTTCTTTCTGAATATAAAACATGCAGTAAAACTGAGCTTATATCTTAATTGGTTCAGCTACCCATACCATCAGAACTGTAATTAATGCATAACTTCTTGTCATTTCACTGGGGTACCATTTCATGATGCAGTGATCTCTTTGATACTCTTCTCTGCCCTGCTATCTGTAAAGCAGAGTTTGAAGTAGCGTGCTTAGCGTCATCTGCACATCTCTGTCTTTGTATAAAAGAGAAGAAAGAGGCAGTAAAAAAATTAGTCTCCTCCTTGGTCTATTCTCTGACCTTGATAAGATCATAAAACTGTATGGTTTTACATTATTGCTATAATATTTATACATTTTTACATTATCTTTTCCACTACCATTGGAGGCAATTTTACTGGGCCTGAAAGATAGCCCTGATATTCTACCACAGCATAAAAATTGAAATACAGGACTACTCACCACACATCTCTTCTCAGAGATAAATTTGATTTTTCATCAATTCTCCTACTCTTCTCTTTAGTGTCCTGATAGTTTTCTTCAAACTCCTGACCCTTCTCTCAGTTCAATACATTAAGTAAAGCTTATCATTTATTCACTCAGTATAATAAAACATTAATTATTATATCTAGAAGGCTACACAACTTGATACATTGCTCAGGTTTCTCTGATGCATTCTTCTATGCAACATTTGTCTTTACTCATCTCAACATGTATCCTGAAATCCTGTAATTCACATACTGAGACAGAATTCCAAGAAGATGCTACAGAACTATTTGCTCAGATTTGAAGTCTAAAACTTTTAACTGTCAGAAATATCTGATTAATGACTCATAATACTAGGATACAATAACTGCTAACTCTTTTATTGTATGCAAAACAGTCCCCTGAGAACAGTATTATGTGAGAGTCACATGAATTGATTCTGCTGGTGATGTTCAGTGGCAGCATCCAGTTCAGGGATTTCACCAGCAAGATTTGACAGCTCTAGATCAGGAAAAATAATAAAAAATAAAATTAATGTTTTGGATCACTGATATTTTTATATCAAAATTTTAGTTTCTGTGTTAAAAGAGCCTATTTACACAACAAAATGTAAAGATTTGAAGAAAGATAAGATGACATCCAAAATTCCTATATTTTAGAAACTTAATTCCAGCTTGAAGATCTAGTCAATGCAATTAACCAAGTAGAAGAAATTTTACATCTCCCTCCAAATGGGCAGCTGATTAGCTAAATTGCTCTCTAGACATCTCCGTCTGTATTGCTTAATGTATTAGATACCTACTTTTCATAAAGATATCTGTGTAAGACACACAACTTTTGCTACGTAGTTCTGGAAAGTAATCCCTCTGCTAATCTTTGTTTTAAGATTTCAAAGAATAAAAAATACATTTGCTATTTTATATGGACAATTAGTGAATATTCCAATTTAATTTGAAAGTCATATCTACACTATATGCTTGATTAAATGACATATGAGTCCCTGATATGGGTATATTGTGGGGAGGAAGAAAAAAGAAAGAAAAAAACCTGTTAAATTATCAGTTTTTCAGAATTTCTCTGATTGATTATATGAACATGTGCATTTGTTTAGCTCTTTAGTCTTTTGATCTGAGCTGTGAGTACTCAGTAGCTCTGATTTTTTTTTTATTTTTTCCAAATCTCAAATATATTAGGGGTCATTTCATTCTGTAAAAAGCCCCACTGGAACTAGTGGAACTTATAATGGATCAAGTTGTTTCTATATGTGAGAAAGGATAGTAAAATTGTGTTTTATATTGTCAGTACTCCATTCAAAATGTTTAGATAGATAATATTCACAAAACCTGACAGGCATGAAACTAACAGCTTGAATTTATGCTCAGTTCTTTTTTATAGACTGGTATTTAAATGTAACATTGAATAGCAAGCAAATACCATCATATACTATATACACTTCAAGTATCAAATTACTTTGTATAAATTAAAACCTAAAAGTAGATTTTAAAATGAATTTAGAAAAATTGGAGCTGTTATAATTCTTCTATAATTAAGGGCACGATTATAGAGCCTTTTTCATTTCATTGTTTTGTTGTGTTTTTCTCAGACATTGCATTGTCTTGTTACTGTACAGATATAAAAATGATAGGTTTATTCATTTCTTTGTTTGTCTTATTACAAACTTGTTTCCAAATCATTATTTTCCTGATAAATGTTGATTTCTTATTACTTTACATGCATTTTAATGACATCATAAAACTTAATTTTTATGTTATAATGAATAAGCCACATGTCACCATCCCAAACTATAAAAGTAGTTCTTTATTGATTTGTTACGTATCATTAAAAAATTTCGTTTTATTCATAGCTCTATGCACAAAGAATTTTATTGTCCAAGACACAAAATCCATTTGGGCGTTTGGGAATACATTCCAAAGCTTTGAAAATTTCTGCAAATCTGCCTAGATGAGCAAATTCTTGTATTTTAAGAATATATGCATAAAACAAATTGGAGTAGTTATAGCATTTTTGTGTGAAAGGAATAGTGAAACTCAAAAAAATATTATAGATATATATGAGGACATAGACACATAAAATAATCATACTCTCAATGCAAATGAGAATTTTGAGATTAATTAAAAAGGAAACAGGGGCCAGAACATTGTCTAGGAAAAGATAGATGATAATAAGCACATTTAGAGTGTTGAAAGTTTTAAATTTTCTGGATGTGCAGGTTGTCTCTTTTCAGCCCTGACCTAAACTATGATGGAGTAAATTCATTTTGGCTTTCTTCTTCCTCCAAAGAAAGAACTTACTTCTGTTCTAGACTACCTGATGGTTGCTACTGCTTCCTTATTAACTCCATTATCCAGGATTATGAAGAAAACCGTAGAACTTGGTCTCTTCTCATTCTTCTATTGTTTTTCTCTGTGTACTCAAGATGAGTTAATAAGAATAATATAATTAAGTTGACATATTCAGATCAAGAACTGTTACTTATATTAAAAAAATGTTCTTACTGTGTCTTTATTCCTAGTACATTTGTGCAGTCAAAAAACAATTTATATGTGAGATAAGAACTTTAAATCTCTGATGTTTTGATATACCCAGTTGTAAATTTTTCTCTTGAATTTCACTGGAGTAATTTATACCAATATCGAGCTGGTATCAGACCTGGTCTTCCTACTTCATGGACTACTGGTAGGACATAACTCCTTTTATTTCTCTGATTTTATGTTTAATTCTATAATATGCTAAATAGAGTAGATGAAAATACTCCATATTCAAATAAAAAAAAAGTGGTAGAATTTGACCCTATTTTCTGAATGTTGTTTAACCACTTTCTTCTTGACATTAATTTTTCCTAGTCTGCAAAAATTTACTTCATCCCTTGATTATGATGTGGGCTTCCCCCCCGCCCTTCTGTTCATAAAAGAACTGTTTTTAAATAACCACTTAATGGATAAAAAATGAGACTATTAGAAAAATGTTTACTATAGCTTTGCTTTGAAATCATCATAACATTTGTCAATAAATAAATCTATAACTGACCTTTAGCAAATTGATCATATGTTACCCTGTAAGGATTCATGATCAGAGAACTTCTTCTGCTTTGAAGTCTTTCATGTTGAGCTGTCATTAGTCACTAATCACACATAAGTCTTGAGAGCTGTATCTGCATTTGTACTAGAAGTGATACAAATTCTCATATTCACCTTTAAGAATATCAACTGTGCTACATTTTCATTCCTCAGGTTTGCTTATTTGTTAGTATAATAATCCCAGTTGCACCAAAAATACATTCTGAATAAACATTGGAAAGAGAATATCTTAGATTCCTGACAGCAGTTTTATTCAAGAAGGGCTATATATAGATTGGATCTCATCTCTTCATTCTCCTATGGGCACCTGTGATTCATAACTTCAGCGACAGACCTGCAAGCTTGCTGGAGAAGAGAATTTGTCTCAACATTTTTTAGTCTTGTTTTTGGTTTTTGTTACCTATCAAGAAATAATAGGAAAGATAGTTTTTCTCTGAAGTTCTGTTTTGTTCCTCATTACAAAGCTCTGATTAAGCAGCACAGAGTTTGGACACTAGGATGATGGAAGAAAAACAAAGCTAGATTTAACCACAGGTAAATAATTGTTATTAATGTTAGGGACTACTCTGGTGATATGGCCAAGAATAGAAATGTTACATATTTCCTATTCCACTGACTAAAGAGAAGAGCAAAGGGGTCTACAAAAGGATTTCTTCAGTTATATTTTTCCCTGCTGGTTACTCTCACTGTCCTTCAGAGAGTGGCCCTTTCTATGAATATAACTAATCTGACATGCCTTTTTTGCATTATCACTGCTTATTCTTTCTAGTGTGACAGGAATCATTCCTCATATCCAAAGAACCACATGAAGTTTGATGCTTTGAAGATAGGGCTATGGAGAGGATTTCCAAAGAGAAAATTTAGCACAGCCTCCAGGCTTCACTGTCTAGGTCTACATTAGCAGGGAATTACCTACTAATGGTACAATAGGAGGATAGAATAAACTGAAATTCTGCCATTGCAGGACACTCTAGGTGGTCTTGGGTTTTACTACAAGATAGTTTAGTTATGTCTCCTAGACTTAATGTTTCCATCTTACATGTGACACAAATCCATAAAAAGTAAAGGTATTCCACAAACCCTTATCACATTATCAAGTGTCATGCTGCCCTTTTTCTATCAGGCAAACTGTAGTAGCATGTCACAGCCCACTCCAACATGGCTCCAGTAAAACCTCACAAATGGAAATGGACCTAGTTTCTATTCCTGCCTGTGTTCTTGACTGTTTCTTTTCCTGCCCATGTCCAATTAACACACCAGCATTCAATTATCTTGGGGATATGGGATGAATAGCAGCAAGGAGTGTAATACTCTTTTTGCAGTTGCAGTGAGGGCTTTCTTCTGGGAGTTCACAACACTGTGAGCTATTTGTACTCACAATCATGGCTTAGGATTTCAGCAAAATCCTTAAAAAGGAGGTGACTCCCTCCCTCCTTCTTGTGAAGTCTTGCAACACTGAATTCCTGCTGATCAGTGGCCTGATCAGTTTATGGTCAGCAAATCCAATACCTGGGGCAAAATAACAATCAAGACTTAAGACGCCATTCTCAAAAACTTCTTGCTTGTATAATGGGGATAACAGCAAGAAAAATTTACTGGCTTTTGGTTACAGGCTTTTAAACTGTGTGGTACCTATCTATTGAATTATCCACTGATAAATTTGTGGATCATTTTAATGTGGTTAAGTACACTTTATCTCAAATCTGTGGGAATTTAAGTACTTTCTTTAAAAGGATCAACACAATAAATCATCATATTTGACTCCTCTTGGTTCACTGGGAAATGTTACTATTTCTCCTCACTAACAGATCACGAGGTTGTACCTCAGCGAGAAAGATACGAACCTTAATAGTGTGGAAATGCCATTGTTCTGGTTCTTGCCAGGACAGGGTTAATTTTGCAGTAGCCAGGAGGGAGCATGGGTAAGACCCAGAGGTTATCCTATACCACCTCACCTCATTGCCAGGAGCAAAGGAGGGGGGGGCGAGGGTGGAAAGGAGGCTCATCCTGGGAGAAGGGCTCTCTTCTGGATCAGCATAGTGTGGTGCAGGGAGCAGTCAGGTATTGTCTATTGTCAGGAGGTTTCCATGTGAATCATGCATCTCTTTCCTGTACCTTTTGTCATTAGTATTTTTGCTGTTGCTATTCATTTTATTATCTCATTTCTGTTTCCTGTTCTTATTTCAACCGGTGAACTTTATCTTTTGTGTCTCCAGTTCTCAGCTCCAGTCTGCCACAGCCAGGAAGGGAGAGCAAGAAAAGGCATGTGGTTTGGATAGTCTCAGTGGGAGCACTAAATTAGGGAGTACCATTCCTAAACCATGACAGGCATGTACCTTTCATCTAAATCTAAGATAGTGTTCTGGTTTGAGACCCCTAAAATCCAGTTCCTGAGTCCAAGCCCCTCTCCCACATCTCAACCCAGTGTGAGATGGGTTTTCCAGACACTACATAAGACTCAATATGCGAGAAAAGGGAATTATATTACAATAACTGTACAAATAAATATTACAATACATCATATACATAATCTTAACTATCTCTCCTATGATAAAGCAGTATTTACAATGGATCAATCTCTTCTCCCTCCAATAAAAGTCCAGAAGGGAAAAAGAAAGATCCCTTCCACTCTCAGGGCAGCAGTCTCTCTTCTACCTGTGCAGCAGCTGTAGCTGGATCGTTGTAGCTGGATCTCTTTCCAATACACACAAGGGGGTCTCCTCTCCCCCCTCCCTTCCGTGGACTGCAATATCAGGGACAAGCTCGCGTCAACATGTCATATCACAAAGTGCAGAGGCATCTTCATGACGGTCCCTTTCCTCAGGGGATTCACCCCTGAGTCAGAAAGTCTCGGGCAGCTTTCAGTTGGAAGCCTTTGCCTCAAGAGTTCTATCAGAGCTCCTGTGCTCTGTCTCAGGCTGCTAGGCTTGGCAGCAGCAGCGAAGGGGGCCAAGGTCACCCCCTCCACATTCCGTCTGGCCGTCCCGGTCCAGCTTCAGGACGCCTGAGCTTCTCAGCTCCCCTCTCTCCCTTCCATGCTGCACTCCAAGACTCGTCTCAAACAGGAGTCCGTCTCCTCCTCCTCTCTAGGAGGTCTCAGAGGGGTTTGGGGGGGTTGTTTCAGTTCTTACCCCAAAACTCTCTTTGTAGAGCTTAGTCCTGCTCTTTAACCATCTCTCTTTCTCTTTCAGACAACTCTGTGTCTTCCTGCTTGGCTGCATGCTTGTTTTGCTGCTCCTTATCTTCTGGCTCTCTGCCACTGTTCTCCGTTTGCTGCTGCTCTGCCACCGCTTTTCAGTATCTCCTGCTGCTGCTTACAGTGGAGAAACTCCTTCAGTTCTCAGCTACAGAACCTGACCCAGTTTAACACTGTTCCAAGTTCTTGTAGTCCCCCTGCAGGGGGCTGGGGGGGGGGCCTAGCCCCCAACGGGGCTCCTGCCCCTTCTCCTCGTGGCTTCAGAACATGGCTACTCTCTGCAACAACTACAAGATCAACCTTCTTTTCCGGTCTGGTTGTGATAATGTTTATATTCTGCAGGAGCACTAATTGGGTCCACATCAGGTGACACCACCCCCTCGGGATTACCATTTTTTTTTTAAACTTTGAGAGGAAAACTTTTTTCCCCCACCACAGGTAGGTGGGACTGCAAGACAAATTCAGAGGTGGTGGCATCATGGTGTGAAGCAGGATACTCCAAGTGCTTTTAAAAATATAATGTTTTAAGAAAAAAGTAATCTAATTTTTGTTTAGCTTGCTCCATAAGAGGAGTACACACACAAAAATAAATAATGAAAAGAAAAAATAAAGAAATAAAAATCTCTTGTTCTGAGTGCTCCCAGATGCAGTGGTTGAAGTCTTAGAAGGTACCAGGGTCACCCATCCTGTGTTTTCTGTGTCTCTGCTCCATTCACTGCAATTGCCCACTGAAGTCTGTGACTTGTGCCATAAGGACTATGCAAAACACCGTAATGTTTTTTTGTTCAGAGTCAATAATCTGGAGTTCCTACTGATAATAAGATTTACTGTTTCTGATTTCAAACCAAGTAAAAATAGAGCATTCAGTGAAACCGTGTGCCTGTAGAAGTGATAGTATGTCTGTAAATATGGTAAAACATACCTTTCTCCTCACCTGGCCACAAAGAATCTCACAACCCACAGCTGAGCCTCTACCTGCAAACTGTGTACTAAAACGAGAGACAAAAGACTGCATGTGCTGTCTTTCCTGCAAACCTGAGCTCAAAGTGGCTACCTAAAACCTCATGAAGAGAAATCCATGACCCAGTGAAGTCCCAAGAGCAAGTTTGCTTTGTCACTGCTTACTCTCAGCCCACTGAAGGCTGGAGTGTCCTGTGAATGACGAAAGAGGAATGCGGGGGGAAGAGGACCATTACAAACAGCAAACACTAACTCTACTACTGACTGCTCTGAAATCTTAATAAAAAGACCCTCTCTCCTGCTTGTCATTCTAGTTTGCAGGCTGAGATTCAAAAGGTCATATGACAGAAAAGCATTCTATTTTCAGCTTTTTGATCATATAGTCAGCTCATAACCCACTGCTTTTGAAAAAGAGAAGGAACCATGTGCATAGTTCTTTAGAGGAGTCTGTGGTGAATTCAGCACTATGGTTTGTTTAGTACTGGGGCTGAATTAGATTCACACAGGACACAGGCTGGGCAGGTGTTTTTTGACATACCTAAATGCCAGGCAGAATATTCCTTCACAGCTCATAGCCTCAGAACAGCTTTTAAAGACAAAACAGCCTTTATGATTCAGTGCTGTGTGTCATCTCTCCGCAACTCTGACACCAGGGCTGTCATTCCTTCCTCCCACTGCTCATGTAATAATGACAGGTACAGAAGAACATCACAATTTCCTTTCAGGCTGGAAACTAGAGTGCTCACACAGGGGGTTCCTGATACAATTTGTGGCAGGGAGCAAGCAGGAAAGGTATCTGTGGATGTGCTTTTGTCCTCAATGAGAAATGAGAACAATATAGCAGTGCTAGATAAGCTCCTAAAACTTTCCTATATGGAGATCCCAAGACCTCAGGTGAGAACATGCAGTCAGACATCAGTCCTGGTGGTATCTTCTAGCATGAAGATCAGTTCAAGAGCTCTGTAACTAATGAGCATCTTCTGCATCACACCCAAAGTGTGGTGATTCTGCTGAGTCTTCATAAACAGTCTTCATCTTCTGATACGAATTGAGGCGTTGTTTGCCTACTGTCTTTTTACTCATCAGCAGTTAGATACTTCCACAAGATTAACATACTGATGGATAGGCTTTTGATGCTGCCATTTCCTTAGGAATGAGCTCAGTCATTTCTTCAGGAATCCATGTAGGATAGGATCTTGTCGAATCTTTGCAAAAGACAGAAATAATAAAGGGACAAAAATAAAATAAAGGGAGACAAAATGTGTAAGATATTAATGAACTACAAGTAGAAGAAAAAGATAAAAATGAATGTGTGCTGAAGAAACTCACAATAGTGTGGAGCAGCTGTTTCAGATCCTTCTGAATCTGGTGCACATTTGTTAAGTGACTGGAACAGAGAACTCTGTTTACTTTCCTCCAGAACAAATCTTGGTTGCACTTGCTATAAATACTCTTTGTGTGTTTCAAACAAACATGCTTTTTGTAGTATGACCAGGGAAATCACTTCAGAACTTCTGTGCTGCTGTGAACCAAAATGTTGATGTTGTTTTGTTCAAATCCTCTACACATCCTCTATAGAAATCAGCAAGCAATGAAGTGTCATTTTCAGTGGTTACAAAATAGAAGGAAGCCCACAGAGAATTGCAGATATGTATGGAGAGGTGGGATGAAAAAGACAGTTTCCCCCTTTACTGAGGAGTGAAGCTAAATCTGACATCTGAAAGAGCTGATATGAAGTAAATTTCACTGATGCTGCTGCTGACATAGTGATATGACATTGAAAGATGTATTGTTATATGAAAATTTCTTTGAAACATTGTCCTTTTAGTGTCATTAAGACTTATGACATGCATAGTTTTAATACATCTTTGTGTCAGATGATCCCCTTTTTTCAATTTTAATTTTTGCAAAGTTATTCTCAGCTAAAAATTCAGAATTGCCTTTTCTAGGGTATGGTTCCAAATATCACAAAAGTGCAGTAGCATCATGTCCTTAAAAACACTACATCTAACAGTACAATGGTCTTATTATTGCTCTGTGCCCAAATACAAGTTGTTTCTTTTGCTGCTCTCAGGCAGACAAAACAAACCAAACCAAACAAAACAAAACAAGTCTGTGAGGATGAAAAACATACTTAAAAGGAAACATACCCATTTGTCTCAGCACAACACTCTGAAAAAGTGTAGGGTAAGAAAACAATAAGAAATATAGAAACTGAAGAGAAGCAAATAAAATCATGAGTAGTACTATTCAAATGCTTTTCCTGACATAATACTTTCCATTGTTGAAAGAAATGTATCTGCAAAAATCTGCACAAATGATTCACCAGCTAATAAAGCCTACATCAGGACTTCAATGTTCCCTATGAATCATTTAGTTGAGATCTACTACTCCCATATTCTTTTATCAGCTCTTTAAAAATCACTGCCCCCCCTTCCTTCCTCAAATTCTCTTTTCACTTTATTTGGATATTCAAAGAACTATTCTCTTATATCACAGCTACAGTGAGCATAAATACTTTTTACCTATGTCTTTGCCCTAATTCTGTCTTTTAGAATTGTTTTAGAAATAGAGATGTAAGCATTACTTTTCCATTTCTCCTGTTCTCCTTTCTTTGCTTTTTATTCCAAGAGGCAGCTGCAGTCCAAGCAATGTATTTGCAAAATAGAATTCACAAAATAACTGACCTTCATCTTTGCATTTGTTTATATATTGAGAAGGTAATAGAATGTGAGATGGAATTTAAATTGGCAAAACTAGCTCTGTTATTTTGTTGGTAAAATTACTCAGATAAGCTGACATAACACAGTTCTTTGGGATCACAGACAACAACTTTCTTGCAAGAAATGCAGAATGTGAATTGTTGTGTGTCTCTTATGTTTATTACAGCTTTTTACCTTTTCCCTTAACGTGGTGTTTTTTTCAGCTTTTAGATCACAAATGACTTCAGAGATATCTAGTGTGATCATTAAGGACTGTATTCAGAAAATGTCAGCCTTATATAGCTTTATCTGTAGAGCATGACAGCTTTATATAGCTGAAAAGTCTCAGTGCAGCATCCCACTGAAACTAAGGCACCATCTTCCATTCTGACTAAACTGAAGCAAAGAGGCTCTCCTGAAATACATTTAATTCAGGACAACTCTGTTCTCATGAATAAGACCTCATGGAGCCTCATTCTGTTTTCTGCTACCTAGTGACATACCTTTGCATTTTCTGTCAGAGACACAAGGCCCGAGCTTTAGGCAAGGTCTTGCTGTCACTTAGATCTAAATTCAGCAGTGAGGTGGTGCGATAGGTGGACCACATTTGCCCCCCAATCCTCCCAGCAAGTGATTAGCCTGAGAGGTACAGTTTACTGGCCAAAGCTGCACTCAGAGATTCAACATCTAACCAAGAAACCTTCATTCTGACAATTCTTCACTTGTAACTTACTTGTAACAATAAAATATTCTTTTACATAATGGTGTTTGTCTATTTTCAATAGTAACAGTCAAAACCGCAATGACCTGTCATCACATAAGATGGATCTTTTTACATCAACTGCATAAAGACTCCGGAGCACTTTCTGTCCTGTACATACACTGTAGTGTCAGTTAAGTAAGCAATAATGAACCATTTTGGTCTTCAGACAACTTTGTTAAACTTTTGTTAGCATGTTTTACTAACTTTTGTTAGCAAGTGAAATATACACCTTCATTGCTGGAGATGGTTCTGGATATAAAAACAGTCATATGTTCAGGAGTTATCTTTGTAACAAACGTGGATAGTGCCCCTCCCAAATCTTCGTTTGCAAAGCCCAGCCATGACGATCTTTGTACTGTACCAGTCTCAGAGGATGAAGAATCATAAAGAGGATAAGGTTCTTTCTAACTTTAGAAAGCACTTTGGATTGTAAAGTTCTTAACAGCTTAGATCAGCAATGGCAAATTGTTTATTTTTGTCTTGAGCAAAGCTCAAGTTCTTACAAAACCTTTTTTTAGCCAAAAGATAATGTGGCTGTGCAGATGCTTCAGAGAACAGAAGCAGAAATTTATTATGTAAACATTCAGGCAACTTAAAAATACTTTGTTCTCTAAAGACTCTGGCAGCTGTAACGTCCACATTAATTGCTTTGATATTTTTATTTTTTTATACTATCACTGGATGAAAGCCATAGACACTATGTAATTGCCTAAAAATCATTCCTCTATGGTTTAAAAATTATTCCTTCTTGTTTTCATATACAAGAACCTGAGAGGTGTGTTGAAAAACTGCAAGTATCAATACAGATTTAGTATCAATATAGATTTAACATGGTATATTATGTGTCTACCAATTTACTGGTATCACTGCAGTAGAGGCAACTTAAACTCTATTTAAAGGAAAACTCTAAACGCATGAGATGTATGAAAGTGTACATTAGATGTGTAAGAGTGCACTTGTATTTGTAGCTGCAGATGTTCTATTAGAACATTATTATATGCATGACTATGAATCATGATTACACTACATAGAATTGTGTCTGTATTTCCTCCATAGGGAAAACTGAGACATCTGCAATAGATCACAGAGCTGGAAAGCTGGTCTCTACTTCTATCGGGCTGGGTGAACTAACTTTTAAGGAAGGAATAGGCTCCAGTAGTAGTCTTGTTAGGTCATTCAATCAATGGTGAAGCAGATGTGTTTTCATTAAGAAAGGCCCCATCTCCCCTCATGGCTTAATTTAATCATCCTTCTAGAACCCAAGAAACAAATAATGAAACTGGATGGCATATGCCTGATTTTCAAAGGGGAAAACACTGATAATGGAAAAACACGAGGAGATCTGGAAAACCAAAGAAAATCTAGAAGAAATTTTTAGGCTGAGGATGAGCTGGGTTGTGTCAGCAGACATAGAAAGCATCACAGAGTTGTAGTGGATGAGAAAAATGGCCTCCAGTGTAACTGCGAGCCTTCTTCAGCAGGATGGAGAGAAATCTGTTGGAAGGCTAGAAAATCTCTGTAGGTGATCTCACACTAAAGTATTTATAGATGTTGGTTATTCTGTCCATTTTCTAGCTTAATAAAACTGAGGGACCTCCTTGAGAAGAGTTAAGTAGAGGTAGTCCTTTCTTCATCAAAAAGTAAACTTTTCGTTTTAGAGACAAGCTGGGTCTTTACTCATGTTCATAAGAAAAGGCATAATTACAGAAGGTAAGCACTTTGCCCAAGGTAAGTGGAAGACCTAGGCTAAGTTGTTTTAGGTATTCAAGCTATTGAAGGTTACAGGTAGTCTCGATCAACCGAGGAACAATGTCTTGCACTTGAATTATTATGGATATATTTTTTGCAGCCTAATGTGCCACAATCTGTCATATGAGTGCCTTCACTGTGGCCTTTAACTACAGCTGATTTTAGAAGATCATTGTTTTGTGTACTCCTATTGGGGACTACACAAGAATCCCTCATTGCAGTAATGCTAATTAAACTATTAGAACTATTAGACAGATTTTTCTTCCTTCAATATTCATTCTTACAAATCTAAAGATCTAAAATGACAATTTAGAGTCACTGAGATTCTTTTAAAACCAACAAGCTACAATTAGGCAAATTTCAGATCTCTGAGTCACAAACTGGCTCCTTTGTGTTTGATACTAGACATCGTCTTTTATTCAGGGCTTGATAACTAAATTAGGTGATTAATGAGAAAGGAGTGGAATGGGTATATCAAGGTTTTTCTAGGTGATCTGCCAAGGTTTGCCTCAAGTTTTTTCTATAATATCCCCTCCTTTCTCTCCTAAGAGTACCCAAAACATTGAAATGTGAGAATTAATTAATTCTTGACTGTTCAGTTACTTTAATTAATCTCTTATCAAATTGTTTCTACTTACTTAAAGGCCCATCAATAGCTGCCTGTTGTCTTTTAATGATTGAATGAGGCACGTGTTCTGTGCCATGTTTCTTTGTATACTTTCTCATTAATAGACACACATCTCTAGTAACAATTATGTCTGTCTTCAAATTCGACTACAATTATCTCCCTCTGTGTCTATTCTGTAAAAGGTACTTCAATACTCTGACCTCTTTACACATCCATGTGCAAAGGCCAGTAGCTATTTTGAAAGATGTTTATTGTAACATTTTATTGAAATGGTTCATGTAGTTCATAGCTCATTTAAGAGTTCAGCTCTCACCTTTCACTTTATTCTTCTCAATATCCTAGGATTTTCTCTTCCTTTGAAGAACTAAATTTATTTGAACTTTAGTCCTGTTTGAAATGTTCTTTTGAAGTCATGCTACAATGCATAAAATTAACAAGTATTGGAGCAAGTAATAGGGTTTGGGATTCAGAAGATAGTGTCCTGGTCACCAGTTAACAGTCTTTCTATTTTCACAGTGGCATGATAAACTGTTTAATGTATTGGCAAAGCTTCAGCATGATAGAATCTCATCACATAATACTTTCATAACTGGTCCTTTGAGTAAGAGATGAGTCCTGGAATGAAAGCTGACCGAAACAAATAAGAACCTGATTTAGACTGTGTACCTCACAACCAAGTCTCTAGCCACTTAGCCACTACATGTCTCTAGCTACCGAAGAAGATTCACTTTTCTACCCATCCACTTCTTCCTCTTTCTCAAGATTTGATCTCAGATGAAGCTAAGACAAATTATGCATGAACTAGTAACATAAGATAAAATTAACAGATAAATGTCTGAGTAAAGGCAGATGTCAAATTCTGAAAGGAATAAGAACATATATACACAATATATGCTTTAAAACGGTGGATTAGATAGTCTTCTACTGAAAATACTAGTTTCTGTAAAGCCAGATTTTGTGTGCCTAATTCTCTCTGTCTTGCATAGAGCATTCGTAAATCTGACTTTGGGCTGTGGATTCCATCGGTTAGCAGGAAGACTAAAAGTTTTCTGCAGTAGTCAGCAGTGTGATACTTAAGTCTTTTTATGGATCCAGACTCCCAAAAACCTATGATTAAATTGGTAGGTGAAAAAATAGATGCTGACTCTACTAGAAACTGAGAATAACTGTTGAATTTCAACAGCTACATGACTGTAAAAGGCCTGAACCAATAACTATAAGCAGGTCAAATGTGAACCCTCAAGCTCTCCAAATCTATTAACTTTCAGATCATTTCCTAACACATACACTAAAAAATGACACTCGCTTTTTACCATCTTCACCTCCTACTCATCTTTACCAAGCAGACAAAAAAAAAAGACGGAAGGTAGTTGCTGAATATACTGTTATTTGATGAGCTGAGTGGACCCAGCATAGTAAAAGCATTAACTCATTCTATCTTTACACAAAATTAAAATAAAAGTATTTAAACTGGAGTAGATCTTGAAAACACGCACACACAAAATATGCTTAAGAAACACCGTGTTTGTTTAAGAGAATGAACCTCAGTTTCATTTATTAAACACTTTACCACTACAAGGATAAAATTCCTCCATTGATTATAGAAATTTTATTTTGAGAGTTATTTCTGTTTAAAAAGAGATACAATGGAAAAATAGAATGAGAAAGAGTCAGAAATGCACTTTCTATTTACTCTCTACTGGGGTCACTGTAGGTCAGGTATAACTGCAAGCCTTAAGTAGACATATTGGCTCAATAGGTGCAGGTCTGGGCCCTGGCCTGCTTCCCTGGTCTGGAATACCATCTGGATGAATTTGGCAGGTGTCTTTCCCTTCCTGGTTCTCTTTAGTTTGGTCAGGGGTGAATAATCTGTTTCATCTCGTTGTGTTAGTGCCATATGCTGCAGGATACAATTGATTTCAGTCTTAGGTCAGAAGCCAAAGAGAAAGGAAATGGAGAAAAGGGGGGAAAAATAGGAAATTTAAAGAAGCACACAAGGAAATATATATAGGGAAACAATCTCTGAAATTCTAAAATGAAGTCCTTCCTACTGCAACAGTCATGGCATGAGATTTTTCAAAGCTTGTTGGCATTGAGCCAACAAGCTCAATGAAATCAAGTGCAATGATACTGTCTAAATATTTGCAATGACAAGGAAGCCTTTCAGATGTTTGTAAGGTTACTTCTCTGGAGACCTTGCTATTGATCATCAATGCCTCATGTTAAAAAATACGAGAAGGACCAATGAGATGTTATGATTAAAAAGACAGAATAAAAAAAAAAATACCAATACTTATAGTCTGTTTGCTTTTTCATGACTTATATCCTATCGTTTATAATTTTCAGTCCTCCCAAAGTAGTAGGGTCAGCTTAATTACTTACATACATTCAGACTGATATTTTCAATGTTGCACTTCCATGGTTTTCTTCCCTGGCCTTGAATTGCTAGCAATAAATTGTGATTTTTGTTTCCTACCAACATCTTTCATTTGCTTGCTGTTAAAGACACTATTCAAAAAGACAACATTCATTCTTTTTTACATTTAAAAAAAAAAATCATAACTTCTTACAAAAGACTACTGTAATCCACTTATTTTTGCTACCAAAAAACTGAGAGGTTAGACTAGAGCGAACATTTTATTAACAGTCACAACTCCCAGTCCTATCCAGCCTGTAGGCAGCCTTAACATACATATCATACATGGTCTCCCAGGAAGAACAAAGTGTGCTTCAAGGCAGAGACTGTAGTTGTGACAGTATAGAGCAGACAAATCATAGTATAGACTACCAGATTCCCCTGCGTACTTCGGCTTACACAGCTTGTTAGCATGGGAAAAAATATTTAATTTCCCTGTGAAAAGAATAAAACATGCTAGAAAAAAAAGTAAGGCACTATTATGAAATACACAAATATTTCTCGATATACATGAATCGAAATGAGAGTAGTCACACACGAATGCTATGCTGTATACAAGAGATACAGCAGAGTGACCATCCCCAGGATCCTTGAACACCATGCCCACAACAAACAGTGATCGCAATAGACAGTAATCCCACTGAAACAATGTTATGATTGGTGGTGTCAAATGGTCCTTAAAGGTTCAAACAGTTCATTGGGAAGGAAAATCTTCCAGAACTATAACCAATGTTGCTGCTTTCAGCAATAAACTTTGTCTTTCTAAGAAATTTCTGTTGCATTTACATTTGATTTTTTTTATCTCTCTGCTTTTTAGTGCAGATGAATTTCTCAGCAGGGGTCAGTCACAGTATTGATTTTATAGATATAGATAATACACATATAGATGTATAACCCTCTCAATACAACCACCCCTTTTCTCTTACCAGATTATTACTGTGCTGAAAGCAAGAGGAGGGCAACTACAGTACCTGCATGTAGCAGAAAATTTTCACTTGTCCAAAATAAAAAGCATTTGATAGGGCTTATTTTTCAAAAGTCACTACTTTTTCACGTTAAGTGTTGGATCACAAAAATATAATATCAGCAGAGAAGGAGCTGATGAGATTATGTAGCAGGCCGTGGACAGCAGGAGCTGGAGAAACTCCTTCCTCTGAGGACACTCCATCACAAGACCTATTAATATTTAGCTATATTGATTAGCCTGGCTCTTGCAGCAGAAACAAGAAAGGACTTTTGAGATGATTGTATCAGACCACATTTAGGCCCTTTAATCCTTTTCCCTGCATGTAATCTTGGCTGAGGGAAATATTAACCTATTGGATAAACTGCAGAAAAATTTGTGTAATTCCTTAACTGACATAGCTCCTCCTCATTAACATGTCCTGCCCCCCAAGATCCTTATATTGTGAAGCACATGTTCAATAAAGTATTCCAATTTTCTACCCCATATCTGGGATCGCCTAGTTTTTGACCCCCACTTTTAAGTATTGAATCTATAACCTTAAAGACACTACTTTTTCACCTTTAAGTATTGAATCTATAACCTTATGTGGACTAACATAACACACAAAACACCCATACATACATGGGTAGACTTGAACTCTAAAGATGAACATTTCACTCAGAAATAGTAAGCATTTACTCTCAAACAAAGTCATGTCATACAGGTAAAGATGTCAGCACATAAGATCTCAATTCACAACACATTGTACTTTTTATTCAGAACAGACAATTATATGGGAGTGCTCTGCAGCATATTTCCCTCTTGCCTCTTCAACATAAGAAAAATAGAAAACAATCAGAAAAGGTAGAATTTATTTTTGAAGCAGGGATAACATACTCTTCGTCAGACTTGAGTTCTACTAACAGTTGTTTAGGTAAGTTTTAGGATGGTGCTGTGTGGTATCTACTAGTCTACTAATGGTTTTCCCAAGGCCTTTGTTTTCTACTTGATGTTGATTTCTGTTCCCTTCCACCTGTTTTGTCTGTCTGTGGCCACTGAGCTCTTCAGTCTCTGGAAATGTCATTATAGCTCTATTTCTATAGATATCTCTTGTTCCTACAGACAGATAAGTATCTCCTGAGGAAATTTACAGAATATATCTGAATGTATTCTGGTGTTTAGTCACAGCCTATGCATTGCATTTTTTAATATGCAGATTCTAAAAAAGATTGTAATCAAAATTCTCTATTTGTGCTACCACCTTTTCTATTACCAGTGTTATTTCAGTGTACAAAAATTAAATATATGCTTGTTTTTCAAGCACTTGTTAGTATCACTGATTCCTCCTGGTGGTCCAAGCTGACAGTGACAGAAAATGAAAATATTCTTGAAACTGTAATTTGCCATCATCCTCACTTCCCCTAGAAGACTCTGAAGTTTGATTTTTGATAGAACAAACTTCAGACCTTTCTACCATTTCAGATGAAAAAAAGAAAGAAGGCTGCACCCCCAGATGATAAGTAAAAATGAGTCTATTGGCTGTATGGACATTTGTAGTCACTTTAAGTCTGTGATCATCAGAATACTATGCTACACATTCCGTGTACAAGCTGTTTGTAACAGACATAATATAACTTGAATATAACAGAATATAACAGATATAATATAGATTGAAAATAACTATTATGACCCAGTCAGATGATATTTTCTATAAGAAAGCTAACCATTTGATCCAGATTAAACTCTTTGTTCCCTCTCCCTTTAAAAGAAGTCAAAACTAAATTTGGAAATGCACTTCAGAACTGCTTATGCTCCATTAGATTCTTTAAGTACATTAGTCTCAAAAAATAATTAACACTAAAAAATTCTGATGTAGGTTTATAGTACTATTTCTCTGATAGCAATTCCGGCTGGAGACATTTGTACCTTAACCTTTTCCTACTGATTTAATCCCCCTTCTAATTATCCCAGTATAGCAACTTATGGTCCCAGATTGGGCTGACAAAAAACAAAAACCAAAATATTTATCTTTTTGAGAGGGGTAGGATTGCTCTGAGTCCATTGGCCTGTTCAAACAGACCATGGAATCAGATCAGAAAAAATTTATGTTCAAAAATATCCAAATTTTTTTACTGTTCACATGTGGCATACCAATAACATTGAATTTTAGAAAATTATATGTAAACACAGAGTCAGAACTTTAAAAGCAAAATAGTTAAGTTCACTGGTAAATTTTAGCATCCACTTAGAGGTCAGGGAGTTATCAAAATATTTTGTATAAATATTCTTTTGATAGGGGACAACTCTTTGTCAGCATTTATAACTTGCAATACTGAACCATAAGGAAAAATATTGATAACATTCTCAGGACACACAGAACAGACATATCCTTCTCAATTTTATTAGGACAGAGAAAACTCCCATGTAGAGCAGGACATAGTAATTAACCCCCACTAAGGTACAGTGTCTACCTCTGTAGATCCAAATGCAGATCTAAAGATCGAAGTGAATCCAATAAACAGAATATATTCTTCTTTTTCTCAATTCCACAGGGGTAGAAGTATATGCCCTTTATCAATACTAATTCATACATCCCTGCATAAAGCTAAAGCTGTCTCATACTTCGCTGTTTCTCTGCTAACTTGTAGTTAGTACTATCCTGCGGAACTGATTGCTGTAGGAGTAAAGTGCTGCCCAAAAAGGTAATCCCTGCAGCACAAGTATAAAAGCACTGATGCTTTCAGATTTGTGGTAAAATATCTCCCCTCAAATTTCTTCCGGTTAATGTCTTCACAATGCAATAGTATTGAGATGGAAACTGTGGTGACCAGGAATATTTGCTGTTAGTTGTGTTCATAGTTGATTCCTGCACATACTTCAGGAGTCATCCTGCACTATAAGGATATGTAAACAACATAAGAAGATTTAAACGGAATTAAATATATGTGTTTCTCTTATCTCTCTTTTTTTTTTTCTTTTTTTTTTTAATACCCTCAAGATAATGGAGACTAAGAGCAGATTATTCAGAAAGATAATTCTAAATTGTTTACTGAGTGAGCTCTTGTTGAGCTCGAATACACAATTTAAAGAAAGTAAAAAAATGTATTGACTGGTTTTATTGGTGTGAGGGAGAGGTTACTCATGACAGAGTATACTATCATAACAAATGCTTTTTAAAAAAATCAGCATGTATAATTTCTAGGTGTTCATCATTTATCCTGAACACAGCATCAAAGTAAAAATCTATTCTAAAAAACCTAAAAATTACATGCTCAAAAATATTATCCATTTCCATTTTAAAATATCTGCAACTTCAGAGATAGTTCTAAAGGAATTTTACCATTACGTACTTACTTATGAAGGAGTCTTTCCATCCCTTTCATTTGTCTTTGTGAGCAGGGATCTCTCTCCACATCTGATCTTTCTAAAGGGCTCACTTAGATTACCAGATACTTTGTGATTTAATATGGATTGATCTGCACTAATCCTTTGAAAAATGTTCACTTTTGTTTAGAAACACACGTCTTTGTTAGAAACTTGTCACATACTGCATGTAAGTGTGTGGATGAACAGCCACTGAAGATAGTTACCATTCATCTCTTTATCCCCTTGAATACTTAATTTGCATGTACACACTCCATATCACCACTGAGTTCTTTAATCTCAGGTCTAGTGGATATTAGAAGGAAGCACCTCCAACTAGCCCTAGAACAATGAAATGCTAAGGTTAGCTGAGTGCTCATGAAAGATGAGAGAAAAATTTTCTCTAGAGCAGGACTTAATCCTTGCTGTCTTCTTAATGTATTCTGTTGACTAACTTAGTTCCAGTCTTTCTTATCTTTTTCACAGTGAACTTATCCAATAACTTTAGGTTAAAATTTCCATGGCTATTTCATTCCGATATCTCAGTGCCCTCTCCGCAAAATTCGAGCTTCTTAAGATTTCCATTAATAGTTATAACAACAATTAAACAAACTTCAGAGTTTTATTTATGCAGATATGTGTGGTGGATTGACCTTGGCTGGATGCCAGGTGCCCACCCAGCTGCTCTATCACTCCCCCTCTCAGTTGTAAAGGACAGAAAGTAAGATGGGAAACAATTCATGGGTTGGGATAAGACAGTTTATTAAGGCAAAAGCAAAGCAAAAGCTTGCGTGCACAAGAGCAAAGTGGAAAAAAACCCCAACGTTTATTCTCTACTTCCCATCAGCAGTGATGGCCGGCCACTTTCCCTAGAGGAAGGGCTTCAGCAACACTGCCTTCTTAGCTGGTAGCCATGGGAGACAAAAAATGCCCCTCTTCCTACTCCTTTCCTTAGCTTTCATATCAGAGCTAACATCATATGGTTATGGAATATCCCTTTGTTTAGTTTGGGTCAGCTGGCCTACTTGTGTTCCCTCCCAGAAGGAATGCTACAGTGCTGATGCTGTGCTCAGCAGTAGCCAGAACACTGGTGTGTTATCAACACCCTTTTAGCTACCAATGCGAAGCACACCACTGTGAGGGCTACTGTGGGGAAATGAACTCCAGCTCAACTAGACCCAATACAGTATCTAATCTAATAAAACAACTAAAATTTTTAAAATAAAGTTTATTTGGCTAAAGTCTAATTTCTTTTTGTCTCATTACCTGCATTTTCTCTATGTTGCTGAGAAATGGCATCCTAGCTTTTGTGCAAAATCAATGAGTAATCCTTAATTTTCTGCATACTCCTTTGTAAGATCTCTCACTTTTCTGACACTAGAAGTCTTATTAGCTATTCTGGGAATCCAAGCAAATCTCTTGTCTGTTTTCAGATCTCCCATGTCTAATTATTGCCTCTTCATTTTAACAATGAAGCACCCAATTAAATATATACATACAGTCATGAACTAAGTTTCTATAAGACTCCTTGCTAGTTCTCTGAAACTATTAATTATGCTCCATGTAAATATCAGTATTAGAGCAGAAAATTTTGTTCCTGCAAATGTTAATATGAAAATGCCTGTTTAATTTTTATACTGTTTGTTCGTTTATGAAATGTAGGAAGTATTTATGTTCTAGAAGAAGATAAAACAGACTAGTAGCAGTATATTTCTTCTACACTAGTAGTGTGGCCAAATATTATATGTCTGCTATGCAGAGACATAGATTTGCACTTGTATTTACAGTTTTAATCACTGTACTCTTGCATAGCAACATATTTATTGTTCAGAAATCAGTGTGCTATCTCTATATAAGTTAATGACTTGAAAAATGCTTCAAAGTGTTTCTAAATATATATTTTATAGCTTACATTTTTTATTTATGTTTTATACTTTAGTACAGATTTATAGAGGAACAGTTGTTGAAAAGGTATTTAAAATTGAAAATAAAACCTTTTTTTCCACTTTTTTTTTCTGTTCTGCATTTCAACATCTCTGATATCCAAACAGGGGATGTTCTTTGGATCTCTTGTTACAGAGTTCAATTCTACATCTAGATGAGAAGGTGTCTTGTCATTCACAGATAAAAGTCCCATATTATTTTTCAAATATATCTACCTTTTGTCAGAAGAATATTAAAAAAATGTGTTTCAACATTATGTGATATTTCACATAATCATGTCACATCCACTTTATTGTTCTCCAGAGAGTATACTGGAAACATATTTAAAGATCTAACAATAGATATTGTCTAAATACAAAATGTAGTATATGTAGAGATCTTTCATGGTAAAATGTCCTGTAAAGGACATGGTAGATAGAAGATTGTTTAAGTTGTGATACTAGTTAAAAAACAAAACAAAACAAAACAGCATTTTACATACAGTAGACATATAGTGAACGTCAAGACTTGGTTTGTTTATTTGGGTTTTTTTGGTTAGGTTTTTTGGGGTTTTTTTTTGTTTTGTTTTTTGGTTTTTGGTTTTGGGGTTTTGTTTGTTTCTTTGTTTGTTTCTTTGTTTTTTTCCTTTTTTTTTTTCTTTTTTCTTTTTCTGATTAGGAACATAAATGTGTGTCTCAGATATCTTTCACACATCAGTCTGTTTTACGTTTTCTGTTTTGAAGACACAAATTATGTGAAGGAATCCATTCAAATGGATATGGATGGTAAAGACAGAAGAACAGTGCTACAGCTTTCTAGTGCTACAAAACCAGTAAATATCATTAAGAATTCCCTGTAACCCCAATGATGTGTCAAGAGAGGTAAAAGTGAATGACTAACTAGCAACAATTTTTATGAAATCCCAGAAGACATCTTAAGAACCTAAACGTGACTTCCACAGAATTTGTCTATTTAAAATGAAAGATACAGAAAACTTTTGCTTAATTCACAGAAAATACCTTGACACTGTGTAAGCACTGTCCAGCAATAACTAAAACATCTTTGTGTTATCAACACTATTTCCAGAACAAATCCAAAACATAGACCCATATGGGCGACTATGAAAAAAAATAACTTTATCCTATGCAGAACCAGCATATTTTATCATAGCCTTTTGTGAAGGCAGAGACTGCAGCACCCACTTTGAAAATTTCTTTCCTTGGAGAGGCCTTAAAATTGCACAGAATGACAGAATGGTTGAGGTTGTGAAGGACCTCCTGAGATCAGCTAGCCTAACCTCCTTGCTCAGAGCAGGGTCAGTTAGAGCAAGGTGATGAGTCCAGTCGCTATTTGAATGGAAATTTTGATTGAAAACTCCACTATTTGTCTAAGAAACCTTTTCCCTATGCTTGATCATCCTCAACTAAAAGAAATTCTTTGTTACATTTGAACGGAATTTGAAGTAGGAATTAAGTAATCTGTAGTAGCTCAACCACTAGAAGATATTGGGTTGTATGTAGTTTCAGTATGCTTCAGTCTTCTCTGAGCAGGATTGAGATACTGACCCTGTCTATGATCTAAACTTGTCCAACTGCCCCCTCCCCTGTGACTATGACTGACTTGCCTAAACTATCTGTACTCTATTTTTCACCTTCAGATGGTATCTTTTATTACCTTCATGATTTCCACATTACTCAATTTTAATTTTGGGTTCTCATGTGGCTTTTGTTTTTGTGGTGTTGGTGGGGGGGGTTGTTTGATTAAATTTTTGTTTTTCAAGAAGTAGATCAGGGGAATGGAGGATAACTCATGACATTTTCAACTTTAATGTCAGCTTTCAATCTATTGTTAAGCCTTTTCTAATTGAGAATTTGGTTCTTCTGACTTCTGCATGAGGCATGTGGGATTTCAGGACATTTAAAATAATAGCTTAGATTGCAATGTTATTGTTGTTATTATTTTAAATGTATTGTTAGCCTGCATACTGCATGGATATTCATTAATAATTCCAGAAAAATTAAATTTTTAGTTTGATTTCTGCATTTGAGTTGCCTTTTGCAACCGGACTTGTCTATCTCGCATTGGCCTCTTTGACCACCAGCGTGCTTGTAGCAAATGTGGGTAGAGTCCTTCCCAAGTCTTCATTCGCGAAGCCTAGCCATGATGATGTATGTTACTTTCACTTTTCAAAAGATTCTTAAAAAAACAAAAACAAAAACAAAACCAAGAAGAACCAAGAAAATTTGCCCTACCAATGACATAATACCAGAGCTATTAGTCTTTACCATTTATACAAAATTTCTACAGTTCTTATTTTTACCTGTTTGTTTAATTTTGATTTTCTAGTTTTACAACACATACCCCAAAATCCCTCTTTAATTTCCCATCCAAAGCAGATGACTGGGTTTTCCCCTTGAACCTGTATCTCTTCACTGGTAGCAGAAATTGTTGATGAGAAATTCTTTTCTACAACTAATATATAGACATTTCATTTACAGGTATTACCTCACTACATTGCATACTGTGAAAAATGGTAGAATTGTATCATCTTGCCAATGTCTCCTTGCCATTTTTTGTAAATGCCCAGGTCAGTGCCCTGTGGATAGTGGTATTATCTCTTTCCAACCAGTAGGATATTCCAAAACTGCACAGCGGCTTTTGCCTCAGTTTTCTTGTCTGCACATTAATGCTAAAATGCTTTTCCTAGCACCTAAAGATATTGAAACAGTAATTATTCAACTATTATTGTAAAGTATTATATACTCTAAATGTCAAGTATTGCTAAGGATTATTAACTATCCACAGTTCAAAAGTTTGATTAACAAATCTCTAAAGGTCCTATTAATTTGCCTGTTTCAGTGTTACTGAATCATAAAACTGTCTTAACCATGCATCAAAAATTGTTTAGAGAGTAGATTCCCAAAATGAATAGGCTTTTTATCATATTGAGAAATTAATGCAATTTGCTTTTAAAACCTGGAAGTTGGCCAAATCTTCAAAAATCTAACTATCCAGATTTGGCTAATCTATATATAATATAGAAATAATCTGATTAAATCTCCTAAATGGATTATAGAGAAGAATCTATTTGCTGGTGCAAGGTCCTGTTTAAGCATTTTATTCTACTTTATCCTCACGTCAAATATTATCCCACTTCAAAGATCTTTGTTGGTTGCCAATGTTGACTACAGTCATTCACTGCCAATCACCAGTCTGCTAGCACTGCAATCAGTGAAAACAAGAGACGGCAATGACTTGAAAGCATCATTTATACATTAATAAGAGTATGAAAACAATAATAATCAGATGCATGTGGAAAATGTTAATTGCTTACAGTGGCTTTGATATATGTCCATAATTTCTGTTTGAAATCTCAGACTGCATTGCAACAAAATGTGGTTTAGGATTCAAAATACCTGTCACCCCTTCAATAGTTTGGCTTATGATCTATATCACTTGCTGTAGTCTGAGCACATTTTATAAAGACAGAATAGTTTTTCAATAACATTTCAAAGTAACTTTGCAAAATGCCTCAAAAATGAAGAAAAGACAAAGGTCTAGTAATTTGGTCTAGGTTGAAAGATCTGAGGAAATGCAAAGAGAGACAGAAAACCAACTTCAGTGGACAGACTTTTTGTGGATAGGGAAAATAGTATGGGGAAAACTAAATAGAAAGAAAAGGTCCAACCAACATCTTCAGTGTTTCTCTTTGCTAATTAGTTTAACTTTCCACAGAGTTGTGAGAATTAACACAATTTTAAGGGACACACAAATAAATAGTTTTTTTTATTCTGGTATTTGTTTCTTTAAAATCAAAAGAAAGACTCCATTAAATTAAAGGACAAAAGGGCATTAGTATCCTCTCAAGAGGATGAAGATTAGAGGTTTAGTCTATCATTCATTAGCAATTAACCTAAGGGCTAAATAATAATGGTAGGAAGCAAATATGTTATTTTCAATTTTGAAATAGCTATATGATGACAGACCGAATTGCATTTGTGATTATTTTCACTGCAGTTATAAGTTTGGGGATAAGATAGTTGTGTATGGGCAGATCTTTATTGGACACACATAGCAATATGGTAGCATTGAAAAATGCATCTGTCCATTATTTTAGGTTTTAATGCCATTAAATATTTGCATAATTTACATTGTTTTAGCACTCAGAATTCTCAACAGATACTTGTTTCTTTTAAGTTAGACTCCTTGATAGGATAGAGTATAACTGTCCTTGTCTTAAAAAGATGACATTCAATGAAAATTGAGAGAGGATATGGAGAAAGATACTTCATTACATTCTTTGTACATGAAAAAAATGGGAAAATTGAGATTGTCTGTACTTTAAAGTTTTTCTGCTTTAACTGTTACAGCAAGCACTGATAACAGATGGTAGAAATATTTATTTTAGCTTACTGTGATCTTGGTATCTAAAGAAACAATGTCTGGCATCATAGAAATGCTCCCCATCAACTCATCAATTCATTGTGGGAATTAATATAGTTTTTGAGGTTTTGTTGTTTGTGGGTTTTTGTGGGTTTGTTTTTGAGTGTTTTTTTGCTTTTTCCTATGAAGACTCTTGTGACTTGGTTTAGCCCAGAGGTTCCAATATTAGGGATCATGACCAAAACCAGGATCCCAACAGTCAGGATTGATGACAAGTCTGGAAGAAATCTGACTGTTGTTCACTGTAGTATGCATGTTCTTTAAAATTAAGATTCAGAGACCATACCATCTGTGCTCACAGAGAGACAAATATGAGGCATGGATATTTTGATTAGCTCAGTTGGTTAGAACATGGTGCTAATAACAACAAGGGCATGAGTTCGATCCCCATAAAGACCATCCACTTAAAAGTTGGACTCAATGATCCTTGTGAGTCCCTTCCAACTCAGAATATTCTGTGACTCTGTGAATCTTATTTTCTTGTTTTAAACATAATCCAAGTGTTTAGATAAAGAGCTATCAGATAGATCAGTAAAGATCTATTGTGGTTTTAATTAATATGACATTTTAATCTGCATTAATGTCAAGAATAGAAAAATCATAAGTTACATTTGTGTAAAAATGTTTAGAGATATAACTGCATGTTTATAGTCTTCTTCTCTGGAAATGTTCAAAACCCACCTGGACATGATCCTGTGCAACTTGCTCTAGGTGAACCTGCTTTAGCAGGAATATTGGACTAGATGATCTCCAGAGGTCCCTTCTGACCCCTTTCAAACTATGAGTCTATGATTCATTAAGTACAGTTACTGAAAAAAAGCTAACAAATTCTGTGCTTTACATGTTTTATGTTCAGAAGAGTTTAAAGGGTAAACAAGGTAATATTTTTACAAAGTGCCTATAGTACACCACAAAATGAATCCTTCAAATTTCTGTAATGTGCCTTTATACACAAAGGGCAGTTACTTATCCCACTGTTGTTGAACTAGATTTAAACATAGTTCTTCTATAAACAGCAGCCAGACTCCCATAAGTCTTTGAGGTTTCTTACAAAACAGCAACTGCATTTCTGTGTTATGCTAAGACTGCCCAAAACCAGGTAACCAAGTGAACGGCAATGCTACAGAATAAAAGTGAAATTAAGATGGAATAGAAAAAAAAAGAAAAAACAGTATTCCAGCATTTTATCTCAATATGCAATTTTATCTCAATATGCAATTTGTCTTCTGACTACCCTTGAGAGAAAGTATGTCAAGAAACACCCTGAAGACAATGACAATAACAGCAAAAGTGGTTGCATTAATTTATGGCTCTGAGGACAATGAAATATTTAATGAATTTCTTAGCTTTCTTTCTGAAAATAATGTTTCAGCAGGGGATTGATAGTTGACAGCTGTGTTCACTGATAGGTAACTGTTTCAAGTTTCTGGAGAAAGATGTTCTTCTTCACTGGACTTGTCTCCGCTTTGTAATTTTTTTTCTCTCCTTAGAGCCAACATAGCTATTGTTACATTTAAAATATTTCTATCATGTATTTCTTCTTGGAAATAATTAATCTTTTCTTTGCACTATTTGGCTGATAACATGTCATAATGTAGGCTGCCAAGTGCCAAATGACTCTCAGATTCATTCAAGCATTCAAAGCAAGAAAAACCATTCATCTAGATAAGATCTTATCTGACAAGTCAAGCTCAAGAAACCTCAGTATAATTATATGGTGTTAATGAAGGCCATGTATACAGGCAATTCTCAATATTAACCTCTGTGTTAGTCTATCAACAGTCATGTGAAACAGTCATTTTAAGTTAAAATATGTAGGTAGATTTTTTCAAACAACTCAACAACTCTCTGCCACGGAAACACTTTATATGAGAAACTTTCAGCTTTTGCAAAAGCTCACTAAGCCATGCTTTCCACTGACATATCCCTATTCTATTACTATTAACCCATTCTTCTGGAGAGGTGTTTGTTTAAAAAACAATGAACAGACATTTTTTATTATACAATGACTACTGCTTGATACAGCATAGTAATAAAGGATTTATTATCATTTGTATTTTTCAAAAATCTGAATTTAGAAAAGGTGTAAGGTTGCTCTTTAACAATTGCTGCCATTAACAGTTGGAAAATATTCTTAATGGCAAGCGTAGGAATGTGTGATTATTCTATATTATTATATTGTTTATTGCTTGATCTCAAATTTATGGAAAGTATATTTATTTATACATTAAGTGTCTATATTACTTATTTTTTTTTTAAACCCTAGGACTAGTCAAAAAATCAATCAAGTGGTGCTGGTTTGCTTGTTTTGGAAAAGACTGAATTAAGAAAAATGAAATATTCAAAAATAATTCTTGCATTGCAAGGAATTCAGAAAAAAAATTTTCATGTGTAGACCTCCACTTGCTGAAAAACAGACCTTTTCTCCAGAATGTCCAATAATATATAATTTAAAGATTTCAGATAAGAGCTGATAGAATTGAGTTCAATCTGTACAAGGCATTTGATGTCACAATACGTGAATTTCCTGTTAACAAACTTTTAGTTACAGTTACTAAAAGTATGTTTCTTTTTCCCTAACTTTTTTGGGTTTGTTCCCAGAGTTCACAGTTTTGCTCAAAAAAACCTAACCATTTTTCCCTAACAAAATGATCACTTAGAATACTTTCATCTGTTTTGGGGTTTGGGTTTGTTTATTATTTCTTTGTTACTGAAGAACCATTTAAAAATAATTTATGGTTTTCTGTAAGAGTAAGATTCTGTTTTCTTAAACTGCATTAGAACATAGAATTGGCAGCGGACAATTGCAGAGTATCTGGAGGAAACTTTAGGAGTCTTCATGAAACCATATGGAAAAAAGAGTTAAAGTTGTAAAACTTCACAAAATGGCATCAAGAAATACTGCACTGTAATTGCAAATAACGACAATTAGTATTGTAAATATATTTATGTATGTAGATAGATAGATAGAGAGAGATCAACTAATCACCTTTTACCAAAATGAAATATATAAACAGAAAACATTAATAGACAGTATCTACCAATTAGACAAGGGTTTATAGACTTTAGCCATGAAAATAGTTTGGTCCCAGCCCTCTACAGAAAGCATTCCAATGTTTATACAAAGCAGTACAAAAATTCATCCTCTGTCATAAGCAGATAAACAGGGTATGGGTCTTCTTCTGTCCTCCATGGCACCTTGTGATATTATTTTTCTGTATGTAGGCCAAGACCTGAGCAGGACAGCAAAGGAAGCAGAGGTCTCATGGAGGGGTCATCCCAGTGTACCTAAACAGGCTGCTCAGAGAAGGTGGCAATAGCCAGTTTCAACAAGCCCAAACTGACAAGCAAGCCCAAATTGGTTAAAGCAGGGCAATAATTAAAGCAGCCAGTCAAGTTAGCAGGTCAGCATTAGCAAGACACATAGCCAGGCACAGCTGCACCTGCAATACGGATCAGGTAAGAGCAAGGCTGAGAACATAAATCCAATTCTGAAGCAAAGGATGGGGGAATGCAACTAATGCTTCTCACTCAGCTCTTCTCCCAGCAGTCTGACCTTAGGTTCCAGAAGCACAATAGTGGAGTTGGTCTTGAGTACAGACAGTCAAAATCCTAGGCAGTGAATGAGATTGGCAGTCTGTTGGTAATTTTCAGTACCTGAAAAGTGAATTCAAAGTCCCTTTTTTTTTAAATAACAAAACTTTTTTTCTTGTTGTGTAGTTGGTTATTTTCTCTCCAAAAGTTATAGGGTTTATTCAGTTTTTCTTTTAAAACAACACCTCTTTAGTCTCTAGGCTTTTCATTTTTCAACAGATACATATCATAATCCCATCTTTCTTTTTTTTCCATATTGGAGAATCCTAGTTTATTCAATCCCACTTCACATGTAAACTCTTCCATATCTTGTGTTTTCTCCCTGCACTATTTTTGTTTGACTGTATCCTTTTTTTTGAAGCAGGAAAGTTGTATTATAATTGGTAGACAAAATGTGAATCCACTTAGATTTATGCAGTGAGGCAATTTTGACTTCTGTTTTGTTCTTTTCCTAAAGATTCTAATTGTATTTTTAGTCTCTGCTCACCTTCAAGCTGATATGTTTTGGGTTGAATTTTTTTTAGTAAAAGGATATAAAATTAACTACAAATAATTGTATACATGCAATTTCTGTTGTTCTTCCTCAGATGTATTTTTTCACCTGTCAGCACAGAATTTTGTTTGCCATAATATTTAACAGACACTTAGCAGAGCAAGACCCATCCACAGCTCTTTTTAGACAGACTTATTTTGTTATAACTCTCAGTAATAGCACATCATCAGTAAGCTTTAGCACCTAACTATTCATCCTCTGAATATATTGACCAGCACAAATCTTCTCAGAAATTACTCTGAAATGTCACTATTTATTTTCCTATGCTTGAACCCAGCAGACTGAGTGACATATCTAGTCTTTTTTTGCCTCTTTTATGCAGTCATTAATCCATCTGTACAACCTCCTTTTGTTACTATATGACAGAGTAGTGACTTTTTCAAGAATTTTTGCAGAAAGCTTTCTGGAATTCCATATACAGCAAATAATCTGATAACAACAAGGCATATGTTATTTAATTTCATTAATGAAATTTAATAGATATAGCAGTCATTACTTATACATGAAAAAAATTTGCTCCAGTATTTCATATCTAAGTGTTCCAAGATGCTGATAGCACAGCCTTACTGTTAGACAATTCTATCTGGGTACAGGATTTCTATACAAACAAATTTTATTTAATTGTCAGTAGTTATTTTGCTCTGTGTATTTCTTGTCTTCCTTTTAACATATAGTGCCACTCCTCCACATATACAACTTCTTATACCTTTCCTGATGAAAATTGTCTGCTTGCATCCAAGATATGGTGCTGCTGTGGTTATCTGACCTCCATCATATTCTTCAGTCCTTAATAGGAAAATACTCTTATTTAAAGTCATAATTTTCATGTTGGCTAGCTAATTCTTTAAATTTCTATAATCCATATAGAATCACTTATATATTTGTCCCTGTTCTGGTTGTCAGTTTTTTATGGGCTTTGCTTCAATAAAATCTTATATATAGGGATTGATCCTATCTATTACCATCCTCAGTGTTACTGACTTCTGTTCTGTCAGGGTTTGTAATACTGCAGAGATTTTATTACTTCACTCTTGTACACCTATTGTATTTTCCTCAGTCTTTAGTTTAAAACTTGCCCATAAACTTTATTTTAGGTTTGAGTTCTATTTGCTTTAGATGGAACTCATCCATCCTTTATACATTATTTCAAAGGTTTCCCCAGTTCCTAATAATTTGAAATTTCAGCTCTCTAGTTGGTTGCAAATGTGGTATAAGGAACATTACAAATAGCAAAGTGTGAGTTTACTTTGCCCTTTAGAAATATTTTCACACATTTCTCCCTGTATTATTCATCTGCCCAGGTATGATTTCCCTGCCAGGACTCACTTGCAGGCAAATGTCTTGTAGTATTTGGCATTTACAATGACATACTCTCTGGCATCATCAGATGAGCACACCTAAGGGTGGACAATTTAATAATTTATTTACTGTGGCATCTTTTCTGGATACCAGCTGGAATCCTGTTCTACAAAGGGATCTATGCAACATATGTTGTAATTTTCCAGCTGAGGAAAAAAAGAACATTCCAACCATTGGATATCTTTCCCCATAGGTACTAGGGCATAAGATAAACATATTACTGATTGCAAAAGTACTGAGAAATAGGAATTCAGCTGCTACCCTTCTGCTAGTCTTTGGCTTTATTAATAGGCTGTTATTCTGTTATGAATGTGGGTATGAGGTGAGGAAGCACAGGAGAATAAACAAAGTACATCTGCTTATATAGGCTTACAGCTTTGTATTTATACAAATCTGTGTGAAATTTCTAAATCTGCTACAAATATTTTCAGAATGGTAGATTAATGAAAATATAATTGGATTTTTTTTTGTTTTAAGCAGCATTTTTTAAAGTATTTATTGCATATATCGTTTTAAGTATCATACTTAAATGAATGCTCACCCTTTCCCCCTTGCTCAGAGGGGTGGCATATCTATATTTTAAGAGTTGTATGCATACAACACGTTCATGTCGCCATATTATTTGTCAGTATGATCCTGATGTTTAATATTTCTGTTTGAATCAAGAGAATAGACACCTACAGATAAATTGAACTGTCTAATGATATTTGACTACACTACCCTAGGCTGTCATGGACATGGTATGTCATAATAGCCATCACAGTTGACATAGAACATACAGAAGGTTCAAGTCCCAGTGCATCAGCTGGACAGTGGATGTCACAGGTCACCTGAAATAGCACCAGATGCCTATGTTGAGGGAACAAAGTCAAGTCTTTAGAATTTGTTACACCAGTTAAATCTCCACGGACTATAATGACTTAGACAGTTAGACAAACGCTTTGACTGAAAATGTTCATGCTCTAGATGTGAATACCATTCTTGCAATCACATAAGTATTATAATACTCTAGGTTTTCTTTTCTCTCCCCTCCCCCGCATAATTCATGTTTATAGAGAAATAATATGATCTGAGCTTGATTTAATGTCAAGCATTCTAGTAAATTTTTTCTTTTCCTTGGTAGCAAAGATAATATCTTTCTTTATAGTTTGGATTTTTTTTTTACACTGTATTTAACATTGAACAATCTGAATATAATTCAGAAAAATTAGAAAGAGGAATTTTGCCTTATATCTTCTATGGTGATGTGAAAGTTCTCCCTCAGTTTGGGGGTTTTTTATGTTAATTAATGCATTTGATCAACCACTGCGTAGAATTAATTACATTTTTTGTAGAACATATTTTATCATAGCAAAATTTCTTCCTCCTGCATTATAGATTTTTTCAAAAGACTGTATGAATGAGAATGACAGTCATAGAGTTGTAGCATAGGACTTTTCCAGAGAAAAAGACCTATATTCTTACCTATTTGATTTCACTATTGGTAATGTCTTTTACTTGATAATTCACATAATTTCTTCAAACACTCACAAAAAGTGATATGACAGTGAAGCTTTTAGTAAATCCATGTTACAATCATTCTATAAGGTAGAGGATCTTCAGGACATACAAATCATATATTTTGAGGTGATTTCAGCATGTTGTTCAAGAAATAAAGCCTTGAATTAAGGATTATATATATCAAAAAAGCCCAATTAATTAATTTTCTGATGGAAATAATATGAAGCTTAAAAAACTTATTATCAGAAATAGATTATGGGATAAGAAGAACGTGTTCATAACAACTGTTATGTGTTCTAAGTTTAAAATGGTAGGGGAGAAATGCTGTAAATGAATTCAAAGGTTGCTGGCTTTCATGTAAATTTGTCAATCATTATGATTGCCTTGAGTCTACTTATCTTTTAAAGATTGCTGCTAAAGCTGTTTTGTTTTTTTTCTTTTTTTTTTTTTTCCTTTTTTTTTCCTTTTTTGTAGCATTGTCAAGATAGATAAACTGAGAGGTCAATACTTACTGGAGAAGAATTCCTCTTTTCCCGAAAGACAGAAAAAAAAATTGTCTTCTCCATTATTGTAAAATGAACAAATTTACAGTCCAATGAACCCATAAAGGAACATAAGTTCAACCAATGAAATGCTACTACACCTTTCTTTTGGTGTTTTCTCTAAATTCCAGTTAGTATTTCAGCTGAATCCCAGCTTATTCTATCTCTTTCCATGTCCTACCGAGGCCTTGCAAAGATGCCAAAAAATCACATGTACGTAAATAAAAAAACAAATCTAAAATGTTCCTTCTTTGTTGTAGCCTTTTGTTCTGTGATTTTTTACTTCCTCTTTCCCCAGGTAATAATGATGTGGTTCATTTAGTGTTTTCATGTTTTTAAAGCTCAATTTCCTTGAAGGCTGCTGGCAACAGTTCCCTTTCTTTTCTGTGTTCCCAGCCAAAGCTCCTTTTATCTCTCACCCAGCAAGCTGCAGTCACTATTTTGCAATTCATTGATTGCTGCTAAGTGGATCTCAAATCCCAGCTATCCCATAGCTGGGTAAAGAAGAAGAATGAGTAACCATCCACCAGAAATGCACTCTACCAGCTCATATGACAAAGCAACATGAGACTTAGACCTCAGTAGCTGTTCCTCACTTCAAACTCCAGACCACATTTTTGGCCTTTGGGTTTGAAGAGGCTGAGGAGTACGGGAATCAGAGCCAAGTGGTCAAAGTCTTGGAGAGCTGAGATGCAGCTGTGATGTTGATATGTATAACAGAGAAGAACAGAAAAGACATCAAGAAGACATTGCAGTGAAACATCTCTTTTCCCCTAACACTACTGGATACAGAGAAAATTTTTATGAAAGGAATTCAATTTACAGCATCCTTTAGTTTTTCCATGGGTTTGGTGATATATCATTTTCTTGAAAACTTTTAGAGAAGCAAATACCACCCCCCACCCTCAAAAAAAAGCTTTAAATAATTGATTATTTTTTTTCTCTAGGAAAGTATCGTCCTTTTACTCTATTCAAGGAAAACTTAGAAGATAGTTGTTTTGTTGTTCGGGTTTGTTTTTTTTTTTTCCTCAGTCAAAACAACAGAAAAAAACGCCTTTCATTTTTGACTGGAAAAAAAAATCTGTGTTCCCCACACAATGACAAGAAGTTTGAATTTCAGTTTGTATACTGTGAACATTGTGAATTCATACTATTTTTTTCTTTCCTTATTAAATTAGCCCTCAGATACTCTGGTCACAGGCTATTTATGTAATGAATACTTATTCAGAAACCTTTTTTCCCAAAACTTCAATTTGCATATCAATATATTATTTATTTTATAATAAAGGTAATTTTGTATTATTTCCATTTTCAAAATGCTTATTTTATTTAGGTTCATGGATTTAATTGCTATAGTAGGATTTTTTTTTAATAACAAATTATACCAAGTGAGCAGATGTAAGTTAGTTTTCATTCAACACTTCTTTAAGCACACAGGTGCTTCTCTACAGAAGAGCTAATAAATCATGCTGAAAAACAGCAATTTGAGTCACTATTTTTGTGTTGTCACAGAAAGGGCTTAATTTTAAGATGTCATGGTCTACCAGCTACTTATTGTCACCTCTCAGCTGGATGTTATCACCTCACATAACGTCCAGGTGGTTTCAGTATAATGCTCTACAGTGTCATGTAAAGCCTCTGAACAGACTTTAAGAGGATCAACCTGCCATTTGTTACTTGAAACAAAGGCCATAGGAACTTGCTTTGTAGAGAAGATATTCTGAAACATGAGAGAGAGAAAATAAAAGCACTTCAGTACTTGGGAACAAAACCAAAAAATCTTCCGTATCTTTATAATTTTTTGCTTCTTGCAAAAGCAAGTAGACACTAAATCTGGTCCAGAGACTCACTACTGAGAAAGAAAGTGATTTTTACCTCCTTAAAATTTTTATATAAGTAAACTTATGTATGATTTATATAAACTTTGCTGTACATGTTTGCTTTTATACTATAGAAAGTGAAAAATATATATATATAGTATAATGCAAGTGCTCAAGAAAAACATTTTGTCACTTGTAGGTGGAAAATTAAAATACTATCTTTCAGACATGTTATGCTCTTGAAATTCTGTATGACAAGAAGGTTGTATTAATCTAGGAAGGACTAAGCAGGAGGAAAAAATGTTTTGACCCCTTATGGATTTTTCATAGCTATGCTATGATTTTAGATTCTGCTCCTGTAACTTTGTACTTTTACTAACATTTTAATCAACAGCAGAACGGAACAATTATTTATTTGTGATCAATATCCAGCACAACCAGAGAATTGATGGCATGACACACAGAGCTCAGGGTCCTCTTGTGCCTTTTATTAGCATTGTGCCTACTAGTTTGTTGCTACTGACACACTAACTGATCTGCCAGGTACTAGCTTACTCTTGTCGCTAAAGCCTTATACCTGTTTGTTTTTTTTTTTTTTTAAGTCGGGCCCTTTCACCTTTTTTAATAAGCCTTTTTTTTATCACATTTGTACATTACTTACAGACACTCTATGTCAACCAGTGAAGTTTTGTTTTAGCACGGTGGAGAGTATGGGAATCCCTCAGGTTTCAGAATGGTGGAGCAGAACTTTCTTCTTTCCTTCCCCTTTCTACCAAAGTCAGGAATCATATATTTAGAAGAAGAGAGGTAGAAAAGCCAAATGAGGAACTGGACGTTCTCCGTCATTGCTTTTCTACAAATTATTAATCTTGGGACATTTAAGCTCAGTGTCTTCTATGGGAAGCCTATTCCCACTTTACGTTCTATTTCTTCTTCATACAAGGTTTCTTTAGGCAGCATCCTGATGTTCTGCTCAGTTGGCTTGATTTTAGTCAAGGTAGCCTTATGTCAGATTTCTAGATTAAGTGAAGGCAGAGTTTGGTACTACAAAGTAATTTTGGTGAAGTACTTCAGACAGATGTCTTTCCACATTTGTATGCTGGAGAATTACAGAATCACAAAATATTCTTAGTTGGAAGGGATCCACAACAATCATCAAGTCCAACTCAGCCCTGCACAGGACACCCCCAAGAGTCACACCATGTGCCTGAGATCATTGTCCAAATGCTTCTTGAACTCTGCAAGGCTTGGTGTTGTGACTACTTCTCTTTGGAGCCTGTTCCAGCAACCAACTACCCTCTGCTTGAAGAACCTTTTTCTAATATCCAACCTAAACCTCCCCTGGCACAACTTCAGACCATTCCCTTAGGTTCTGTCTCTGGTCACCACAGAGAAGAGATCAGTGCCTGCCTCTCCTCTTGCCCTCATGAGGAAGTTGTAGACTTCCTAGTCCAAAGAATCTAATTGTCTTTCTATTGGAACTGTTTTGGCGTGCACTTTGTGCTGATGGCTGGCTAGCTAGCTGGTCTGGCAAATCACAGATTTGGTTGAGATTACAGAAAGTAGACCTTTAATTCCATTTGTCCTAATGAAAATGTTGACTTTGATGTTAGCATTGGATTTATGTTAATTGGGTATCCCTTGATGTTGCCAACTTTGTGTTCCAATGTTTATTTTTACCTTCTATTTACTTCTGAATTACCAGACCTATGTTTTAAAACAGAAGTAGATTTCTACTGGTTGGAGAGACACTAAAAATGTTAAATGTTAAATAAAGACAGTGCTAGGACAGCTGGCCTAAACTGACCACATGCATATGTTATCCTATGTCATAGGAACCATGGTCACTCCACACCATATGACACCACACTCAGCAATAAAGACCACAAAGAAAGAAGGAAGAAGAGAGTTCATTTGACTTCCTAAGTGACCATTAGGTATTCTGAGACCCTGCCTTCTAGGAACTGGCTGGACACATGCATGCTCATGGGAAGTAGTGAATTAATTCCTGTGTTTTGCTTACACATGCATCTTTTGCTTTCCTTGTTAAACTTTCATTATTTCGGTCCACAAGTCTTCTCACCTTCCTTACATTTTCTCCACATCTTGTGGGAGAGGAAAGTGAGAGATGGCAAGGTGAATATTCAGCAAATGGCCAGATTCAACTCATTACCCTAGCTCCAGAAACTCCTTTGCACATGCATATTTTCTCCAGCTACTGTATTCACAGGACCCTGTGACTGGAGGTGCTGACACTCAGAACTTGTCCACTCATGTGCATCAAATAGAGTCCCTCAGCAAGAAAACAAGTTAGAAATGGAGTTTAATAAGAAGACAGGACAGACTGCATTGATCCCATGAAGACAAGTTTACTGACTTACACATTATTTCCATGTGACAAAACATTTCTCCCTCCTCATCCCCCTATTTTCAATGCTTATTCCTCCCCAGACTGACTGAATCAACCCTTTTTCCTGCCTTTGTCTTCTTCTCTAAACATCACATAAGAAGTCCTGTGTGATCCCAAAATGCTCTTCCCCTGTATTCCAGAATGTGACCCATACTTCTAGGCAGTGACCTCCCTCAGTCTGAATGGTCCTCTGTTTGCATGTATTGATGGATTTCACAGTGGACACTGGGCTTGAGTGTCTTCTGAGGTAGCCCTGGGAAGAGCCCAGACAGACTATCTGTTCCTTTGAGTCTTTAATTTGGATTTCCCACATCTGCCATTGAGCACTTGTGATCCTCTGTAGAAGTAGGTTTTTTTTGATTGGCTGATGGTTCCTGTGATGGGCCTGGGAGTAGCCTGGCAAAGTATTTCTCAGGTTGCCACCTGTAATTGTCTCTCTCAGTGGGTGTACAGATGAGGTTTTATCACATAGCCTAACACATTCCAATTGCAGCAAATGAATTCAGTCTTTTGGGGTTCATTCCTTGTTATTGTCCCTAGGGCACTCTTTCTATTATAATACAATTAAGGAAGATGAGTTTCAGGGGCCTTTATCAACATCAAAGCCAAAAACGAACTATTAGATTAAGTAACGCAGACCCTGCCCAAAGCAGCACCTGAGTGAATTGAAAACTACTGCCAATCCTCTTAACTAAATATGATCAATTGGAAAGGGAGTGTTCCACCGTCTCCACTGGAATACATTTCCTCCTGGATTACTGTTCAATTAATTAACCTGCCAGATATTACTTACCCTTTGGGCTGTAAAATCTGTGTTTATTTTATTATTATTTTGCACTGAAGTGGATCATGCACATAGTATAATACATAGCATCTGTACAAGATCATTATGTATGCTGTTACATAATCCGATGTATGCAGTTACATAATCCACGTATTACAGACTCAAGCTTGATCACCATAACTGGTCTACTCTGGCCTCCAATCGGGAGGCCTGGAGAAACACCATCTATAGCGCAGCTGTCTCCTTTGAGAACACGCGCAGGATCACTCTCGAGGAGAAAAGGCAACACAGAAAGAACTGTGTTCTGCAGAATATACCATCTAAGGAGTCTTTCTACTGTGCCTTTTGCAATCGGATATGTCTGTCTCGTATTGGCCTCATAAGTCACCAACGTGCCTGTAACAAATGTGGATAGAGCCTTCCCAAATCTTCATTCGCGAAGCCCAGCCATGAACAGACTCAAGCACATGTACAAATACAAGCGCTAAAATTTTTAAAATAATATCCCACAGTTTTTCAGGAATTTCTAGATGATGTTGGCTAGAGATATAGGAAAGCATTTTATCTGAGAGGTTTTGATTTATTTTTTTTTTACACAATCATGTGAAATGCAGATTTAGGCTGTACACACATAAACAGAAATCTCTCCTAGCAATAAGAATAGTGAAGAAGTCAAATAGATCATCTAAACTCAGTGTCTGATCCACATCACTGGAAGTTTTGGGAACCGATTGATAAAAACAACTGTCCAGAACAACACTGGCACAGTTGCTACTGGCTTTGGACAGAAATAAGGCAGTCAACCTGTCAAGACCTATTCCCATCTTTTTGTCAGAAAATAGTATTTCTACGATCTTCACTGTTGTAACATCATTTCACCAAATAGTGACAGTAAGAAGATATTGGAAATTGACACCTTAAATTCTTTAAGAGGAAACAACACTGCTGTTCAAATAGATCTTGAGATTTATTTCCGCATGAAGTGGCAAATAAGCTAGATGGTCCTAGAAGGAATTAATTTGCCTCAAATATCTCAATTCATCAACTGAGTGTTTGTCCCCAAATGGAATTCCACAACTGAATTCAAATAATGAGAAAAACTAGATAATACTGTTGTGTAGATACATTTTCCTCTTTTTGTAGGATGTCTCTCCAAAGAACTAAGAGATCACAACTCCTACACCATCCTAATCTGATGATGTTTACACTCAATAATAGTAAGAGAAGAACCAAAATAACCTAAAAGACAATACTTCTACTCCCATGTTTAACTTTTCTGTTAGAACATTCCCTGATGATTAACACAGCTATTCTCAAGTTACAGTTTATAAATTTGTGGAAATGCCTCTGTTTGTTGTTGGGTCACCCTTTAGGTATATATTGCTGACACTGTTGGCAAGTCTGAAGGTGTGGAAGAGGACATGCATGTATGTAGTGCTATTTATTAATATGAGTTAAACAGAACTTTCACAAATGTTAAATAGTTACCAAAATATATTGGTGTCTGAAAGTTAATATTAATACTGATGATTTTTATTTTTTCCCAAGAACAATAGAAACAGAATTACATTTAGTAGACTAAATACAATTTCACTCAGGGAGGCTTAGTATAACAAGGACTGCAGCTGGGTATGGAGCTGTCATGCTGCTGTTATGCATAGTGTGAAATCACTTCTCCTCTGTTGGTATTTTATCTTCTACACACAAGGGAACAATAACAACCCTGGAGAACTTCTGTTTCTCTGTGGATGAACTGTTCCTGAAAACCATGCTGACATTGAGTCTTGGTGAAATATATAGATGCCCCTTTGTAGGGTCATTTTCTGAGTCCTGAATATAGGGAGACAGGTTTGGCAACAAAGCATCTTATTTCTACAAAGGAAGGGACTTCGATTAGAGATTCCCCCAAGATTTCCCTGTTGAGAATTTTTTGGCTCACCTCTTGTTCTGAAAGGTGTTCCTTAGGTACTGGGTGTGGAACATAGACGTTCAGTTTAAGGATGGAGATTCTTCTTCAAGGCGCAGTTGTGGACTTCTGCTTGTAGTTCAGCAACATCGGGAACCTTCACTGAACTTGGACCTCTGCAAGAAGAGAACAAAAGGCTAAATGAAATGTGTGGGAAACTATACAAAGTAGAAATAGAGATAATATACAGTATACAGTACATAATACATAGTATGTAATGTTTAATGATATGTAAAATAATAATATGTAATACATAATATACATGGAAATGAAGTATACCAGGAGAAAACCAAAATCACATCAATTAACAAGATGATCCTTTTCTTTTCTCTTCTTTCCTCTCTTCTGTGGTTCCTCGTAGTGTCTGAAAATTAGGGCCATAATTTTCCCACATTCCACAGAACATACCAAGCGATTAAGGAAAAAAACCAGCTTTGGGATTTGTGCTTTGTATGCATGGGAAATCCATAAATGAGGTGCTTCAGGCTGTGTTTGATTTTCTGGGCTTGCAAAAAAGTGTTTAGTCACTTGTGTTTGGCCAGTAGGGACTAGATTCATTCTGTGCAAATGCATCCTTATATATGCAGGCAAGTGTATGTGTATGGTAGGCCTTTATTCCTCCAGTGATTTTGTCTGACTTGTTTGAAGGCATGTACATCTTTCGTCCTACATGTCTATCCTGCTTTCAAAAAATGAATGTTTTAAAAAAACACAAACCCCCCAAACCCAGTACATTTAAATCAGCCCATCATTAAAAAAACATGGCTTCTAATTAATTATTAATTATTGAGAGGAAAGACAACATGCAGTAGCCTCAGGCTTGACAAGCTGTCAAGGATGCCTGCCAAGGCTGCCAGGCTCACCAAGCTCCTGGGTCATCACCACATTAAACACAGAAAGTTAAATGACTTTTCCTGGAATCTGGAGGATAGCAATTGGACATAAAAGCTTTTTTTTATGTTTCAACATTTGTATCCTGTATTGCTTCTTATTTTTGGCAAAAGATAGAAGACAATAGAAAATCTGTTAAGCAGACAACAGCACATAAATGGTGGAACAGCTAGTACATTCCTACGATGGCACATTGAGAAAACAGTTTGTAAAGCCAGTTATCACAAAGGAATAAACTCCTTCCTCATAAATGTTTTGTATAAATGTAAAAGATAAAGTGACTGAAGTCAAACAGGAATAGAAGTCACAGGGTGCATGCAGTCACACAGCATGCAGAACTGTCATTACTTCAGTTTACTGTGCAACTTAATTTTATCTGGCTATCTACCATGCAAATAGGCTTTATTAACCACCTGAGCAAGGAAGAGGGTTGTATCATGGAAATCTTTGACCTGTTGTAGTTTCATGCAAACTGTCAAAATGGTCTTAAAACATTGTGAATAGCCAGGGAGAGACCTTTCCTTAGAAATCATAATAAAAGCAATCATTGTAAAGGAAAATATGTGTTCTGTGAATATCTTTGAAAAGAAAAACCTATCAAAGAAGAATTAAAAACCATGATACCGCTCATGTTTAAACACCTCTAGTGAAAAGAATTCAGTAAACTTTCTAAAAATGTATTGATCTTAGGGACTTGTCAGTCTAACCACTGAAAGATTATTGGTAGTAGAAGCAGGCAAATCTATTTGAATTTTAAAAAATTGCTTTTTTCAGTTGAACACACACTAAACCAATATTTTAATGCAATATGTTCTTAAGAAATTAGTAATAAAACATACAGATATTTTGAAACTTTAGAATAACACTTGGAACTCTTGAAAACAAAACAGGTAAAAGTATTTTCTTACAACAATCTTTAGAGGATCCTGGAATTTCTCTGGCAGACATCTCAGTCTTACAAACTCTTTCCTAAATGAAAAAGCAGAAAGTGACATGTTTTTTAATCTCTCTACATAGAGTATTTTTTTTTTCAAAGAGTTTTAAAATCTGTTTCCAAAGGACAATGTCCATGTAAAATGTTTTGTTGGGAAATTATTCTTACTGAGGGACTATTACACAAAAAAAGTTTCCCTATACAGGGGTCTAACATAAATTAAATGTCTGGTGTTAATTTCAGTGGGATCATACCTTTAATTTCTCAAAATCTGAAAAATAGAAAAAAAACCTGGAGGAATGTTGTAGTAGAAGTCAATATTTCCCAGCTTCATTGGTCTAGAAATTTTTACCTATACCAAGGATGTATCTGAAAATAGAAAACCAACCAACCAAACCAAAACAAAAAAACATAACTAAATCTGGCAATAAACATTCCATATGTTTATTCTATGTGCAATGTTATGAAAAAGGTAAAGATGAACCACTCAAACAATCTCAGTAAAACCAATCACATACATCCAAAACTATTTTTAAGTTCATCATACAACAAATAATCAAAGCAATACAAAAGAACATGCTATAAAAACTGTTGAAAAATAACATAAGGTTTATATTCTTCAGGATACTTCAAGAGTAAAGAACAGGTTTTAATAGGGTCTATGCTAGTATTGAAACACTAAGAGGAAAAAATCAAACCAGCATGGACTATTTTTTTTTGCCATTACAGATGATGTATATGAATAATATGAATTATTATTAGACATGTTTTCTATAGCGTATCACAGCATTTGTACACAGAATAGTCAATAAGATTCAGCAGTGCAACTAATTTTTATCCAAAAAGATTTTGCCATGCACAGTATTGTGTGGTATTCCCCCTGACCCTGTTGTTGCCAAAATATATCACCATGTTTCAGTGCCCTCCTGAAGAACACACACACTTCCTTTGTTATCACCCACGTGTCTGTAAGGTAGCGGATGGTCATTTCAAACTAAATAATGAATTTGAGCGGATTTGTATTTTGCCACTAAAGATTTATCATGGGATGCACATGATTTTTCCCAATCTTTCTTGCTTTCCTGTCTTTCTTGCTTTTTAACTCCTCCTGGAGCTTTTCAGGCTGTGTCTATGAAACATGTACAGGACTACTTTTTCTGGCTCTGTGGATGGTTGGCTTGAAAGACACTATGTCCCTACTAATAAACTCTTACATAACTGAACAAAGTGCATGTATTCAAACTACATGCTGGGAATGATCCCACTTCCATGCAAACTCATGAGCTACAGCCAAGAAACTTTTGGCACAGGATAAAATCATGCCAGTAGCTACATTAAAAATTTAACGGTATAAACTGTTTCAGTACCTGGGAATGTTGCCTGGCATTGTTCAATTCTCTAGTATGGTTATAACTTCAGAGTTTTCATAGGATATAATTAGAAAAGCCTAGGTTCTCAAAGGTATTTGTGCATCTAGCTTCCATTTCTTTCAATGAATTTAGGCCCCCAATCTGCCTTTAGGAGGTGGGCCAAAGTGCACAGAATAAGTACATACACCTCTGCAAATTGAAGTAGATCCAAGAACAGTTTGGTCCAGCAGCTTCATAGAATTCTGAACAATGACATATGCACAACATCCACTGCCAAAATCAGCTATCAGTTATTCCTCACTCAGTTTGGTTTGCATTTTATACAGCCTCCACTTGGGCAAATGAAAATATTACTGTGAAAATATCTCACCTCTCACTCTCGAAATCTCATGTCAAACAAATTGTGGTAACTTATGTCACTAACTAGAATGCTAGATTTATTTACTGTTTTGAAAATGTTTAAAAGCACAATCCTTCCCTTTCAGCCAATTTTAAGTATATAAAAATGACTGGCTACTGTTTAGATATAAGCATAAATTATATGAGGACAAACTATTTCTACCATGCACTGGCATTTGAGAGCAGCAGTAATGTAGAGGTCTGTGCTTGTAACTGCATGTGTACCCTGTTTTCTGTGTGGCCAATGGTGTACTGAAAATCTCTCTCAACAAATCTCCACACTATCACTCTGTTGTGGCTGGCTGGACCTGGCAGCTGAGATTACTTCTCATGTTCTGTCTTTGTCTCACCTTCTGTCTGTTGTTCCTCTCCCTAGGCATTTCTGGTTTGATTCTTTGTTTTATAAGAAGCTTTAGCACTAACTCTAGCATACTAAGCTACAAAAAAACCCCTGTGTGCAGCATATGCTAAGGGTTTGAATAAAACCCACAAAAGCAGCCTCAAATCCACAAAAAGGCATCAATGTATGTCTGTCTGAAACTACTTACAAGATGGCAATTAATGTTATGCATGCATAATATTTATTTATTACTGTACTATATAGTATTCATACACATGCACAAATGTATCCTTAGACACATCTATAGCAAGCCACTCCTGGCATTTCTGATGTTGAAGAGCCAGTCACTGGATAGATCATATAGACTCCAATGTGTTTCTCCCAGTGGATTTACTTTTACTGAGACACCTTGATGTTGTTGCTGGCATTATTAATGTTGGACAAGTCACATAAACTCTCAGTGTGAAAAGTTTAGCCAAACTGATAATGATTTTATCCCTTGAAAAGTATTTTGAGATGTGTGGATGAACATTATGGTACTTTAAAACAGTTTGTCCCATCTGAAATCTGAGTGAATATTCAGATAAAATACATCTCACCGTGAATGAAAATGTGAGATGCAAATAAAGTTACACCATGTTATTACCAAAGCATATTTATTTTTTATTAATATATTAATATTTCACTGAAACTGAGAAAGGCTGATAAACCAAATAAGCCTAAGATGTGTGCAGAAAACATGATCAGTCATCAAATAAACCAAGCATTACTATGAGAAAAAGAATATTTGAAGGCTTATATCCTGTTAATTTCCAGCTTTTAAAGTTTGTGTTAAAAGTTTTCTGTCACTAAAAGCATTTATTTAGGCCTCTCCTCCAACAGATGCTTCATTTCATAAAACCAGTAGGAACTTCAGGTCTATATTTGTAATTAAAAGAAGATTCTGGGAATAAGTTCCAGTATTGGATCACTGATTAGTCAAATATTAGCTCTCCCAAAGGCTCTGGTTTGCATCGCTCTGACTAGATCTCCCTGCTACATAGATCTGATCTTTAGAGGGTTCTTTACTGACACTGTATATATGAGTCAGGGTCAACTGGTTTTGCAGCAAGGGACTGAATTCTAGCTTTTTTTTTTTAAATTTAGCTATATAAATACAAAAGAAAAACATTGTCAGATTTGCTCTAAATTGATAAGCCAATTAAAAACATTACTACAGACAACTTACAGAAAAATACAGTAATATATGCATTCAAACATCTTGACAATCTTCTGGCACCACCCTTAAATTATGCAACCAGGACAAATGCTAATTCTTGAATAAGCAATATTAGTATCAATACTGCTGTCACATGCAAAGCATCATAAGTTCATGGGAGAAATGTTGTCCCTACCAAGTCCCAAAACAAAACAAAAAAGAAAAAAAAAAAAAAGAAGAAAACTTTGAAAGCTTTGAGAGGACATGTAGCAAAAGAAAAATCTTAATTTTTTCATGACTTCTTGAGAAAAGTGTCACATTTCTTTTCAAAGACCTTTCCTGAAGATTTTGTTGTTTTCACTTAGTGATTGTCTGGCTAATCCATTTACTCATCTTACGTGCAGAGGGGGAGGACAAATTTCCTATTCTTTAATTTGGCTAATCTAATGAAGGATTCATCTCACTAAGTTTAGAGCATCTAAAAGTCATTAATTTTAGTCTACAGTCATCACACAGTTTCCTTCTAGAGTCAATGAAGAGGAATTGGCATTATCATGAAGTAATAAATCCACTCTAACATCAGTGTCTAAAATAGTTGAAAGAATCACCCTCTGGAGATGCCTGCTTTTCTATAACATCTGTAAAGACACCTCCAGTAAGTCACTAACAATAGCCATCTAACTTTGAAAAGCTTACATTTAAATCTGACCAATTTCATCTCACCTGATTTTTCTTGTAACAAACCATGATTATTTGAACAGTATTTCCACTGGTGACTAGCATAGAATGCTCTTTGTTTCAGCATCACAAATCATTCAGATTCCCATTCTGCCATTCTGACCTACAAAGAATCATGCTTTATTTGTAGTGGTGAATGATACTTGGCATTGAGGAAGGGTGGAAGAGCTTGATGTGAGGTTACTAAGTTCTTGTAGATGAGGTTGAAGCATTTGCCTGTCAAAAGTTCTTTTTCACTGTTCAACTGCACTTTAGTGATTGGTAAGCACTTGCATTTCCTGATTGCTTTTGATTCAGATTGCCAGACAGAGGATGATTTTTCCCTTTTTTTTTCCTGAAACTGTTGATGGCAGGGTTTTTACAACGTTCTGCATGGCCTTTTTGCCCTTTGTTCAACTTCAGTTTTGTGAGTTCATTTATGGCATCTCCAGATTGCATAGATGATACTATCTGTCCCATCTTAGACAAAGCATCCTAAATTCAGATTTTTTTCCAACGTGCTTCTCTTTGTGACACTCACAAAGTTTCTATAATACTGTTCTAGACACTAGATTTAAACCCTGCCTCTGAGATTTTTGCTAGTAACACAAGCACTTTTTTCCCCTTTACAATGCATAAGAAATTCCTGGCATCCACACATTGTTTTGAGCACTGGAAATGAGAAAGTGAGGGTCTGCTTAGAAAAGTCCTTCCACATCTCTCATCCTTTTTCCAGGTGTAGCAAGCATATCTATTGCCTTCTCTGATCACTTTTTTCACCAGGCCAGAGATTATTTCTGTATATCTCATTTCACATGGGATCTTTGATCTGTTAGCTACACCTAATACCTCAGCCAGTTTGCTTCACATTTTCAGTCATTTACATGGCTTGCAGTTCACACTCAAGTCCTTCATAAATTGCTTCTGACCTTGTTTATCAGCTTTATGGTAAATTGTTCTAAATTAGCTTGTGGTGAGTGCTAAATAGAGTTTTATATATTTACATATTTGATGCTGTGGAGTTCATATATTATTTAAGCTCTTACTGCGTTGGAAGGTTTCTTTTTTAATGCAGTCATTAAAGGCTGCAGTCCTCTTAAACTCATTCGATCATATGGAAATTCCGATTCCATATGAATGGATTCCATATGCTCTGTGGTCAGCCTACTTGTAAAAACATGATGGTTTAATTTTGCTAGAAATGTGGGTCAGTGTCATGGCCCTGAGTCCCTTCCTCTCCAGAGTACAGCTGCTTGGGTTCAGCATCAGACTAGAGAGTGTTGCTGGTCACCTTGACAGAAAGTAATAGAAGGCATTTCACTGAGTACTTTCCCAAATATCTCTTCTAGGGAGCCTCAGAAAGGCTCTCATCTCCTACTGTGGGAGATGCCTTCAAGCTGAAGCTTCTGTGCACATTGCCCACCTGAACTCTCACCCCTACCGTGTTGCAGATATTCTTTTGCTCAACCATCATCCTGATCCCCTACCAGCAGTCCCATGTCCTGGCCTGGCTTTGGTCTGTCCCCATCCCCATGAAGGCTCACAAATCCCAGAACTAGGGCTGCCCTGGTACTCCCCAGATGCCCTGCTCTTATCTGTGGTAGAGGGACAGCCATGACTGCCAGTTGCTGCCCCTGGCAAAGCTCATGGGGGTAAAGCTCTCCCTCAGGGAGCCTCCAGCCTCAACCCTGGCAGTCAACTCCCCAGAGTGAGTGCAGACATGTCCTGGCCCATCCCACCTGTTGTTGATAATCAAGAGAATCTGTTTTGCAGCACTGCATGCATCAAAACAGAGCAGACACTCTGTAATAGGATTTGGAGAGAGTCCTAAACATGCAAGCAATCCAGAAGTTAAAAATATGAAGATAAGGCAAAAGTGAGGAAAATGAGGAAAAATTATTTGCCATTAGAGGCATCACAAAAGGGAAGACTTTTATAAAAAAAATTTTAAAAATCCCTCAGCCTAAATACACTTTCATTTTTTTACTAATTTCAGGATTTTGTAGTTCAATTCACTTTGCTTCAGTGATTCACTTCATTCTTGATGGTTCACTGAGCTTGGACAATAATAGACTGCACAATGAATGTTCCTCATATGTTGTACCAATTTCACGTGTGGGGATGATTTTGATGAAATGCACTGCTTATGAAAGGAATCAATAGTCAGTAATAGCCTTAGCTAGGACAGGTACACGGAAGAAAGAGGCTATATAGACTTTTCCAAGTATATCTGCAGATATATCTTTATTACTTGCAGCAACTTGATTCTTCCAGTACAAAACATGCTGGAAAGAGTGTTAGGGATCAATTTCTGATTGCTAAACTGCCAAATACAATCTAAACCTTAGAAACCATCCAGTGAACAAACCTGACCCTTGGGATCTTTAAGAGCTTGCTCAACTAGGTGATAGAGCCGTACTTTTCACATTTTGTGAAACTACTAATTGAAGTTGCCCTAGTCTATGATGTTTTATTTATTTTTTTTCCCCATTATTCTGAATATTTCTAATTCATCATCATGGCTAGGCTATGTGAATGAAGATTTGGGAAAGGCTCCATCCACATTTGTTACAAGCACACTGGTGGCTAATAAGACCAATATGGGATAGACATGTCTGGTTGCAAAAGGCACAGCAGAAAGACTCCTTAGGTGGTATCGACAAGACACGATTCTTTCTGCATTGTCTTTTCTCCTCAAGAGTGATCCTGCGTGCGTTCTCAAAAGAAGCAGCAGCGTTATAGATGGTGTGTCTCCAGACCTCCCGATTGGAGGCCAGAGTAGACCAGTGATGATGATCAACATGGCCAAGGTTGAGATGTTGTTTCAGGAAGTCCTTGTATCTCCTCTTTGGGGCTCCTCTCTTGCGGCAGCCAGTGGCAAGTTCACCATAAAGCAAGATCTTAGGGAGGCGGTGGTCCTTCATCCTGGAGACGTGTCCTGCCCAAAGCAGCTGTGTTCTCATCAACATGGCCTCAATACTTGTGACAGCTGCTCATTCTAGAACAGACGTATTGGTCACATAATCTGACCAGTGGATATTTAGGATTGTATGGAGACAGCATTGATGGAAGCGTTCTAGGAGTCGTAGGTGGTGGCGGTAGATGACCCATGATTCGGAACCATATAAGAGAGTAGACAGCACTATGGCTCTGTAAACACTGATCTTGATACTTTTCTTCAGGTGTTTATTTCGCCAAACTCTTTTATGAAGCTTTCCGAAGGCACTGTATGCCTTTGCTAACCTGTTGTCTATCTCTCCATCAATCTTACCATGATGCTACCTAGGTAATTAAACTGCTGGACTGATTTGAGCTCTGATTGGCCAATGGTGATATGGGGATGGAAGCCTATTCAACCCACACTAAGACCTTAAACCATATTTCTAATTAATATGTATGCCATGCTTGTATCTGTTTCTGTGTATTTGTATAAATATGCATTTACATAACTTTTTGTATGGGAAAATAGTGAAGTAAGGTTGATACTTGGTAGGTACACAGTCATACTAAACCATTGCATTCATTGCCTTTGAACTTGAAAAAGTATTTTTGAACAAATGTTACGTCACAGCCAGAAAATATCTATGTTATGCTATCAGTCCTCTGAGTCTACTACTGTGTCTCTAGTATCAGATTTAATAAGCTGAAAATTGTACTATAATAAAACAGTGGTTTGGATTTGTTTGTTTGTTTTTTTTTTAATTTTTAGGTTTTTAAAGCTAAGAAATATTTTTCTTTTTTAATTATTTTTCATCATATCACAGGCCTTTCATTTCACAAGGAACAGTAATGCAAAATGAGGCACTAATCTGGCATGAAGTTTCTATGTGGAATACTTTCTTGTCTTCTACATGCCAACAAAAGCCATCCCACATCTCCTTCCATGAGGCTACAAAGAATATGAAGAACAGGGTAAAAGTTGTATTGGTTTCTTGTAAACATTTTGGGCAGTGTGACTTTGATATATTATTGCATTATAGCATAGAGGGCTCTGAAATCTGGAGATCTTCTTTACCCTATAGCCACAACAGTTGTTGTTCTGTGTGTCCCTTCCAACTTGGTATATTCTGCGATTCTGTGATTCATGTTTTCTTTTTGTTTGCTTGTTTTTAACTCAGCAAACATGCACCTTTGTTCACAGAGAAGCAAAGAAGCTGGTGAAAGGTCTAGAGAAGTCTTATGAGGAGCAGCTGAGGCAGCTGAGGTTGTTTAATCTAGACAAGAAGGTAAAGAGGATGATTCTGGTCCTACATTCCATCACACCTCCTCCCAGTGCTAATCTTGTGATTATCTGATTTACACAAGTTTCTGCTGCTCATCAGTCATTTTTCAGACCTGTTTGGTTTTCTTACAACAACCAGAAATAATATAGAAAACTAGTAGATAAGATGTATGCTATTTTGATGAGTCACGTTAAAGGTACTAATTTTTTTTAAAAAAACATCAGATCACAACTGTAGATTTCCTCATATATAGGTTTTTGACAGATATAAACAATCATGACCTGTAGAAATGACAGCTCTGTAAATGAAAAATTAGTCCAAAATTGTTCGTTATGTGTGTTGCAAATTTTTCTGTATGAAAAGTAAAACATGGGGAGGGTGGTTTAAATGGTGACAGTTTTCTTCATGTGTATTTGCATCAGATTTATTTTCCATAGTTTGCTTAGTACTGGGATCTTGTTCAAATAGTTTCATAATCACTCCTGTATTTATAAAATCCTCATTTTGTATTGATTTTACTGGCATGCTACAATGCTAGTAGTGTAAAAGGTTCTTCCTTCAATCAGCTGCAAGATTCACATTCTTAGAAATTATTAAAATGTTCTATTAGACACCTGTCTGCTTCTGAAAATAAAATAGTGCTCATGCATATAAATGTAATGCCCAAAGGGAGATGTTTTTGTATAAGCTCAGATCATACCACTTCTTTCACAATCTCACAATCTGTCATTGCTGCCACCAGTACTTCTGGTTTGAGTCAGAAATGAAGCTAGTTCTCCCTCTCTTCATCTCTTTCTTTGATTGTCCATTTGTAGGTTTTCAGTTTGTATTGTTTGTTTTGGTTTTTTTGTTTGTTTTTTGTTTGTTTGGTTGGTTTGGTTTTATCTAGAGGCAACTAAAATGTTTCAATATTCAACAGTATTAAACATCAATACCCCATTCAGTTTTCAGCTGGTAGACACAATCTGGGAATCTTTTATTACATTTGTAATGGCGTCTTCAGATTTATACCAAATCATAGAGAGAAAACCCGTTCACTCTGAAGCAAGCTGCAAGTGGTAAAAGACACTGTGCAACATGTCAAGTTAGGGAGCATTATGCATGGTTTAAACAGTTTCTGTTTCCAAGTCACTCGTCTGAGGTTCAAAGTTATCTATGGGCAGGTCTTTATTTATGGATATGAGGCAGTTCTGAACTCTAAACTTTGATTGTCTCGTCTTAATCCCAGAGCAAGTCCAGGGCTACATCAGCACCTTCCTTTCACTTTACTGCATATCACGATTTCTGAAGTAAGAAAACAATGACTATGAGGTGAAAGAGAAGTTTTTGTACTTTGCTCAGTTCCTCAATCAGGATGAATAAAAAACATGATACAAGTGCACACACTACTGCCAATTTGTTTGCCTTTAAAATACTAAAATAGGTCTGCAAGAACAATCCTGATGACTGCTTGTAACTGAGAAAAAATATTTACAGAGTAGCTAAGTCAAGACTAGGCACTTCTTGTAGCAAAAATGGCTTTACTTTTCCCTGAAAAAGACAACCAATGAACTATCAGTCCCCACAGGTTTGATGTATCATGCTCTTTCAATCTCAAATAAAACAAGTACTGAAAATAAAATGGGGGGTTTTGCATGTTTTTTTCTCCAGAGAACTGTGGAAAGGGGACAAGAAAATGACAAATAAGTTATTTGGTTCATATTCATTTAAAAATGAAGTCTTCCTTTAAATAAACAGTCCTTCCTTTAAATAAACAGGATCAATATTAGGATGTGAATAATATTCTGTCAAGGCTTCAAAAAAGAAAGGTCTATACTTTGATCTTGAGGTTCCAAGGTCTAAAGGAAGCTAGTGTCCCTCACACTCATGGTCTGTAACTAAACAGTCATCAGCAGCTTCGTTCTTTTGCCAGGACACTATGTGAGATTTTTCTGTCAAAATTTGATTTACCAATGGAAGTACCACAGAAGCTGTTAGAAGAGCAGTTTACTGATCTCCTGATACAGCTGTTATTTATTTCTTCAAGGTCTTGTAATTACAATGAGCACTGTAGTACAGACACAGTTCAATGACAAAACTGGCAGCCTTGCTGTAAAGAAAGTGGAAGATACTTTTGGAAGAAAAGAAAAGAATACCGAAAATAACCTAATAGACTTCTCTGGGACCTCTGAAATAATTAATATGCATCCATATTTTTTGTCACAGAATATCTTTTCAATCACATTGGGAGGGAAAAAAACCAATCCAATTTTCACATGTGCACAAGGCGCTAGTTACTGGTTATATGGACTAACTTATGCAGAGTGTTAACAATTTCAGGATCAAGTCCTTGAAAGTCTAGTAGGGTATGTAATATATTGGTGTTGTCACAGGGGATTTATGTACATTGATGTTTGATGATCAAAGTCTGTCCTATGGCCAGTGCTCCTGCCTCCACTTTTCAAGAGGAAAGAAAGGTCCACAGCAGACGGGACTGTCTTTCCTGAGATACTGACATCTTCCACCTTGCCCTCTGGCAAAAGTCCATTCCTGGAGAAACTTCCAATGCATTCAGGAAGGGCTCCAAGAAAAGAAACATTTTTCTATTCCATGTTCCCCAAAAACTCCACCCTTCAGAAGCAAGAGGTTGTTGGCAGAAAAAAGGCTTTTTCAAGGAGGTCATCAAACAAGGTTTTTTCAAGGAGATTATCGCTTTTCCTTGTCTGACTCTGTAGTTCTTGCATTGTCTCTTTCAAGTGAGTATTGGTGCCACGTCCCACAGCAGGGACAGGCAGTGCCTCTGTCCTTTTCCACAAGGCTTTGTCCTGCCTCTGTGACTGTCCCTTTGTAGCAGGTGGAGTGGAATCATAGAATCAGCTGGCTTGGAAGAGACCTCCAAGATCATTAAGTCCAACCCTTGATCCACTACCACCACAGTTACTAGACCATGGCACTAAGTGACACATCCAGTCTCATCTTAAAAACCTCCAGGGACAGAGAATCCATCACTTCCCTGGGCAGCCCATTCCAATGCCTGATTACCCTCTCTGTAAAGAATTTCTTCCTAATATCTAACCTAAACCTCCCCTGGCACAACTTAAGATCATGCCCTCTTGTCTCAATGATAGCTGCCTGGGAGAAGAGACCAACCCCCACCTGGCTACAACCTCCTTTCATGTAGTTGTAGAGAGTGATGAGGTCTCCCCTGAGCCTCCTCTTCTCCAGGCTGAACAACCCCAGCTCCCTCAGCCTCTCCTCATAGGACTTGTGCTCGAGTCCCTTCACCAGCCTTGTTGTTCTTCTCTGGACCTGCTCCAGCACCTCAATATCCTTCCTGAACTGAGGGGCCCAGAACTGGACACAGTACTCCAGGTGTGGCCTCACCAGCCCTGAGTACAGGAGAAGAATCACTTCCCTGGACCTCTTGGCCACACTGTTCCTGATCCAGGCCAGGATGCCATTGGCCTTCTTGGCCACCTGGGCACACTGCTGGATCATGTTCAGTTCCTATCAATCCAAACTCCCAGGTCCCTTTCTGCCTGGCTGCTCTTCGGTTACTCTGTGCCCAGCCTGTAGCGCTGCAGGGGGTTGTTGCATGGGAAGCTTCAAAGTTTATTAGAGCAGCCTTCCGGTCCTGTTGAGTCACAAGGTACAGAAAGGACCCCCTTGCTCTCTAAACTCCTTCTCAGACAGGAGCCTAGGTGGGGCTGAATCCAATCTTAGCCCCAGACTTTGTCAACGGTTTAAGGAATTACAGAGGTGTGATTGAACCTTTGTACAGCTCTGTTCTGCAGGATTAAGGATGGCAAACCAGATATGAATGATTTATTATGATAAATTATTAGAGAAAGACATCTTAGAGTTATTTGCTGCACAGTATAGAAGCTAAAACTTAGCATAGTATAGTACTACATCAAGTATAGTACTATACCAAAGCAATTATATTAAAACTAGCAAAAAAACCCCAAACGATCATTAAGCAGAGATTGATGTTACCCATATCAATGACCGTGGGCAAATCTATTTCTCTCAGCTTCGAGAAGTAACCTTGAGGGGTGTCCCTACCCAAAGGAGGAATCTCCACACACACTTCAACCCAGGATATTTTAGAAGAACCAGCCATTTGAAACTGAGACTGGACTTTTATACTGTTTGACTGTCAGTCGTATGTCTCCAGGTCAGCTGTGTCAGCTTAGCATTTTTAGATAAGGATACTTTACCATGTCTGCCTCACATTCACCTTACTATCAGGAAGTTTAACTTTAGGGTTGATGAGTTAGACTGGTTTTAGCATAATTCAACACAAAAGCACCTTCTCTCAGATCATCACTGATAGTTCTGCAAAATAGGGTACTGTTTAAATTGTTTTACTGCGTTCCAGGCAGAGCATCCTGCTACACCCCTCAGGACAAAGCTGTGCAGGTGTCCATTTCTGGTCCCAGCTCGCTAAAGGAAAAGGACTCAGCCTGTTTCTCCTTTCTTTCTGCAAGCAGTGAAGAAGCTGCAGATTAGCATACTCTGTGGGTAAGCCCTGCCTGGCAGTTCAGTCTGGAGAAGACAATTCTGTTTCCTTTTTATGAAGTATCATATTTGAATGGTTTCTGGAATTAACCGGTGAATAGAGTTACTATTTTTTATTTATTCGTTACTTCAGAATGAAGTGCTGAAATTCATTTTCCTTTTTTTTTTTTTTCTATCAGATCATGGAACAGCTGAAGCTTCTATCAAATGCTGATATATCTGTCAGATGAAAATTCATGGAAAACTTTTATCCTTCTGCATGTTGAAATGTGTTTGCTTTAGTGTCTGAAAGTGAGGACTGATGACTCTTCCCCTTACAGAGCAGTTTTTACCTCAGAGAGCAATGGCCCAGGGGAAATAATAACTTTCCTCTTTTTTCCTTACCTATACTGTGGGCAGAAGACTGGAGCGTGGGCACAGCCTGGGCTGACCTAAGCAAAACGGGAAAGGAACATAATTTACGATGAGTCAAGAAAATTTTTGCTTCCTGATAAAGGCTCTTGACCAGAACTCCATTATGTCTTCCTGGGGCATGATTCTTCCTGAAAACTACTTAAATGAGAATGACACAAATGTATGGTCCATTCTTTGCATTCTTTCCAAAGCCACCACACGTTTACGTTTAACAGAAAAAGAGCTGAAGACTTTGTAAGTCAGACTCCTATTTGGAACGGAAATGACATAAAGTCACATATTCTTCTATAGATTTGTTTGCCAACTGTGCACAAGTCCTCAGTACTTCTGTACAGGGGGTAAGAAACAAGGGGTGAAATCTCGTTTCAGTGTAACTCGACCAAATCTTTTAAGCTATGGATGTGAGCAGCCAGAAAGGTGACTTGAATGCAAAGGAATAGTTACAGAACAGAAGAAAATGTCTGCTGAAATACTGCCAGCCTGGAAACTAGGCATGTGAACCAGGACTATCCTTGAAAACTGGCATCTTTGAAGTACAGCTGGGTACCTAGAAACCAGAGATATCCTAGGATAACATGGTAAGTGTAAAAAGAAGGAATTATAAGGGCAATTTATCCTCTGAAAAAGTAGGGGGAAAAATAGTCAGGGAAAAGGGGAAAACGTCCTAAGAAAGTAAGAGTCCATAACTACCGGTAACTGCAAGAGCAGGAAAACATCCTGGAAACGTAAATATTGTTCTGAGAGAATAGAAAACATTATAATCTATTGGCTATCTCAGGTAAAAAATAGAAAATAACAGCATGTATTAGCTGTTGAAGTCATGATGTTCAATGCCTTCTTATGTCTCTGTGATATAAAAATGACTTAATTTTTGCCCCAAATGGGCTTTTGCTGCTTGAGAACTTTCCATGCTACATATACTGTCAAAAAAGCGAAGAAATTTATAAGGGAAGTTCCTCTGTGTAGGTGTGTATCATCATCATCATCATCATGGCTGGGCTTCGCAAACGAAGATTTGGGAAGGCTCTATCCACATTTGTTACGGCAATAATCCACATAAGGCACGTTGGTGACTTATGAGGCCAATACGAGACAGACATATCCGATTGCAAAAGGCACAGCAGAAAGACTCTTTGGATGGTATATTCTGAAAAACACGGTTCTTTCTGCGTTGCCTTTTCTCCTCGAGAGTGATCCTGCGTGTGTTCTCAAAGGAGACAGCTGCGTTATAGATGGCGTGTCTCCAGGCCTCCCGATTTGAGGCCAGAGTAGATCAGTTATGGTGATCAATATGGCCAGAGAGCCCTGTTAATCCAGGGTTGAGTCTCTCTGCACCCACAGGCTGGGTAACTCCAGGCAGGTCATGAAAGCTGCTGTATCCAAAACCAAGCGTTTCCACATTCCTGGCTAAGGCAGCTGACCATACCAGTCTAAGGAGAAAGATGATGGAACAGGGGCAGTATGATCTTAGACAAAACCTCTGATAATTTAGACATGATCTTTTTCCTTTGTGCACCTTGAAATTTATGAGAGCTGAGAGCAGTGACTGTTGCTGTCCACAGGAGTAGCCATACCTCACACGTTACAATGTCTCATGATTGAGGTTGTACTAAATGTTCAAGGCTTTGGACTAACGAGCTCAGCATAGTCCATTTTCTGTTTTCGTCTGCTCAAAGAATTATACCATTTTATAAATCTCAGCACTAATATAAGTGATAAATGTTAAAAATTAAAAGTTCAGTATAAAATGAGATTTTCTTGGGCGGCACTACACTTTGAATTACTATAATAATTTGAATTTTACACCTTCCAGTTACTTCTAAAACTCACTTGAATTATTCTCAACACATTTCCTATCAATCTTATTATGAAGTCATGGGAACAGATTAATTTCTGCAAATCCAAATGCTTTCCACCTCTCTTTAATATTGAATAGCATTTGATTATCTAAGGCTAGATCTGCACTTGCAAATTAAGAGGTCATGTTCTTCATCTGTAAGACTAAATGGCATGAAAAAGCTCAGTCCAGAACAGTTTAGGAAAAATATTTCCTCTCCTACAAACAAATATCCATACTACCGGATGAAAACTCTCCCTATATCACTCATTGTGAATGAAAACAGTATTTGGAATAAGATAAAGCTAGAAAAAAAATTGTTTAATCCACACAGGGTTGTTTTCTTGACTACTTCAGCTGTATATGTACACACATGTTGTGGAGGTTGCACTCTGGTCATACTTAAAAACTAAATTTACATGTTTACAGTATTTTAATGGCATCTGTGAGTGGACATTTACATAATTTGGATGTACCAGGGGAATGTCACCATTTAGGTCAGGCTTATGAAACACTTGTTCTGTAAAACATGGCCAGAAAAACCATACTATGAGACCACATATATATATGATCATACTAAGTCTGAAGATTCTCTGTCTGAAATCCCACCCTATCCTGAAATTCAAGCTAATTAGTCAAATTGGTTTAGTAATCAGCAATCTCTCCTGCTTATACTTGTATTTTGGATGGTAAAATATATTGAAAGAGGACTGTATTTGTTTTGTTCTTTAAAGTGTTAATTTTAGGTCAATGAAAAGGCTTTAAATGAACAGATTTTTAGAGAAAATATACTGCCATTCACATTGTTCATGCTTTGTAACAATCATGCAAAAGATCAAAAAGACAATGCAATCCAGTGGATGCTCAAACAAATAACAGACCATTCATCTTGTTACTATAAGAGTCCTTACATGAAATAAAAATTAATCCATATTTATCAGATTGATAGGAAGTTGTTTAGGATATTCAGATATATTCTTATATTCCTATAATTGATATAAATACTTGCTACTTTTGTTGTTATCTTTTCTTTTAAATGTTAAACCTAGGCTGGGTGGTCAAGCCATTCAATTATTTTTGCTTATTTTTGATAACACTTCTCCTAATTCTACTTTATAGCTCAGTAACTATCTCTAATATTCAAATTTACATAATGCATTAGAAATAAAATGCATGCACATTCTTTTTTGAGGTTGATTTTTATACTAAAAAAGCTCTTCTGTCAGCAGGAAAGATGTTTTATTTAAGCTTTCATGTCTCCTGAGTGTGCTTCTCAAAAGAGAAGAATGGCTTATTTATTATTTGAAAGACGAAGGTGGTATTAGAAGACTATTACTCTTTCCTTCAGGTTCTATATGGCAATAATGTCTTTGATGTTTCTCTGTGTACTTTCAGTATCTTTGATACTTTGGGGAATATCTTCCTAGCTGCATGCAAACTATTATGTTATATACAGAGAAAGGTAATCTGATTTGCCTCTAGAAATCTTTTCCTCTAGTAATCTTTACCTTTATGCTTCTAGGTATAAATTATTTTGATGGAGTTAACTGCCCATCATTTAAATGAAATATTTTGGTGTGAGATTTTTGTTTCACAAACTCTATTACTGCACAAATTGTTTAGCCTATTCAATTAAGTTATCACAGCATGCCATGCAAAGTAAATCTATTCAAAATAAAAATCTAAATCCCCTTTCAAACAGAGATTTCAGATTCTAACTCAATAATGTAGGCAATTGTGCATCATTAAATGGATGACTGAATAACTACATATTTAAAACAAACTTAAAATCAGAATGTGATATTCATAACTAGAGATTTTGTAGGAGATCATTTAACAATTTAGACTAATAGAGTAGCAAAAGTGAATGCCTTGTCTTCAAAGAAGTCTAAATAAGGATTATTAATGGGGAAAGAAAGAAAGAAAGAAAATAAAAACTGACATGCAATGAAAGGAAAAACTTTATAGTTTTCACAACTAAGAATGAGCTATACCTAATAAATATACTCAGGTAATTATAAAAAAACAAAGAGAAAAATATCAGATGATACTTTAGAGATACCAGGTAATATCATTTTAGGTAGATATTATGTTATTATATTATTTATATTATATATATTTTATATATTTTATATATGTGATATACTAGAGAAAAATATCTAAATAAAGAAACTTTTAAATTCTAGCAAATATATTGTATAAGTTATTACATATTTTCCTGTGATTGCTGTGATGAAATGTGTTTTAGTAAGAGGAAAAGATTGCATGAAAATTCTGCAGTGAAAGATTATTTAAAGCTTTAAAAGTTCATCTTCTTTTTTTCTACTAAAATGCTGGAAAATAAACCACAGAAGTAATTACATCCTTCTGAAAAGCAGTGCAAAGGAAGATAACTCAGGTATCCCCAGAAATGTCAAGAAAGAATTCAAAAAAGTTTATTTAGAAGGCCAGAACACAAAAAACCTAACAGTGTAGTTATTGCACTGGGCCTCAGGGAGGAAAAGGTAGATTCCTGCCTCTCAGGGCCCCTTTTATCCTCTCTGTTTCTCCTCCACCTTCCCTCTGTGCATGCCTGTTAGGGCTATCCCTCTCCTCTCACACATCAGAGAGCCTGAGAACTTCTCTTGCTATGTGGGGCAGGGGAGTGAAAGAAGAAAGCATTGAAACTGCCTTTGAGAAAGAGTTACCATTTAGGCAGAAAGCCTTCCTGGAGAAAACTGAGTTTCCGTTAAAATTTTTCCAAGATTGTATGTAACCCTACAGCAGGGCATGCCGAGTCACTCAAGACTATAAATAAATACTTCATATGTCATGGTAGATTTTTTTAAATAAGAAGTATTAGTTTGTGCATGACTAGTGTATGCTGCCACAACCTGCAATTGAAATTTGCTGTGAAAAAAGAGTTAGCAGGCACAGAGGCACAACAGCACCAGGAGCAGAAACAAAAACAGTCCTGCCAACAGTGTTGGCAAAAGAGTGGATAGCTAACTCACTTGTATCTTTCACTGTGGAAAACATGTTAGAAAATACCTCTTCGTAACAGCAGTTAGGGTGAATTCTTTCCATGAATCTTAAAAGAAATTATTTCCTTATGTGGAACTCATCTCTAGCATGAAAAGGGCCTCTTCCAGATTTCAAGAATAAACTGATGCTATGATTCACAGCAGTAACTGTTCTTCAGACTGCTCAGTGAATTCCAGCAGCGTACTTCCAAAACTGCTCTGAAATAATCTTACCTATCCTCTATTTCAATCTAAGCCAAGTCTGTGCTCCAATTGAATTGGATATATTTCTCCTCCTGTCATGAAGAAAACTGTTGATTGCCACATCCACAAAAAATTGCAAACACGTTGGTCTTTGGGGCTTATTCTGTAATTTTCCAACTGTCTCTATATGAATAGCTGAATCGGCAAAGATTTTATTAAAAAACAAACAAACAAACACAACAACAAAAACAAGCAAACAAACAAAAAACCAAACAAAACCAAAAAACTCCACCAAAACCAAATCAAACAAACAAAAACAAACAAAACCAAACAAACAAAAAATCAAACCCCACAACTTCCTCCCCCCTAACATTTTTCTGTTCTGACAAGTCTGAAGAAAAATGTGTATCTTTGGTTGAAGTTAGTCATCTTGCCTTCAGTGATTCATACATTCTACTTTCCAAAGTAGCAGGAAACCTGATGTTTGATTTTCCATGGTTTCCTTTAGCCTTTCAAATTTACCTGACACTGCTTGACACTAACTATCTGGTTCGGCAATAATTTGTGTAGTCACTGAGAATTTTCGACGTCTTACTACTTTTAAATGTCTTCCACTAAAAAATTAAAATCTCTCTCATTGGCATTAAAATATTATAGTTTGCTCTCAATTTATCTGGGTTTGGTAAAAATCCAAACTACAACTATGCAAACTTCATACTTACCAATAACATAAGAGACTAAGCAACTTACCAACTTGAAAGTGGAAATCTGAGAAGGTCTTTTTTTTTTCTTTATATGAACATTTCAAAAGGATGGACATATAAATTGTTGAGGTAAATAGTATCAGAGCACAGAGACACTTCTGATGTTTAATATTCTAAGATGAGTACTTTGTGAAGCTCTCAAGTACTACAGCCAAGGGTGCGTAATCCTGTGATTTACAGAATTACGGAATCACAGAATATGCTGAGTTGGAAGGGACCCATAAGGATCATCAAGTCCAATGCCTAGCCCTGCATGAGACCATCCCCAAGAGTCACACCATGTGCCCAAGAGTATTGTCCAAACACTTCTTGACTCTGTAAGGCTTGGTGCTGTGACCACTTTCCTGGGGAGCCTGTTCCAGTACCCAACCACCTTCTGGGTGAAGAACATTTTTCTAATATCTGAACTAAAGCTTCCCCAGACACAACTTCAGGCCATTCCCTTGCGTCCTGTCACTGGTCACCACAGAGAAGTGATAAGTGCCTGCCCCTCCTCTTCCCTTCATGAGGAAGCTGTAGACTGCTATGAGGTCTCCCCTCAGTCTCCTCCAGGCTAAATAGACCAAGTGACCTCAGCCACTCCTCATTCGGCTTCCCCTCAAGGCCCTTCACCATCTTTGTGGCCCTCCTCTGAACACACTCTAATAGCTTAATATCTTTCCTATATTCTGGTGCCCAAAACTGCACACAATAGTCCAAGTGAGGCCACACCAGTGCAGAACAGAGTAGGACAATCCCCTCCCTTGACCAACTGGTGATGTTTTACCCGATGCCCCCAGGACACGGTTGGCCCTCCTGGCTACCAGGACACTGCTGACTCATATTCAACTCATATTCAACTCATATTCAAGGAAATCAGGTTTGATAACCAGGACTTTCCTCTCATGAAACCATGCTGGCTGTGACCAATGACTGTATTGTCTTTCAGGTGTTCTTAGTATGCTATTTTTTAATATAAGATTGACACACAAAACTCAAAAAGCAACAGATTTCATGCTACTCCCATGATTAGCTCCTATTATTAGCTGGTTCTCAAGTAATCCCCAAACCCATTCTTCTTAGCAGTAGCAGTTGCTCTAGTATCTTCTGGACCTGACTCCCCTGTTAATCCACATTCCTAGCTGCTAGGTTAATTGGGTTTGTCATCACCTATCTGATAGGTGCTTCTTTCAGCAGAGTAGAAGGGGAAGAATCACCTCCATTGACCTGATTGTCAGACTTTTGATGCAGCACAGGATACAATCGGCTTTTTGAGCTGTAAGCACACATTGCCAGGTCATATTCAATTTTTCATCCACCAAAACCCTCAAGTCCTTCTCCCCAAGGTCTGCTCTCAATCCACTAATAACCCATCTTGATCTCCTAATGGATTATTTTGCACTTAAAAAAGCTGACAAAATTATGTACATTTCAACATTAAAGAGGACACACTTAACCTTTGATTAGCTATAATGTGCTCACAGTTTCTTTTGAGTACTCCAAATTATTCATGCTCAAATAAAGTTAGGAAGCATTCTGGATATTTGTACTTGTTTCACCTATCTTTTACAGTCCAACCGTTAGGTGTCTGCTCTAGTCATACAGGCTTGTTTTCTAATAATTAGAAAGAAAACTATTTGTGCAAGATATTTCCCTGCATCTTAGAAAATTTTTCTTAGACTTGGATACATTAGAAGTTTTTTTGAAAGCCCAATTTTCCTTCCTGGTTATAAAGAAGACCTAAGTAGATTATTCCAAAGGCTAACTGTCAGATTGCTAAAACTGATACAACATCTCCATTCAATATTTTCAATTTTTGTTAATGAATTTCCAGTAGTTGTTTGATGGTTCAACATTTATCTCATGATCTCTGTTTTGAAGACGGTTGTTTGATCAATATTTACTCCAATTTCTGTGTAATTAGTCAAATCAGGAAATTGCATTTCTAAAAAAAGAAAATCTTATCATATAGTTTCAAGTTATGTCTTTAAAAATTGAGATTTTCTTTAGACACCAGATAGCAAAATAATCACTTTTCTTTGCTTTTCATTATGTTGAAGGTATCATACAAAGTGGATTACATTAACATGAACCAGTTCAGTATCTCCAGATGCAAAATGATTGTTTGTCAATATCTTTTTCACTGTCAAGAAATGAAGTCAAGAATATAGTAACATCATAGGATATAGTGACATGGCTATGTCAGGTCTTGTCTTCTCTAAAACTCTGTTTAAATACCTTCAAAATACAGTCCTTCATGAGAAAGTTATAGCATCAGGACAGCTTTGAGTTTATTTTATGTTGTTTTGTTCATTGTCCTACTACTCTAGCATAACACTGTTCTCCTCAGCAAACAATATAACCAAACTTTTGGGCTCTAGATTTTGCAACATATAGAAGGGACTAGAAGCTTCAAAACAAATCTCATTTTTATAATGATAATGGTAATAAAATCTAATTTAGTCCTTGCATTTAAAATTATATGTAGAAGTATTTAATAACTTCTACATGTGTGAAAAGTTGGTATTTGTTAATATATTTTAGTTAAGGATTTTTAACAAGCTCTACTTTTCTTCCTAGTAAAGTTACAGGTTAGCATGACATAAAACAAATGTAAACCTGGAAGTATTTACAGATGCTAACGGTTTCTATGGAGAGACCTGAGGAAAAATAGGTTCTATTAATTCAGAAATTAGAGGTAAGAAGCCATAAATTTCTCAGAAGTCACACCAATCCCTGCCACTTGTTACTAGTGCTCCTCAAATAGGTGGCTGTTCTGTAGTATGGTAAGTAGGTCAGGAATTCCCAGATCTTCATTCGCGAAGCCTAGCCATGATGAGGTCAGCAATTCCAATAAGCCTGTATCTAAGAAACACCCTCAATATTTTCAGACAAAATGTTGTATTGTTGTAGTTCCAGAAGATTCTATTCTTTGTTTTACAAGTAATTATAAAAATTAAAATATAAAATTGAACAAACCCCCAAATGATATACGAGAAAATACAATTTGGTTTCCTAAAGATGGCAGATCTTGGCTCAAAAAGGTTGTAAGAGTTTGCCGGAACAAACTGTGTTAAGTGTGTTGGTTTTTTTTTATCTCTTGGGCTATAAACAAAGTTGGTATCAAAGTCCATGTTTTTTGTCTTCCTTGCCCTTTCTATCCTTGAGAGAGTTTGCCTGTGCTGTTCTTAAAAAATTAAGATCTGTTTTTAATGTGTTAGATCAGACAGAGTCATTTCCACTGACTATTTTTCCATTTATTTCCAAAAGAACATTTTACACCTTCTATAAGTGCATCTGAAAAGACAATTATGCTCTGTACTAGAGACAGTGAAATAAAAGGAAATGTGAAAAGGAAAAAAAAGGATCAAAATAAATATTGAAATTCCAATTACTTCCATAATATCTTTTGTTTCTCGTAAGTTAAAAAAAAAAAAAAGAAAAATTTAATTAAAGTTTATGACTGAGGCTAAAACAGTTGATAATAAACCACGTATAATTCCAAGTAGCTTCAGGCAGCTGGAGGTTAAGTGGCAGAAGTTACTGTATGTGAGTTGGGTTTGCACCTCTATATTTAGCCAACTTGCAACTGAGTCACTTGCAAAAAGAGTTGAAGTGTTTAGAATATGTTTCAGCTGACTAGACAGAACAAAGTAATTTCTTTTGTCAGCACACATACATAAGTCTAGTGCCATTTGGGAAGTTTTAGAGTGCTCTGCCTTTCTTTCATTTGCCACTCCAGAAGGGCCTGAATATCTTATAAGTTGTTTGTTGTCTCTGTCAATGCCATCAAAATGTTTGAGAAACCTTAGGGTGTTTCAGATCACTGTAGGTGTTTGTATAGAGTTAGTGAAAATTGTAATACCATTTTATGCCCAAACAAAATGCTTACTAACATAATATCTCTCACAGATATGCACAAGCCATGTACAGTGATCATGGTATTTACTACATAATTCCATTTACTCCATGTAGCTTGTCTTTTTTTCTCCTAACTTTGACCACTTTGGTCATGGTTTTGTATCATCCTTTTTTTTTTAATGGAAATTTTTAATTTCCTGTTTGTTATTAGGAAGATAGTGATTCAACACAGCATTCATCACTCCTAGTTTTTAATGTCGTGAACATTCTATTTCTTGCAGTATGGTCTTGTTTAGGATTTCATGCTGCTAATTCAATAAAAGTTTTAAGAATGGATTCAGGAAAGCATCTCACATTTTGACTTAAATAATAGGTGTTCAGTGCAATGGGACTCATAATTTTCTTGTTCATCTTTGCTATATATATCAGAAAAGTTCTGTAACAAACTGATATTTTCTATTGTTAAATGAGGTGTTATTATTATTATTAGCGCCTGAATTGGATATTGCCCCTACTATGGGAGAAACTCTTAAGGCCATACAGCAGGTGAAAACTGGTAAGACAGCTGGGGTTGAAGGAATTCCACCTGAAGTCTGGAAGCGTGAGTGCCAAGCACTCCATGCTAAATTTCATGAGTTTGTGGTGCGCTGTTGGGAACTAGGTGAACTACCATCAGACCTTCGTGATGCAGTCATCATCACTTTGTACAAGAAGAAGGGAGATAAATCAGACTGTTCAAATTACCGAGGTATTACTCTGCTCTCCATTGCTGGCAAAATCCTGGCAAGAATACTCTTGAACAGACTAATACCCGCTATAACAGAAGAAATTCTACCTGAAAACCAGTGTGGTTTCAGAGCTAACAGGAGTACCACAGACGTGGTATTTGTTCTCAGACAACTGCAAGAGAAGCGTAGGAACAGAACAAAGGTCTCTATGTAACCTTTGTAAACCTCACCAAGGCTTTCGATACTGTGAGCAGAAAAGGTCTATGGTAGATTTTGGAATGTTTAGGATATCCCCCAAGTTCCTTAAAATGATCATCTTACTTCATGAGGATCAGTGCGGTCAAGTCAGATATGGCAATGCACTTTCTGAGCCCTTTCTAATAACCAGTGGTGTGAAACAAGGCTGTATTCTTGCACCAACCCTATTCAAAATCATGATTTCAGGAAGATGCTCCAAAGGGCCATAGCAGACCTCGATGAAGAAGATCATGTCTACATCTGATATCGTACCGATGGAAGCCTATTCAACCTAAGGTGACTGAAGGCCCATACCAAAACCTTAAATCACCTTGTCCGGGAACTGCTTTATGCTGATGATGCCGCCTTTGTTGCCCACACAGAAGCAGCTCTGCAGCGTTTAACATCCTGCTTTGCAGACACTGCTGAGCTCTTTGGGCTGGAAGTCAGCTTGAAGAAGACAGAAGTTTTCTATCAACGTGCACCTCAGGAAGTCTTCCATCATGCCCATATCACCATTGGCCAATCAGAGCTCAAATCAGTCCAGCAGTTTAATTACCTGGGTAGCCTCATCTCCTCCGATGGTAAGACTGACGGAGAGATAGACAACAGGTTAGCAAAGGCATATAGAGCTTTTAGAAAAAGAGTTTGGCGAAATAAACACCTGAAGAAAATTACAAAGATCAGTGTTTACAGAGCCATTGTGCTGTCTACTCTCTTATATGGGTCTGAATCATGCAACTCCTAGAACGCTTCCATCAACGCTGCCTCCGTACATTCCTAAATATCCACTGGTCAGATTACGTGACTAATACATCTGTTCTAGAACAAGCAGCAGTCACAAGTATTGAGGCCATGTTGCTGAGAACACAGCTGCGTTGGGCAGGACACATCTCCAGGATGAAGGACCACCGCCTCCCTAAGATTGTGCTCTATGGTGAACTTGCCACTGGTTGCCACAAGAGAGGAGCCCCGAAGAGGAGATACAAGGACTCCCTGAAACATCTCAACCTTGGCCATACTGATCATCATAACCGGTTTACTCTGGCCTCCAATAAGGAGGTCTGGAGCCACACTATCTATAATGCTGCTGCTTCTTTTGAGAACGCATGCAGGATCACTCCCAAGGAGAAAAGACAATGCAGAAAGAATTGTGTTTTGTCGATACCACCTAAGGAGTCTTTCTGCTGTGCCTTTTGCAACCGGACTTGTCTATCTCGCATTGGCCTCTTTAGCCACCAGTGTGCTTGTAGAAGATGTGGGTAGAGTCCTTCCCAAGTCTTTGTTCGTGAAGACTGGCCATGACGATTATTAGTGCCATTACACATTCATGTCAGTTTCAAGGTACAGTTCCAAACTGACAGAAAATTCTCAGCTACCTTAACTACTTTCCTTTGCATGTCAGGTAACATGTGAATTATGAATGTGAATCCTCTTGTCAATGAAGTAAGCACCTGATGGCAAAGTTACATCTCTTTCAATGTCCAGCCTTTTCTGTGTGAAGCTATCAGGGACTTGCCTGATTGATAAAAGTCTCTCTGAATGAAAGTCAGTCCAGGGTCAAAGGCTGATTCTCCCAGCATCCCAGAAGAGACAATTATGAGGTCTCTGTCTATCTTTCTCAGAAAGAACTTCAGACCAGTCACACACAAGTTACAGCAAGATAACCACAACTAGGGACTCACATCTGTATTCCTGAAATAATCTTTTTATCTATCATTCAAAAAAAGCTGCTAGAACTTTTACAGCCTCCCCACACTAGTGCAACAGGTTAAAGCAGGAATGGAGGAGACGTACAGTTACAAGTAGCATGCTTGAAGATGGTTCCCACAACACCATTCTAAACACCTTACCAATAAAGAGGACATAGATCAGACTTTCTGTAGCCTAGAGCCATAGTACCATTCCCATATAGTTTCCTATTAATTTTCTTATTGCTTCCAAAAGCAAAAAGTGTTTACATTATTTATAATGATAATGTGCACTGAAAATTGAAACACAATACTGTATTCTCAAGTTTATCTGTTACAAATGCTTCAAGTAATTAATGTTGAATTAATGTTACAAATCTGTATGATATCTTCACTAATTCCAAAAGAATTCCTTTGGATTAATTATAATACAGTAAATATAAAAAGAATTAATAATGATTAGGTTAATATTTTAAAGTGACATGCTCACTTAAACAGCCACCAATTTTCATATATTTTTAGCAAGCTTCTATGGCAGGCCTTTATAGTAAGTTACAAATCATCATTTTTTCTTTTCATATTCATGTGCTAATATTAATCAGGGTAGCTACTTATGCATATTTGCAGATAGTAGTGCAATAGTGGATCTTCTAGACCTACAAAGTAATTGAGTGTCAAGTATTATTACAGCAAGTATTGAGATTTTTCACTGATGTTCATGCTTTACTTTTTATTTATTTTTAAATCTTTTTCTCTGCTGTATTCTGATTTTGGATTTGAAAGAAAAGGCACAAAATATCAAATTATTGTCTTCAGGAGAAAATGTAGATATGTTTTAAAACCTAACAAATTAAAAGAAAAACAGCTGTCAGAGAATAGAGTGATTTAAAGAGCTCAGTCTGAAATATCCTGAGGATAATCCTAGGAACAGAGAAAGTGTTTAAAGCTGGTTACCCAAACCCAAAGGACACCTTGAATATCTGCATAGTGGAAAGTAGTCAAGCATACTCCCTAGCAATATTATAAGTTTTGCTTTAGGACAGCTAATGCTCTCCAGACACTTCCTAGGAACAGGCTGAGGGAGAGCCATGGATGAACCATATTGTTCCCAAGTTACAGTACAGTAGTAATTCTATTTAAGGGGAGAGAAGAGTTTAACTGTAGGTGTCAATTAGAAAGAATTGTTCTGTCACTTGTCTTCAAAAGCAAAGAAAATGTTCTACTGTATTTTATTTTCTAATATAGATTTAGCCATAACAAATAGCTGAAAATTCTTAAAATAATGAACAGTATTTATTTAGTCCATTCATCCCTCCTCATGCCTGGAGCGTATTTTAGGATATGTCATGTTGATATTATGTAAGTTCTTAAAGATATTTGGAATTCTGTTGTTCAATTACATTAGTGAAATAAGTTATAAAACATCTCATCAAACCCACAATTTCAGGTATTTTTCATTGTAAATACAAATATGTATCTTTTGCCAGAGTTAAATTATTTACACAACATGTTAGACACAATATTTGAGTCATTCAAAATCCAGATAAAATGTGAAGGCAAAAGTTCTAATTTCAGATTTTTTGGCTCTCCTAACTATTAAAAAGGGGCATTAAATTAAATGGTAAATAAAGCACAAATCTTTAAGTTAATAGAAAAATAACTCTACTACTTTTATTATTGCTGTTTAAAAAAAGAGAAAAGGAAAATTTCAATTTTTGAACTAAAGTCAGTATTTCAAAAGATGTGGAAGTAAAAGAATAGCAGCAGTCATGCAACAAATCAGAGTATCATCAATTTAGCAATAATCAATCACTCCATGGATCATGAGATTTGCTTATCTCAGACTCATTAAGTCAGCAGCAAAACCTGCCAAGCCCACCTGGCTTTCTGGCCTCCAAGAGCAAGTAGAGATCTTGAGAAAATTAAGTCATTGAAAGCAATTAATGAAACTACAATGTAGGTTTGGTTTTTTTTCATGAATCACACTGTTAATTCCACTTATGTATCTGATATATCACAACAATAATTTTTTCCTCTCCCTGTGATTTTTCATTTTGACATGGGTAAAAAACCTTTGATTCTCACGACACCTTCTCTGAAATCTGTGGTCTATCTCTTGTGGCACGTCAGTCCCAAATCTCCTGTGGCACTTGGTTCTCTGAGGACAATTTCAGAGATGGGATAGTACGCTTGCATGGTAACTTCACTGTGACACATGTCTATATGATCCATTGAAAATAAAGCATCCAATGCCATTTCCCTTTGCCGAAAAAAACCCAGCACACATAAATGGAAAAAAATCAAGAACAGTAACAGGACAGTAAAAAAATTTCAGCATGAAAGATTTCAGTGACACTTATGTTTTCTTCAGCAGTATCACTCTTACATTTTTTAAATGCTTGCCTAAGTCATCTTTTTGCTGTAATTTCTAAATAAAATGTTCGAAGCATGGCAAGTAATTAGAGCTTATTTTTAATTTTGTCTGCATTGGAACTGCAGTATAAAATTTTACAAAACTTAGTGAAAATCATGACAATTCCAAGAGAAAACATTTAAATGAAAGAATTCCTGCTCATCTATAATACAGCTAACCACTATTCATTTTCATGTTTTGTTCATATGAGAACTAAAATTAACTTGCAACAGTTGAAAAAGAGGAAACAGAATAAAAACACTTTAAATACCTGTTCTAAATCTCTGTTAAAGGAGACAGAAGAGGTAGAAAACGCACAGGAAAGATTAAGATAATTTATGTATAAAAGAATAAAAGACACCAAGAAGATTAAATTTAGTCTTTTCTGGCAGTTTCATAGCAACAAGTTAGAGATGGAAAGGGCCTATTAGATTATTCATTTCATCTCTCTGTCAAGGCAGGATTTTCTCCAACTATATTTTTTCCCGTTCTTTGTGCTGTCTAGTATTGAAAATGCTAAGTGATGAATCTTCTACCACTACCCTTAGGAGACTATTCCAAATCCTATTACACCTCTCTGTCAGGATATCTACACATATTTAGTCTAAACTTTCCATTTTTTAATCTTACCACTTTACTTCCAGGATAGCCTGTTTTTCATATGAAATAATTTCTTTTCTCTCTCTCTCTCTCTGGATGCCACTCTTATCCCCCTTAGTTTTTATTTAGCTAAACTCTTTTACTTTTAGCACTATTCATCACTACTGTGAAGTGACTCCCTCCAGCTACCTGTATCACTTTTTCTTCTTTTCCCTGACTTCTGTCAATTTATTCGTATTTTTCTTAGTAACATTATATCTAAAATTTTCTGATTCCTAGGACAGTAAACTTTAAACCAGTAGAAGCTGCATCTCCAGCAGAGTCTCAGTAAATCCATTCTTAAAAGTTTTTGTGAAAAAAAAAGAAAGAATTTTGCAGAAACACTAGAAGGAAGATTACACAGAAACTTATGTTAAAATACTGTACAAAAATGTTATTTAAGGATCTGTCTCTTTTTTCAGCTTGTGATTGTAATTGTTGCTTTCATAAAAAAATTAATATGAAAGCATGCTTATGACTTTTCATATCTAAATACATATGTGAAGGGTGTATAAAGTCAAAGTTTAAACGTGATATCATCTTTTTTTCAGTGGCAGTTTTTTCCACACTGATGACTATTTTTTTTCAATAAAAATTCCTGCAATATTGCATTTTTAATGAACCCATATATATGATAAAACTCTAAGCTGAAACTAAACCACAGAGAATATATGTGCCTAAAGCTAATATAACTGACATACTTAAATGTTCCGTTTTATTCATATTAAAGAGAAATTATCCTTATAGAAATGAATTAATAAATCCTTTCATATATTTGTAACAGTCTTACTATATTTAATACATTTTGATGAATTACATATTGTCACTGTACAGTAGTGGTCATCTAAGCCAGATAACCACATATCTATGAAATGGGTGAACTGTAAAATGAAGACATGAGAGAACTTCCTCAGATATGGTAGAAACACTGCAGTGAAAAGGAGATCAAAATTAGAGGCTGTCATTTAATAATAAAACCAATGATTTGAAACTATTTAAAAAAAGAAAATTAGTTCAGACTAGTTCTTTATATAGTCTTAAGCATCTGTTAATTTTTCAGTGCAGTGAAGGAAAGGTTTTGATAATGACATGAATAAACACAATGAGCACAATGACGTCATTTGGCTTTAACACCAACAAAAGTGTTCCCATGTTCTGCTGTATTGAAGAGCATGGTGGTTTTCATTTAACTCAGTGAAAGAAACTCTGATAGTGATCTAATTCCATTGCTTTAAAGGATTCTTAGGGGTTTTGCATGGGGGTTTGTTTGTTGGGAGGTTTTTTGCAGTGCAAGAAAAGAACATTTTTAATTGTAGTATTTTAGCAGTATAATATTCTAGAAACTTCATATTGGAAACAACACATTAAGACAGGGGAAATACTAGAAAATATCGTTTTAATTGACTGTAAAAATATATGTGCATGCACTGACATCCACAGTACTTCCCCACATCAAAATTTTGTCTTAAAAATGCACTTCTGAATTGACATTAGACCTTAATATACTAATTGATATCTCTTTTCTGACATCTGATTGCTCTGAATATGCTAATACATGTTATTTTCTGAGTTTAGGTTTAATGTCTTCACTATTGATATTCCAACATGGGACGACAGCTTCTACTTCCCCTCTATTCTCTTTTTTCTTTTTTAAAATATTATTTAGAATATCCTGAGTTGTAAGGGACCCTTCTGATCATAAAAGTCCAACTCTCAGTCCTTCATAAAAGAGACCAAGAATTATAGCATGCGTCTTAGATAATTGTCCAAACATTTTTTGAACTCTGGCAGGATAGTTATGAAGTTGTAGCTGGATGCAAAAGATAACTGTTTCTGTCAAAAAGAAAACGTTTAAGTTTTCAGTCAGGAGTTTTCTACTTTAATAATGTGCTACCATTGCTACATACTTTTGTGTTCTAAGAAAAAAAAATTAAATAGGGACTAGAATTTTTCAGATGACATAAAAATTGTTTAGGTCACCCAAAAACAGGTCTTACTGACCATCTCAAGTTTTATGTGATCTGATGAAGCTGAGTTGTGCCACCCCCAAATCAACATTTTTGGATATAAAATTATGGCCTATACTACTATTTTGTCTTTTTCAGTACAGCTGTTGTTAAATTTGAAGTCTTCTATTTCAACAGTGGTTTTGCTTCTACTAGTTTTACTTTACCTTTCTCCTAACTGGTCTAAAAGTAATGTCCCAGTCGTTTGCTTTTACCTACCTATATGTTAAGATTTGAGTGATTGCGAACAGAGAAATGACTTACACTTAGAAGAGATTTAGTGATGGGTGTCTAAAATTGAAGCTGTAAACACCTCTAGTCATTTCTTAAACAGAATAGAGGTAAAGGAAGAAAATAGTTGCTAGTGAGGAACTGAAGAAAAGTTGTTTCTTACCTTATTCTAAATATTTAGTTTCAAAATGACAGTTTCCAACTGCATAGGAGTGGACATAAATTCTTGTAAACTCTATGACCACCTTCTCCATATGATAATATTTAATCCTTCTTAAAAAGAATGTCATACTGAATTACGTTTCCTTTGCTAATCAAACACAAATGTCATGACTGCAGCACATCTTTTTCAGGTTGCTTAATAAATCTAAAGAGTTTGACATTTCAACAGACTCTTCATTCTAAAATAATTTTTTAAAAATAGAAATAGAGAAAATGAACAAAACCCTAAATCCTTTACTAGGAAAATCAAATTAATAAAACCTCAAGGCTTTTCTTCTCTTTGCTTCTTCCCCATCCCATGCCCCCCAGTATTTCACTGAAAACATAACAAAAAAGAAAATTAAGTTTTTATGTTTGTGTTTTAAAAAACTTGGTTGTGGGGGATTTTTCTAGACGTGACATTTAGAATAGGAAAATTTATATGTGGTGAGGTATATTTTGCAGATGAGGTATGTTTTATGACTTCTTCACACTACTTATCACTAGTCTTTTTAATGTTTCTCATCCTTTTCTCAGAAATCTATTCCAATTTACTCCATGTATGCATTTTTTAAACTACCCTAATGTTCAGTCTTCTGTACAGTTATGATGTTCAATACTGTTCATTCCAACTACTTTTATGTTGTTTAGGAAAGCTAAAAAGGAGACCAAAGTTTGCTATTTGCATAGAATCATATTATTTTGTGGCTTCCTTTACATGTCACGTCTCTAATATGACATTCTATTAGTAATCCAGCCATTTCTCTTCTACTGTTTGTTGGGGTTTTTTTAATGCATTTCTCCTTAAAATAACAGGTTTCTTTTAAATTAAGAAGAATTAACTAGCTAAGTTGCTCTCAAAACATATATTCAAGTTTTTTCTCCCCTTCGCCCATTTTTTTCCTGTTGAGCACTTCTCAGAAGTGTCTAGGTTTCTATGTGTCGATTTCAGTGCTCTTCATTTAGAACAGGTGGTGTCAAGTGTTGAGAAATATTACTGAGATTTGTGTGAAGAGGCACTCTCTAAAGACTCCTTAAAGTGATTTTCAGAGAATAAAACAAGGAAATAAAGGGAGAAGAAAGATTACAGTAATCCTATAAAAACTTTACACTGAGGATATAGTGTTCTTCTGGAAAAAAATAGGCTTTCGTCTCCAAGGTATGTCTTAATCCACCATCATTCATAGACTCAATTATAAAATCTAAAACAGTATAAAAGGAAAGTTATAAAGTGAATAGTAAGTAAAGAAGAAAGCAAGGACAGGTAAGTTTTGTAAAAGAATATAAAGCTGTACACTTATTGACAGCCAATAAAGGAGCTTTCTGCATTGTGTGTGTTGATCAGGCGTGACATTAATGAGGCTGTGTATTTTTTTATGAGCAATACCTTGGAACAACAAAAAAACCCCCAAAAAAACAAAAAAACAAAAACCAAAATAAAACCAAACAAAAAAAACCCAAGCAAAACAAAAAAAAAGCCACAAAAAAACCAAAAACAAAACAAAGGCAAACAAACAAAAAAACCCAAACAAACAAAAACCAAATCAAACCAAACAAAAAAAAAAAAAAAGAGAGAAAAAAGTGACAAAATTCTCAGAAAGCACAATAAACCCAAAACACAACATCTCTCCCTACTATTTTACTATTATCGTTTTGAGGATGAAACATTAAAATCTTTGGTTGCAATAATACTTTTATATATGAGGGGGACACATTTTAATTATTTTCTTTATTAAAAATAATAAACAAAAAACTGAAAACCATGCAGGAAATCTATATCTATATTAAAAAAACCCCAGTTATTCTTACATTTTGTGAAACTTTATAATTATGCTACCGAGGGGATGTCCCTGTTCTCTAAATACACGATTTGGGATTAAGATTAGACAGTAAATTGTTTTGTGCTCTGCACCTACAGAAATAGCACAAGAGCTAAAGTATAGGTCCTCTACTTTGTGAGAGTTAATTAGTTTTATAATTAGAAAATCACAATCTTTTGTTTTATTCTGCAAGATGATAAAACAGTACAAAACAAATTAGAACAAGACAGTATTTTGAACAGTCTGAAGGAAATTCTGATGCAATTTATGAGGACTAGAGTCAAGTCTCTTGCAAATGTGTGTGGTTAAAAAAATCCAGACTTTAATGTTTTGTAATCTACACCCTTCTCAGCAATAATAATTCTAGATACATTGCTTAGGATGGGAGTATTTCAGAAAAAAGGAAAAAATAATATCCAAATTAATTTTAATTTTTTTTCTTGTTCGACAGTCTTAACTGTAATATTCATGTTTTCTTCCACTGTCTGTCTTTCACCTTTACAAGAAAACAGTTCTGTTGACTTTACTCATGCAGTAGTTGTCAGAATATTTATAAAGCACTTTATATAACCTGAGAGTAGCTAGTCACAGGACTTAATATTTGACCAAAAAATATATTAATCTTTATTAGTGACCTTTCTTTTGGGACAATTTTTGTGGCCATATGAACCAAGAAAGCCTAAGAAGTCTGAACCCTGTCCAGTGTGTTGAAGGGATGACCAAAAGTGGTCTTTTATTCACCAAGTTCTTCTTTTGTGTATCAGGCAATTCCACTGTGCAAGAAAATAATTCCACTGTGTCGTTAGTTAAGCAAGCAGAACAGAAGACCAGCTTGGCTGAACAGGGAATTTCTTGTGGAGCTCCCAAAGAAAAGGAAATTTTATCATCTCTGAAAGCAAGGTTGGGGAACATGGTTCATGTACGCAGGGTGAAGGCATGAAAGACTGGAACTCTAATTATGAAACTGGACAGTGTTGTTTCAGATAATATGAAGGGCTTTTAAAAGTGTGTTAATAGTAATAGCAGGTCTAGAGAAAACACTGGACTAATACTTGTTGAAGATGCTCATTGGATTAATAGGGATGAAAAAAGTGGAGGGATTCAATGTTTTTTGGTTTTTTTTATTTCAGTTTTTAATAGTGTTGATAGACATTGGGCTGCCTGATTCCCTGAATTAGAGGAATATGAGTGTGGGAAAGCTGAAGTTCAATTTGTGAACACTGAAATCATCAGGGAACAGCTGTATCAACTGAATATTCACAGGTCCATGGGAATTGATGGGATTCATCTCAGAGTACTGAAAGGGATATCAGATGTCATGGCAGGACCCTTCCTTATCATCTACCAAAGACCTTGGCAGACTGGGGAGGTCTCTGATTACTGAAATCCAGGCAATGTTAATTCCAATCTACAAAAAGGATGCAAGGGAAGACCCAGAGGACTACAGACCTGTTAGTCCAATCTCAGTTCCTGGAAAAATTATGGAGATTATACTCAGTGCTACCGAAAGGCATTTAAAGAATCATGTGATCATCAGGCACAGTCAACATAGATTCACAAAGGGAAAGTCCTGTTTAACCAATTTAATAGCCTTCTATGATAAATCACCCACCTAGTAGGTGAAGGGAAGGCAGTGGATATAGTTTTACTGGATTTTAGTAAGGTTTTGATACTGTCCCTCACAGCACCCTTCTGTGCAAGTTGTCCAGCTGTGGGATGAGCAGGTTCATTACCAGCAGAGTGGTCAAACATGGGAACAGTCTTCCTAGAGAAGTAGCCAATGCCCTAGTCCTGTCAGTGTTTAAGAGGTACTAATGCCCTTAATAACATAATAATGCCCTGAACTGGTCAGGCAGTTGAGCTAGATGATCATTATTGGTCGCTTTCAACTGAAATAGAGTGTTTTATTCTATTTTTTATATGATTCCACTTGGTCTGCACCCGGTCAAGCTCAAGAAGTGAGCCCACGGGAATCTCATGAAGTTCAACAAGACCAAGTGCAAGGTCTACACCTGCACTGGCACAATCCCCAATATCGACACAGACTGGAGGATGAACAGATAGAGAGCAGGACTTGGGGGTGCTGGTGGAGGAGAGGCTGGACATGAGCCAGCAATGTGTGCTTGCAGCCCAGAAAACCAATTGTATCCTGGGCTGCATCAAAAGCAACCTGGCCAGCAGATTGAAGGAGATGATTCTGCCTCTCTGCTCTGCTCTGGTTGGACCTGACCTGGAGTATTGTATCCAGCTCTGGGATCCACAGAGGAGCGTGTAAAGTGCTGAGTCTAAGGCACAGTCTTGCCTGGGAGTTTTACTTATATTTAAGAGTCCAAGAGTTTCACCTACATGAACTCTTACAAAGCTTTTAGTTCTTTGATACCTTGAACTTATGTGCAGAGAAAAAGATGCAGACTTTTCCGCAAGAGAACTTCTTTTAATTTATTGAGAAAATAAACATTTTGGCAAATGGATTTTTGCAGGAGTAACAAACAACCAAGGAGAAGATTCCACAAAAGCACCCAACACCAATCCCATACAACCTAGTGAAATACAACCCATCAGTTTTAAGTTATCCACAAGAGGAAGAAAAGAGTAAAGGCAGAAAAAGAGATTAAGACAAGAAAGGAGGAATGAAGAGAGAAAGAGAGAAGAGAGAAAAACAGTTATCATCAAGAGTCACATGGTGGCAGCTTCCAGGAAAGAAGGTAGAATAAGATGGAGGCCCTGTGCACCTTTATATGGTTTGGCTACTGCGGCCATCTGGTTCACTGACCACTCAGTGCCCCCTTAGCCGAAGTGAGAGGTGCAGTAACCAATCAGAAGCTCCAGGGGGCACGGTGTGGGGGGCTACCAGGCAAACCTTATTTGACTGACATGCCAGCTACAGGATCATATGCGTTCAGTGCACCCTGCCATGTTGACTGCAGGCCTTACAGTGTGGACAAGCCTGGCCCCCTCCCCTGGCACACACACACACACACACCCATGCGCGCAAGATGGTTGATTTGATCCAACAATCAAACAACCCAGTGAGATACTAATCTGGACTCTCACAGGGGGCCACCAAGATGATTAAAGGGATGGAGCACCTCTCCTATGAGGAAAGGCTAGGGGAGTTGGGGTTGTTCAGCCTTGAAAAGAAGAAGACTTGGAAATGACCTAATTGCAGCCTTCCAGTACCTAAAGGAAGCCTACAAGAGAGATGGAGAGAGACTATTTACAAGGCCATGTAGTGACAGGACAAGGGGGAAATGGTTTCGAACAGAGAGTAGGTTTAGATTAGATATTAGGAAGAAATTCTTTGCTGTGACAGGGGTGAGGCACTGGAAGAGGTTGGAATGAGAAGTTGTGGATGCCCCATCCCTGGCAGTGTTCAAGGCCAGGTTGGATGGGGCCCTGAGCAACCTGGTCTAGTGAAAGGTATCCCTCCTAACCCAAGCCATTTTAAGATTCTATGATTCTACAATTTTATTCAAATCTGGAAAAGACCTGTTCGACCTGTTTGTAGCAAATTTTTAATCAAGAATATTTCTATGAACAATTCAATTTGGTCTAGAATTCCTATTTTTCACACATTATATCAATTTATCAGATTAAGACTCTTTCTCAATTAATGGCTTTTTTTCTATAGTCCATGTCTTACATGGAAGTTAATCATAACCTTCTTCAAATTACTGTTGTCAAAGTTAAGCATTATAAATTAGAATACCAATACCTAAACTTGAAATAAACAGTCATTGGTTTCTTGATAAGTGTTCCTTATTATTGAAAAGAAGATATTCTCAATAGCAACAGACCCCACAATCTGAAATAATAAACTTAATTCATTATTAGTGTCTATCCCTTAATTTTGCTTGAAGGACAGTATGCTTTAAACATATTTACGGAAACAAGGCAACAGAAGAATCTAAGACACTATCGTTTCCTTTTCAAAAAGGCTCACTAATGTTCTAATTCTATATCAATTTATACATGGTACTGCTATTAATTGATTTTTCTGGAACTGTCTTAAAACAGGATATTTTTCAGATTTTTTCTGAATTATTCCTAGAAATTAAATGTCAGCAATGGCATTCCCAGCATAGCTAGGAATTCTGAAGGAAATAGGACACAGATGTAAGTTCAGACTCTTTCTTTGCTTTTGTGACTTAAGTTTTCTTCATTAAAAGCAAGAAAAGCACTGCAAAAACAAAATATAGTTGCATAAGAGAACTCTAATTAAGAGTAACAAATATTTTCTATGGGAAGGATGCTCTTTTTTTGTATCTTTTATTTTTTGATGCTCATCCTAAATGCATCTGACATTCATTTGCAATCAGATGCTAAATCATACTCTCACATCAATATGATTGCATATCTTAACCTGGTTTAGTCAGCTTTCACATTTTTTCTGAGAGGGACATAAGGAGGTCAATTGCTTGTCAATTTAGACTGTTACTAACAGACAGTTTTATGAGAAGGAGCAACATCAATGGCCTGCTTTGTCTCTAGTTAAATTTATAAGTTTATTTTCAGAATAAAACACATTCAGCAGCTCTAAACAATAGAACGGCCTGGTTATAATGCCAATAAACATGTTGAATTTTATAATAATTCCCTTAAAAAGTAGGAAGAATGGTGAGAAGCTGCTAAATTTAGAAACAAAAGCCACTTTAATTGTTCTTTCATTTTTGGGGGGGTGTTTTTTAGTTTTTTCCCCTTAATCTGGTGGGTTTTAGTTATCTGTTAATTAAATGTATATATAAAAAATGAAGTTTCCTCTTCTTGGATTATTTTTTCCTCAATAAATACTTAATCTCCAACTTCCTGATTGGGAGTGGGGGAAGCTGGCAGGGGCGAATCCAATCTACACATCAGAAAATTTTGAAATACATTTCAATAGAATAATTATACATAGGTTGTTTTATACCTACTCATTGTCTAATGTTGTTCATGAACTTAGTAGTCTACACTGGCTTTTAGAACAATCTGCCATCATAAGAAATCGGGCTTCCCTGTTTCCTGTTCCATTTATCTGGAAAGGCAGTGACTCCACTGTGATTTCAGGGAAACTATCACCTCAAGTATGATGAAATTCAAGTGGGGGCAGAGCTGATAATATCCTTTGTCACTATAAGCAAAGGTTTCTTGTTTTATGGTGAACTTGCCACCGGTTGCCACAAGAGAGGAGCCCCAAAGAGAAGATACAACATCCCTGAAACAACATCTTAGCCTTGGCCATATTGATCAACATAACTGGTCTACTCTGGCCTCCAATTGGGAGGCCTGGAGACACACCATCTATAACGCTGCTGATGCTTTTGAGAAAGCACCCAGGATCACCCTTGAGGAGAAAAAACAAAGCAGAAAGAATCGTGTCTTGCAGAATATACCACCTAAGGAGTCTTTCTGCTGTGCCTTTTGCAACCGGACGTGCCTATCTATTATTGGCCTTTTTAGCCACCAACACGCTTGCAACAAATGTGGGTAGAGCCCTTCCCAAATCTTCGTTCGTGAAGCCTAGCCATGAATAAGCAAAGGTTCTCTCTCTTGATCCAGTTATAGCGAGTTGAACTCTAGCTTCATCCAGTGAAGTAGATCTATCAGATTAGACAATTATATGACAAAAAGTATTTTGGAGTACTTTGTCAACAGTATGATAGGATATGATTTTTAGAAGTCAGATTCATGTTGTTTAATGTTAGATATCCAAAATATATCATACAATCACCCTAAGGAGTAACTGGTTTAATGAGATGGAGATACATGTCATATAGCTGATTTTTTTTTCTCTTAGAGTGCAATCCATTTTAAAGTATTATAGATTTTCTCAAATATTTTTTTCCCTGTTAAACCACGGTGTAATTTCAGTGTTAGCTTTGTGGTTTGCAGCTTTTTATTTAGATAACACAGTTACAAATTAGGGAAAATGAAGCCTGCTGTTGCCTGTCTTGACTGGAAGAATTTTTCTTTTTAAGCTTAGTAATTTGCATTCACAGATAAAGTTTTTAATTATATCTTGCACTTCTTTGAAGCCCATTAGACATCTAGAAATGTAGCATACTGTAAATATAATTATACTTATGAGAAGTAATTAATCTAATGGATTTTCAGTCTACCTCACCTACTGAACTGCAACCTGTTCCAATTTATTATGCTGTTTCACAGCAGAAGTACAAGGGGGTAAATATTGTCTTTCATAATAATATTGAGTGTTTATTAAGGAGATTCCCTGAATAACTCATACAATTAATTGCAGAAATTTACTTAGTTCAGAAGATCTCATGACTGCTGATAATAGTAAAGCAACACTTTAATATTTTTCTAATTAATTCAGTGGTACACAAAAATCAGTATCATCCTTACATACGTAGGCATCAAAATTTTGATTTATTCAAGAAGGATCCATCTGTCTAGAACAGACGTGTAATTCCTGGAATACATGGCAAGTTCTTTTGTTTTTTCCTGGAAAAAAACCAAAGAATTTATTGCCATATCAAACTATCTTTTCTCTTAATCTTGTTCTAAAGCCCTTTGTCACAACATTTTCAGGCACATGGTATGGTTCTTGAGCTTGTCCTGTTCAGGACCAGGAGCTGAACTTCAATGATCCTTGTGGGTCCCTTCCAACTTAGGATATTCTATGATTCTAGAATCCTTTTTTCCCCCTTAAAAAAAAACATATTTCTAAATCCCAAACTAATAAAGAGAGTATCATGACTGATTGGGAGGGGGGAAGCTGGCAGGGGGGAATCCGCTCTAGACATCAGAAAATTTTGAAAGAGACTTCCATAGAATAGTTACACATAGGCTGTTTTATACATACTCATTTGTCTAATGTTGCTCACGAACTTAAACATCATTTATTCAGTCAATTGCCTTCTTTATACTTACAGACAGTGAGGAAAAATATTTCAGAAGAATTCTTTAAATCTCTTTAAATCCTATCTATACTGCTTAAAAATATGAGAAAGTAGACTCATATCTTCTCAATTCATTAATAATTTACAGATAAGTATGAAAAGGTTGAAAAATGTAGTGCTTTACTTTCCTTTTTTTAGTCAGAACTATACTTCTAAGCCAAGATTTATAGTTACTCTGTTGTCTAACTAGGTTGACACAAAATCCTTTTCCTGTTGGTCACCCTACTGTGCAACACATCTAACTCTGCATTTCCTATCAGCTTCAGTTTTAACTTTTTTTTCTTTTGGTTTCCTGTTGATGCTCAAGATCTCACAAGTGACCTTTTACCTTTGTGCAAAAGACTAAGAGCACAAATGCAGATTGTGTCTTGTGCATGAAGATGTGTTGTAACCTGGTAAGTTGTATTTTAAGTGAGCTGCTGACAGAATAACCCAGAATAAAATTTCATGGAGACGACTAGCTATGTACCATCTTTCTTTCAATGTGACTGATTTAATTCACAAAGGTTTGGGTTGTGTCTCTATGCAAGGACCACATGGTGTGCTGTTGCTAGTCCAAACATATTGAAAGATGTTGTTTTTATCACCTGAGAGACACAGCATACCATTTATGTAATTAGCTTTGGGATAATGGGTGAGTAAACAAAGTACCGGAAATTTTAAGTTCCTGGTTTCTGTCAAGTTGAAATCACTTTTTTATGATTTGCTTATCAAAATGCAATAAATCAATTTATTATCATCTTTATGTTTGCAAATATTAAAATGTATAAACATGGAGATAAAAAATAATTGAGGATGTATGTCTTATGTTTTAAAATATTATTATGTAACTATGCATTGGTACTTGTAAGCAAAAAGGAATTTTTCAGTAAAGGTTTATATAGGAAGTTCTGTATGATAATTTGGGAGTGTTTGTGTGCTATTTTAGAAGAAAAGAAAAAAGATAAAGAAGAAGAAAAGCATAGTTTTTCAAAAAGGCTCATTAAAATTCTAATTCTATATCAATTGGTCCACAGTACTTCTATTAATTATTTTTCTGGAGCTGGTTTAAAAAAGGATATTTTTCAGATTTTTTCTGAATTATTTCTAAAAATTAAATGTCAGCAATGACATGATAGCTGGGAATTCTGAAGGGAATAGGACACAGATGTAAGTTCAGACTCTTTCTTTGCTTTTATGATTAAGTTTTCTTGTTAAAAGCAAGAAAAACACTGCAAAAAAAAATAATAAAAGTTGCATAAGATAGCTAATTTAAATAGAATGAAATTACTGGATGATTTTTTTTTTCTTTGACTTGCAAGTCAGCAACACCTCAGAATTTCCATGGAGTTTACTATATGTCAGAGATAACGAGCCAGAGAGCTGACTGTAGTTATTAGCACTCTCCTACTATGGTGGAAGAGCAACTAGAAACACGTACCTAACATCCCTGCATGTAGGTCTGAATGGAAATCTAAATTCTGGGTTGTGCTGTCTTTTGCAGCCTGCTCAGTCATCCTAAAGAGCAGCAAGAAAGCTTTCTTCTGACACTTTATAGTCTTGAAGTCACGTTTGATGTGCTCTGGACTATACAGGCTTTTGTAATTCTGAGTTTTTAGGCTAAAGTCTGGAGTTGAATCCACACAGCTTATTTGATTTTGTCCATAAACCATTTCAAATTGTTGTTTGTCCAGATCCATCCTAGCTACTTCTTACAAATTTATGTAATTTTGAGGTGATTTAACTGTTCTCTTTTTTTTTCCTATTATGGAAGATGAACTATTCAACTAAATTTCTCCTCTCTTGTAATAACTCTGTTCTGTACTAAACCAAAACATGAAGGAGATTTGTTCTATAATCTGTATTGATCAATTTTTTTCTACTAACTGGACTGTCATCCTTACAAAAGAAAATTATTCCATCATGATTTTGCACAAAAGCTCATCCAGAATCAGGCTTTGTTGAAAGCATGTATTATGAAAAAAAAAAAAAAAAGCAAAAAAAGAATCAAAAAACCCCAAACCCAACAACAATAAACAAACAAACAAACAAACAACCCCCCTACTAAACAAAACCCAACTCTCTTAGTGAAACCAGTGTGCTTGCATAAAGGATCTGGGCAAAAAGACTGTAATGTTATTAGAAATAAAGTCTTGTAAAAGATCTAGTTGGAGGAACAAACCAAACTTTTATGTTTACTATGAAGAAGTTTTCAAGAGCTTAATCAAATGCATTGCTGTCAGGGGTAATAAGCTCTAACTTAATAGCAGTGACACTTTTATAGGAAAACCAGTATCTATCACACAAACTACTGTTTGTGTTCCATCTGTGAACTCTGAAAGGTACTAGTCAGTGGTGGATCTGAGGGAGAAAGATAGATGGTTCTCATTGAAAATTGCACCTACTATTCAATGTAATGACTTTAATTACCCCATTCTTCCATCATATCCATTAAGGTCTTATTATTTCTTTGAAAACTCTATCTAGCACAGAGTTCACTGAAAAAAATGACCATATAGTCAGTGACTAAACTTCAGAAAGGACAAAAAATATATTTTTGGATGAATAGCAAAACCTTCAGATTTATGATGTTCTTTAAAGACTTCATAAACTTCAATATAACACTTAACTTCATGAAAGTTTATGAGATTTAGTTTTAAGAAATATCTGCTGTTTTAAATTGTGTTTAATCTCTTTGCCTTTGTTTTCACTGGTTTTGAGCTTAACCTAGTTTATGTTTCAGTAACTGTTTTCTCTAAACAAAATGGATCATTACAAATATCTTAATCCAATTAATTTTATGTAAACAGTAGCTAATTTTCCTTGTTTTACTGTAGTTTGATAAGCATAGATCTTTTCAATTTTGTTCTGCCTTGGGGCTATTATCTTTTACAATATATTTATACGTTTGAAAGTGAAGGCACAACAGGGAGAGGTCAACAAAAAAAGGTAACAGCTCTTTCATAACAGCTCACTTTAATCAGGTAGAGTTTTGATGCCTTAAAATGAAAATAATAAAGTTCAAGTAATTTAGAAGGTTCCAAGCTATATTTTGAGAGGAGAACGAAGTTGCAGGGTGATATGAAGTGATGTCAGATCTTGAGCTTATACAGACAGGCTTTGGTAGTTGCAATCAGAGGACTTCTGCATCAAGACAATGAGTATTTGTATTACCAAATTTTGTTTTCTGAGAGTACGGTCTTTCTTTACTACTATTTTATTTTCAAGAAAATAATCTCAACTTCACAGACTTTCTGTTGCTAACTGGATATAGATTAGTTACAAAAACATAATGTGAAATTCAGAAATTAGTAAGGCATCTATTTGACTTTTAACACGCTAGAATACACAAAGTTCACATATTTCTCTTGTTCAAACATTTGTAGTGGTTTCTCTTAAATGTATCGATAATATAAATCTGTTCCATGGACTTTGGAGAAAAAGAGATCATTAATCTGGAAGCATATGGGTGACTTCAGAAGTATTGCCCATTTGGTTATCTACTAGCAATAAATGTGAACACGAAACATAACAGTTTTAGTTCAACTTGGTTGTTTGAAATTGCTATTTAAAAAGCCAGACTAAGAAAGGAGTCTTGTGATAAGTTTGATACATTATCAATTAATGTTGTATGACAAATACGGCTTTGGTACTCCTCATATAGAGGTTCACTGGCTTCACTGGGTTTAGGGTCTGGTAAAGTGTGCCAAGTGGATTGTCCTATTTTAGAGACTGACATTCGTTCTTTCTCCTTTCATTTACATTCTGACTACCATTTCTGCACCACAGTTTAAACTCATTTACATTGACTAGAAACTCTGTATGCTATAACTGCTTTACAGCTTTAAACCTTTCCGCTGCTTTGGATCTGTTTGTTATTGGGCTAATACACTATCTACAGCTAATGCAATATGAGCATGTTTATGTTTAAAGACGTTTCTTATTAAGTTATAAAGCTCAATAATAATTTTCCAACAGTCCAAGCTATTGGCTTCATTTCAGCCTGAGTGATTTGTTCCCATTTAGATCAAAGACAGATTATTTCAAGACAAAATGAAGTACTGCTACTCTAGAATAAGAAATGTTTTCACATGTGTTTGTTCAGGGATACTTCTTCTGGAATGGCTGCTCATGAATAGCTAATTTAGATTGTCTTCATTTGTTGACTGGCGATAAGGAATACAAAAGAGCAGAATTCAAAGGGACTTTTCATTCATCATTCTCTTGGGGGAAGAGGAGTAAAGTGACTTTATGGACTTTATAAAAGCATTGCTTCTCAAGCAAGTTTGTATCAAAAAGTGTTTTATAGCTTTAACTATCTGTGTGAGGTTATTAAAGGATTTTTTCAAGTGCACTAGAAACTTTTAAATCTGTGTCATTCAGTTAACCATTTAAATTTTATTATCAGAGAAATCCATAAGTATGATAAATACAATAAAAATTACTATAACTACACAGATTAAGTATTTTCTGTAGCAAGTTTAAAAGTTTATGTTACCAGGTACAAGATTTGGGAATGTGTGTAAAAAGTATGAAAGTGTTTTTTGTTGAAAATTACTAATACTTGTTCTTTTTTAAGGCAGACTTTAAAATAAACCTCATCTTATTAGTTCACTTTAAATATCCCTTCTGCTCTCCATCTTCTAATTCTACTAGGTTCTCTTTGGTCAGGACAGGATTTGACATAGTCGAGACATATTAATTTTCATTATCTGTCACATTAACCAAATGGATAAAAAAGGCAAGAAACAGCCTAATCTGGATCTATAGATGCTGTGCAACCATACAGACAGAAGTCCTGGATTGAACAGTGTTGTCTCCATGAAACAGTGCAGCAGTTGAAGCAATCCCAGTTTCTTAATTTTCCCGTTTACTACTCGGATCTAACACAAAGTGCTGCACATTACTAAAGTTTGTACCTTCCTTCCTTTCTCCCTTCCTGCCTGCCTTCTTCATGTTGTCATTGCAATTTTTAGAAGACATCAGACCAAGAAAGGTGAAAGCATAAACCACCTTTTAGGAGTCATTGCTGAAAGGTTGGACAGTAGAAATAAAAGAACCATTGTTCAGCATTGTGTCCTTACCATAACACTCAAAATATCAGATATTCTGCTTAAAGTACAAGAGGTGGAAAACCACTAATTTTGGTCTGGCCTATCTGAAAAAAAAAATGATCGAACGTACCTACTAAGATACAACTTTTTATATATACAACTATTTATATATAAACTTTCATTTATATAGAAACTCTTACAATATTTATTTACAGTTCATACATAAAAATAAATTATAATTTATATGAAATAATTATATAAATACCTAAAAAGGTAACAGATGGAGCTACACTGTTGAAAAATTAATTAATTCCTCAGCTGAGCAAGAATGAGCTCTACTGGTTAGTTTAAAGGGAAGGATGAAGAATTGAGAGCTTACAATTACTGAGAGATGCTGTTTTAGTCTCCTTGATAAGCCTCAGTGCTTCAAAGATTTCCTTTTAAAACGGACTCAGTGCTTTTAGAGGCAGAAGAGGAAAATTGTAATGAGTGCAGACAAATTAGACGATCCAAGCAGTATCTCTTCCATCTTTAAATCCTCACATTGCAAGTCAGGAACAGAGGGCTAGATAAGAAGTGCTAAAGCTGTCAGACTCTTTGCAGGCAGCAGAGTATGTTCACAACTGACTCTTGTATTGTAAACAGTAACTGAATGTGATTACTTGATATCTAAATATGTCACTGTGAATTCTCCACTTACTACTACACAGAGGTCAAAGACATACACAAGATACTTTCAAGTAGCTTCTTTTGGATTCCGATGTTTCATGTGTTCCTACCATCACAGTGAATATGAATGTTTGCTATTAGCTAATAACCTGCCACTCAGTCAGACCACCTTGACTTCTAATCCCAATCAATCTGGTACACCAAACAGTGCCCAGATGTTTGTTTAGTGAAAACAGTTTCTGAAAAGACTTGTCCATTCAGCCTCTGTTTGAGAGTCTATTATTCTTTTCTTATCCTTATTTAACTCTTGACTTTTCCATTGTTTGTCCAATCTTTTGAGCTTCAATATCCACCACAGACTCGAGGCACTGGAAGTACACATTTCAGGAATATGAATTTTCAGGGAGCACGGGGAAGGGTGAAGGAGATGACATGAAAGTTTTTACTTACCTGTTGTTAAAAAATGTTTATAAAATATAAGGTTAGATGTGATCTCGACCAGCCTTTTTTTTTCACTCCCAAGCCCTAAAGCAGAATAACGTCTGCCAAACTGCTCTGGATAGGTAAGAAGTCCCTAATTTCTTTGTCCCTGTCTCTCACAGTCTTTTTCGATTAATTTTTATCTTCAATATCAGAATGAAATTTATTTATTTCTAGGTTGAATATTGCCACCACTTCTTGTTTTGGCTAGCTCAGGCTTGCTATTGAACTACTTCTTTGTTTAAACCCTCCATGTTTCACAAATGTGCTCTAAAAGAGCATGAAATATGCAATTCTTAATTTAGAATAAATTTCTGCTCTTTGTATCTTATGAAAATAGCTGAGATTAAAAATAGACACAATTTACACTTCTTAGACAAACAAGTAATATTGTCGTATTTACTTTCTTTCTTTCATGTTATATTTTCAGTTCATAGTTAATGCTTCTGATGTATAGAAAATTATCCTTTTTTTTACTTCTCAAAACCAAAGATGTAAATTAAAAGCTTTAGGAATTACAATTAGATGTAGTGAAAAATAATTTAGAATTGGGAAATAAAATGTTCTGTGTTAGTTTGCTCACATGGAATACTTATTTGAATATTAACCAACTGCATAAACCCTTTTGAAAAATATTTTTATGGGGTTTATTAGTTCCTCAGAAATTGAAGCAACCATCTTACAGATTCAGCCTGACTGTCTAGTTTTAGTCTGGTGTTGAAAAATTCAGGTTATCCCACATGTGGATCACTTTCTACCTTTTGAAGGAGTTAAGATGGCTAGCTTACTACAGTGGTCCAGCTTTCCAGTGGCTCAAGAACACGAGTGCCACCTTTGAAATCATAGTTCATGCTGGCTTCTTTGTGTGCCTGAACTTTTGTTTATCTGTTTGATGTTGTCTGAAGTCCCTGACCAGAGCAATGCTCATCTTCAGTGAAAGTAAACAGAAAGCAGCAGCCTTTGGAGAAATTGTCTACCACAGCTGGACAGTCCAGCTATCTCCCTCAGAGTCCTTGCACTGGCTGGCTGCAATATATTTATGAGGCAGCAATTATACATCAGTTTCACTTCCTCCTTGCAATAACCATCTCCCTTTCTATTCACATCCTGGAATTCAACACTTGTCCCAGGTCTCTAAAGGAAAAAACAAACAAAAAATGCAACAAAACCAACAAATAAACCCGCAAACAAATAAAAAAGCCCAAACCGTCAAACAAAAAGAGATAAACCCTGCCTTGATATTACTCATGAAAACATTAAGATGATGATATATTTCCTAAAACTTCATTCTGAGAACTATACTGAGGCTGGGACATCTCAGTGTAAGGCTGTTTACCAGCAGCCTGTTTTCTGATTAAAAAAAAAAAAGGTTAGAAAAGAAAATAGCAAAGCTTGATTTTGCGGATTTTTATCACATGAATGTGGTACTGAAGAGAAAAACCTGGTTTGGGGTCGGATAGCTATTTAGGAAGAGGATGTGGCAATAGTAATGAGGAGAAGGAGAAAAAGGATGATAATGAAAATGCTGGTGTAGGTCCATCTCAAGAGTCTGCTCGTTTCCAGACTATCTTGCTGATATGGTTTGAAGCTGGCTCCCTGCCAAGTCTCCAAACCTCACCACAAAAATTCCCCCCCCCAAACCTCAGGGAGAAGAGGGAAAAATCTCAAGAGAACCGAAACGAGAGAGAGACAGTTAAAGCAATATGTATAAATATGTTTACACTTATATTACAGCTATATACAATTGAAATATATATACAATTTCAAAAGGAAAAGGGAAAGGGAAGGGGGAAGGGAAAAAGGAACACAAACAAAATAAAATATACACGATGAATAGCCCAAGATCTAGCAACTAAAAGAACTAGCAAAAGAATATCTTACTACTCTCCTTGGGATAACGGAGAGTCACGCTGGAGCGACTACTGGCAACCTCCGCCTCCCAAGGTCGGCAAGGCCTTACCAGGCTTCACTCCCCAAACATGACGGACACAACAGCAGGGAAACCTGCACCTCCAAAGCCGCCGGAAGGAAAGAGGGACCGAAGGCCTCTCCTCCTTTCTTCTTATAGCCTGGCTTACATAAAAATCATAGGGAATATGGGGTAAATCTGGGCACTTCCTTGGTTACAAACTGGTCACCAAGGAAGGTCCAGAGTAAACTACCACACTTGCATTCTGGAACAATGCTGGATTTTGTCCATCAGAAAAGTATGTAAATATTTCCCAGTTACAAAAAATGTTTCTGCTTTTAAATATTATGGTGAAGTGCAGAAAATACTCCCATTACACACGTAACTCAATGAACAGCTTTACTATCTCAGATCTCAGAAATCAGATAGTCTCACTACTACATCCATACTACATTCATTTCTGGATATGAAAGTGGAGAGCTTGTTTTGTGTCTGCTAAAGTAGCGACTTCCATCTAGTGGAACAGAATTTTGTAAGTAATAAAACAAAAAATGTTAAGCTTATCTACAATCTTTGGTTTTGAAGTCTGTTACGAGAAACAGGAGATGATGCTGATAACCTGGTAAGGTGGTTACAACATCTTTTCTAAGGCCATGTGCTACTTAAGAAGATAACTGAATATGTTTTCATGTTAATGAAAACAGGTCCCTTGACTGTTTGGAAGCAAAGGGAAGAACTTAGATATAATGTTTTCATGTTAATGAAAACAGGTCCCTTGACTGTTTGGAAGCAAAGGGAAGAACTTAGATATAAGCCAGCAGTTTATATTTACAGGAGGAAACATAAAGTTACAGGAAAACATAGGTAGTTATTACAGAAAACAGAGTGGTAGCATGAATGTCAAGGTTTTGTTTGAGCCTTAGGCAACATCTGGTAGGACAAGAATGATTCAAATTCAGCTATTTCTTTGCTATATGTGAATCTGGCACTGCAACTTTACTGTCCTTACTAGTGTATAAATGCTACTTCCCAAATGCACATAGTATGCCCATGAGACTGTTATATTAATAGAATTCACCACAGAACAAAACCTCTACTTTGGTTTATATTTGCCTCCCCATATAAGCATGTCTTGTTCCGTAATCTTTGAATATAGTCCTAAAAATATGTCACAGTAAATAATTATTCTAACTCAACACATTTTAATTTGATTGAAGAAACTGTCTCTCAGAACAGCAAATATAGCTGTAAATACTGAGTCACAGGTTAACCTACAGGTATGTAGAGATATTCCAAAAACCTCCAAATTGCCCTGGAGAATTTCCTTGTACTTCTGTTTAACTATTCCTACAGTATGACTTCTATACTCAAACTGGTAGTAAAGCAGAAAACAGAACTCTATGTGGAATTATTCTGTCAACATAAAACCAGATGTGGTGCCATTTCAGTTGCTGCTTCACGTTATCAGCGAGGAAGAAAAGTTATATCTCTACCTTGCAAAACTGCTCCACTTATCTCCTCAAAAATCCAAGCAAACAAAGCATAGAATAAATGAAATACAAAAGCAATACTCTTCCTGTGAAGATGAAAACCAAGAAAAATGAAGATAGAGCATAACATTTTCTACTCCAAAATTTTTCTAAGAATAACAGCTAGAGGAGTGTGGATTATTTCTATTAATAACTGTTTTCTGTGCCCCTTGCAATACAATATGTTAAAAAAAAAAATTTATATGTTTCTTAAAGAAGACAAAACAATGTATTTTTCCAAACTGATCTGTCTGGAGTTCTCGCTTCTCTAGATAGATAATTTTCTGCTAACCATAAAACAAAAGTTTTTTAAAATTCCAGGAAATCTGGATGGTTTGCTGATCTCTGATATCTTCCAAACCAACATCTACCTTGACCAGGAGCTTGGGCACTTTCATTCTGCAAGTATTTGCTTCCTCTTCTCTTTAAGCCAGACAATAAGAAGTCAGATTTTACTGGTCTTTTTCCTCTGAGCTTGCCACCTCCATGCTCAGAGGAATCCGTCTGAATGATCTGCTGGTTATGTTCTAGCTGTGCTCAGTTGCCATGCATTGGCAGTGCAGTTGATCATAGATTCCATCTTCACCGTCCTGTGTAAGGTAAACATATGCAGGTATTCTTCCCAAGAATGCCAAGGCAGTGGAAGGATTAAAAAGAGGTTTATTTCAGATGCAAGGACCACTTTTTTACAATGGTGCACACATCTGACCTCCAGGGGAAAAGGCAAAGCCCCTCCTCCTCCAAGGCTTTTTGTATCCTCTCTCTCTCCTCCCCCACCCTCTCTGGCTCAAGGAGGCCTTGCACATGTCTTTAAACATGTTATCTCTCTGCAAATCAGACAGCAAGGCTGAGAACTTCTCTTGCTATGCGGGGCAGGGAAAGCATTGAAACTGCCTTTGGGAAAGACTTACCATTTAGGCAGAAAGCCTTCCTAGCAAAAATGGAGTCCCTAACTTTATGTTACAAATGCTTCTGGAAACATATCTATTCCTACACCTGATAATAATTTTGTTCTTCTGGCTGATACTGATGCTCACATCTGTAAGGGGTTCACTAGGACTAATAGAGCTTCACATGTAAATGAAACTGGAAACCTTTAAGAAATAAGGAGGGTTTTTTTTTTGGTTTTATTCATTCTGCTTTATTGACTTTCAGCACTCATTCTTTCTGCTTCAGAAGCAGTACAAATGATCATTTAAAAAATGTGTATGCAAAAGTCATTGTCTTGACTTTTTCCCATTCTGTAATTCACAAAAACATTAACTCTTGAGATAAAGAGTGGAAGACTATTGTGATATAGAAAGTAAATCTATTTATTTATTCACTGGTCAAGCCCTCTAAAAGCAACATGGAGCAACAGCTGTGCAGGATATCAAAACCCAGGGACTGCCACGACATTTTGTAATCAGTTCTTTTGACATTCCATAGCTTCAAGATGGAAGAATACATCTATTTTGACCTCCACAGAGAAATTCTTCACAAAGCATTTTACTGTGATTTTATGCAGGAAGGGAAAATCTGTCCCTTAGAAATAATGCATCTACCACTTCTAGTACAGACAAAAGACCCTGCAAAAACCAAATTCTCAACACAATTTTTCTTATTCACTCAGATCTGTAATTTATCAGAAAAGCAGAAAAAATAATTTTTTATTTTCTTCAAGAGCAGCCTGGGATAACACTATTATTTTTAAAAAGAAAGAACAAGCAGAAGTTTAATAAAATCTTGAAGGAACTTACATTAGATATTTCATATAGCAGAGAATGAGCAGGAAGGGAAGGGAAGAAAGCTAGAACTAATACTTTTAACATTCACACACACAAGTACAAAAGAAAGTTAAGGGTTTTGCACGGTCTTTTAAATTCCTGCTGGGTGCTTCTCAGTATGATTAAAGAAATCTGAGGGCTGAAGAAATTTTTGAAATGCCATGGTCAGTGTTTAGCCTATAAAATAGAGCAATTACACACTTTCCCTTGTACTAATTGCTCCCTAGGCAATTGTTGCCATATATTGTTTGGTGAATCTGAGAGTCTGGGAAACTTTTCAGAAATATTTTGTTGAAATCTCCAATGAAAACTTAGCTTTTCCTGAGAAGGAACAAAGTTCCTCACCACCCAAAACCACAAAGATGCGTATTGAAAATCTTTGACCCCTAAGGACAAAAAGGTTCTCATCTTCTTTTTTTTTCTTTTTTAATTGCAATCTCTTATGCTATCCTACCTTATTTCATGATTTTCTGCCGTGAGCATTGAGCAGCAGTGCTGGATAACTCTCCTTCTTGATACTGTCAGGAAGGTAAGCTGACTATTTGTTACAACCTGCCCCTGAAGGCCAGGGTAACTCAGGTTCTTGTTAATAGATCCCTTGGGGTGTGTTCGAGGGACAAACCACTGAATGATTTGTGTTTATAAATATGTAGGGTTTATTTTAGAACAATTTGGTTGCAATGGAAAGGAGAAGTTGATTTGTCGTGGTCATCCTCTGGTGCTCATGCCCTCTGCACCTCTGCAACTGGGCTGTTACCTTGCACATTCTCTGCAAAGCATCCGCTGCTTTTGCAAATGGCTGATTGTTTGAGCCATCAACCATTAAAATTTCAGTCCCTCACACTATCTGATTCACCTTCTACTTTTCTAAGAGTGTGTACAGACAAGCAAATATAAATACAGATTCTGCATCTTATTGTGTTTCTTAGCGCACAGTAGCAGACTTGGACTGCCATGTCTCCCTCTCTGAAATCCTGATATATGAATGGGAATACTTTTCTCATAAAAAGAAAAGGTCGTCCTGCCCAGGAAAATGTTAACTCATGGGAGAAAATCCATCTCTCCTTTGTGGTAAAACCAGGCTTAGAATTTTTTTAATCACCTGGACAAGTGACATAATCCTCGATCTTTTCAGACAGAACGCAAACAGTAATTAAATATCATTATTATTATCGAACTACGATTATTGCTCCCTTGAGTGAGTGTGATTAATGTCAAGGTTTCTTTGTGGCTATTTGAATACAACCGTCGTTGGTATATTTTTATTATATTAGGAATTTTAGATCACAGAATCATGGAATTGTAGAATCAACCAGATTGGAAAAGACCTTCGAGATCATCAAGGCCAACTCTTGATCCAATACCACCATGGTTACTAGACCATGGCACTAAGTGCCACATCCAGTCTCATCTCAAAAACCTCCAGGGATAGTGAATCCACCACTTCCCTGGGCAGCCCACTCCAATGTCTGATTACTGTCTCTGCAAAAAATTTCTTCCTAATATCCAACCTATATACATAATTTATGGTAGATTTATAAATTTTAAAATATCTTATTACATTTAAGAGATGGATGAAATGTTTAACATTAACATGAAAATATTTTCCCAATCTTTTATTTTGTTTTTTTACTTTGTTTCAAATCAGTGTAATTCTGGAGTGTTATATTAGGTTGATAATACATATCTGATCTATTCTGACATTCAAAAGCATTTAAATAACATCACCAAAATTTTCTGACTGTTATTAAAAGCAGATTTCCAGATAGCCATTGATCCACTAGTTCAAAGCTATTGATACCTTTCCCAAAGAAAGATTTGTAAACTGGTCTTCCAGTTTACTATAGAAAAACCTCAAATTAATTCAAAATACAGACTCTTAAATGGATTAATTAACCTCTCCACCCCATACTTTACAGGCACTACTGTGAATAGCAGCAAAGCATCCTATTGATTTTAAGATTTTTGCTTTGCATTATAAATCCCTTCACTGGCTTTTTCCTCAACATCTGGGAGAATTACGAACACTGGATTTCCCTTCCTGCTGTTTGAATGCTGGCCCAGTAATGGCTCCTTTGATCTTTTTAAACCTTCTTTGAGCTCCATATTATTCCCTCTCACTGAAGACTTATTTTTGCTCTATACATCAATGTCTTTTGCTAGCCTTAGAATGAAGTCTAAAATCCGATATGTTACATGTAGACTGCTGGAATTATTCAGCTCAGCTAGCCAATGATGGCATAGTACAGTAATAACAGAAGTGTCTTCTTTTCTCTGGTAGCAAGAGGCTTGAGATATTTATTATTTCTTTTGTATGACTTTTTGTCTGTCTTTATTTATGTATGTATTTGTTTTGCAGGATTTTAAGGCACTAGGCGAGGGTATTTTACAAAAGGTTTACCAATTCTTGAAAACAAACATATGACAGACAGGAGAAGAAAGTATTTGTGAAAGCAAGACTGATATTTGAGACATTTTGTTGACAACTATGCCCTTAAACAAGGATATGTAATTAAAGAGGACATGTGTTGCAAAAAATTAGGAAGGGGAAGGAGTCACAAAGTTTAAATTTTGGGGGGTTTGGTTAGATTTTTTTGTTTCTTTGGGGTTTTTTTTGTTGTTTTAGTTTTTTTTTTGTGGGGAAAGAACTGGAGAAAACAAACAACCCTAAAAATAACTGTTCATGTTATTCAATCAGTCATTACATAAAAATTAACTCAAGAGAGACTACTGTTTCCTTTAAAATCTAAATTAAAGTATTCTACAATCACCCTTGTACAAGAGAAAATGTCACAATTTGTATCAGCAGATCAAAAGGACTGTTCCAGGCAGCCTCAGAGAAATACCTTTCTTTATATTCAAACAATAAATTCTCCAACTTTCAATTACACAAAAGCAAGCAGATGGAACTTAACTTTAGTCATTATAAAGGACATAATTTTCACCTTGCTTTCCTCTTTTCCAAAGATTTGGAATTTCTTTCCAAATTCTGGTTTTTTCCTTGAACTAATTTATATTTTGGTACAGACAAAGCAAGGGCAAAGAAGACTGGGGAAGAAGATTATTAGTTTTCCAAATCAACATTTCCTGATCCACTATTATGAAATTATCAAATTCATTTTCCTAGAAAAGAACAGTGTTTTGTGGTTTGGTTGGTTTTAGTTGGTTGGTTGGTTGATTGTCTTTTTTTTGGCTTGGGTCTGTGTTGGTTTTGTTTAACTTGGGTTTTTCTTGGCTTTTTTGTTTGGTTTGTTTTGTTTTTAATTAATTTTCAAATCTGAATTTCAAATTAAGGATTTGAAGAAGTTTTATCAATACTTTGTGGCTGGACGATGAATGCTTTTTCCAATTAAAGTTCAAAGTCTTTTCATATAATACAGGTTGCAGGTACACTCCTTTCATAGGACTACACATGGAAATGGAATACTCCTACATGTGATTGCAGATACATAATGTCTTTCTGCCATTCTTATTTATCTGCTTTAGTTATGATTATAATAAAATCAGTTTTGATAAAATATAGATAGAAAAACAATTAAATGAAAATTAAAGCAGGATATTTCCAGTTTAAATTGTATTCTAATAAATATTATTAGAATACAATAATAATGATTATCTGGAGATATAGAAGTTGATGTACTGCAAATAAAATAATGCTTTCTTTTATTAATTAAAATGACACCTTTATTAATTGAAAATATAGAGCAGTCACAGAAGCAATTTTCAAATTACAACAGTATAGCCATATTATGTGAGTTCTACATCTTACCCTCAAGCAAAATTAAAAAAATGAAACTTTCCAAATAATCAAAATTGATCAGTTCTAGGAAAACATGACAATTTAATAGTGGTAATTTTTTTCCACACTGTGTCACAAAAATGAAGTAAAAAGGGCTAATATATATATACATAAAAAAGGACTTATATAAAAATTAAATCTCAGCAGTATACATCCAGATAATGTCCTTAGTCATGCTAATGTACAATCAAAAGTGGCAAAATAATTTTCAGAGCAACATTAAAAGAATAATTCTAAGAAAATCATGCCACTATTTTATTATATAGAAAAAATAAAAGATTGATAAAACTTGACACACACATGCAAAATACAATTAAGAATTTTAGTGTCCATTTAGATGCAACGCATCTGCGGATTTAAGTAGTAGAATTAAAATTTAAAACCAGCAGAACAGAGTACATGACTTTTTTCCCCAAATTGTAATTAATCAAGAACAAATGTATTTGTACAAAGAACCAGAAAATTGTCATGAGAACTTCACAGGCAAAATGATCTCAATAAATTAAAGAAACTCACTTTTCTCTAAGAGACAGAACAGTAGACAGCAATATGTTTCATTGCTTTTTGGGAGATCCTTTCAAAGAGGATGAAGAATCTAAAGGTTGTGTCATTGAAATAATGCAATTTAGGGTAACCAGTCTCATCTGTAAAATGCAGTAATCTATCTGTTAAATAGGGTAAGGAGGGGTTTTTTTCAGTTTTTAAAACTGAATTGCACATTTGAAAGAACCAACTATCCACCTGTCATTTTTTTCAATGACAGTTGTAGCTGATGAAATGTAAAAGAACTTGTATGGGACTTACCATGCCAGCTTTAAAAGAATACACATATACACCTGTATGTATTATCTAACAATAGAGAAATGATACCTGTTCTAAGGGGGTACAAGCTCTTACATTTGCAATAAAGAAAATGGAAAGAAGTACTTCTATGGGCAGAAAACCACCCTTAGTAATATTCTTCTCTTCTCACTGTCCATGGAGAGAAATGCTTCCACTCAAAATGAGTTTTTTCCGTATTTTTTTAGGACTGCAACATATTGAAACAGAGGAGAGCAGAAGCAGCATCCTGTACAGTGTTGTGCACTACAGACTACTTTGAACATTTCTCGAGTTGGTATGCGAGTTCCAGGTCTCCCATTCTAAGGTGGCCTGAACCTGTGTGCTTTAGGGTATCTTCAAAGCTGGACACTACTGTAAAAACAGGAGTGCTAGAGTAGGTGGAAAAGGGAAGAAGAAAGAAAATTAAACTCCATGTAAGAGGAGTGCTTTGTAGAAGACAAGTGCCTGTACATGTATAGATTACTGAAGTTACACACCCAGGAGTCTTTGTCAGACTGTCAAAGAAAACTTTCAGGACTTCATCTAAGTTCCTATACTGTGACAAATCATGTCCTTTGAAGCAACCAGGCTTGGCTCTCAAATCATCTGCATAGGGTAGGAGGACATGACAGGAGTCTCATGAGGATCTCATAACATCCTGGAACACCTGCTCTTGAAGCTCTAAGTTTACAGTGACTTTAACAAATTTTTAGACATCTCTTTTACATGAAAACACTGACATGAAGTAAATACACATAGCAGACCTCTATGTCTAGGCACTCAATGCACTCATGTCTGTTGGCATTTGAGATATCTAAAATGTCCAAGAAGACCCTAAAGAGTATTCTTGAAAGACACAGCTGTCCTATACATATTTTGTCATATCTGTCAGACCAACTAGAATATTTAGGATACTCCTGAGTTTCTCAAAAGGCGCAGTGGCCAGCTGACTGTAATTTCTTAGTGTCAAGCTGAATACAACACTCAACAAGTTTAATTACTTTGAGGATGAAACACTGCTAGAGAGTAAGCAGCTTGAGTTGCTCTTGGAAACACAGGAGGAGGTTTAGGCTCCTAAAGCACTAACCCCTGGTATTCTGCTGAGATGGAACAGGAGGATCAATACTGATAGCCTCTGTCTTGTTGGTGTCCCATCTCATTCTGGATTTCAACAAGCTATCTGGGTCGGTCTTCTGCAGCAGTGAATTTCACAAGTTAGCTGTATTTTGCTGAAAATAATGTTTTCTTTCCTGCACAGGTAAAATAATTTTGTAGGCTGGAACAAAAGACTTGAAGTAGAAAGAAGATGGTATTTCAGGAACCTCCTCAGACAGGTCATTTATTCAAATTCTGTATGAGTCTCTCTAGCAATAATACAGGCATAGGAATGCTTAGTTACTTCACAGTAACATAATGTTCTTTCTGTTCAAAGATTTAGGCATGGGCTTATCTTAAATCCCAACTTAGAAATTCATATGCTTAAAGTTTCAAAAGTCATCATAAAAAAACCTCCAGTTTACCTTTTTTATTTTATTTTATTTTGCATACTCTAAAGGATATAAGGAGCAGATTTCATGTTGCATCTCATTACTGTATTATAAATTCAAAATAGTATTGTATAGTTTCTCACTTTATTTTGAAAACTCTTTTTTGCGGTACCCTCCTTAAATAGAAACACTACTATCTTCCTTCTGTACAGTGCTTTCTAATGTAGACTATTATCCCCTACTTTGAAGTCCATGGAGGTTTGGAAATTCTCTAGCAAATATTAAGTTAGCCTGAGAAACTGTGGGTTAAAAACAAACAAACAAACAAAAAAAAACAAAACCCAAACCAAAATAAAACAAAACAAAGATAAGTAAATGAAAAAACGGAAGAAATAAAATACCTAACTCACTGTTCATGACCTCATAAAGTGGCATGAAAAGAGATTAAAAAAAGGGGGGGACAGACATTTTAAAAATGTTTAGAAAGTATTTCTTAGTTTTTTCTAGAGGAGAAAAGCCTATTGAAATACTAGACCATAAATCCTCAAAAAAGTTCTGTTTACATTTACATTTTCCTTTGGCTTGATGTGTTCAAGTCACTTGGAAATCTCTCCAGTGCTGAAAAACACTGTATGTATGTATTAGTTTCTGATTAACAATGCAACTTCTATTTATGGAACAGCAAATTTATACTTTCAGTCAAATAGAAAAGCAGTAGTGAAGTACAGAAATTTGTGCAGAAGCAGTGAGAAAAGCACAGCCACAAAAATACAGAACTAAACTAAAAAAACTTACTAAAAATGCGAATATACTTCTGAAGTAGCTTAAATAATGAAACCCAGATACTAGTTATAATAGTTTAAAGAATTTCAGAACTATCATTTTATAAATTTAAGCTATATTTTGGATATAATTCACAGAGCTTTCAGACTATATTAGTAAGAATATTAAATAGTCAAATACCGTGCAACAAATTTATGAAGGCTGGGATTATTTTCTGGTTGTTTGCCATGCATCTATACAGTTCTGAAAAGCTTTGACAAAGTTACAAGGCAGGTTTGTCTTTTAATGTGCTGGATGGAATTATCAAACACAGAGAAGTTACATGCCATTCATATAAGATAAAGAACAAACATGAATGTAATTTTTCTATGCTACTACATATTTTGGTATTCTAATCTCTATCAGTAAAATAGAGGAATATCTTAGAAATTAGAAAATGACAAGTTGTAAAAAAGATGAGAAATTATGCAGATGCTGAAATTACTGTAAGTAACTATTACATAAAACTATTAGTGGCCTTTCCACCCCCACTGTTAAGATATAGTAGAGATATTGGGTACTTTTTAGTGCTCTCAAAGAATGTGAAATACACTGAGTAAAAATAGAGGATATTAGATAATAAATGTCATCAAAATAAAATGCATTCTCCCTCTAACCAGATTTCCGTGGGAAGATGTGCAGGATCTTGTCTAATGATTTGGAAAAAAAAAATTTAGAAAAACTGGCTGTTACTCCTAAGTGAATTATTTGTAATGTTAAAGAGATTAATGTGCTTAGAATTCCATGAGTGTCAAAGAAATGGCAAAAAATATAAATGGCTGAATAATACAGAGATTTTACATAAGCAAAGAACAGAAAGAGGAACAAAACAGAATCACAGATCTGTTAGGTTCAGCATCAATAATTTCCAAACCTTATCCATAACAAATATTCTCCTCAATAGTGTTTTGGAAAAGGATTAAAAATTTTGCCAAAACATGCCTGTGCTGCTGTAAGAAAGGATTGATAAAGAACAAAATTATTACTTAATTGCACTGATTTGTAGAATAGGTTAAAGTTATCATTCTATTTCCAAAAGCTGTACAAAAAGCAAGGAAAAAAAAAAAGAAAGAGAGAAAGAAAAAGTGATTTTCCAACCACCTCTTTACATATTGTTGTTTTGTGAGGAAAAAGTTGTTTGTGTTATTTAGCCAACTGTCAGTGCTATATTGCTATAATTTAAAAGGAACAAATGCTCTATAATGTAAACTGGGCACAACATTCTCTTTAGCCCACAAGCCAGCTGCATTTTCTATCCTTAGGTTTTTAGTATCTGTGGAACATTGAAAAACTGCAACAATATTTATTCTCCTTGCTGTTAACCATATCTATGAGCTTCCAGTGGGATCAAACCTTTTTCACAATATTTTGTTTTCAATATCGAAAGATACAAATATATATTTGTATACACATTTTAAGTATTGTAAATGCTGGTCAAGGTAAGAAGCCATTGCAATCATGTTGAAAGTTCAAACCATGACACCATAGCAGCAGAATTGACCCAAAATTCCAGCCAAAGGTCAAATTAGTGTTTTGTCCGTCACCTTGGTATGAATAATTGGACAGCATAAAAGTAAGTGTAAGAAGAACACAAGGACTACTTGTGTTTTGCTTACCCACAAATGGGAACAACCTTGATGATTTACAACTGAAAAAATATCAGCTTGTCTTGCAGTCCTTGGCTTATTTGGTAAGGATCATGTTTTATGTTTATAATACATGTTTATTATAATATAATCATGTTTATAATATATGAAGTTATTTCATTACTTACTATGTAAAATAAAATTACAAAAAAGAATACATTATTCTATCTTTTTTTTCTTTACTTGGGATATAGAAAGAACAGTATTTGTGAGGTTTATCTTGACAGACTTAAGAACCCAATGTAACAAATGGGACACTTTGAAGTATGAGTTAGTACATGTAGATGTGTACTCGGTGGTAACTTTCTCCTATAAATTATACAAAAAATTGTGGGGAATTAAATATTAATTTATGATAATGATGATGAAATACATTACTATAGCCAAAATGAGTGCCCCTCAAGAGATAAATTATGAACTTCTATGGAACCCTGATGCTGCTATGTTAAAGTACTGACACTTGCCAGAATTTTAATATAATACATTTAACAAATAAACTTCCAGAACCCTAAGGCTGTATATGAGCATCTTCATTTAACCACCCTGAACCCTGATGATTTCTTTGCATCTCTGCTTAGGCAGTACACATTGTAGTACCAAAGTGTATTGCTTTTTCCTCTAAATAAAATTATCAGTGTTATATTGCTAATACATATTGGGTTATAAACAATATAGATAATTTCTTAAAGATTAAATAATAGATGATGAGAAGTTAAGACCTCATGAGAGGGACTTGGTTTATGTCTACTTGGGATCTACTTAAAATCATTATAGGAATTTGGCAGTAATGCATTTGAATGACATTAAGACATAAATAAAAATAATAATTATATAATCTTTATGCATTTTTAGATGCGCTTTAATTTTGGCTAAATATTTTGCAAAAACTGTGCTGAATTTTTCTAACTTTGTTAAAATATGAAATTATGAAAAGAAAGGAACACATAGGAAATATATATTAACAAATTAGACTAAACCTGACTAACATTTGGAATTGGGAAGGGGGAAGCAAACAATCGAAAAAACAATCAATTCGCCTTACTTCTTCCTATCTAAACAGAAAAATTACTATTGTTGCTGTACCCATATTCAACAACTAGTATCAAGACCAAGTTAGCATAACAATTTCATAATATTGGTTAAAACGGATATGGGTTAGTAGAAAAATCCTTGTATTTTCATATTCTAGAGAATAAATGCTACTTCTATATATAAAAATTAGGAAGGAGATAAATAAATGTTTCAGGCTTATAATAAATTCTTTTATTAATAGAAAGTAATTAAGAAATATCTGTATTTAGAAACTAGAACCTTAAAAATATTGAATTAAGATTTTATACACATAGGTTCTAGTTTTCTATGAATATGAGTCATTAGTAGTGTAATGCCACATACAAGGTCCATAAGGTACATTATTTGCTACAACCTGTTAAATAAAGTGTTGCAAAACTTATTTAAACACACATTCACATGATGGACTGCTGTAATGATCCATGACAACATATATACACCCCACATGGTGATCTTTTGAACAACTTTAATTCATCATGGGAAACAGAATGCTCAACTTTCTGCTTCAGAAAATATAGACCATTAATATTTGAGTTAAAAGAGAACATCCTCAATTTCCAGTATTTGCCGTCTTGGAAGACTATATTCCAACACTTCATCACGGAAAACTCTTTAAATTTTTTTGTTGTTGAAAACATGTTAAAACCTCCGAAATAAAGCCTTTTGAACTGTTATTATTTATTGACTATGAAAACTCTGTACTAGCCAATGTGTAAATCTATGTGATGGATATGAAAGATGAAAGCTGAACTATTAAAATATGTTTGGATGTACATTCTAACATCCTCTATTTACCTTGATCTTGATAAGACCTGAGATGTCCATTAAGACATGAAGCTATTCTAGGAGATCTATATTATTATTGACAGTGTAAGACCCCAGCCCAAGAGATACCAGCTCAACCAGGAGTTTTACTTTGAAAATATACAAGGCTGCAAAAATTCATGCACTAAATCTTTAGAAGAGCCCTAGATTCTTTATTACCTTGAGGTAGCTAAAGAGAAGGCACTTTACACGTTTTCTCAGGAGGTACTTTTAATGATAAACTTTAGGAAATAAGAGATCTTGGCAAAAGTTTAAAGGATAACTTTTAGGATAAAGGATAAATTGCCTTTAAAAATTTGGAAGAACCCTTTTTTCTTACCTTTTTTTTTTTCTTTCTCTTCTGCCACTTGTTTTGGGCAACTCCATCCTAAACAGTGGTATTTCTGTGTGGTAGTAGAACTAGAAATAGTTTTAGTAAGTGAAAAACATTAATCCCCATCATCACTCTTATTTCCATGTTCATGGTTTCTCTCTCCTTACATGATTTCCCTATTTTCTTATAAAGGACTCAATAGTTCCATGGCACCATTATTATTCATGTTCCAGACTGTCAGCATCAGAAGTGTGTATGTGTATGTCCATGCATTTTTTCCCCACCTTGATGAATACATTTGTGAAGGGACATATTCAGCTGAGATTGAATTGGAAGACTCTTGATCAATACCCATCTGTCCAGTCTGTTTTAATCTCAAATAAGAGAACACAAGGAAATAAATCAAGTTTATCTATAGTGTATTTCTTTCAAGTGATGCTAGTGAAATAAAACATTAAAGATGTTGAAGTAACACCTGTCTTCTTGGGAGGTAGAAGGCATATCTGTATACAAGACTACTGCTTAGTGTGACGTCTGGTACACCAAGAGAATTTTACTGCTTCTTTATCAAGTTCTGCTTCCCCATCTTGCCTCCTAGCACCCAGTCACTTCTTTCTGATGTAACTTCAGTTGACAGCATTTTTTTCTACAGAACAGTGTAAAAGGAATGGGAAGTGGAATTCAGTCAGATTATGAGCAGTGGGAATACACAGGAAATGTTCCTTTAGTTTTTTTTTTTTTTTTTTAATTTTTAAATCCTTCATTAGACTAAAGGAACTATTTGCAAAATTCATTTATTCTCCTATTTGTCTATCCTTTGCTCAACAGTTTACTGTACATTCTTCAGTACCCTGCTATTTCTATTTCTACTGTTCATTAAAATGTTAAACAGAGAGATTCATTTCAACTGCAGAAGCTGTTCAAATATCATAAATTACCTGGCTTAATGCAAAGAAATTCAGAGCTTAGAATGAAGCTCATCATGCTATGCATGCATGACCCCACTTCAAATATTAAACTGTTCTCAAAACAATGACCATTCTTTGTTGCAATATTGAGGTTTGACTAGATGAGATGTGGGGTCCAATTCTGATCCTATTAAAATCAGTGGGATTTCATTCTTAGCAGGATTTGAATATAATTATAAATGCTTTCATTTTTCATAAAACTTACCTATTTTTTATTCACACAGCTATATCTGTTTCAAAGGTTATGTCAGAGCAAGGAATTTAAAAGAATCAAAGATAAAATAGAGAAAGGCCCTGTTCTTGCTCATTTCAGTATTCTTCAAAGTGTCGTGGCTAAATATCTCAGGAGGGATTTCTGGGATATGCTTGGACATGAGTTAGAATTGTACACTGCTAATAGAACCTGAAATAAAGAAGACTCTTGAGAACTAGGGGACTTAGACCTAGACCTGCCAAAATCAGGTCTCTCATTTAAAAATTCTGCTTGTGTGTGCTGCAGTCACAGAAAAGACTTTGTTATGTAGTAGAAACAGAGACAAGTACCAAGTTTGACAAGTTTATTAAAACTTTTTTTTTTAACTAATCATTCATTAGAGAAAACCGTCAACTTATAAAATCATTATTTTTCTTGAAAGTCAGAATATAAATATTGTGAGATGACTACAACTGAAGGTTGAGCCTATGGAATAATTAGTGAGTTTTGTCTGTAGTCAAGACGAAATGTCCAGCCCACAGCTAGATAAACACATGATGTGGTGGGTGAGCAACTGGCTCATGGGTCGAGCACAGAGGGTAATAGTGAATGGGGGAACATCGAACTGGTGACCTGATGAAACAAACATAGGGTTCCGCAGGGCTCCATCTTGGGCCCTGTGCTCTCAACATCTTCATAAATGACTTGGACAAAGGACTGGAGGGAATACTAAGCAAGTCTGCAGATGATACAAAAATGGGAGGAGCTGTTGACTCCCTCAAAGACAGGGAGGTCCTGCAGAGAGACCTTGACAAATTAAAGTTCTGGGCAACCAGCAACCATATGTAGTTCAACAAGGGAAAGTGTTGGATTATGAACCTGGGATGGGGCAACTGTAGATGTACGTACAGACTGGGGAATGAGATGCTGGAAAGCAGTGCCAAGGAAAGGGACCTGGGGGTCCTGCTCGATGACAAGTTGAATATGGGTCTGCAGTGCCCTGGCAACCAGGAGGGCCAACCGTGTCCTGGGGGGCATCAGGCAAAGCAGCACCAGCCAGTCAAGAGAGGAGATTGTCTCTCTCTGCTCTGCACTGGGGTGACCTCACCTTGGATATCATGTGCAGTTTTGGACACCACAATATAAGAAAGATATTAAGCTCTTAGAGACCGTCAAAAGGAGGGCAATAGAGATGGTGAAGGGCCTTGAGGGGAAGGTCTATGAAGTCGCTTGGTCTGTTCAGCCTGGAGAAGGGGATACTGAGGGGAGACCTCATAGCAGTCTACAACTTCCTCGTGAGGAGGAGGGACAGGCACTGATCTCTTCTCTGTGGTGACCAGTGACAGGACACAAGGGAATAACCTGAAGTTGTGTCAGAGAAGTTTAGGTTGGATACTAGAAAATAGTTCTTCACGTAGAGGGTAGTTGGGCACTGGAACAGGCTCCCCAAGGAAGTGGTCACAGCATCAAACCTGACAGAGTTCAAGAAGTGTTTAGACGATACTCTCAGGCACGTGGTGGGACTCTTGGGGATGGTTCTGTGCAGGACAAGGAGCTGGATTCAATGATCCTTATGGGTCCCTTCCAACTCGGCATATACTGTGATTCTGTGATTTGTATCTTTTTGTCTAATTCCTTTCCTATTTAATTTCAATTGTACATGCATATCTTTTAAAAATTACAACTATCAGTGACTTTGATGAGGTCCTGATCTTGTAAACAATTACTATAATCAGGATGCTGAATGTACTGACAGTCGCAGTGAAATCATTCTTCTTCTTCATGAATACAGGTTGGGGTCAGTTGAAAGACTGGGACAAAATAAAATGGCATCTTGGTAAATGTCGTGGTGCCAGTACTTGCAAAGCTTTTGTGCAGAGACAAAAGGTCAAGCTGCTTCTGGTGTGCATGTGATACTGCATGTGATATCTGTTAAAAACTGAGATATTAATATTATAATGTAATAATATATAATAACGTAAACATAATAATATTTTAATTAATTTAATTATTTAGTCACATAATTAGTTTTCCATTCTTCATGCTTGATGTTGAACTTTAACCTTAAAGAAGTCTGTATCCTTTACATTATTGAATATTCTTTACATAATTGAACATTTTTATAGGAATACTAACTTCTACCTTTTAATTTAAAACGAGAATTAAGTCTCATGAATTTCCTTTCCCAAAAAAACTAAAGAGAGTATATTGGGAGCAAACTTTTATTCACAGTACTGTGAATAAAAAGCTGTTTTGGGTATATGGAAACAACAAACCAACCATAAACCCTTGAAATTTCATAATTTTAAACTGAGAGGAAGACCACCTCTTGTGAACTTTTAACAAGTGATAATCTGCTCCTTAGGCAGTCTTATATAAATGTACCTATTTGTGATTCAGAGGTTTTAAGGCATACAAAATTTATCACATCCTCTCGAAAGATGAGTTTATGGATAACAACATTTAAAATTAAAAATATTTTATTGTGCTGATGAATTGACTTTTACTATGGCAGGTCAGGACATGGGAAAGATTTTGCTTATGCACTAATTCTTTACCTTTTCATCTTGAAGTGGTTACAAAAAATTAGCCTTTGGCTTTATTACTCATGCTTTAGAAGACACTAGTTTGTGCATCACATTTCTTAGCATATCAAAATGAATGTCAAATATTTCAGGCAATTTATATTATTCATTAATTGTAATAAATAGTGTTCATCATATTGTACTTATTAATTTAACCTTCTTTTAAAAATTAGAGGAACACGAAGGAAAGCTGAACATAAGAGGCTGTCAAAGATTTCTCTTTTTAATTTGGTCATTCCCATAGCTCTGATCTATTTTCAGTAGAACCAAAAACTGAATAGAAAACATTTAGCCGACTGAGGTTGTATGCTGCAACAATATTTTATGTATATATATATATATATATATCTCAATATATAAATATTTTTTCACATAACATCAATCTAGTGGTTTGAAGAAAAAAGTTGTGAAAAGGTGAAAAATAACTTAAAGAATAATGAAATAAATAATTCTGAGCAGTTGTAATATATTCTTAAAGAACTCTGTCATTACTCTAACTCCTTCAGAATGAGGCATGGCTGGAGAAAGTCCCTTCCACTAGTCAGGGTGTATTGGCAGAAGGCTGTTAATTATCTTTCTGTACTCCATTGAGTATTTTAGTATTTTAAATTTAAAAGATTTAGTGCAAGAGATGTAGCAACATCCTTCAAAAATCCTAGTATCTAGGTTCAGATTAGGTTCTCGAAACAAGCAGTATATAAAACAAAAAGGTGAGGATCTGCAGAGCAAGTATTTTGGTGTAAATGATCTAAAATACAAATGTTTCAGTTTAATTTTTCTAGTGAATGCAAGGAAAAGCTGAGAGAACTGAATTTGTTCATTCTTAAGAAAAGAAGACCAAAAGAAATCACATTGTTATTTTCAACAATATAACAAGACAGTATAGAAAAGCAGAGACAAATTCTTCTCAGAGATCAAAAGTGGTAGGCCAGGAGGCAGCAGCCACAAGATGCAACAAGGGCAATTCTGATTAGTTGTTAAAGATTTTTTTTTTTGCCCTGAGAACAAGTCCTACAGTGAATCAGATTGGAATCTCCATCCTTGGAGATATTCATTACAAGGCACTGAGCAACCTGATCTAAGTTGTTCCTGCTATAAGCAGGTTTATGGACCAGATGACATCCAGAGGTCCTCTCCAATCTCTATTATACTATGATGCTAACCAGGTCTGAGAGACTGAATGACCATTTCTAACCACAGTGCATTAGGTGTGCTTCCAGAATGTACTTTCATGTTCAGTTTTGTCTGAAAGCAATCCTGTTCATGCCTATTAGATTGCTTCATTGTACAAACCAAAGCAGAAGAAAACCTAGAAATAATTAAAATAATCATTTAAGTGGCATACACCTGATGTGGATTAAAACATTTTTATTGCTACATCCTTGATGAAACTTGATAAGTTGGATAGATCAAAACATATCATATAACCAGATCAGAGACTGTAGCACTTATACATTTGATATGTGTTAACTTGGGTGTAATTAGTTTATCCTGGACCTACATATGTGTACTAGATAAGTGTAACTAGCAATAGGGAATACATATTTCATAATACCTGTGATGGCAGAATCAGGCATAGCACAAGCATTCTGCAGAAACTTGAGAGCAAAATGCTCCTTGACTGCTAAAGGAGCAAAGAAAGATGTGTGTGGACAAATTAAAGAGACTAACAAGTGTTAAAAAATTGCCAAAGGACAAGAGGAATACAAGCAACTGAGAATTGTCAGAACATCCTTCCAAATACATTAGCATATTGACTGACAAAACCACAGAGTAAGCAGCATCAGAGGGAGATAAGCCCTCCCTTTATTTATTTTTTGAGGGGGTAGGATTGGGAGTGGGAATAGCATAAAAACAACGGACACGAGGAAGGAAAAGCACGGAAGAAAAAAGACAAGACTACTTCAGTTCTGAATTCTCTTCCCAATGAGTTTTCAAATCTGATCACTCTGATCTTGATCACCAAGGACCACCAAGGACCACAGACATCTGCACCAGCTATGCAGCATCACGTCTGTGGCATTTTGTACTCAAGGTAATTTGAGATATTAAAGACTAAAAATTTTGTCTTCATATTAATAATTATTAATGACAGATAGGAATTAATTACTGGCATGAAGGGTGCTGTGAATATATGAATTTAGTAAAGTCCTACTTGAAAGTTTAAAATCAGCCTGACCTGTCAGTCTTCTGAAGAGTTTTGTCACAATGATCCCTAGTTCCTACATGATCCCACATGGTCACATATTCTGTTATGACAATCAGCATAATAGAATGGTAACTTGTAATTAGTTTTCCTAGAGTTTTGCATTTTTCAGTAAAGAAACAGTTCTGTTGAGCTACACCAGCAATCTCTACTACCTGTTTTTTGAAATAAGAAGTCAGGAAAAAAATGTATGATCTTCAGCCTTCCTACCTAATTAATATCACTTGTGACCAAGCCTGTAACATGTCCCTACCTTGTATAGGTGTGCCTTAGAACACTTGAATAACACTGCATTTAATAAAAAAATATTTCCTGCTGAAATTTTATCCCAGTGTGAACTTTTGGTAGGGCTCAGAAATTCCTAACTTTTCATAAAAAGCTATTAGATTCTCATGAAATACCACTGATTTTATCCTAATAAACTGTATAGTTTGGACCCTACTAAGGTTTTATTCCCATTAAGAAGGATTTAATACATTTTTGTTCTAGTCCACAGATCAGAAGTCTTTCAGAAGCTGCATATAAAACTTGGGCATAAATGGGCAATACTTTGCAACCTTTACACGACTGTACAGTTCAGTTCAGACAAAAGGAAAAAAAGAAAACCACATCACTTGCAGATAGCTAAATAATCTAAACATTCATCTAATTGATTCAGATTTTCAGATGTGAAATTAGGTATTCCCTTCAGTGAAATTAGGGAACCTTGATCTTTAAACCAGTGTTAGCAGTGTATACACTGACTTAATCATTAACTGGTGTTCCATGAAGACAACCATGTGTAAGAAAGAAAAAAAAAAAAAGAAGAAGAGAAAAAAGTACCAGAGAAAAAGAACAGAACTAAACAGTAAAAATTACCTAAGAATAAATATCTTCAGGGATCATAGATCATATAAGGTGACCTTCAAAACCTGCAAGATGATTTATGCCTTTAGATATTTTCAGTAATGCTTTGGGCGTGATTTGTACCTTTAGATAAAATCACAGTAAGTCACTGAACATGCTCTAATAAACTTCTGCAACTAAACATGTTTTGTTGTGCCTCAGCATCATATGTAATCAGAGGGCAGTCAACACTTAGAGAAAGAAAGCAAGATGACAGTAGAGGACAAATAGTACCTTTTATTTCGCACTTTACTGTTAACATCATATGTGAATTTTGTTCTAGCTCTTCTATTTTTTTTTTCCTAGAACTTCTGTTCTAGAGTTGGGGGGCTTATATCTTATGGGCTTTATGCAAAAACTGAATAAACTTATTTATATACTTACATATGTGAGACAAAGGGAAAGATAGGAAAAACAACTGTAATGGGAACATTCACCTTCATCTCATCCTTTAACTTGTTGAACATATTATAGAAACTGATTTGAGTCTTGGAGTTATGTTGGAACAGTAATCCTTAATTTGATTATTAAGAAGGGTCTAGTGGATTTATTTATATGAAATAATGCTAAATATAAAATAATTTAACAAATGTATTGTAATATGTCTTGATAAGTTATTATAGAAGTCTTGTTCCTGGTAATCTTACTGTACCACCTAAGGTGGGTTAAGACAAAAAGAATAAAATACAAATATTTGATTATGTATTTTTTTCTTCTGCAGATAATTATTGTTTACCCCTTTATACGTCTGACGAATCCTTTCTCAGGTGAAAAATCAGACTTGAACACGTCATCCAAGACATTACGGAGAGATTTTGAGGGGTTGTGTCTATGTGTATGCTTATATCATGTACATATATATGTTTGTGTGTGTGTGTGTACAGGCTATCTGACTAAAAGGTAGTCAAATCAACTAGAAAGACCTTGTGATGATCAATGCTTGCCAGAGGAATCAAGTAACCTAATCTGTGAAGGACAGAGTACTCTGAGTCTTTAGTCCTAAGAAAATAATCAAGAATGATCAGGCCATTGTCTCAGAGTTAAAGTTACCAAAAAGAGTCGTAGAAATATGTGCTTAGCATCACTGCTTACTGTGTCTGGTCACATGGAGCCAAAGCAACCTCGTATCTACAGGGCTGTGACAGAGGGACTCCCCACTGTGGGACTGGATGCTGGTCAAATGTAGTTACCCCAGCATTGTATGTATGTTCATAAGTAGGTTTATATACACATACACTCTCTACTTCTTAATATATGTGGTTTGTATGAGTAAGAATTTGTGTGTGTTCATGCATGTGATACTGTGCCATAGAATAAGAATAATATTCAAAAATTTTTAAAGGATTTAGAGCACAGAAATTTTGCAAACAAATAAATGAGAAAGAAATAATATTAAATATTTCTAAAATATGTGTCATGAAAGCACCTGAAAAACATAAAAAAAGGGCAATTTAATTTCTGACCCATAAAACAAACATTTATCCAGGTAGTTTCTACTGCTCTTCAAATCTGCAAGATATTCTTTCTACCAAACAACATTCCATACACCCCACAATGGACCAGAACTGTCTAGGAATTTGTATAATTCTAGAAAAGGAATCTGAACAGGAGAACTTTACTGTCTTATTTGTTTCATGGCCCTAACCTTTTCACTTCTGGTTTTGTTGATAGTGGATTCCTGTTTGAAAAGAGACACAATTTCAGCAGGAAAATATTTATTTCTGCTATGTCCTGAGACATGGTGGATATTGTGTTCTTTTTAGATAGAGGGACCAATGTTTTAATCATGACCTTATTATGAAAAAAAAAAGTTGGTGAGCTCTACTTTTAATGAGTTTCAGTGCAATCATATTTTCATATTTGCATTTATCATGCTTATAGTAAGAATAGTGATTCAGACTATACTGGAGATGCAATCAATGTCTAAGAAAGTCTCTGACTAAATATAGATTGTAATCGAGTGTGAAAGTGAGATAGGCTCCTCAGGAGGAGGAAAAAAATAAATGTAATAATACTCATCTGTAGAGGTCTTGAAGAATCTTTACACTTACCAAAGGAAGAGCCTCTGGATTTTTGAATGCCCTCATTGTCTGGAAGGAAGACTGAATTTCTGCTGAGGTCCTGGAATCTCAGCTCTGCCTATACTCCAGCCTGAGGGAAATATAGGATTTTTCTCCCATTATTTGAAAGTAAATGCTCAGACTAAAATGTGATATTTTTAATATCCCTTTGATACACAAACTTTAAGACTTTATGATAATTAAATTAACCTTGGTCATTTTAATTAAATGTTATTAGAGATTTTTAAAATCACTGTAAACCTCAATAAAAAGGAGTAAAATTACAATATACAATCTAAGGTCATCATGGCTAGGCTTCGCGAACGAAGATTTAGGAAGGCTCTATCCACGTTTGTTACAAGCACGCTGGTGGCTTATGAGGCCAATACGAGATAATGCAATCTAAAATAATCAGTGGATTATTTGAATGTCACAAAAAATAAGAAAGGAGTTCACACAGTTTTTCAAAGCAGAAAGACCTGCTGATAATATGGTAAAATTTTCAGTACTTTAAAAATTTCTTTATGATTATCTAAGAGCTGATGCTTTCTTCACATCTGTGAAGTACTCATACTGAAAGTAATGTCAGGAAATAGTTTGTAGGAATACTTAAAGAAAGAATAAAATAAATCATACACAAAATGCCTTACTTTTAAGCTGTGTTGTTTGGGGGTTTTTTTGTGTGCAGGTCTATTGTGACTGCAGACTTTCTAGAGGAGTGGTTATTCCTATACATTCCTGCAATACCTAGAAAGAAAAACAAAGAGATTCTCTCCTTCGTGTGAGATTCTAAGGGTTCCTTTAATAAAACAGGGCACATACAGCAAAAATACTTAAGTATAATAATTGAACTCTTACAGATCATAAAGCTTGCAGTCCTCATTTCTTTCTTGCTATAAAGAGTTAATGCAGCTGCAGCTTGCAAAGAGCATGAAGGATTGGAATTAGTTCTGAAGAATTATAGGACTCTCCATTAAGCCAAAATCATATCTGATTTGCATTCTGCATATCCCATTGAAGACGGCAAGATTAATAGAGCTATATATGAAGAGTAGATGAGTGTTGAACTTGTCCTATTGTTTAATATTCAGCTTGAAAAAGGTAAGAAGGTTGAATATTTAAATAAATTGCTTTCAGTTCACCTTTGCACAAAATGAATGACCATAATGAAACCACCAATGGCATTTTTTGACTAGCCTGACTTACAAAGGTAATGAAAAGTATTCATATATTCAGTTTTACTCACTGGATAAAGAAACTTATATGTCCAGCTTTACTCACTGGAAGAAGCAAATCTAGAATGTTACAGTGTTTTTGGCCTCTAAGGAAAGACACGCCAAATCAAATCAAATTAATATCTAGTTTTGATCTTGGAGAACAACTTTCCAGAATTCTATTAGTTGCCCTTACAGGAAGCAAAGGTCTTTAGGGTTCCCTTTTCCATCTTCTCTTGGGATCAGAAACTAACCATCACATACCTCTTTACCTTTCTTGCTGATAATATGTCATGTAGGGGGTTGACCCTGGCTGGATGCCGGGTACCCACCAAAGCCATACTTTCTCACTCTCCCTCTGCAACTGGACAGAGGAGAAAAGAAAAAAAAACAGCTAATGGTTCATGAGTTAAGAGCTGGGAGACGTCAGTTACTGATTACCTTCACGGGCAAAACAGTCTCAAAGTGGGGATATTAGTTGAATTAGTTATTAACAGGATAAGAGCAAAAGAGTGAGAAGTAAAATAATCTTAAAAACACCTTTCCACTTACCCCTCCTTTCTTCCGTGTTTTCCCTCCTCCCTCTCAGTGGTCTAGAGGGACAGGGAATGGGGTTTAGGGCCAGTCATTTTTTGCGCCACTGCTCAGAGAGAGGAGTCCTTCCCCTGCTCCTGTGGGGTCTCTCCCACAGGAGACAGTCCTTGATGCACCTCTCCAGTGTGAGTCCCTCCCACAGGCAACAGTTCTTCATGAAACTGCTGTCTGCTGGGTCACTTGTCTGTGGGATGCAGTCCTTCAAGAATGAGCTGTACCAGCATGAGTCCCCAGGGGCTACAAGTCTCACCCGGGAAAAACCTGCTCCAGTGTGGACTTCCCTCTCCACAGGCTGCAGGTCTCTGGCAGGACCCTGCTCCATCTTGGGCCTCCCACAGGGTCACAGCCTCCTTCAAATATCCACCTGCTGCAGCATGGGCTCCTCCATGGGGTGCAGGTTGGTCTCTGCACCCCGATGGTCCTCCATGGGCTGCAGAGGCACAGCTCCTCTACTACAGTCTTCACCACGGGCTGCAGAGGCCGCAGCTCCGGCACCTGGAGCACCTCCTGCCCCTCCTTCTGCGCTGACCTGGGTGTCAACATTGTTGTTCCCATGTTCTCACTCTGCTCTTCCCTGGTTGGAATTGTTTCCATGCAATACCTGTTTGTTCTTCAATATGTTATCACAGAGGCATTACTATTGCTCCTGATTAGCTTGGCCTTGGCCAGTGGCAGGAAGTCCATCCTGGAGCCGGCTGGCATTGGCTCCATAAAACAGGGGAAGTTCTTGGCAGCTTCTAACAGAAGGCACCTTCGTAGCCCCCCACCCCGCTATCATCTTTTTATAATACTTTCTATTTCTGCTCACCTATTTCATCCCCTTTTCCAAACCTGTTTTTCTCTAAATGCAATGGACATTTTCTTCCCCCTTTAAATTCCTTTTAGATAGATCTCACTTTCCATTATTTCTTTCCTTCTAACTCTCATCTGTGCTTTCCAGCTTTTCATTTCCTATACTAATGATGAACACCTTAAAATACAGCAAAGAGGCATGTTAAATCATCAGATTCTATTTCCTTTTTTGGTTTTGTTTTTTTTTTTTTTAATGGATGTTTTCAAGAATGTGATCTCAAGGCATATGTAGAGAAAGGTTGAGTGGTTGAGTCATGAAGAAAATTACTCTTGCACCTTGGTTTGAGGAGGTGGGTTATCCACCATCCTGAAGCTGAAAAATGAATACATCATGTCATCGTGGAACCCCATGACTTACTGCACACTGATTTCTACATGGCAAGGAGAATAGTGTCTATTTCTTTTGGCATAAGAGTGAGTGTGTAAAACTCTGAAATAAAAAAATAAAACTCTCCCTGACTTCAATTTCTTCTTTTTTTAGTATTATTTTTTGGCATCTGTTTTATATCTTAAAGCAAATATCTAAAAAAATATATATTTTTCAGGAAATCTAAAGAATAAACATTGTTCAAACGGTTAAAAATTTTATCAAACACATTGTCCCACAATCTGAATAATGGTGCAGGTTGTACCCTCCAGCAAATTTGTAATGACACAAAACTGGGAGGGAGGAGTGGCTGATACACCATAGAGTCATGCTGCCATCCAGAGGGACATCAACAGTGGGAGAAATGGACCGGCAGGAATGAGGAGAAGTACTAAGTCCTGTACATTTATTTTCTAACTCCTGTCTCAGAGTTAGGGGATAGAAGAAGGAAGGAAAAAAAAGGAGAATGAAACATTAGACTGTACTTTGTGTCAAAGGACCTGACATGAGTCAATACTAATCTAATAGCAATGTGCATTGAAACATCCTTAGCAGTTACTGAAAAACCTGCCTGTTCCTCCCTATAGGAAGGTATTGAGAAATCTATAAATACATGCCTATCTCTACAATAATGGTCATATTTAAATTCATCACAGAGACCAAGTTTTGGTTTCATACCCTCATCTCTGAGGATTGAGTTCCCATCCCCACCAAACATCTGGGCTGCAAATTTAGTCAGACTACTAATCTTACAAATTAATGAGTCTAGGCCTTCATTTCAAGCAAGAAAAACTCATGACCTTGACCCTAATGGTGAAATGACTTTTGTGATGTTTAGATGTAGTAATTATTACCATAATTCTGGAGGACACACAGTAATGTCAATTATTTATCCCAAGCAAGCTACACAATTTGGCTGCCTTTGTTCATGAAAGGTTTCTAAATAGGAAGAAAAGTTTTTCAAAAGCCACTAGTTTTGTGGGTCTTTTAAAATAATTTTAGTTATTAAAATAGCAAAATGCATTTCTTGATGGAATGTTTTGGTAATTATATAGTTTTTATGTGCATAGTTTATATGCACACATATTCATATAATGACTCATACAATCTTTTTATGAAGACCAAAAAGCATTTTTATTAAACACTCACTGAACTTTTCATTAAACAGTGGTTTTTTTCTTTGATTTAAAAATAAAATACTAATATAAATCCTTAAATTAATAAATTATCATAAAACAGGTTATCTGTGGTATTAGGAAAACAGTCTTTTTTTACAACTTTCAATCATAATGAGATTTAATACTGGCTTTCTAAAATATGATAACAGATGCATATTCATCAAAGACATACAAAGTAGAATTCTTAACACACAGTAAAATCTAAAGCACATCTTAGGAAACTTAAAATCATATTTATAATGAAACTTACAATGTACTCTTTGCACATTGAAATTTGAAATTTACTTTGTACAATCTCTCTTTGCAACTAGTCTCTTTGAAGATGGTGAATTAGGCTATTTTAATGTACATACTTAGCTGTTACTTTCCAGTTGCAGACCTATGAAGTCAAAGTAACTTGCATTATTTTCAGTCTTTTTGTCATACTATCACCAAATCCAATTTAGGCTACGTCAGTTGAAAGTGGACAAATAATGAAAAAAAATCAGATATTTTTTATTATAGGAGGTGGCACAGATAATTTCTTTCTCCAGTTTTGGGAACTACAAATACATTTCAGAGAAGTACATGAAAACCTCTAAGCAAAACTCTTTTCTCCTGAAAAATGTAGTTTTTACAAAATGAAACCTGTCTTTCTAAATGCATATAGATTTATTTATATCAGGAAAAAAATAATGCTTCCCCCAAAACAAAACAAAATAACCCAAAACCCCACTCAACACTTAGAACTATTGTGCATGTGCGTTATTTTCTTTTATTTTCAAGAATATTCAAATAGTCAGAACTAAGCAAACAGGTTTTCTTAGATGTAAGGAAAACAAAAAAAATATTTTCTCAGATGTAAGGAAAATGAAACAAACAAACAAACAAACAAACAAAAAAACCCAACAAAAATGAAAGCATTTTTCTCTAGTCTTTTCACTGAAAGTTTGATTAAATTTTGTTTTGAGTTGGCTTGAAATACTTTGGAAAGTGCACAAAAAAATTTATTTATTTTTTTTAAATCAGTTCTTCATTCAGCTTTGAGACTAATTTTGCTGCAGGCAGTGATAAGTAGCCACGCTTCTGGCTTCCTACTTCCCAAGCTTCTGACTGTTGTCATAGTTACAGAGATATTTGCACCTGTGAACTTGTTCATCTCCTTGAATGAAACCCCTCAAGTAGCATGTCCTTTCATTTACTTTCCTCGCACAGAAAGATTAACTTTTTTTAAAAAAAAAAAAGAAATTTTCAGCAATGTGAACTGTTTATTTGTGGCTATAGTGGTTGGATTTGATTTTTTTATCTTAGCAACCTGACAGTGGTTGCATTGCAACTGACGCTTATTACAAATTGAATAATTTTATCCCTTTTATCCTGTTTTTCCAATAATTAAAATAAATAAACGGGAAGTTTTGTTATAGGAATTTCAATCTCTCCGCTGCCTCCTTCAGGATGCCCCTTTGTCTACAGCAGAGCAAGTCAGACATAATTTAGTATGGTTAATGCTACAGGTTTATTTTGCTACTCCAAATTGCTTTGATCAGAGGCAGGTCTGCCTGGTGGGATGGTTGTTGAATAGCTCCAGTCACGTGGTTTGCTTCACCTTTTCCTTGCTTGCTCCTCTTTCTATAGCAAAAAACTATCTGAATTTTAGTTTCTTTCTGTGGACCTCAATGTCATTGATATTCAGGCCTCCTAGAGACCCCTGTGAGCTAGCACCCATTTATGTTATCTTTTGAAATTATTTGCTCAGAATTACTTTCTGATCCTTCTCTTCCACATCCTTTATAATATAATTTAATTAAATTATTATGTAATTTTACTTTCAGTCTAAGCTGTGCTTCAGTTATACCAGTAGATAAAGCAGAGTTTATGAACATTTCTAGAGCAATAACATTCCTGATTACCCTCTTAAGTTCTAGTATGTTTCTTAGGGTTTATCTTCAGTAATCTCCTAAGAGCTGTAAGAAACAGGAAGAGTAGTAAGGGTGAAATTCATTTCCAGGTTGTAGCCAGTTGTAGGTTTCTTCGTGCAGCATATAGGTTTGGCTCAGCTATCTAAATGTGGGGTATCCCATCTGGCCTTTCACTGCCACTCCTCAAGTAGATCTCCTGGAGCTCTCAGCCACATGAACAAGACTTGGATATTGTAGGGAGCACAAATTATCTAATTTTAGTCAGTAAATCAAGCCCAGTATACTAAACAAGGAGACAAAATATGCACATCCAATCAATGTCATTTGACATATATATGGGCATTTCTTTAAACTCTTTCTTTTCTATGTTAAGTCATGTCAAATAATTCTTCAAACTCTTAATTTAAGCATAAATATGAGACAGGTTAAAACATTAAATCCTGTATAAGCTCAGTTATATTAAATGCTGACTCTTTGTCCCTAGGGCTAGTGCCTTCAGTAATTGTTATTCCTAGATCCTATTCATACTTCTGAGAGTTCTGAAGACTGGTAGCTTATTTATATATGTAATTTGTTTTCCATATATTAATTCTGAATATCTTCTGTGAGCAAAAAGACTCTGCAAACTGCTGAGGTTAAACTGTCCTTATCAAATGAGATTTTAATCACTACGAACCTAAAACTTGAATGTCTAGCAGGATAGTTATTCACGGGGTTATTGATAATGGAAGTATTCATATTTTTTTCAGCTGAAAGATGTATTGTTTCGTTTCTAGCAGAGATTACTTTCATCAAAGTAATTTTTAGCTTTGTATTCCTAAATACAAAAAACATTTCTAAACTACATATTACATGTAGCAAGCTGACAAATATTTTCCTGTCAGAGCTCATCCTTTGACTGCATCTGTGTTGCAGGATTCAGTTTCAAAAAAAGTTGTTTCAGTAATGTCCATCTCTCAAAACCATCTTTATTTTCATTAATTTTAGCTTAAATTTCCCTTTTCATTTCTCTTCCATTTTTATTTTTGCCCAGTATGTATGGTTTTCTTCAGTGATTTAATAGCATCCTGGAACAGCAGGGTGTTGGTAAGAGCATATTTCAAAAAGTGTAAGAGAAGAATGCAACTCAATCGGTTAAAACATTTCATTAGCTCAGTTCTGTATTCCATGACTACATAAAATATTTTGTGGGATAAAAACAAATCTGTGAAAACTGTCTTTTTTTTCTCCTTAAAAAAAAAAAAAAAAAAAAAGAATTTAGGAAAATTGTTTGCTATTATATATACCTGAACATTTCTGTTATAATTTTCCATCTGTCAAAAATTTCTTCATACAGTTTTGGCCTTCAGGAAATTCCAAAAGCTGGTCTTTTACCCAGAGGTACATTATCATTACTATGTCCTTTCCTGATGGAGATTACCCGTGCACTGATGGAACATAATGTTCTATAACATGACATAAAGCAATAATAGCATGTAATATAATCCTTGTTATATCTTTAATAATGAGATAAAACTAAATTACAGCATTTGATTTTGCTGACTTAATTTCAGATGCTCATCTTTTACAGGAAACCTAATCTGTGCCAGAAGTGGTCATTGAGGATCATCAGCAGTGCAACTGAAAAAGAGAAAATAGAGTTCAATTACATCTAACCGTTAAAACTGAATTTAAGGATTGTAAGCTCATTTGCACAGAATACTGTCATTTTTCACCTTGCGAGTTTAAATATGCTTGCATAGGCTTTGATAGATTCTTCCACAGCAAACAGAATACTTGCATACAATTCAGCCTTGAGAATCTCATTAGCCTTTAAGTGGTTTTTGTAGGTTTCCTGAATGTTACACCACTGTTTAAAAAGCAATTTTAGATATCATAGGATTAAAAAAAACTTCATAGACTTTATATTTGTTTTTCTCCCTGCACACTCCTCATTTGTTATTATTTGTTTATTGTATTTTAAAAATTTATTCAGATTGCAATAATGAAAGGTATCTATTGTATAAACACTGTACAAATAAATACTTAGGAACGTCCACTACTTAAAAGATTTTCCTATAGTAAAGACAAAATAACTCTGCCAGCAGTTATTAATATTTCCTGAAATTTTCCTGTAAGACCCTGCAACTTGAGGGGTTTGAGTTCTTTATTGTTTCACTTGGCCTGAAGTCCTGAAAGCTGAACTTTATGTTCAAAATGTATAATTTCTAGAAAGCTTCCTTACAGTTAATTCTGGATATAACATGGAGTAGGGAAAGGAAAGTTAGATGTTCTGTCATGTAATAAAAGAAAAATATAGAACACTTTGCCACTGAAATCTTTAAGCCTTGGGGTGAAAACTAGAATTCTTCTTTGGATAATCTTTTGCCATTCCTTAATGCTGTAAATGCTGACAAAAATGCCCTCTTCACTAGTGAAAAACTGTCTTTCAGAGTGTGACAAACTTCATGCTACTTCTGCTTGTTAGATTTGATTTCTGTAAAAAATGTATAGCATCTTTTCCTTTTTCTGATGTTCTGAGCAATTATAGGATTGCATTTGACAACAAAAAGCTTACTAGTAATTCAAATGTGAATAGATTATATAAGTATGGCAACTTAGGATTTTTCTCTTTATGAAGAAAGAATATAGCAAGAGAGAACAAACCTTAGGAAATCATACATATTAAAAGCATATTAATTTTTTTTTTAATAAAGACCTAAGAAGTACTTGATCAACATTGCTCAACTTCAAATAACTTCTAATCAGGCAAAGATTATCAGTTCCGTAAAGGTTTTTCAGACAGCTGAAACAAACTCTAAACTTACAGTGAGGACTTATGTCCTTGACATCAGGGACGAGGACCAATTCTTAGGGGGTTTCTATCTGCTTAAGGAAATTCTTAAGATTACTTAAATATCTAAGAAAAATCTTAAACTGAAAACACTTTTGCATAATTGCACATCAAAATCTATTTTTTAAAAACGCAATATTAATTTCTCTCCCTTTCTGACAAAATTATGATCTCCTGGGAAATGTTTTCAGGAGATGAAACTCATGTGAGTATCAGTTGGGACAGAATATCTCTAGTGGGTATGGTGGTATTAAGTCAAAGGTTGGACTTGTGATCTTGAACATCTTTTCCAACATTAATGATTCTATAATTCTATGATTCTATGTCCTCAGCCCCTCAAAAGTGTTCATTCTTGCGCTGCAAGACTTCTAGTTCTCTTTTAGGTTTTGGCTGAAAGGTAAAGGAGGCTGCTCCATGTTATACTTTTTAGAGGAGGAAGAGACACCAAAACCATATTTAAAATACTTTCATAGTTCTCAACAAGTCCTGACAGATCCCCAAAGTCCTAAATGTCAATAAGTGGAGGTTTTATACTTATGAGTTTTAGATGCTCTTTTATTTTGATTATGAATTCTATTAAAGAAACAGTGTACAACATACTTAGAAGAAACAAGTTCCTGTACCACTGTAATGTCTTACATACTCCTGAAAACTCTTCTCAATAACCATTTACCATCTTGCTATCTATGCTGTTTACAGATATACTGATACCTTCTTTCTATTTATGAAAACTGAATAGTTTCAGTGGATTCTAGTTTTCTAGTAATTAACCCTTACACTTCTTACCCTGAGTTCTTCCCTTCTACTGTTTACCCTCCATGAAATGTTTCTGGAAGCCAATGGATTCTGTTCTAAAAATACAGCTGATTATAGAAAGATGTGGGTTGGAATAAAAGAGCTTTCCTTATCTTCTTTTCTTTCTTTCTGTCTTATTTTCTTTCTAGTTTTTTGTTTTGGTTTGGTTTGGTTTTGTTGTCTTTCCCCCTCAGCTCTCTCTCTCCTTTTACAATTTAGCTTAGGTAAAAGACTAAGAAACAAATAACATAATTTAAATTCTGATTTGTAATTTTCCTCTAACAATGTTCTTTCAATTCAAAAACATCTCATACAAGGCATATCTGTTATAATAGGTCTCTTTGTATTTCTCCAGAGCATAAGGCTGAGCTCCAGCAACTGGACAGGAGAGTCCTGGGTTGAAACTGTTCGAGGTAGTGGCCTTGTCCCTTGCCGTCCAGAAGACAGAAAGGAATGGAAGGAAGGAAGGAAGGAAGGAAATCTCTGTTATTCAGAATCCTATTCATTTCTAAAAGTAATATCAGTGACCAGCCTAATGTTACAGTACAGAACAAAGAACCATGATTCCACTTTTTAGCTCCTTGACTAATTTTGTGAGTGCTCAGTGGAGAAAAAAGACAATCTTAATAGCCTTTTTATTCAGTAATGTGCTCTGAGCTCTCGTTTGGTGTAGAAGTAACTGAGATGATAAATATTTTTCTTTCCCAGATACTTCATCTGAGGCATGCGATTGCTTTGTCCATCCTTTGCCCATTGTGTAACAAATACAATTCTGAATATCATGTAGAAGCGAGATAACACCACCTTTTACTCTTCTAACTGGACCAAACTTCACATAAGTTTCCATAACACACTTTTGAATTGTTGCATTTTTGGAAATATTCAAGAGGATTCAGAGATACTACTGATTGCCTCAGGCACTATATGTTTTGCCTTCAGCTGCCCCACACACACATCAAGCATTTCTGCTTAAAGCTTCTGGGTTGCACAGAGAAGGCTTATGTTCAGACCTAGTGTGACATGAAAAGCTACATCAAATTACTTCTTTCTAAAATGTTCTTGTTCGTTTTGTGCTACATCTTATGCCTACTTTTTAAGTTCTGACTATGTGAGATTTGTGGTATATAAAAGTTAACACAGGATTATTATCCAAATCTATCATATTGTATGCCATAGGCTATGATTCAAAAACACTTTAGCGTTTAGCAATTACATTACTAATATATCATTTACCACAGAAAAACAGTAGCCAGAAAATTTGTTTCCTGTCCCTACAATTGCTTATTTTCTCTGGTTAAGACAAAATCAAGGAAGAAGCTCTTCCCTGTAACTCTAATAAAAAATTCCATCTGTAGCAGTATGAAAAAATAGAAGTGCTCTACCAGTGGAATAGATCTGTGCTTCTCAACTTGAACCATTTCAGCTTTCATGTCCATTAATTCTCTAGCTGTCCTGCTGAGGCAGTCATCAAGACTGCCAATTGTGGTGGTGTTTATGCTGAGAGTGTTTGTCCACAAGCAAACTAAAAACATTAAGTAACCTAAAGGCCAGTGATTTTGAAACTGCAGCCCTCAAACTTGTGAAAAACATGTTCTGAAAAAATTTCTGTGCTTTTCAATGGGATTAGATGGAAGCTTTAAAAGACATCCTTAATTTTAACTAAGTTTAGCAGAAAGTTTTGTAAATGCTTTTAATTATTTTTAGTAGAATTACAAAAGGTTTTCAAAATTTGGAACATTTTGAAGTGAAGACTAGAAAAATTTCCTGACAGGGCAGAAAACAGATTATAGAGCCTGTGGGTGTACTCTGGGCCCTGACATTATGATCATAATTTTATTTATCATACATATCCATTTACAGCTACATACACACTGCATGAAAGCTCTGCTGCTCAGATTCTAGTTTACTGATGATACTATAGTAAGTCCCCTGGGTACAAGGGTATCCTGGAATGCATTAGGAAGAGCACTGCCAGCATGTCGAGGAGGGGATCCTGCCCCTCTACTCATCTCTGATGAGGCTGCACCTGGAGTGCTGTATCCTGTTCTGGGCTTCCTCAGTCCAAGAGAGACAGGGAGCTCCTGGAGTGAGTCCATCAGAGGGCTGTGAAGATTAAAGGAAATTGGAGAAACTCTCTTACAAGGATAGGCTGAGGTAGTTGGGCCTGTTTAGCTTCAAGAAAAGACTACTAAGAGGAGGTCTTATCAATGTATATAAGTATATAAGGGAGGGTGCCAAGAGGATGGAGCCAGGCTTTTCTCAGTTTTGCCAAGCAATAGAACAAGAGTCAAGAGGCAGAAACTGATGCATAGGAAGTTCTGCCTGAACATGAGGAAGAACTTCTTTACTGTGAGGGTGACCAAGCACTAGAACAGATTGCCCAGAGCAGTTGTGCAGTCCTCTTCCCTGGAGATATCAAGAACCACCTGGACACAATCCTGTGCAGTGAGCTTCAGGACAATCCTGCTTGAGCAGGGAGGTTGGACCAGATGATCCACTGTGGTTTCTTCCAACCTTACCATTGTGTGATTCTGTGAGTCACATTGATAGTTTAAAAATGGAGAAAAAGAAAACAAATTAAAGACAGCAACAAAATTAAACCATTAGCAAAGCCCACTTTACAGAAAAGTGTGAGTTATGACACATCCTGACTCTAAGGATTCTTCATCACAAATACTTTGTTCTCATCACAGCCAGATAATTAAATTATCTTTGCATCTCTGCATCTCGCACAGATAATTAAATTATCTTTGCAGCATTGACTGTGGTATGTCATATGTAATCTATAGGATGGGAATGCTAAGGAGGCAGAGCTTCATGGGGAAGGTCTACCATGAAAATCAAACACTTTTCTGGGAATTTTCAAGAAACCACCACTGTTTAACCAATGGTGCCCTATCAACCTGCACCTAGTAATGTAATGCAAGAGGGGAAAATATCATTTGCAAGTGGTGGTGTTGTGTAGAACTGGGTGTCAGAGCTTACTGTAATCCTGTTATAGACACACACACTTAAGAGACACATACATATATGTATTTTATATATCAGTACTCACAATATGTAGAGATACATAAATATAAAAACTATATAAATTGGAAAATATTACTTTTCACACTTAAATTTCGAGACAAGTAGATATGGAATATCAGCTTAAAATAATCAGTCTTCATTTTTTAACAGATTTATTTATTGTGCTGTAGACTCAGCTTCATGTGTCTTTTTTGACAACTATGCTCATCCTCTAGAGGAACCAGAATTAGGAAATTATGCAATGCAATATACGCTAAAAAATTCATCTTCCAAAGCAATGAAATTTAGATGAATTATTAAATGTATATGCAGGTGAGCAGGAAAGAAAGACTCTTTAAATAAATAGGTAGGTGAATTTTCTATCCCCTTGCTATTCTTGTCTTATTTTGAGTCAGAACTGAAATTCTTAAATTAGAGAAAATCCTTATAAAAGGAACCTTTCTTTAAAAGTTTTTTTCAATCAATAAGGCAACCAATCAATCAATCAATCAGTCTTTCTATTTAGTATTGATAGTCTCCCAAATAAATAGATGGACAGGCATCTATTGGTTAAGGTCCAAATGAGAGTTAGAATTTCAAAAATAGAAAGCAACTCTATTAGATGCACACTTCTGATATAGCAATCATTAAGGGTATTTACTCTTGTATGGTTGAATTGCACTTTAGCTGTAACTAAGAAAGGATCAGGGGGCGCCCTGGTGGTCTAGTGGTTAGGATGCGGTGCTCTCATCGCTGCGGCCCGCATTCGATTCCCAGTCAGGGAACTCCTCCGGGCAGATGGAGCTCGTCAGCCCTGTAAGGCCATCCATCTAAGAGAAGGTCACTCTAAACAAACCTACGTCCTGAGGACCTCGCTGCCACTGTCCGAGCTTCGCTCGGCCCTGGCAGATGAACCTTAGGATTAAAGGGTGGGCTCAGTTCAGCGCACACTGTGTCTCACCTAAAAAATCCACTGCGCAGGCTCGAAGGGTAATGACCTTTCCCAAATCTTCGTTCGCGAAGACTGGCCATACATATACAAGAAAGGATCAAAGACATACTTTCTTGTGCAAAAGACAGACAAAATGTGCTCTGCTAGACCGGGAGGTATCCCCAACATATTATGTATAATTCTGGAAAAGGATGGAGGACACTAGTAGTTATAAAAGTGTTTATTATTATTGATTGGGGAAAATAGTTTAATTTTCTGGATATAATATTTACTAAGGGTTTGCATTTATTTACTAGCATTGTCTGTATCTCCAGATACTGTTCATAAAGGTCATACCTAAAAACCTTATGTTTATATCTTTTAAAAAAATATTAATTACTCTAACAAGCATCAGAATCTTTTTTTTTTGTTTTCTTGCTATACAGAGTAAAAGAAAGAATAAAATTATTTCCTAGCAAGAAATCTTGTTCTGGGATATACATGTATGTATATAAAATGCTGATTATTGAGAACATCCTACTTGAAGATAAAATTTATGTAATGTAAATGCAGACCGAATGTATGTTGTGTGTTGGGGGATATATGCATTTTCCTGGAAATGCTGGTTCTGCATTTCTCTGTGAATACTGAATATCTGCACCTTTATAATAGCTCATGATTTTACTGTTTTGTACATTGATAAGTAGTCCACTGATACCACTGAATATGTATAAGAATTAGTCCTTGCTTTTATCACAAAGCTTTTTTTCAGATTGCAGATAGGGCACTTTAATTGCAAGAAATAGAAGGATTTGCATTTACTGTGTATGTCTAGAAAAAATAAAATTATATATTATAAATATACAATATAAAATTTTTCTTCAGCAATTTTTTAATGTAAGTATATACACCCACATATAAAATGCACATTTTAATTTCATTGCTGTTTTAAGTTGACAGTTTTAGTAAAGATCCATAGGTTATGTTAATAAAAATAAAAAATCAGTCATGTCCTTGACACCAATAGGCAAGGAGTGTGTAGTCTTTTCAGTCTCAGGTTCTGGATGCGTCCAGGACAAAACAGTCAGCACAAAGTTGGTTTTGCGGTCTTGCTTTTGATTCTCGTGAATACCAATAAACAAGCTAGTATAATTAGCTATCACTTATTTAACTGACCAAGTACACTAATTAATTTATGCTAAAGGATATCCATTCAGGGAAGTATATTAATTCATTTTTTTACACATCAGTCTTGCAAACAGAGAGGATCTACTTATTCTTATCCACACAATGGCTGATCTGTTAAATGCCTCTGTAGTTTCACAGCAATGGTAGACATCCATCTTGCTTCAGGAAATGCCAGTTCAGGTCCCTTGATAACTTGAAAGATTACAAGCAAAAGAACAAGTATGCAAGAAACTTGCATAATTTAACAAAAGTAATTAGGTTACCAAAATGCATAGTATTCATCTTTACTCAGGCTATTTACTATTTTTTTATATATATTTCATTTAAAAATGAATGAAAAACTTCATTAAAACCAAAAGTGTTCTTCTTCAATAACATTTTTTTTATAATGTAGAACAATTATATTAATAGAAGTAAATTTTTAGACAAGCAGTCATGTAATATGTCAGACTTAAGTTCCACATCAGATATTAAAACAACATCAACAAAACAGGGGGAACTAATTTACCCATCTCTGAAAGCTGGTTTGTTGTAATACAACTATTTTGCAAATGTAGTGCATTTAAATCTGCAGACTGTGGGATACGAATCACTCCAAATTCAAGTCATGGATGGGAGCATAAATCTAGAAATGGGGCTCAGAGGAGTCTGCTAAAACTCCAGTACTTTCTGAGCAGTATGTAATGTGAAACAAACTGTATCTCTTTCTTATCATCATACCTCCATCAATCAACACATACCATTTAATGGAGAAATTTTCACAGTGATTTTGATATATAGCACTAATATTTTGCTTTGGTAAGAAATTTTTTTTTTTGCAAATTATAGTATGTTAATACTTCAGATTTGCTAAACTACACAGTAGCACAAGACAGGAATTCTAATTGTGTGTTGCTACCAAAAATGCTTTCTGGAGATCATCAAGTTGATACCATTCAAGTTCTAAAAACCTAGCTGCCAATTCTATTTAAATTTATTTTCTTTATTGTTACATGTATCAGCAAGATGAAATGAGTCTACAATAATGTATATTCCTAGCAAAAACAATAAAAAAAGAAAACTAACACAACCCTCCCAATAATTGTGATAAGGACTTTTTTTTCTTGTTGGACTCTGATTCCATGAGTTGATAAGGATTTTGAAGTACCACTAACCAAGGTTCATGTTTAATTAATATTTAGACAATATTTTTTAAGAAAGAATAGACTTGATAAACTTTTACTACTACTTGTTTTATAAGAAATAAGAAGATACTATTACAAATATGCAGCTACTCCAAAGATAGGATTGGCTTCTCCCAGTTTCGGAAGATCTGCTATCAAATATTGTATTTCACCTTCATCACTGCCTTCTTTTACACTCTAAAGCAAAAGGATATCTAGAGTAACTATTCCAGACAAGAATAAGTAGAAATAAAAAACCTGGCAATACATAATTTTGTGGTTGTGTTTTCAGTTTCTACTAGGTCAGATCAAAGTCAGTAGAGCCCTTTAATTTCTTCAGTATTGTCCCCACGGATGTCATTATTAAGGAACATCTAGAATACATTTTTCAATGCTGCATGCAGACTGTGGCAAAGCAGCTGAAGAGGAACTTCTGGGAAACCTATAAAAAAAGTAGTAAACCTGTTATCCCTTCCGAACACTACAAGCAGGATGAGGAATTCAATCTTGCGAAACTTTGTGGTCTGTGTGACATTTACTTTTTGATGAAAGAAAGAAGCCTGTTTCAGCCATGAGCTGAAATGCTGAGCTGCTGAAAGATCCACATCTCTTGCATTAGCATTCAATAATCTCAGACTTTGAATTTCTGAATTATCCAAATACAGAAAGTCTTTTGATGTAGCTCATCTTGTTGTTTTCTTCTTATAGGCATATATCTGCATGGTTGGTACAATATCTGCCAGTCTTCTGTGAATTGCTAATCTATGATGCTAAATGGGTTTCAGGTTTCTGTGGAGCCCACCAAGATTTTAAGATGTCCTACATAACAAGAAATTGAGGAAAAAGGTCATTATTAGTGATCTGTTAGTTAATGAACTTTGAGCTTAGGCTGCACAAACATGAACTATGAAGTGACCCTTCCATTTGATGTAGAGAAATAAATTCATTAATTGGGACAAAATGTTAAAATCATAGTAAAGTAATAATGAACCAAGAATTCAATCAAAATAATCTTCCAAGTCATACTTAGCAAAAGAGTTCTATTGCAAATCTAAAAATGAAAACCAAAATACTGTCTGTAATTCCCCAAACACTGGGGGGGGGTTTGGCACAGAAAACTAAAAACAAGATTATGTGAACTTTTTTTTTCAGGCAAGAAAAAGTTAATAATTTCCATGAACTTAAGCTACAGAATTTTCTTACAATCATTTCCTTTTCAGTCTGATTCCCAAAATTAGTAAGCATAATTTATAGCTATCTTATCGAAATGTCATACTTAAATGTCTGAATTTCAAAACACATATTTATAGTGTAGAAATGAGTTTCAGAAGGCTTTTGGTTCTTGTTATTACCATATTCAAAGTTGCAAAGCTTTATCAGTATTTGTAGATAGTGTTCTTTCCTAGGAGGAGCTTCACTGGAATGAAAAGAAAGACCAGAGAGTATAGATTTGATATATCACGACAAGTTAAAAGTCACAATCAGTATTGGTATGCTGGAATTTTTTGCTTCATCTCCAGCTGTACTTCCTCCACTGCCTGCCTGCTCTCACCCTTTCCTTGTCCTTCCTTTTTTACTTTGTTTTAGAAAGTAAAGTTGCAGTAGGATAAAGTAAAGGTTAACTTTATAAGTTAAAGGAGACGAGGTATCTGGGATTTTCTTTCAAAAAGTCCCCATAGAATTTTGTCAACTAATGTTCAGTGCTTGCTCTGAAATGAAGATTAATGGTTAGGTGAGATGTTTGAGTTGCATAAGCTTTTATTAGCCATCTGTTTAAACATGAAAATAAAATATCCAAGTTTAGAAGTTATTTTATTTCAGTAGAAAAGTGAAAGGCATGAAAGATAAAAATTGAACAAAGCAAGAACAAAAATTGTTTTCTGATTTAAATAATTGTTTTGCTGTAAATCATTATTACTTTTAGATATGCTTATTCTGAGAGTTGGGTAAATTACCAGCATTCTGATAGCATCCAAAATCCTTTTAGAGCAGTGCACGCAAGGCTGTTTCTGATCTGGGATTATGTTGCCCTTTTTTTCCAAAACTTGGCATGACATTTCAGAAATTTTAGAGATCCAAGATAACAACTTTGAAGCTGGATGAGCCATAATCCTTTAATAAAATCAATATAAGACGCAAGGTTTTCTTACAAGTCATACAAAATATATATAAAAAGGCATGAAAGAATACACAACTAATCCAAAATCTTAAGGGTTCTGAGAATAAGTTGAATTATTCTTTAGGATAAACATGAAACTGTTCCACATAAAAATACATATAAAAATGAATTCATGACAACTAAATGTGCTGTACTATGCTATGTCCATACATACATTAAGTAAATGTGGTTATAAAACACATTTGGTTACCCTGGGCAGATGACTTCATCTGATGTACTGATTACATAACTGAAACATAAATTAAATTATCTTCTATAGGAGATAGAAGAAGGTTTTTACATCCATTTTCTTACATAGCATATACACTGAGTTTGTAAACCTACTGCTAATAAGGGAAAAGATGTGTTCTGAGAAATAATACATATTATTATTTTCAGGTATTCCTTTGTTGGTGATGCTTTTGATTTTTTTCATGTGCTTTTTTGGTGGTCTTTGTTTGGTTGGGTTTTTTTGTTGCCTTTTTCTGTTGGCTTTTTTTGTTTGGCTTTTTTCCTCGCTTTTTCTGATTATTTTCTGTCCTTACTATTTTATTTTGTATATGGACAGCTGCATTCTGAATACTTTACATTCAGGTTCAGTCTAGTAAATTACAGTAACTAAGTTTTAAGATGGTAAAGATATAACTTAAAGTCACTGGAAACCACGTTGAAGAAAAAAAAACAAGTTTGTTAGTAAAACAAAGGTAAAATTAGATGTGTTGACAAACATAATAAGCTTACTGAAGTTTAGAGACAAGTAAAAATTATGTTTCTAAACCATTTTGATGAATGTCATCTATACGGTCTTACTAAAAGCTGAAATCAGTCTTTCTGTCAAACCATTAATATTTCAGAGCCAATTTTTTTTGCTCTTATTTGGACACCCTCCATTGCCTCAATGTCTTTCTTGTAGTGACTGCATGCAGGATTTGAGGTGCAGCCTCATCAGTACAGGAGGATGTAGTCCTGCTGGCCACACTATTTCTGCTATTATAAACCAGGATGCCATGGGCCTTGCTGGCTACCTGGGCATATGTCACTTTCTGTCAACCAGTACCACCAAATCTAAGTGTACAGAGTGGACTCCTTCTCCACCAGGCATATTTCCAGCCACTCTGCCCCAACCCTTTAGCATCTGATGGGGTTGTTGTGACCCCAGTTCAGGAGGGTGTGAGATCAAGTTAAGCCAGCAGTAGTTGCATTCAAGACTTCTTTATGAACATTTGAGCATATTCAATATACATGATGTTTTTAACTCTGACCTTGGCACAGGCACTAATTTTTAACATATGTGAGTGTGTAACACACTCAATCTTCTCTGCATCAGCCCAGAAAATCTAAGGCTCCTAAAACTATTCTTAAGGAGTAGTAATACGATGTCAAAACTTGCTAATATTTTAACACCTGCATATTTCTAAACATAATACAAGTGCTATAAAAATGATTATGCAGACTTTTATAACTTTTTTATATGTGAACTTTTGATGATTTTACTATAATACTGATAGTCAGGTCATTGTTCTCACATGCTGATAGCTGCAATGAAATACTTTTGTTCTCTAATTCATATGGTTTTCCATGACCCTGGATCTCATATTCTTTTATGAGATGCTCTACCTCCCATGAACTCAGCAAGTGCTGTGTTCCAAAGGCTCAGCTAATTATATTTCATTAACAAAATAACACAAGACAATGTACAATGTACACAAGACAAAATATTAATCTCATTGATACTGAATTATGCCCTTAGTATCCTTGAATAATGCACTTGGATAATGCAGTGTGTCGTCTTACTGTATGAATTGCTCATTGTGAATATTGCTAGTATAATGTAGCTTTATGTATCTAGTATATGTGCTTATAGAGTGTTTGTGCACTGCTTCATGGAATAATGCAAAGAGGTAAAGAAAGGGATTTCATTAGAAGTCATCCATTAATATTTTAGAACTGCAGGTCTGCATTGCCTCTTTACTGACAGTGAAATTCAAACCAGTTTCTAGAAGCAACAGAGCCCTATATATAAGCAAGGGGGTTGGTTTTGATGGTTTCCCAGTTTGTATTGCTACCTTGGTTCTATTTCATTATACCTGAAATGTAGATGCAAAGCAAATCTGCAAGGAAAATCTCTTGTACCCTAAATTGTTATTGAAGAAGTGGCCTTAAATGCCATCAACACCAGTCTCATAGTTGGACTCTTCTGCTTTTCTTCAGCTTATTCCAGATAAAATTCTGCTTCCTGAAAAAAGATGATACTTCATTCAGTTCACTTCTTCCAAAAGATTTTTTTTTTTTAAACCTTTGAAGAATTTTTTCCTGAAGAAGTATTATCAGCATGTTGCAAGGCTTGCATGATGCCAAAGTTATGAGTTATGAGTGAAGTCACAGACTGTAAAAGAACAGTTGAGTATGTGGACATGATAGAAGAAAATAAAGTCTGTCCTTCCAATTTAATTTACACACTTAGAAAAAAATTATTATTATCATTATTCTTAACTGCACAACATTTTGATGTGCTCTCTGAGTTCTCCAAAATAAAATTCCCACTTGTGTTTACCTTGACTTTCAGGTCCACACTCTCATCTGCAATATACCTTGATTCACAATTATGAACCATATATTCCCTTACAAATTACTCAGAGTACTCAAGTATTGAATAAATGAAGGGCTATGTGTCATCATCAAATCATGGAAATCTCTTTTTGAATATTCTTAATATTACCATTTAAATATTACATATACACCATTAAAAGAGATTATTGAAATCTATTACTAGGAGACTATTAGCAAAGAGAAAATGGACTACAGGACTGTAGGTTTCTGTTAGATAATTTCTAGTCAGTCGAAACCATTTGACACATTTAACATTTTCAGCAGCCATTTTCAATTGCTTTTTTCAAGACTGTACAAAAAAAAAAATACTTTGAATTAGTTCTTTCTCATTGTCTATTTTTTTATCTGATAATTATGTCTGGTTTTAGGTAAATTACTTATAAAGTTTTAAAAATGTTACAGAGGCCTAGAAATTAGAGAACTCTCAATCCATTTTTCACTAACTTCATGCTTGCTTGTATTATCATATTACATTTTTTTAGATGTTACACATTTCCCTTCCCCTCCTCTTGTCTCACCCAGTTGAGGCTTAACAGTTGAAAGTCATCCTCCATTAACATTTGTTATTCCTAAGGCATGAGTAATTTTGAACTAAACCACACTGGACTATCAGCTGACAGTATTTGCTACTTTATTCTTATGCTGGTATCTTATGTTCTTTAACAATTAAGTTTTCTCCACAGTCACTACTGTATTCATCTACCGTGCCAAGGAAGACAGAGTCAGAATCTTTTCAGAAGTACATAAAGACAGGAAAAATGGAATGAACACAAGCTGAACCAATGGAAATACTAATTTCATATGTGGGGGAGGGGAAAGTGCAATGAATGAAGTAAAAAGAAACAGGCTGCTCAGTGTGGCACTCCTTCTCTGGAATATCTCCTTCTGTGGAGATATTCAGGTGCAAAACCAATTTGAGCATCCTGATCTAAGTGAACCCTACCTTGAACATAGAGTTGTACTTGACAGCCTCCCAGATATATACTGGAGAAAACTCAGACAGACTAAAGAAATTCAAGTTTGAATTCACAGTAACTGATAGCATGAATGTAGCCTCTTTTTTCAAATGTCTTTTGGAATACCAAAATTGACTAAGTGAAAGTTTGAGACAAGATAACTTATTGTTTGAAAATAGATAATTTAGAATAATGCAGTTTAGAGATAGCAAGAAGTTGTGATATTCTTCAGTTACAGTGTTCTATTCTCACATACAATCTCATTAAGACAGTCATGAGTAAAAGTAATAGCAGTTTTTGTCTTCAAATCCTTCACCATTTTTTATCCCATGCTTATCTTGGAAATTATATACAACAGTTCTATGTTTTTGCATTTTTGCATGTATGAGTTTGCATTTCTAGCACCTTATTTAACATGTTGTTTGCTCCATTTTTTCTGAGCTTCCTGCAAAAATTCAGGTGTGCTCGTGAAAGCTACTAGACGGATTATTAGGTTTTGCTCAGAAATCAAATTAGATGGATTCTTCAGTTGTATTAGTGTTTTTAAGAAGGGAACAATTAAGAACTAGTTATGCTGGGTTTTTTTATCTATCCAATTAATTTATTGGACATAGTGGTTTGGTTTTGGTTTTTTCCTCCTTTCTCTTTTATGTAAGAATTAGCTTTTTGGCTAATTGAGAAATTATCTAAAACTGTCTTTGTGTGGATCTGTGAGTCTTGCAGGATGTCTGAACATTCTCGTGGAAGCTGTGATTTTTTCCTCCTCTCCCCCCCTTTCTCTTCTGATTAAATTATTTTTTTTTAATATTTGTCAATATATTCATACTCTTTCTTTTTCCTCTTTAACCATGAATCAAATTTTAAATGGTATATTATGATTATGAAAAATTGCTCACTGAAAATTACTTCTGAAGTATTTGTAAAAATTTTGTAGGGACTGGTTAGGATTGCCTGAGGGAGCAATTAATGACCATTCCTATCTCAAATAATAAAGGAGTTACCATGTACTCTTTCTGAGTTCTTGATTAAAAAAAAAAAATCCACCAATTTCATAATTTTTGCTTGGTAAGAAAAATGCCTACTTCTACACTCTTACCATAAACATTGAGTCTGTCTGCTTTACAAAGTACATTTGCCTGCAGTCATACTTATGTTATTCCTTTTTGCAATATTATTAATATTTTTATTTCATGTATATTTCCAATTTCTAAAACCATTCATAATGAAAGCAAAAAAAAAAAAAAAAGGAGAAAAAATGGAACATTCAAGAATTTTTATTTTCCTGATTATAAAATATAAAAAGGAGTTTCTGATGGATCATAATGAAGGATTTTTTGATTGTCTGGAGAATTATCTAAATTTTTTCACAGTATCTCATATAGAGTTACTCAGTACCTTCTTTCTTCTTTTTTTACTACTTATTTTTCTACACTGAAGTATGACCAAAGAAAGGTTAGCTTCACTTAGTAAAATATTCAGAGAATGTACATAGCTTCTTCTCTGCTTCAGTAAAAGAAGAAAGAAAAATATAATTATGTGCATCGATAAGTATAGGATATACACATAGGAAGCAAACCCTATGCTTTTAATGCATTACCTAACTATACAGCACAGCAAGATCTCTTCTTTAGTCAAATGGAAAAGTCTTTAAATCCAGATTTTCAACATAATATACATACACTCTTTTCTTGATGAACAATATATTTCAGTTAACCCCCAGTTTTATCAAAATAAATCAGCTCTTTTGACAATGTTTTTTGTATAAGGAAACATTGGGTTCCTTTAGTTGTATAAGTAAGGTAAATCCTTTTTTAATGGGTTCCTTTGTTGTAACAAATTAGGATTTTCTCATAGGCAACTGACTCCTTATTTACTAAAGGAATAGATATGTCTTTTTTCAAATGCCAATATGAGCTCTTCTCTTCTAAGCTGCAGATATTATGGTATGTTGTATGTATTCTTTCCTAGATAGGGACATAAATCTTGAATATGCTATCAAGCAACAGATGTAAATTTAACACACAATATTTTAGATAAACTTCATAACACAGTCTTCAACAATAATCTTGATATTTGGCAACAATTAATACTACATGTTTCATAAAATGAAATATAAAATAAGTAACTTAATGTAAAATATTGGAGTTTTTTAATCTGTTTATTATTCAAATGGCACCGTAATTGATATTATTATGTATAAAATTGTAATAACTAATTAATTAGATGCTAGGCAGTATAAAAGAATAATTCCGAAACTAAATGCTAGGCTCTTGTATCTGAATATTGCAGATCAACATTTTTTTTCTTTTTTTTTTTCTACCCTCTGCCTTTGAATATTTGTTGGATTAATTTGGGAGTATTCTTTCTAAAGTATCTAAGGAAATAGAGGTTATGGCTCACATTTGTTTTCTTTAAATCTAACTATTATATAATTTATTTCTGTGTCCTTAATGAAAAAAGTACAATTTTCAAATCAATTTATTTTTTCTATAACTCCTATGTTATTAAAATACCTTATAATATTCATAACGATTACTAAAGAGATATGTTTGGAAACATACAATAGACGATGAAGAGCAGAAATGAGATGGTTCAGGTAAACAAAGGAATCATACAGACCACAGGAAGATACTTGCTGGAAATCTCTGTGAGTTGTGGAGCTCAGAATTAAGTCCTTCTTTGAATGCTGTGTGTAATGGTAAGTGCATAATCTATATCCCTAAATCTTAGTGAAAGTTAATCATCCTATAAGAGTCTTCTGAAATTCAAAACATGGTTTTTATTTTTAATTATTTTTACTTGATTGAAAAGTAACTCGATCTGGGTGAAGAAGGGCTGAGTGAAATATTCATTGTTTCCTGTTTTTGACTTAGCAATTCGAGTGGAACATTAAAAAATATTGAAAATGAAATGTCTTCATGACATTTTAGCATAAATGTTTATGGCGGTGTGGCTGTTAGAGAAAAACATGCCTGTCCCACTGACACTGTCACATGCTGTTAAAGAAATAACTGCAGGATAAAGCTGTAGCTGTTTATCACATTAAAAGATGAGTTTACTCAAGGACTAAAGCAATGACTGCCTTTTACTTAATGAAATGGGCTAATATGTGTGCATAATTTCTCTCCAGAGCCTGGCTAAAGAGTGCAGAATGAGTTCAAGAGAGGGACAAAAATATTCCCAGAGACTGGCAAAAATTGTCTCACTTCTTAAACTTACAGAAATTTCTTTTTTAAACTCAGGCAGGAGTTATGCTTCTAGGTGTTCTTTCAGTGCCAAGTTATGTCTGGGGCTGGACACAGAGATGCCAAAATACTGTGAAAAGTTGTTCTCATGGCATTTTTTTCTAAGACTGAGACTGCTAAAAAATCTGACAAGAAATCCTCTTTCCAGATTTCTGCCCCGAATTTGCAGACTCGAGGGGCTTGTGTAGTCATAATAAGCTTCAGCTAAGCCTGTGAACATTTAGATGCTCATCTCAATCAAACTGAAATTCCAAACTTAAGTCCCACCCATCACCAATCTAAACCTCAAAGCTGTAATTCTACCTCCAGCAATACTTTTCAAATGAACACCCATATATATGAAGGAAATGTCAGAGTACACCAGGTATATCAGACTGCAACAGAGAAGCACATTACATTGATGCATTGATTGCATTACATTGTGCATTGTACATGCACATCATTCAAAAGTTGAAAGACTAATCATCTAGTCTCTAAATTCCCTTTCCAAAGTTTTCTGTTCTGGTATGCATAGTTATGCATTGTGGAGGAGGATGCTTGCTTTCCTGTGAACCCAGTGACTATCTTATTTTTGACCTTTTAAGAAAGGAAGAAATACAATGAAAATTGGTCTTAATATAATGGGCTAGGAAAATATGTATAGCCTCTTAAACTCCATGTATCCCATGTAGGTATTTAAAAACCGTAGAGACTAAGGGATTAGCAAGTATAAATAAAGAAATACGTGTTTGCATAGCATAGGTGTACTGAGGAAAGGGTTGAAGAGGTGGAGCAGGAAATGTCAGAAAACATATTTCAGTTCCTTGTTACACACTCACAAAACCAGGAGAAATAGAAACATGGCAGAAAAGTAAAGAAAGTTGAATGAAATAAATAATGTAAAAACTATTCCCTATAAGCAGTGCGATATTAGTAGCAGCTGGGAAGATTGCTCTGGTGCCTTAATAGATTTTTTTCTAGAGAGAACAAAGCCACACCTGTTAAAGGTGAAATTTTACCTTAATACTCATGTCACAGACCAGACTTAGAAGCAATTCCTTAGAAGCAATAACATATGTTTTATTCATTTCTGTAAGTTTCAACAAATTCTTAAGGGAGAACATGTTACTATCAGTCTGGACCTGAAAATACAAGGCAGTGTGAAAAGTAAGACATTAGAACAGCATTGCCCATTGTTCACAATCTTGATATGAAGTCCAAACACTGAGGAGATGGTTTGCTACAGTGGCATCCTAACACTAACTACTCACTGAATCTCTGTCATTTACCTGTCTAGAAGTGTAGCTTTTATTGTAAGTTGTTTGTGGTGTAAAGGTGTCCAGAATTAAAGTTTTCAGTTCTTTGGCCGACGACATAGAATACTGAAGATAATTTCTGTTGTCTAATTGAATTCCTGCTTTATTTTTCTTTCCTAAATTTAATTATTTTTCACAGATATGTTTTAGGTAAAGTCTTAGTTGCAGGCCCAAAATCTCCAGAACTTCCTAGTGTGCTATTATGATGTGAACAAAATCAACGAGAAAAAAAAAATACAGTGCAGAAAGTGTTAAAGAACTCACCCATTAATTATTTTCCTGTTGCCCAGGCAGTTCCACTCTAGTCTTACATTAGTTTCAGGTGATACCAAATCAACCATAGTTCAGTTTGGTTTACAATGTGCTTCCCCAACTGAGGGATATGAACTGTTTTTACTTCTTTAATGGGAATGAATATTTATGCTGCCATGATTTCTCTTGCCTATAGAGAATTTTAACAACCACTTCTGTTTTCAAGGAGCAAAAATAAAGCAGTACATCAAACAAATTTTGTATTTCCTATGCCTGCTTAGGAAAATTACAGTTTTTACTCTCCAGAAAGCAACATTCTGATTGCTGTTATAAGTAACCTGCAGTAATACCAGACCGTGATGGCTTCCTTCCTCATCTGTTGCAACTTTTCTATTTTATTTATACTGAAGTTATCATGCACTCATTAAAACTTCAGTGAAATAAGACATGAAAGCAGAAAACACTTTACATGAACCACAAAAGAGCAACATAGCATGGAATGCTTCATAATGAAACAATACCAATATAGTTTTACAGAATTAAATATCTATGCAAGTGAAATATATACTTGTAACAAACACATTAGTGGAATGCATACCTTTTATAAATTGATAAATTCCAAGTTTCAAGTTACAGAACAATCCTATTTCTGTGTGTCAGAGTTCACAATTCCTTCCCTTGAAGGCTACAAATCACATCAGTATTAATACAAGTGCTACTCTGGTAGAATAGAATTTGAATTTGTTTCTGATACATAGAAGTATATTAAAATCTGTACACGCAAACCATCAGTATTAAAACAACAAAAAAAAAAACAAACAAAACAAAGTTGCACTTTCACAGTAAACCAACAGTTTACTGTGATAACATTAACATTACATCACAGTACTGAGGAATGGTTGCTTGTTTAAGAATATGAATTGTAATACAGAAATTAAGAAACATTCTAAAATATGAGAAAATGTCTACAGCTTAGTCAACCATCATGTTAAGAATCACACTAACAAAAGCATAGGATTTATCTTTCTGTTACCTTTTCTTCCTCTGTCCCTTCTTTTCAGTCAACTGTACCCAAACAGATGCCTTAACAAGTATATTTACCTGGTAAGAGTATAAAACACATATTTGCTAAATGGTACACAGATGAGACAGGTAGGACTAACAAGCTATTAGGCTAAATGTTGATCTCATCTTCTAATCCCTCTGATGAGACACTGCAGTCCTTTTTGGTCAGTAAGCCAATTAAAGGGTTCGACCAGGTCGATCCATTTTCTGGGTGACATATTCTTCTTCTGACTCCCTCAGGATTTTCATTCCAGTATTTTTTATTTTGAATCCTTGAGCTACTATTATTAGTATTCAAATATTCTCTATTACTATCTAAACTGTCTCATCCTTATCTGCATTTTTACTTCTGTTATTTTGCATGGCTCTAGCTTGTAAATTTCCTCTGCTTTTTCTCATTTCCGTGTGAACGTAAGTCTAAGCCAGAGTTACACAGATGTTCTGTGTCCAAACCAGAATTTGGATCACAGACAGCTGAAACCCTGGAAGGTGGATTACAGGATAAACGTACTTGCTTCGGGTGGTGAAGATGTGCTGGCAACAAACACAGCTCAACTTTTGCTAGTTCAAATATTTTGCTAAAGACTCTGTTAGAAAAGAAATTGGTTTATTTTGTTGAGTATTTATTATTTCTTTAGAAGTACAACTTACTGGGTAAGCCTATTTCTTTGTGACATTTATTTAATGCTGTGAAGTAATAAAATAATGATGCAAAAATCCAGCTTATGTAACAACAGCTCCACAGAACAAAGAATACAGGACATTCATGCACTCTTGCCATGACTCGTCACAAAAGAAAGAGTATGAACAGGTCTGTAATGAATAGATATGATTAAGTAGGGCAGGAACAAATGCGAGAAATAATGAAGCACATTATGCTAAAACAATACATCTCAATACTCTTCAATAGTATAAGGAAGAAAATTTCTTATTTTCCTCATACCTTATGAAGAAAATTATCTGTTTTAAATAACTATTTTTATTTTTCTTTTTTTATTAGTTTTTTAGTATATAAATGTTATTAATTTAAAACACTACCGTGCCCTAAGAAAAATTTAGGGCTGAATCTGTTGTAATTATTGCCTTCCACAGAAAATCTTCCAATAACTCGTTTTGTTTGTTCTGTTTGTAAAATATGATGAAGTCAACACTTCCTCAAAAATTATTTTTCATTAGACATTCACAATTAAACTCTCTTTTCTGTTACTTCTCTATCTTCTTTCTGGTAAGATATAATGATATATACATAAATAATGTAGCATGCTCATGAGCTCTTTTCTGAAAAGAACTATAAGACAAGATGCACAAATAAATCCAGGCAAGGACAAGGAGTGTGAGCTGATATTCAGCTAATATCATATTTACTAACAGCATCTGACATCATGTTAGGAAACTGCAACAAAAATAAATTTCTCTCTAACATCGTGTGATACCCATTAGTTGAAAAGCTTAATAACCAGATGAATGTGATTCATTATTCTTAGAACTGTCTGTGGTTTTCTTTCATGTTTTCAAGTTGCAAATAGACAAAGTAGGAAAGTACAATCACTGTATCATAAAGACACCTTTGCTATTCACCCATAAAACCAGAGCTACGATGTTTTTAATTTACAAGTAAAATTGCTATACATTTCCTTTCTCAAAAAAAAATATTACCTGGAATTGCACCAGTCTATAAAGTTAAATATAATTCCAAACTCTGTTCAAAAAAATATAAAATGTAATTAAGGGAAAACAGAATTAATTTGGGGGGTTTTAATTTTATTTTTTGACCTTTATTCATATGTAATTTATTTTTCTAAATAAAATGTTTTGTCATGATGCTATCTCATAGTCCACTGAAATATGTGTTATGATATATTTCAATGGAAATCACTAATTTCAATATCCCTTATTCAAAAACTAATAGGTTGAAGAATATTTGGGACTGCATAATTAGAAAATTCTTTTCAAAACAGTACAACAATGTCAGAAGGCTGAGTAAGAACTTTGTCATGGGTTAAGATTGGCCCCCCTGGGAGTCGGGGGCTCAGAAGTGTCTGGGTGCCAGGGCAGTGTTCCCTGGAGAGCCAATCACCACTTGTATTGTTCGCTTCTGCTAAAAATCATATATACGCAGCACCGGAAGCTGTTGGTGTATCTCTCTGTTGGTGTCTGCTGTGTGTAGGTGTAGAAGGCCAGGGGGTGGCTGGGCTCCTTCTTCCCCCCCCTCCAGGGGGGAGAGGGGAGCCCTACAGCCCCCCATCTCTGCCTAGGCCAGAGTTAGAGACAGCATTGGAGTGAGTGTTTGTGAGGGACGTGACTCACAAACAACTGGTAAGTGAGAGAGAGAGAGAGGCAGGCCTTGAGGCCAGGCCCTCTTCTTCTTTCCCCCCCTTTGCAGCCAGGCTGCAGAAGGGGCCTGTTTTTCCCTTTCACTGATCAGTGGGAGTGCTGCAAGGCTCAGCACTGAAGCAGAGCCTAGTGGATGGGCTGATAACTAAACAACTCGGCACTAGGGAAAAGAATCCCAGGCGAAATTGGAGACGGGCCAAAGGGCTCGGGGGTTGCCCTGCCGAAGTTTGACCAGGGGCAGCTGAAAACTGACTTGGAGGACGCGTACGTTGATAAGCTACACTACAGCAGCCTACAGAACCGAGGTATGAGACCAAGGGGGAGAGATCACACGGCAGAAATGACACAGGATCAAGGAGAAAGGACCAGAGCTACCTTCTTGGATTCATGAGGAAGGAAGGACTTCCACAAACAGCTGGAGCTTGGTGAGGGGGGAGCGTTCGGGTCCCCGAACACTCCCACGAGAGAGAGACTGGTTACTTATCAGCCTGAAAAGGCTTTTCCTGGACTAAAGTTAAAAGGAGAAGCTTCGGAGGGACTGATAGAAGTGTAATAATATATATGTATATAGTTGCTTTTAGTTTGTACAGCATATTTATTTGTGTAAATAAATGTAAATACTTCCCCTTCCCCTTCCCCTTCCCCTATAAAAACCTCTTGCCTGAAAGTTTTCTCTTCAGTGTTAGGATAAATTGTGGGAAGGAGTGGGGAAGCTTGGAGATTAGATTTCGGATTTCTAATGTGGCTCAAACTGCCACAAACTTATAATAGAAAGTATGTTTCTTCAATTTTCTTTCTATGCTTTTTCTATCTTTTGAAGGGGGAGTAGAAGGATGTGAAAAAGATGTAAACAGCTATAAAAACATACACTTGCAACACATTTTTGTCAGCTTACACTCTATGAAAAACCCACAACTGAAATACAAACTCTGCGTAAGTCAGGATACTGGGGGTGTTCTTGTGCAATATTCTAAATATTATTTGAAAACAGTTAGATATTAAGGTAGTTGCCAAAGAAACATAGCTGTCTACTCTTATACCAATTGACTAAAAACACAAAATAAATGTCATAAAACCAGCAAATATAAATTTCAATACTTTATAACAAATCAACCAATTCTACTTAGTCAATATGTTGAAATAGAATTCCCCTGAGGACAGGCATCTTTCAACAGATTTCTTATTTAAATTTTAGATGGAAATGCAATCCCATGAGAAACACCAGTTTCTCTGATAGGTTCTACTTAAAAAAAGAAAAGAAAAAAAAGTTAAAGTTCTAATGCATTAGAACGATATATAAGAAAAAGAAATGCTATCACCTTGCTAAAATAAATTTGGATATTATTTAATTTGAAACAGGAACCATCCTCAAAAATAAAAACACACGTACAAATAATAAAAAAAAAATTGGACTCTAACCTAACCTCACAAAATTAAGTTATGAGACTTTGTGTCATCCACTAAAATCTACACTTTCTCACATGCCTTCTGGTATAGTACAGTGGTCTGCTGAACCATTCAATAGCTGAAAGCCTAAATCCCACGTAGCCCTGAGAAACTTTGTACAAGGCTTACATTTTCTTCATATTTCTCGTTTACACAGAATGGCCTCAGTTGGGAAAAGTTTATACACGAAAAGTGAGTGAAGCCAATCTTCTCATTTTTCACAGGCACCTGGCTTATGTTTAATAACTTATGGTAAAATACTTTGTTTTATTTTCCCAATTGTTAGAGATCAAAATTAAAAAAAGGGAAAAACTAATGAAGTTAACTTAAGTTCATTAAGGCTGTTCAACACAGTTTTTCCAAATATTTTCAAGAACTCTCTTGGTACTATATTTTAGCAGCTACTAGTGGAAGTATTATTCTGACGAATCTTAATTTCATTTTAAATTCTAGCAGAAAAGTTAAAAATATAATGTTTTGAAAATGAAAGATTACTAACATAAACCAGAGACACTCCCCCCCCTTGATTTATAATGTACGTATCATGCAAAGCAAGTTAAAATGGGGTTTATGCTCTGTTTTAAAGTCAACATAAACCAAACTCTCTTAGCCTGTTCCTCTGTAGTTCCCTCAGGTAGTAACAATGTGATATTTATCAGTCAGACTTGACTTGATTTTTTTTTTTATTTTCAGCACATGGTTTATTGGGAATTTCTGTATTGGTTTATATCATGCTCAACTGGTGTTTGACCTATCTCACCAGTTTGATCATGGCCAATTCAGACTGGATTGTGGGAGGGTTAAAAAAATCAGCAAAATTGATTACACATTAAGAGATACCTAAGTTTACTCTTCTGTTTGTTATATGTGATATCTGTATTTACTGTTAATAATGTTTTTATTTTTAAAGTGACTAGTGATGGAAATTGTTATTTGTTTTTCTTTAAAAGTGTACTGAAAAGATTCTTATGATGTGGGAAAAAGGAATTTTGACATGGACCACACAAAGAAAACATGTCTTTATTCAGAACTGAATTATATTTCATTTATTTGCATGAAGAAAGATGCACTATCACCTGAAAAAGCTTTTTGAAGACAGACTGTGTTTTCCCTGTCTACAAACAACATAGAAAAGATGACAAGCAGCTCTTCTTGTCATCTACACTAATTTAATTACTTAAAGTAGTATAGTCTGGAGCCTTCAGATCCCACTGACACCACCAACTGAAAGAAATGCCTCCATATTTTCTCCTATTTTAGATCAGCTTTATTTTAAGTTTGAGCTGATCCTAGAATTTTCACCTCTGAAATATGGGTAAATGTGCTTGTATTTATATGGGATAAATACAAGCATTGCTAACGATCAGTACACATTCTGAGGATTATTAACATTTTATTTCACCTTAAAAATTACATGCGATGCACACTAAATTTGAAAATTTTTCAGAGTTAACAAGTAGTTCTCCTTCAGTTTGTAGATTCCAGCACGTCCACATATTGGGCTACATAATAGGAGAAATAGCAACAAAGTAGATTAGAAACGGGCTTTACTAAGGGGAATTGCTAAGAGAGAGATCATCCCAGATCATTAAGGCCTTCAGTCTCCAGTAAATGAAAACTTGCTCAAAATGACTAACTAAAATTAAGAAATTGCGTTCTCAGAAATTTTAAAAGAGCATTTTTATAATTATGGTTTGTTGTTTGGGGTTTTTTAATGATATTTTATATTCCAAGTGCTACTCAGGCATATCAAATTAGTGTTAAAATAAAAAGAAAAGGTGTTTAACTCAGTTCCCTTTATTATTCTAACATATATTTAACTCAGAAAGTGGAGAACTAATTTGAAGTAACATTCATTTTCTCTGCTTTTTGAAATGTGCAGTCACATCCTCAGGAGTTTTGCAGCAGACCTTAATCGGAAGGGACATTCTAACCTGAATGCCAGAGGCAAAAACTCACAAATTCTGGAGAAGAATATACACAGTACCCTTCCTCCAAATTTTCTCCCTGGACATAGAACCACAGGTCCATCACTGACCAGAAAATTAACCAAAGATTCAATCATAGACCTAAGGAACTAATAGCTCAGATTTTATTTGTAGTTACTGCAATTTTTTGCAGTTCTTGGATTCATGTTGAAGAAAAAAAAAGACACAAAAGAGAATCAAGAACAAGGGAAGAGGAAATTAATTACACATCCCTGATTCAAAGGTACTTGGAAAATAGTAATATTTTTCCTGTGTTCTTATATACATATATATATACGTATACATATATATATATACATCTGTGTAAGAGTTTTCACCTCACATTTTACCTTTCCTCTACAAAGGACACTGCTAGAATAATGTAGAAAATTGAGCTAAGCGTTCTTTTTATTCTTTTTATTTTATTACCAAGTGTGTTGACAGAGTGGAACTGAGGATATAAAACAATTATTTTGGGAAAAAAAAAAACTCTAGCTAGGATGAAAAAAAAATTGGCATTATGTATCTGCAGAAAGTAGTAGAGGTACTAGAAATGTAGAGCTCGATGTAATTTATTTTGCAAAATATATCTTTTGTCAGAAAATTCCTATTCTTCAAAAGAAACTTTTCCAAGGGAATTTAAGTGAAATTGATATTAAAATAATTACTTTTGAGATTGCTTTTCTGGGTGAGAAAAGGCTCCCATTGTAGCAAAGAAGTAATGAGGCATTTAAATAAAGCACATGAAAATAAGGTTCACGCTCTTACGCTGTTTGATTGGAACAGTCTTCCACCTTTTCCTTTGCAGTGCATGAATTTTTTTTAGCCAAGACCCTACTGGCATACCAAATATGCTACTTGTTCTCACTTTGGCCCAAAAAGATTATTTCCTTTACCTAAGAAAGCTGTCCCAGCAAGCTCCACTGAAAACAGTGCACTTCTGATTTCAAGGAAGAGTGTGAAACTGTATCCTTCCTGTCACAGTTATCTTCCTTGCATGCAGAATGTAATTCCTGTTTTCCAACTGTCACTATTGATATAACACACAGAGTCTTATATTTTGGCACTCTGTACTTCTCTAATCTGTGTTCTTGCAAATGTTTCTGTTTCTCTAGTATCTGACTTCATTGGGAATTTACCCTACTCTTCTGTGATGTGACATTGATCAGCATTTTGGGAAATTTGGGCAAGTTTCATTTCCTCATTCTTGCCAGTTTTCATATGCCAGGTTTTAGCCAAAAAAACAATCAAACAAGCAAATAAAAGCCTCTTTAAAGGCAACCCCCCCCAGATAATCAGCTTCTTATATGAGATACTGTGGTATTATTAATGTGGGAACTCAAATTATTTTACAATTGTGATTTTCTGGTACTTTGTTTTTCCAACTGTGCTATACTTAACAACTAATTTATTGAACTTTTCTTTGAAATTGGGAAAAGACTGTCTTTTCCCACTCTTAGAGCATTGCTGGTTCCTGCTTAAAAATTGCTAAATATGCTGATGTTGCACATCCATAATGCAAGCTTGTTGTTTACTTAGGACCAAGGAATGTAGTTTGATTAGGTTTCAAGTTAAACTCAGTCACGACCCTAACGAAAAAGTTCATATTTCAGAGATGAAACCCAATCAAATGGTATTTTAAAGCTCTGGATGATGCCTTCTTTTCTTTCTGTACAAGCATTGCATGTGCATATGTGCATTCTTTCCCATTTTCCGCCATCTGTCCCTCCTACAGACACTTTTTTAATTTTTGAGCAGACAAGGTGAGGCATATGAATGTTTTAGGCTGTATAGCTTGAAGACATAATTTCATTCTTTAATTAGTTTCAGGAAATCTAATAAGGAAATTCACAGAATATTGAATATTCTAGTGTACCTGTCGTCCTTGCTCAGTATATTTATATAAAGAAAGGCTGATTTACAACTAATAAAAGAATTTATGTAATAGGGGAAGATCAACTCAATATAAGCAGTTAGTAGAAGAGGATAAATAGTGTTTTGCAATTCAACAAAACTTCTACCTCCTACACTACTAAGGTGACTAACACGAAGCTTTGATTTGATCATTCATAGATTACATGGAAAAATGATCTGTGAGTTCACCCATACCAGTGGTGGACACACACACATTTCTCTTAAGCACTGCCACTTCCTTAGTCATTTATTTCCTGCTCAACAGGCTGTTCAGAGATGCTGTCACCTTACCAGCTCACTGGTCAACTCTGCAGCTTAAGGAAAATACAGAAGTGTCTGCCATTCACTTCAGGAGTAAAAGGTAGATTTGGCGCAGTTGTTTTGCTCATCCTCTAGGGAAATTCTACTTGAAATCTAATTGTGTTATCACTAGTGAATCATATTTTTAGTCCAATGGCGTTACAGTGGTAAGCGGATCTTACGCACGAAGCTATGTTGAAAAAACAGTCAAGAGCTTTTGTAAGTCGTAAATCCATGACAGATAGTTGGAATAATTTTATATTTGTAAAACTATAATTTCAAGTGAGAGTTTGAGAATTAAACTACCACTTTTGCTGCTTCAGCTACCGGTACAGTTGTGAACATATAAGTAAAACATGATAGTAAAGAGTCAATAACAGAATGACTTACTGGAGGAAAAGTGTAAAGCATTTGCAACAGCAAGGAAAGTAGGAACCATATGAATAAATAGATTATGTAGAATTTGTCTAATATGGTTGAGAATAACTGGTTTGTTTGAGTTACTTATATATGATAATGAACTTATGCTTGCAAAATGGCTAATAGCTCAAATGAAAGTAATGGAACAAGCTGACAGAATGCTAACACTTCTCCCATACTGTGAAGTGACAGGAATTATTGGATACTCTCATGTATAGCCATATAGCCAGAAATTGTTTTAATATCTAAAATAACATTCTTACTATTCTGCTTTCTGAAAGAACACCAGCTGAATTGAGAGAACTGATTTGCTTTCTGACATTCAGAAATAAAAGGTACCATATAATCAAAGGTGGCCATCTTTAGAATAGTAGGGAATGTTAAGAAAAGGATTTTCTGCTCTTCAGAAGTATTACAGAGAAGGAAACACAGGTTTTTGTTCTGTTGTCCTGCTATAATAACATGAGTGTTGCCTCACTGGAGATCAAGAATGACTACAGCTGGGTCAGTCTATATTTGTGACTTTTTACAGGTTGCTCCTTTCAGTATCTCAGTGAGAGCGAAACTCTTTCCCTTTGTAGGCTATCATCATCTTGTTTCGGTACCTTTCCTTCCTTTTTCTAACTTTAAGCCATTGACACAGTAGGTGATTGAGCCAACTGAAACAGAGTTGTGTGTGTTCTCTCATCTACTTAGGCAGACGTTTAGTCCTTAGATCTCGCATCTGAATTATAGACTCATTTTTTAATTCTGCTACGAAAAAACTTTTTAGCCTAGGTTAAAAAAAGAAAAAAAAGGAAAAGGAAAAGAAAAAGAAAGGGGATAAAAAGGCAGCCAACCAGTACTGCTATAGTTAACTTTATAGGTAGCTGTAATGAGTAAGTAACATATTTTTGTTATTGATTTTGACTGCTGATATGTTTGTAATTTGTAGTTCTGAGAAGTCCACACATAAAGAAGGGATTTTCTCTCACATACTGCTACTAGTTAACTTTGAAAAAAAGTTTAAGAAAAAAAAGATTTTATTATGAGTCACATAATTAAAATTTTAAGTTACAACATAGAGTAGATAGATGAAAGTGATAAAAAGTTTCATAAAACAATGGTAATAAAAATATTTTTCACAGCACATTATTAGATGTTTGCTATTTATTTTCATCATGCCAGCGATGAATAAAGTTTAGTGAGTTGAGTAATGCATCACGTGTAAAATATATATGAATCAAACATATATATTTTTTGCCTGTATTATGTAGATACTAAACACTTTCTTACTCTAAACAAAGATTTCCTGGCAGCTGTGAGCTGCTCCCTTCAAACTTTTCTGGAAGGATTTTGCTTTTCCTTTTGCCAGAAAATGAAGTGAGCCATATAAATAAGAGGTACCTTAGCTTCTTGTTCCAGCCACTGGTCTTCAGCAGTCCAAAATCAGCATGCTGAACCATTCAGCTGTTGCTGCAATATGCTACAGAATGTGGGATATTTCCAATATCCTCATATGTTTCAGAGTCCTCCATAATACTTTGCTTTTTCAATAATAATGAAAAAAACCCACAACAAAAAAACACTGCAGAATGAGGTATTCACTACCTGTTCCTTTCATAATATAAATATAAATGAAAGCAGAAACATGTGACAAGTTTAAATTAATCTCAGTTGGCAGAGGAGAATATGGCAGGTGAAACTTCAGCTTTACCACTTTTATCCATCTCAGCAATGAGACAATTTGAAATAATGTGTTTCAGTGGTGCCTTGAACATCTCTAGCCCTTGCATTAACTTGTGACCAAAGCACAGCTTTGAGGAAATTTTTACTATGGATAAAGGAGTAGAAGAGGAGATTTGTCCTGGAAAAACTGATCCAAAGAGTTGAAGCACTTTGGACCTTGAAGACCACAGTATTCCATTTGGAGAACCCAGAGTCAAGTTGATTATGTTATAGCTGACAGACTGAAGTAAGTGGGTGAAAGCAAACATACAGAAAAGTATTCAGGCAGATATGTGTATACCTTCTGTCCAAGTTTGTAGGTGTAGAGGAATGTTTTATGCAGCCAACTAGTCCGTTAGCTTACACACAGATGTCTACACTCTAGGTATCTATGAATCACTAATGAATCCTACCTAAAATATGCATCTTGGATAGGATTCAACTCATTTAACTCTAAACTTCAGAAACTTAGACATCTGTGACTGAGATTATCACTAACTTTCCTCTCTTTATAGTTAATGGACATGAAAAATGAAATATCTTGAGTAAGAATTTTCTCATCTTACGATAAATATTTAACATAGACCAAACCAAACACTCTCCAGAGGCCTGCAGTGAAGACAGCTTTGTTTCTGTTTTGAACATGGTGTTGTTTCCTTTCCAGTCAGAGGAATAATATTTACTCCTGTACAGTTCACAATACTCTTCTAAAAACCCTAGTGAAACCTATTGTTTTGACTCTCATCCAAACTAAAATGTGTTTCTATTGACACAAGGTAGGAAATCAAACTTTGCCTTTAAACCAGCTAGCAATTGATTTGGAACTTGATACTTTCAATTAAAATTGTATTTAATTAATCTTGCAATAAATTTCTTTCCTTTACTTAACTTTGGGGGTTTTTTCCTTATTTTTTCCTAGAGCTGGAAACGTCACAGAGCAATGATACAGTAACATAATAATGCTGTGGAAAATACACTCTTCTATCTCTTAGATGGTGAAAGTGTCTTTGTGTTGGGATTCCTTAGTATCTGTTTACAAATGAACTGTTCCACCTCCTCATGCTTAACCTACTTGTATTAGTAGATTTAGGATTTAGTGTTGAGACTATAATGTAATTTCAAAAGGGTTATTTGTTCAATTCCATGAACAATATTGGTAGAATTCAAGTCTCTACAGCACTAAAAAAGTTTTATCATTCAGAATTCTTTAGAAGATTCAGTAGTATTTCCAGCTCTCATTAAAGCAGAGAAAGAAGCACTTATTGATTTTATATATGAGCTTTAAGGAACACATGAGCTGCTACATAAGATGACATCTGAAACCTATCTGCTTCAATATTTCATCACTGACACTGATCTGTCCTCACTGGTTCAGAACACAATGCAGATTCCCTACTGTACAGTCTTTATCACTGAGATTTAACAATTAATAATTAGAAGCTGATATCCTGCATCTTAAGGTTTCATACATTTTCCAAATTATACAGCCTTTAAAATTAAAAAAAATCAACCATATTAAACTTTTTATACTAGTCACAGTTTTATAACAATAACAATTTGTAAACTATAAAAAAGCTTGTCTTTGCCTCAGTTTTGATTTAGAAATCCCTCAGCTTCTCTGCTTTCTGAGACATGAGAATAATGCCTTTTAGACAACGTTGCTATGATTTTTCCTATTTGGTACTAATCAATCATAAAAGTCACATAGTTGTCAAGGTAGTTTTCTTGTTGTGCCTTTAACTGCTTTAGCTAAATTATTTTATTTAAATAATAATTTACTCATTTATTTATTTTTAACCACGGGAAAGTGCATTTTGTCACAGAGATCATAATTCAGGAAATCAAAACTAGAAAACTTGTTTTCGCAGGCTGTTTTTCAAGACATAATGATATTAATTTCTAGAAAGGAATACAAAGTATTCATTTGTTTCTCTTACTTCAAAGGTTAAAGATTTATCATTTACAGGGACTGTACCTTGCTTTCCAAGGTACAATTAAACAGACTACAGCTCCAAAAAAGGAGCTAACAGCACTGTCTATGAGGGAAAAAAGTGTTAGTGGAACTCAGCTTCTCACTTATGAGCTAAACAACTCCTCTCCTCATATATTTTAATTAATTAAAATTCTGTTACAAAGGACATCATTACTTTGACAATGTCCCTTGGGAGCTTTATCTCAAGTTCAGGCTGTAAAACATTTGGAGTAGTTGTCAAACATATTTCTGCTTTTAGAGGAATATTTCTTAATTCTTTATTTAGTGAATAGATCTTTTTAGTGACTATATCTTTGTATAAGTTAACATAAACAATTAGTTTAATATCTTTCATAAGGTGGATTATACCATGGTTCTGAGAAGTTGAGACTGGGGGGAAAAAAATGATGACCAATTGGTTTCTCATTCTTTTCAAAATACCTAATCACAACCTTGGTAATGAAATATTAAGTCATGGCACTTTTATTCATTAGTAGCTAATTAGCAGCCAACAAAATATGGAGTTGTGAGTATTATTACCCTTACTGCGGAATTTAACATTCTTTTTTAATGAGTGCCTTCTGTCAATTTTTAGCAGAGTTATTGCAAAATCAGAAAGACCACATTAATTGGTCTGTCTATTCCCTGAGCAGAAGATGGACCTGAAAATACAAAAAAAGTTCCTTAAAAAATAGTGTCAAAATAACTGTTTTGTGGGACATTCCTTTTTTTCATCTAACAACTGTTCCTCTCTGTTTGCAGAGGAGTTGATTTTGCCTTTATTATGACCATGGGTGTATGACTGTTTCAAAATATTGGAAAAGGGCAATGAGCCAAAATCATTATCTTCACTTGAAGTGTTTAATACTAAATGTAAATATTGGAGGGGCTTGAGTGCCCAAGCCATCCCTCAAGGCTTTATGCATCTGATTATAAATGTCCCTGCTGCACTGTCAGTTAGTCACCATCGTTACTTCAGTCTAGTGTTGTCAAGGAAATAAAAACCTACAGTCTTCTATTGCTTATCAGTATAGGGACAGCACTTAGATAACACATGGGTTGATTTCCCCTTAAATACTTCTATATAATTAAAATTATTAATAGGCGATTTGCAAAATCAGAAATAAATATAGAAATCAGGTTGCTTTAGATGCTAATTCCTCCTGTATATTTCATGCAGCATTAAAATCCTTAGTGCCCGGTGAGATAGTGTTCATAAAATGAAAAAGTAAACTGATGGCTACCTTCTACATACACTTGCAGTGGTCAGTTTTACTCTATTGTCTATAAGAATTAAAGAAGGTTATGTCTTTTTTCACTCCTTCATGGAACAGCAGCACCTGAGGGAGACAGAATTTATTGCAACAATCCATTGCCAGGAATATATTAAGCATATAGAGGAATAAAGGACATATGAGAATATTCTACTTTCACTGAGAAATGTGGAATTCAAAAAATACAGCATTATCCAAAATACCATTCTTTAAGATTTACATTCTTTTTCAAATTCAATTCTTGGTGGTCATTACAGGTTCTTGCTTTTCTAAACAGTGAAATGTATTTCCCAAATTATTTCCAGAGTTCTGTGAAGTAAATAATAAACTTTAAAAGAGCCAGGGTGTTTGTTCTATACAAACCTAACTTATTACTATGTGCTATTCTCAGCCAAGAATCTCATACAGATCATAAAGAAGTACATATTCTTCAATGCAGGACAACCATTTGTAATTGAGCTTTTAATCTTCAGGGACTGAGAACTTATGATTTTTACAGATGAAGTAAAAAGGCAAAACTATGCCAGACTAATGTAGTCCATTAATCCACTTCACACTGCATAGTGAATATTAAAATACAGCTTATCAATAAATCTCATCAAAGCTTGTATTTCACCTAAAACTGGATTATGTCTGTATTAATATTGTCTTTCAGATTTTCTTTTTAGTTGAATAGGTATTTGAGAAAATTTTGAGCTTAATTTGGGTTTGGATTTTTTTATGTCTTCACTTTAGTGTATATTTCAATGAAATGTGATATCTCTTTCCAAATCTTCAACTTCATCTTGGGTTTCTTTAAGTTTGATGTTTGCAACAGAACTAATCATACCAAGCAAAAACTAGGTGCTATAGTGCTATTTTCTCATAGCCTTGGCAGACACAGTATGTGATGTATAAACACATGTGCTCTTCTGGACTAAGTAGACCACAGGAGGCATGGCATCTAGATGGGATTAAACAGGTGTGTATGTGTGTTGCAGATTAATTCAGTTAATGCAGAGAACTTCTAGAAGAGAATTCATCTGAGATGAACAAGTCTTATGAGGAGCAGCTGAGGAGCTGGGGTTGTTCAGCCTGGAGAGAAGGCAGCGGAGGGGAGACCATATCACTCTTTACAACTACTTGAAAAAAGGTTGCAGTGGGATGCGGGTCAACCTCTTCTTCCAAGTAACAAGAGATAGGACAAGAAGAAATAGCCTCAAGTAGCACCAGGGGAAGTTTAGTTTGGATATTAGGAAACATTCATCATCAAAAAAGTTGTCAAACACCAGAATAGGCTGTTCAGGGAAGTGGTTGAGTCACCGTTACTGTAGGTATTTAAAAGACATGTAGATGTGGTGCTTAGGGACATGGATTAGTAGTAGTGGATTTGGCAGTGCTGGGTTAGTAAAGGTCTTTTTCAACCTAAAGGATTCTAGGATTCTATGACTGCATGACCTTAAGGCATATCAGAAGAACCGCCCGTTAAGGCTTCTATTTCTCTTCACTATCTAAACAAGGTAACTAAGATGTCTGGCTTGGCTATGAGCAATTTCCAAATATTTAAGGTAAGCAGATGACCTTGATAGCCAATAATAGCACTGTCTAGTTCATTTATCAATACATAAATACATTTTTATATTTTTATTTTCCTAATGTTTCATTTATCCATTATCATTTATCCAATAAATGATAAAAACAATATCATGAAAGAGTAATGAGACCAAGAAAAATGGCTCCGTGTCAGCATCAGACTTGATGATACAAGGAATGAAGTCATCACACTAGACCAAGACAATAGGAATTATTTATAGAAATAATTCAAGGCAATAAATTCCGAGGAATCCTGATTTATTTTTGTAAGCAATTTAGAAACAGGGAAAATAAATGACAGTAAAGTTTTTTAATAAAAATTTCCATGTCTTTGATCTCATATATTTTTTGTAACTGGAGTCAGTGTTTTGGACTACATTTGTCTGAGTGCATCACAGAAGAATGAAACAATAAAACTTAGCATTTATTTATTTACTTACTTATCTGAGGCACTTGTCCATAAAATGTTAAATTCATTGCTGTGGTAAGCAAGTGTAGTTGTTCTCACATTAATGGAATTCTGCTTGCTTAGCCCTACAATTATTTTGTCCCACAAGATAAGTGATCCGTGTAACAACACTTTTGGGTACACATTATTCTTTTCATACTGCTCCAGAGGAAATGCTACAGAGGATTAAGGGTTCTTTCTAATGGCACAAAGGGTATCTGATCTGAAAGTCTGCATTAAAACACTGTTTCTTTGCTCACAGGCCTGAACTCAAATCACACCTCTGTCTAAAGGAAAAGGTTTCACATTGCCTTGAAAACTTCTCTTTTTATGACATTTTGGGATTGCTGACAGGAAGTTTTCAGGTTATGCTTGACATTTTGATAAGTAAAATCACATGAATGATCTTACCTTTTCCAGACTCCTATGTTGCTTCTCTTTGCTTTTGAACTGCTCTGGAAAAAAAAAAGACAATACTAATAATATCTTTCTTCTTTTTTTATATTATATGATATAAAATACAGGTAATTTATATTTGCTATAATTAAAACTAATAAAGTACCTTAATCTTTTTTTTTTAATTTATCCAAACTCAAATAAAGCTCTAGATTTTGCTTTCAAACCTCGAATGAAGAGAAAGGAAATGGATAGCTTAAACACAGGTTGATTATCTCTTCACCAGTTTAAAAGTCAAGTGGAATTGGATTTATTTTGTTGACCTGCCTTCTGTTTATTAATATCTGATGGTAATTTGTATGTAAGGGCTGAAAGAGTTCAAGGTGTAGAATAGGTAAATTTATGTTTAGATATCACTTTATGATTTTCCTGATTATAATGAAAATTAAGTTGTTATTTATTGACTTTATAATTTTTTTCTCACACATTTTACCCAAAATGTTCTTCACACCTGAAAAATCTACAGTCATTAAAAATTCCCTTTTCCTAGACAATATCATGGAAAACAGCTGGATATTATAGTGATTTTCAGCAGCATAAAACCCTTAAGAGGATTTTAGTGGGTTGCAGGGAAGAAAACAGATGAGTCAATGGTTTGTTACAGTTTTACTAGTTTTAATAGTACTGCAAAGACTATGTCTCAGAAAAGACTGTCTGTCTCTGACACAGAGAGAGGTAATACCTGAATTTGAAAGGAAAATAACTGGAATAATGGCATGAACTTCATAAATTTTGAAATAAAGATGTCTGTGGCTTTTACATTTAATTACAACAAAGAAAGAGGATTCACACACCTATAATCATCAAAATAGCTGTGAAATAACTGTCTTTTCTCTACCAGAAACAAAGTTGAAGAATACTAATAAAAATTTTTAGTGTATTTAATGGATAAGTAATTTGGAGCATGAGTTGAGTTAGGGTGTGTTGGGAAAAAGAGGCAAGAATTGGAATAGTAAAACTTGATGAGACTGTGTTCTTTATTGCTGAGGCTGTGCACTCTATGGATAACAAAAATATATACAAGTTTCTGGAAATTAGGTGCAGGACAAGTAAGGAGGTTATGATAGTTACTGTAACTATTCAAGTGGCTCAATTTATGCATAATTTATGAGTGCAGTTGAACATATGAAGAACCTGAACCTTCTATCATTAGATCAAAGATGGGCTGCTCTTTTTAGTCAATCAAATTACTTCTTTATCATTCGCCTGTGGTAAAAGGTTTAGTAGTGTCAGGGAAAATCCTTTAATGTACTGGTAACTGAAGAGTACATTGTGACTAGCGCTGGGAGAAAAACAGACGAAAACCCACAAACAATCCTGCTTTAAAATTAGGGTTACTGACCAGCTGACATGTAAGCAGAGAGCAAGTTCATTGCTGTAAACTGTGTGAACCTCATAAAGTTCAAAAAGGCCAAGTGCAAGGTCCTGCACAAGTCAAGGCAATCCCCAGCACAGGTACAGGTTGGCCAGAGAATGGATTGACAACAGCCCTGAGGAGGGAGACTTGTGAATGTTGGTTGGCAAGAAGCTCAACATGACACAGAAACGTGTGCTCATGACCCAGAAAGCCAATGGCAGCTTGGGCTACTTCAGAAGAAGTGTCGGGAGGTCAAGGGAGATGATTCTAATCTGCTACTCCTCTCTCATGAAACCCCACCTGGAGTGCTGGGTTCAGTTCTGGAGGGCCCACCATAAGAAGGATGTGGATCTCTTGAAGCAAGTTCAGAGAAGGTCAGGAAGATGATCAGACAGTTGAAGCACCTCTCCTGAGATTGCTGAGAGAGATGAGACAGGCTGAGAGAGCGGGGGTTTTTCAGCCTGGAGAGGAGAAGACTGTGGGAAGACCTTGCAGGAGCCTTCCAATACCTGAAGAGGTATGGAGAGATGAAGAGTGACTTTTTACGAGGGCAAGGGGGAATGGCTTCAAACTGAAAGATGGTAGATTTAGATCAGATATCAGGAAAAAAATCTTTACCGTGAGGGTGTTGAGACACTGGTACAGGTCTCCCAGAGAAGTTGTGGATGCCTCATCTCTGGAAGTGTTCAAGGCCAGGTTGAATGGGGTTTTGAGTAACCTGATCTGAAGCTGTTCCAACCAATGATGTGGGAGTTGGAACTAGATGTCCTTCAAGGTCCCATTCCAACCCAAAGCGTTCTATGATTCTACGATGATTCAGTATGCTATTTGAGTGGTATTTTCTCTGTACATGATACATACTTCTTCATTTGAGGTTATGAAGTGATGTATGAAAAGAAAAATAGCCCTTATCCTGTTGTTTATCATATGCTGGTCATAGACAGATTCAATTTCTCATAAACAAATCTGGAATACTTCCTGGAATAGAGCTGACTCTCAAACATGTAACTTTGGCTGACAGTGCTGAATTCCAAGAAAAGAGTATAATATTTCTTCCCTGTGCAATGCACATTTGGGATTCTTCATCCTCCTGAGAGATTTTTTGATAGTTGCTTGCTGTTTAATTCTGTTGAATGAAGCAAAACTCAACCAACCAACCAACCAAACAAACAAAAAGTCTTGTGTTCTGGAGTTTTATGACTGCAGTAGATATGGTGTCAGCTGTATGTCTACATGTATAATTCTGATATTTTTCTTAAAATTAGTTTGGTCAATTATTCAAGCGGTATATGACTAATGTCTTTACAGAGTAGGTCCTGACATAATTGATTTTGGAGAAATCAGTCAGATAAAGAGAATATGAATAGTTTTGGGTTTGCTCACATCTCCCCTCTCTACTCTCCACTTTTATCTTTGTTCTTTTAGCAAATAAAAAAGATTAAAAAAACCCACAATAAATATATTAGATTTTTACCCTTCAGATTAATGAATAAAGAGCATTTTGTTAGCCCTATTCATTCCTGAATACACATTCATTCATTCATTCCTGAATACACATATCAATTTTTTTTGAAATTTCATATTTTCTTTATATTTCTTTCATATCATGAAAAAAAATGCAAACATGAGAAGTCCTTGAAACTTCCTCTACAGAGATTACTAATTAGTTTATTTATTTAAATACTAGGGAACAATGGATTTTTCAGGGAGTAAAAAGTCTGAATAGTTAAATACTTAATTTCTTAAATTTCGTTCTACTTGACGCCCTCATCAGGCTCACAAAAAAGAGAATTTCAGAAATGGAATCTTTGTGTGGAGGAACTTCTGACATTTTCTCCTAAGAGCTTTCCTGTGAGAGAAGAAGGATGGCAAGATTTTTAATATCTAAATGAAGTCGTTTAAGTGCAGTACCTATTTTATTTATGGATTCTATTCAGATTCTAAATCTAAGATTCTAGCGCAGTCTAGTCAACACAGGTTATGGAGACTGGTGAGCTATTCACCTCTCCCTGGTATTAGACACCTATGTTTTGTGCTGAACAGCTTCCCAGAATATATTAGTTTATCAAGCTCGATTTAGTCACTTACATGTACCATGGCTGTCTTAGATGCTTTAAGATATTCTACTTGACCTTCAACTGGTGCTCAAAATGTTTTCACTGTCTTGTATGTTCATTGAGGTGTTTCTGAAGACATGAAGATGTCCTGATTATCTAGCCTTTGATACAGGGTAACGTGAAAATGAAAATGATTTAGTAGAAGTGGAAAAACTCCCAAAATCTTTTAAGTAGTAGTTTATAATTAGTTCCATTTTTTCCCCTTTTAGATACACAAGGAAAGGCTCCAAAAATACCTTGTAACACTGGAAATTCTTTTGGAGAAACAAACCAGACCTAGTACTAAATTCACATTTCACAGTATTCTATTTCCACATATATGCGTGTGTATAAATATATATATAAAATTATTAATAATTTATTGTTAAAACCTAAAAGTTAGCATTGTAAATGTTACTATCAACTAAATGTGTTAAGGTCAAGCCAAAAACAGTCAGTGGCATATTGGTAGATCTGTGTATATATATTACTTAAAGTTTTAAACATTAAGTTTGCGAAACTGTCTTCACCTAGACGCTATTTAGATATATGAGGATGGAAATTGGGTTAGTTTGCACCACTAAGTAAAACAGGAGAACTATGTTGGCTTCAGGCAAGTGCAGAGAACAGGAGGTTTGCCCTGAGGATATGCACTAATTTAAGCTTGCCTTCTCTGGTCAGTGATTCACTTTCTTTCAAAAGAGTACACCCCAGAGTGTGAAGAGCTTCTCAAGAAGTAAGTTTTTTCAGAATAAGGTCATACTTCACCCCTACAGTTGTGAAACAAGAAATACTAATAACATAAAGGGAGATGAATAGTTATCAAACTGATAGATTAAGAACTAGAGGACCTCTGCAAAAGATTATCCAGGACGAATTATATCTTGAAAGTCGCACTCCATAATGATACATTTGGTAGTTGTAGTATCATATCTATATGGAAAAGAGGTTGTAAATGTGACAAGTACCTAAAACTGTTGTTTTAAGCATTTATAAGATAATTCATGAAGACATTAAAATATAAAAATACCCACTTATAGCCTAGTCATAGTTATGCAATGCAGATGTCATGCACCTGTACATGATAGATGGTAAGTTCAGGTCCTGAATTTCCAAGGACTGATAAAACAGAGGATTGTTGTGAAAACAGGTATGACAATTGACTTTTTTCAAATTCAAATTAATTTAGTTTATAGTGTACATTTTCTCTAAGGTATATAACTTATTCCAGTTTTCTTCTTGGGTGGACTTCATTCCACGCAATTTATATGATCAAAACATTAGACATCCCATCTGAGTCAGTATCCAAGAACACTGTTGACCTGCCCTCATGTGGGTGCCTGGTGCCATTTGTGATATCCTTGGAGGCTTTGATGTCTTATGAGGGTATTCTGTACCAGCTCCTTGATGATGTACTGAATACCTTGTAGTATCTTAAATGATCTTTGGTAACTGTGAACAAACAGCTGAACTCAGCCATGAATTTCCTAATACAGCTACTGAACACAAAGTTATTAGATTAAAAGAGGGAGACGTATGCAGAAGTCCTGTGTCTTATTACAACACAGGATGAATTATCTTCTTGAGGTACATTTTTCTTTCTACTAACATTACAAACCTCTAAACTAACAATTTAGGCAAGATGAGAAACTTTTAGAAAAACAAAATTATGTGAGAGGATTACCACAGAAATTGTGAAATATTGCTGACTGTATACAGAGGGGCCACATTTCTGAAATTACACCCATGAAAACTTGAAGTTCCAGCTTTACTCTTGTTGGCCAGTAATAACTTTTTTTGCACTGGAATGTTATGGAGTTCTGTTCACACTGTGATCTGTTCCCATATATTTGCTCACATTGTTATTTGCCACACCACAGGCAGGCACTATTCCAAACCTGCTTGTGTATAAAAAATATTAGAGACCTTTTCTCTAACTTAAATGATGAAGAAACTATATGAAAGCCTAAAAGCTTTTTAAAAAGATAGCATATGCTTAAATACAACGTATGTATGAGAAAGTTTATGTGACATGAATATTCAGTAGTTTATAAAGATATTTGTATTTATTATTATTGATGTTTAAAGTGTATTTCTCTAATTATCCTTGTTCTGAAGTAGCATTCTAATTGTGCTTCTAATACTATAGGATTAACATACTTAAAATAATTTTGGAAGTACAAATGTGAGTATTTCTTGCAATTATTTCCTATATTTTAGTACATCTTTGTTTAACATTAGCCTCAGAACATTTCCAAAACCTCTTAATTAATTTCATTTTTGTTTCTATATTTTATTTATTTATATTTTTCATAATAGACATAATGACTTTATATAGATTTTTTTAATTCACACTTTGAAACTGAATTATGATTGCACAGTATGCTATTGTGGAAAAATTGTATATTAAGAATAAAAAGTATAGTGCCTGGTAAAACCCATCTAACAGTAAAAATGTTTGAAGTTTTTTAATTACATGAAGTTTACATATGTTGTGATTTCCCTTATGTTTGATTGTTGCCTTGCTTATTGTTGTCAAATCAGCCACAATATAAAAGGTCCATTACTGTTAATAGACTTTTTGATTTGAACAATAGTACTGGGGTAAAGAATCTGTTTTTCTTTTTAGCAATGAGCTTTTCATTAAAAAAGGTAATAATGCAAAGGATTATCACAGCCCTGTTACACTTGCAAATCTATTTGTCTCCCATAGTTCAAATATTTTGTTTATTTCTTGATCCTTTCTTACCTAATGGGAGAAGATTCCAGGAGCTGTAATAGATGAAGATTTTAATTATTTTTTATTTTGACACAGAGATGTGACATCTGATTCTTCTTAGTAAAATAACAATTTAAAAGTGAAGTGATGAAGGGGTATCTTAAAGATTCAGTCCTCATTGATTCATATCAACAGCAACACTGAAACAGGCTATCAGTTACCTTTCATACTTCCGTTACACAACGTTTAAACAGGGATCCTGCTTATTTATTTATGAGAATACATTGTAATGTGTAACCATCTGGTATTTGAAATCCAGCTTTGCTTGATAATTTTCTGATGTCTATGTCTCTGGATGGTATACTGAATTATAGGAGATCTGAAGTATGGAGATTTAACAACTCTCTAATTAAAGCTGCAGCATTTGTGCAACAGATGAAGACTATTTCAGAATAAATTAATATCAATAAAAACCAAGAAACTAGCCTGGGTGTTTTGTGGGAAGCTGCCAAAGCAGTCATGAGGGGTGGAATAATTTGCTTAGCTGCATCAGCAGTACAAAAAGTATATCTTGAGTACCAGCGTAAATTAGAAAAGGAAGTTAATGAGATGAAAAAAGCAACATAAATAGCAGGTACCCTAGGACCCTCCAACTTTTGATTAAACAGAGGGAAAGTAAATGCTTTGTTGTGAATAGCATAGACAATGTGTTAAAGCCTAATGAACAAATGAATTATGAAAAGGGGAATAAATCCAACAAATTATTTGCATATGATTGGAATGGGTAGAGAAAGGAAAACTTTTTTTTCAGTTTGAGGATCAAGAGGCACTGCAACAGATCATAATCCAAGAATTGTAATGAGATTTCTTGCGTGTTCTTTATAAAACAGATTTATCCTAGCTAAATATGGGTCATGAGGAGATAGTCTCCTTATCCAAAATTCAGTTGCCATGTATTAAAGAAACAAGTAAGATGAAGTTGTTTCTTCTGGGATCAGAAGGTAACAACAAGCCAGTGAAGATTCTTCTCTCAAAAACACAGACCAGATAGAATCAGTGTTATTAAAAGAAGTTCTCTTTGTTTTTGTTTGTGTGACTTAAAAAGTTTTTGTTTGACTTCCCTCTCTCCTACAGAAATGGAAGCATTATAATCTGCAGTGGAAAAAAGTTTGTATGATGAATCATATATTGTTTAACATTGGCCTTGGTGCAAGAAAATTCCCGTGTATTAAGATAATAGGCATTTTCCCTATTACGTACGTAGTCTATCATTTAGCAAAAAGTATCTTCCTCAACACAGATATTGGGGCTTGTTGTTGCTAAATTTAATGTTACAGTAGCATAATTAAAGAAGGATGAGAACATTAGTAGACTGTAATGTGGTGGGTTTTAGCATACTTTATTCCATACCATAACTGAATTACATTTTAGTTCGTGACAGAATGAGGAATCACAGAAAAAAGTATGAAGGTAAACAAAGGAAAAAAGACAAGAAACTGGTATATATCATGCATGAAGCTATTATAAGTACAAGAAAAACCAAATTAAAAGGTTAGATCAAAGTGCATTTTAAGGAAAAAAGATCTATAGTGTGATTTTCACAGATTAAAGTATGTCACAGAAATCAAAGGCTTTGAGAGACTTCCAGAATTTTAAGATCTGCCATTCCTACGGGACTGGGTCCAAAGTTGAGTATAAAGTTATACTTTTAGAACTTGTCATTACAGATTTAAATTATTCCTTGTTAATTGTTTGAAAAATTGCACTTGGTTTACGGTTCTTGTAGAAAGTATATTTTTCAGCACAAAGCCTCACTGAAACAATTTATTTCACTTTCATGAGTCCATCAGAGAGTATGGCTGAGAATCTAGACTTGGCAAAGCAGCTGTAAGACTGAAAAAGGGGTTACCTGCCTCCACAGATAATGTGTATTACCAACATGATACGTAGGATCTGCACACATGAAGTGAGCAGTTCATAAGAGACTGCTGAATTAAACCTGGCAGCAGGATTCACTTTAGTTGTCAGTGATCTAGGTCCTGCAGATTCAATTAGAGGTTTGGGTTCAATTAACCAGAACTTTCATATGAATCTCCCATGTTCTCAGAGCAGAACCTTATTGTATTCCCACGCAATTCTTCACAAGCATATAAAAGTTATGTCTGGCAGCAAATCTAAATGATTTGACAGGGCAAACAGGACTTTAGTTATTCCATAGGGGAAATAAGTAGTGTAGATGAGAGAGTTCAGGGTCCACACACAATGTGTATAGGCTTATCTGAGCTCAGCGTTGGCAAACAGGATATCTGACATCTAAGGTCAGATGTAAATAGCAAACAAACATCACTTACCTAATTGGTTTTGGGTCATTCTGAGCCAGGTACCCATCTGGAGAGAGGGAAGCAAACAAAGGGCTTGTTTAATCATGCAGCTAAGTGTTACTTACACAGGCAAAACCAGTATTGAAATATCGATAGTAGTAACCTTATTAACCACTGAAATTGCTGTGAATAGAATAAACCATATCGATTATTAACATTCACAAGAGTCAGTGCCCTTTGTTCCATAGAGAAGACTTCAGGGAAAGGAGTATTAAATGGTAATTATTGCTCTGACACAACCAGAAAACAGTATCTTGTCCTTCCCAACTCAAGAAATTCATAGCAACAGTGACTGAAACATAAATCACTAGGACCAGTTCTCACCCTCAGTTTCCCTCTTGACCTATTTCTCTCAGAAACTGCACCACTGAGAGACCTTAGGTGGATGTATGACTCAGACTACATCATATTTGCTACTAGGGGGATATTGTTTTGGGCATCTAATGCCGAACTGAATGTAAGGAAAAATACAATCTTCAGGCTATTCCAGTCTTCAGTTACAGTCAGAATTCATATCTCCCAAAGGATAGAAACATAATAAAATTTGTTCTCTTTTAAAATTTAATAGAAACCTCACAGTTTAGAAGTTATTGCATTCTGTTCTTAAGGCTGAGCTAATTTTTCTGCTTAAAGAAGGTACTCAGATATTTTGCTGTGTATGAAGATTGTACTGTAATTTTCCTTTTTACAGCTGTATATCAAAATGTGACTTCTAACTTTAATTTAACTGGACCACAATTTCTGACAAGTGTTGGGTATGAAAACTGAAGATTATAAGTATTTTAAAGAACAGTTCTACCCTATCAGTATAAGTTCCCCTTGGATTTGAGGAGTGTGGAAAAACAGACACTACACTGGCATAAATGCAAGTTAAAGCACATAACCTTGCAATATATTATTAGAGATTGTCATATACATTTTAGTACAAAGTATACTTAAATTTCTCAGTATATATATTCATTAAATCTGATGAATATTATGGGATCTCTGCCCTGGAAATTAAGAGAACAATGGATGACTGTCGTGGTTTGAGAAGGCCCCCTCCCCCGAGGGCTGAAAATGGTTAATTCTAAGTGAGTTTCCTGAAGCTAAGCCAGTCGAAAGTCTTGGTTACGCCTCTACGAAATGGCATATTCTTACAGGACCAGAAAAGAAGCTTGTGGCTTAGTTGGAATTAGAGACCACAAGGAGACAGAAGGCTTATTTAAATTTTCAGTTTCCACTGGTTTCAATGAGACCTGAACCAAGCTTTTAAAGCTTTAGACTATATTTAACCGCTCTTCTACTGATCAGAAGCACATGCTTGACCATTTCCGTAAAACTCCCATACTAACTCCAGTTGAAGCCGTTATATAATTGCCTTTCTCATTTCCTCATTTCAGCACACTTTGCTAAGCACTTTACCTTAGTTTTAGAAAAAAAAAAGGGAAAGTTCCGAAGGAAATTAATCTTTTCCATGTTTATAAATTGCCTTTGTGTATTAATGAATAAGTCTTACTCCTCTTTATATTCTTCTGAGAACAGTATGTTTAGACTTGTTCTTGTGGGACTGTGTTGGAGAATTGTTCCCCCAGGGGTGCCATCTTCTTCAGGGATCTTTGAGATTATTCTCTTCCACCAAAATAATAAAATAAGGAATTTTCATTTCTACACATTTCTCTTTTTCACTTAATACTTTGGTTTTCTCTCTACTATCTCCTTCTGCTATTATGATTCTCATTTCTGCAAAGCATTTTACTTTGAGAATTGTTAAAATTTCCATTGCAGTTTTCTTTTTTCAACCTATTCCAAACATCTTCCCCCCAAAACCCCTCCTTTCAGAGCATTTTTTTTTTCTTAGTCTTGAGGTATTGCCATGCAGTCATACTACTGAAAAGCTAAAAAAGATCATACGATCATACAGTCCTAATATTCACTTTAGAGCATTTTTAGGCTATGTTGAGTTTACCTAATTTTAGACAGATTAAGTCATCTGTCACACAAGCAGCCAAGTCATAGGCATAAATACAACTATATGGCTTTGTTGATTTTTCCTCAGAGACAAAAAAATTATTGCAAACTAGAAATATACATATATGGTAAAAATAAGATCTATATTTTTGTCATTAGATTAATTAAAAATATTATTTTAAGAAGGTATTTTTGTGGTTAATATATGGTCCAGTTGTAAAACAATTAAGAGGCAAACAGTTCTCTAAATGAAATGTCAAGCTGAAAACAGTACATCAGAAAAAGATAGATGACATAATTCATGCAGTTTTGATAAATAACTTGCAACTTTTATAAATATAGAAAAATAGAAAAAAAGTTAAGTATTTTATATGGAGGAAGAAATTAAAGAATCTGTTTAACCTAATATAATAGAAAAACTTTATTACAGACTGTTTTTGTAGATCTGAAAAACCTTTGAGCAAAGCAAAGATACTCTTTTAATGTAACTTAATGTTAAATAGTTTTATAATTATTGTCATATTGTAAAAAAAGGAAAATATTTCTACTTGATAGACAAGATGATATGTATTTGCTGTTTTTAATGTCAACGTGATCAGAATTGACCTTGAATTGACAACTTCAAATTTTCATTGACTTAAAGAAATGTTCATTGATCTGAAAAAAAAGAGTAATTTGAAAAAGAGTTTATGCTAAAAAATTCTGATTTACTGTATCTCACTGTAATCTTCTAAAACAGTCACTGCATCCTCTCAGGGATTTAGCAAATAGCATCCATATAAAACTCTTTTAAGCTAGTAAAAAAGTAGCCCGATAAATCTCACTCACCTCTTCATAAACATTTGAGTTACAACAATTATTTAAAAGTACCAAGTGAGGATCTAATCAAACTTATTCATGCACTTCTTCATGAATAAGAATATTCATGTTTTTCACCTAGACTTTGGTAAAGCCCTTGACACCTCTTTCCACAGCATTCTCCTACAGAAGGGGATGTTCATGGCTTTAAGTGATGTTCTCTTCACTCAGTAAAAAACTGTCAGTATGGCCAAGATCAAAGAGTGGCGGTGAATGGAGTTAAACTCGGTAGTTAGTCAAGTGGTGCTTCCCAATGCTCAGTATTGGAGTCAGTCCTGTTTAAATAACTATCAATTATCTAGATGAGGGGATGAAGTGCACCCTTAGTCAATTTGCAAATGACACCAAGTTGGGACAGTGTGTTGATCTGATGGAGGGTAGAAAGGGTCTACAGAGGGATCTGGATCAATGAGCCAGGGTCAACGGGATTAGGTTCAACCAGTGCTGTTTAGCCTGAACAAAAGGAATCTTGAGGGGAGACCATATTGCTCTCTACAACTACCTGAAAGGAGTCATAGAATCATAGAACATGCTGAGTTGGAAGGGACCCATCAGGACCATCAAGTCCAACTCCTGGCCCTGCACAGGACACCAAGTGCCTGAGAGCCTTGTCCAAATGCTTCTTGAACTCTGTCAGGCTTGGTGTTGTGACCACTTCCTTGAGGAGCCTGTTCCAGTGCTCAACCTCCCTCTGGGTGAAGAACATTTTCCTGATACCCAACCTAAACCTCCTCTGACTCAGCTTCATGCCATTCCCTCGAGTCTTGTCTCTGGTCACAAGAGTGAAGAGATTGGTACTTGCCCGTTTCCCCTCATGAGGATGTTGAAGACTGCAATGAGGTCTCCCCTTCTACAAGCTGAATAAATCAAGTGACCTCAGCTGCTACTCCTACAGCTTCCCCTTCAGATCATCCTCATGGCCCTCTTTTGGACACTTTCTAATAGCTTAATTTTTATACTGTGGTGCCCAAAACTCCATACAGTAGTTTGCAGGTGGGGGTCAGTCTCTTCTGCCAAGTAGCATGAGATAGGACAAGAGGAAATGGCCTCAAATTACACCAGGGGCAATACAGATCGCATATTAGAAAACATTTACTTACAGAAGGGGTTGTCAAGCGCAGGAACAGACCAGGGAAGTGCTAGAGTCCCTATCCCTGGAGGTATATAAAAGTTGTGAAGACATGATGCTTTGGGTTTAGTGGTGGACTTGAAGGTGATAGGTCTACAGTTGGGCATGATGAACTTGTAGGACCATTGCAACCTAAACAATTCTATGATTCTTCTTTACTAAGTAGCCAAAGATGTGGAATATACTAATACTGACATTTCTTCTCCCTTGCTATTACTCTGGCTTTCTGAGAGTGGAAAATGAGATGTGGTAAAAATAGACTACATACCTATATACTATAAGCAAATAGTCTTACACTTGTGGTTATTAGTATTCATCTTCAGGCTATGTATGAGAGGTTGGAAAAACATTATCAAAAGTATGATGGCAGAGACCATAGAAGAAACATAGTTGTGTACAGAGAAGTCCCACTTACTTAACTACTGTCATAATATGTCCCAATATTACAAATAAATTCTAGTAGATATTTAGAACTCTTGGACTTTGCACAATAATTCAAGTTATGACAGCAGAAGGCACAATGTAATTTTTGTGAGGTCAAGGGAAATTTTACTGTTCACTTCACTGAAAACAAGAGTTTGATCCAAACTGGAAATTTTAACTAAAACAGAATAAGGTTTTAATGCAGTAGAACCCATCCAGTCCCATCAGTATTTAATAAATAGTTAATACTTTCGACTGAACAAGGGATTTATTCAGTGTGGACTTTCCTGACCTGCCACATTCATTGCTGTGATGAGAATCATGCTGCTTACCATCAGTCACCTTGCACACTTCACCTGACAAAGCCTAGCAGGATGCCTCACAACAGTGAAAAGCCTGGCTGGGAAATTTACGGTAATATGCTTCCTGAAGAGGAAAAAATGCTTTTAACAGAACTTTTTTTTTTTCTTTGGCACTGTTAATGAGGTGGTCCCTTTGTTTCTTGATTTTGCTTTAGAGGAAAGGGTATCAGCTGTCTTAGCCTTAAAATTCATACTGTGTAATTCATTACCCTCTTAGGGGCTCCTGTAAGGTATCCTACCTCCTTGCAGTAAAATACATAAATAAATCTTCCAATATTCTCTTAGTCACAGGAAGAACATACCTACAGCTCTTCTGCCTGTAAGGCTTCAGCATAGCCTCCTGTCTACGGGGGATAGCTGCTCTGAGCTAGGGCAGAGAGGAGGAATTAAGGCTGGAACACTGTGATACTGATGTAAGAGTAAGAGGCTGGCCATGGGGCTGACTGCTAAGAAATAAAAAGCAACAAATCTGAAAAAAAAAAGAAAAAGAGATTACTAATAGACCTTGAAAGAAATAATCATAAAATCCACAAATAAAATGCAAAGAGTGCGTTTTTCCTTTAAATATATATCAAAATTAATGTAAGGTTAAGTTTTCTGCTTAATTCACAGATGTACTGCTACATATTGTCACATTTCAGTGTATATAGCTGTTCACAAATTTAGAAGTCACTGGCCTTCTGGATTGGTTTTGTTTCTAACATTGAAAGGTCTGATTCATCACTATTATTCTAACTTTGAATGTAGTGCACTTTCACTGGAGTAAAAGTGAAACAGTGTGACTTAAATCAGGCTCCACTCTATTTTCAATATGATGAAAATGGTAAAAAATAAGTTTTGTCTAGTTTAACTCTAATGCATTTCTTTTTTCTGTGGAGACCTGAGCAACTTCATTTTCTGTCAGCTGTAGCTTTCTCTGGTGTTTTTAGAATCAGATTCAGTGTTAACAAAGAGTTCCAGCTAGTAATTAAACCAAGTTCCAGCTAGTAATTAAAAAGTAAAAACAAAAGTGAAGAAGAAAGAAAAATATATGTAGAATAACAGTTATGTGCCATGGAAATCACTCTGCTGCAAAGGAGATGGTTTGAAAGTTCAAAACAGCTGTGGTTCTTTCTGTCTGCAAAATCTCTTTTTTCTTGTCAGTCTACTCTTGTAAAGTAGAAATTTCTTTCCACAGTGAAAATGTGAAAGTTTCCAATGTGAAACATTTTCCTGGATCCTTAGAAGGGGTTTTAATCTATATTGTAAGATATATGTGGTGCTATGAAAAATCATGTATTTTTACGTTGAAATTGTCTCTACGTTAGATATTAAGTCAACATTAAGATATAACATTTTAAAATGCAATTAGGGGTAAAAATTGTGAACATGCATAGATTTATCATCTATTCCCTCTAAGCTATCAATTTAATCTACTTTTAGTTCTTCCCTTAATATGTTAAAGATGCAAGTAGTGTCCCTACTGTCAAATTAACATGTATTGCTCGATAAGAAATCTAACTTTAGTAAAAAGTACCTGTGCAGGTAAGGTTGAAGGTCTGGTATGAAAAAAGTTATTGGTCTCTTATACATCTGATGTTGCTATAAAACTTGTAGTATTTGTAGAAAATAATTATGACTGAAGACATAAAATTAAAAAAAAAAACCCACCCTGTAAATTCAGAAAAACAGAATTATCCTCAACAGAAGTAGTGTAGATCTATATTACCATGACAGTGGTTAAAGTTCATTCTTATTTCATAGCTAACTTACCTAATTTTACTCTATTACTCTTTCATGTAATCTTTTTTTAAAAATATGTAATATCAGAATTTCAGCTCTTGTTTAAGAGAAACTGAGATCGTAAGTCAGATTTTAAAGTGTAGATAAATGCCTAAAATATTAGAGAGACCCCAAAAGTATTTTCAAAAGCCCTTAATCTCCATTGAAACTAATCAGCATTGAAAATGAATCTGGAAGCAAGACTACAGTTGTGTGCCATGAGATTATAGAGTGGCATTTATTTTCCCTCTCTCTAAACTAATGAATTGTTAATTATTCCATGAAAAGTAGAGCAGCTGAAAAAGGAAACATTTAAAAAGATATGTACTCTGTTTTATTTGTTTGCTGACTACAACATAGCATAAAAGAATAAAATTTGGAAAACCCTGTAGAAGAACTTGAAAAGAACACCAGTGCTCCTATTCCTGAGCTGTTTATGAATTTTAGCCTAAACAGTAATTGAATAAAACAGAAACAAGAGTTACTGTGAAAGAGACAATTTTTCAACAAAAATTGTACAATTTTTCTAAAAGTGGAAGATGGTTTAGTCTTTTCATTTTTTTCAACCTGAGATGTAGACGCCTAGTTTCAGGAGAGGAACAGTTCATTGGATATTTCCTATAGGCATATTTCCTATAGGATGTTTCCTTTGGCTATTACTCATTCCTGGCAAGAATAGTTTTGAACAGACTAATACCTGCTATAGCAGAAGGAATTCTACCTGAAAGCCAGTGTGGTTTCAGAGCCAAGAGGAGTACCACAGACATGGTGTTTGTTCTCAGATAACTGCAAGAGAAGTGTAGGGAACAGAACAAAGGTCTCTATGCAACCTTTGTTGATCTCACCAAGGCTTTCGATACTGTGAACAGAAAAGGTCTATGGCAGATTTTGGAACGTTTAGGATGTCCCCCTAAGTTCCTTAAAATGATCATCTCACTTCATGAGGATCAGCATGGCCAAGTCAGATATGGTGATGCACTTTCTGAGCCCTTTCTAATTAACAAGGATGTGAAACAAGGCTGTGTTCTTGCACCAACTCTATTCACAATCTTTTTCAGCATGATGCTCCAAAGGGAGACCTCGATGATCAGACCTCGATGATCAGGACGGTATCTACATTTGGTACCATACTGATGGAAGCCTATTCAACCTAAGGAGATTGAAGGCCCACACCAACACCTTAAACCATCCTGTCCAGGAGCTGCTTTATGCTGATGATGCCGCCCTTGTGGCCCACACAGAAGCAGCTCTGCAGCGTTTAACATCCTGCTTTGCAGATGCTGCTGAACTCTTTGGGCTGGAAGTCAGCTTAAAGAAGACAGAAGTTTTCTATCAACCTGCACCTCAGGAAGTCTTCCATCATCCCCATATCACCATTGGCCAATCAGAGCTCAAATCAGTCAGCAGTTTAATTACCTGGGTAGCCTCATCTCCTCAAACGGTAAGATTGACGGAGAGATAGACAACAGGTTAGCAAAGGCATATAGAGCTTTTGAAAAACTCCATAAAAGAATTTGGTGTAATAAACACTTGAAGAAAAGTACCAAGATCAGTGTTTACAAAGCCATAGTGCTGTCTACTCTTTTATATGGCTCTGAATCATGGGTCATCTACCGCCACCACCTACGACTCCTAGAACGCTTCCATCAACGCTGCCTCCATACAATCCTAAATATCCACTGGTCAGATTATGTGACTAATACATCTGTTCTAGAACAAGCAGCAGTCACAAGTATCGAGGCCATGTTGCTGAGAACACAGCTGCGTTGGGCAGGACACGTCTCCAGGATGAAGGACCACTGCCTCCACAAGATCTTGCTCTATGGTGAACTTGCCACTGGCTGCCGCAAGAGAGGAGCCCTGAAGAGGAGATACAAGGACTCCCTGAAGCAACATCTCAGCTTTGGCCATATTGATAAACATAACTGGTCTACTCTGGCCTCCAGTCGGGAGACCTGGAGACACATCATCTATAATGCTGATGTTTCCTTTGAGAAAGCACGCAGGATCACTCTCAAGGAGAAAAGACAGTGCAGAAAAAAACGTGTCTTGCAGAATATACCAGCTAAGGAGTCTTTCTGCTATGCCTTGTGCAATCCGACATGTCTATCTCATATTGGCCTTATTAGCCACCAGTGTGCTTGTAACAAATGTGGATAGAGCCTTTCCCAAATCTTTGTTCGCGAAGCCTAGCCATGATGACTCATTCCACATTTGCATCCCATCTCTCTTATGTTTGGTATCTTCGGGTGAACATTCATGGTTCAGCTTAATGCTGTAAACTTCACTACCAAAATAAAGCTCATACTTTTTTGATGATGACCCATTTAGTGGCATGAAAACTAATCATCCTTGAAATAGAGATAAACCCATGATTTCACATTTAAACTTCATCACCACCAGGAATCTTATTTGATATTAACCTACATAAATTTTGTTGAATCACTTAAATCAATTATATTTTAATAGCAGTGAGAACAACAACCTGTGACCAATACAGGACTGCCAATAAGAACTGCAAGCTCATAAAGAGTTGATTCAATGCATGTCATCACAAATCTACTGGGAAGACACTAAGTAGAAAACAGTTTATATCTGTGAGATATACTGTGACTGTACAATATGATTCTTTATCACATGCACAGTGAATCTGTTGCTTTGAGGACAAATAAAACTGACTGAATATGTGCTACTTGCTGAAGAGTTGCTCAGTATGTCATTGTGCCATTTTTCAGGATTCTGAACATCTGGGAAACAGCATGATACATCATCGGTCAGTACAGCAGGGCAGTGGATTAAAGCAGCACCTAGAAAATGTAGTATAGGCAGGTGAGTCAGTGTATTGCTCCAAAAATGCTTTACAGTATTTTGATGCACAGATTCTGAGGGAAGATAGTCTTTCAAATGCGATCCACTTCATAGTTTTATGCCTGTCTTTATTTGCAGCAAGCCTTCTCATGCTCAGGACAGTACTAATGAAATAAGCAGAAGACACTTTGAAATACAAAACTTATCAGTTCATAGTGGTACAGAACCCTTTATCTATTCATATGCAGTGAGTTCTGGATTAAAAATGTGTTTATAATAATCATTAACATAATGCCTACATAATATCTGCATACATATAAACATAACCTACATAGGTATCCTTGCTTTGATGGAGAATTCACTTTAACTTCTGCCCATCCAAGAAATAATTCAATTCCTGTTTATATACTCAAAGCAGTCAAAAATTTCAAGTCGTGCATGTGAAGATCACAGAAAAAATCATAACAAAATAATACATAGCAACATTAAGAGACAAAACAAACAGAGGAAAAAAAAAACCAAACTGCAAGCAGAATAAGAAAAGCAGAATTTGGACCAAGAATGGAAAAAAACAAGCCTTGGTAAGAGTAAAAGAGGAAAAAAAAAAAGTATTTCCTTTAGGACAAGACCAATGGTCATGCAAGCAACCATGGGAAGAGAGTGGTTATAGGAAATTCACTGACAGTCCTGGTGACAAATTAATGTTGCACGAGAATGAGTAGCTAGGTTGCTAGAATGGCTAGTACTTTGAAGACATGGGACCACTTATAAGTCTCTACACAGCTAAATACAGACAAAAGCCAAATCTAGTTATATGTGAGGAATGTGAGATAATTTGATCAAATATGATCAAATCTTTTCAGTTGTATCCTGGGCTGTATCAAAACAAGTGTGGCCAGTAGGTCAAAGGAGGTGATTCTACTCACCTACTCCACTCCTGTGTGACCCCCTCCCTCATCGACTACCTGGAGTGCTGTATCCAGCTCTGGGGTTTCCAAGATAAGAAGGTTGTGGACCTGATGGAGTGAGTCCAGAAGGGGCCACAGTGATGCTCAGAGCACTGGGGCACCTCTCCTATGAAGACAGGCTGAGAGAGGTGGGTTCAGTGTGGAGAAGAGGAGGCTCCAGGAAGACCTTATAGCAGCTTTCCAGTACCTAAAGGGGGCTTCAAGAGAGCTGAAGAGCGGGTGTGTAGTGATAGGACAATGTGTAATGTCTTTAAACTGAAAGAGGGTAGGTTTACATCAGGAAGAAATTCTTCCCCGTGAGGATGGTGAGGCAGTGGAACAAGTTGCCCAGAGAGGTTGTGGATGCCTGTAGTGGTTTGGCCCTGGATGGATGCCAGGTGCTTATCAAAATTGCTCCAACACTGCCCTCCTCAAATGGACAGGGAAGAGAAAATATAACAAAAGACTCATGAGTTGAGATAAGGACAGGGAGAGATCACTCACCAATTACTATTACAGGCAAAACAGATCCTACTTGGAGAAATTAATTGAATTTGTTACCAATCAAAATTAGAGTAGGATAATGAGAAGTAGAAAAAAACTCAAACATAATAATAAACACCTAAACATCACCCCTTACTCCTTCCTGGGCTTAACATCATTCCTGATTTTCTAATTCCTTAACCCCAATGGCACAGAGTGACAGGGAATGGGGGTTCCAGTCAGTTCATCACATGTTGTTTTCTGCTCTTGCTTCTTCCTCTTCTGGTAGAGGAGTCCTTCCCCTGCTCCAATGTGGGATCCCTCCTGCAGGAGACAAGCCTCCATGAAGGTCTCCGGTACAAATCCTTCCCACAGGTTGCGGTTCCAGAGTGGGTCCCTCTCACAGGGAGGAGTCCTTCAAGCAAGGGTTCTCCAACATAGGTCCCTCAAGGGATTTGAAGTCCTCCCAGTAAACCTGCTCCAGCATGGATTTCTCTCTCCATAAGTCTGCAGGTCCTGCCCGGAGCCTGCTCCAGTGTGGACTTCCCATGGGGTCACAGACTTCTTTCAGGCATCCACTTGGTACTGTGTGTGTCTCCTCCGTGAGCTGCAGGTGTGTCTCTGGTCCCCCATTGACATCCATGGGCTGCAGAAGGACAGTCTGACTCACCATGGTCTGCACCACAGGGAAATCCCTGCTAAGGTTCCCAGAGCACCTCCTCCCCTTCTTCACTGATCTTGGTGTCTGCAGATTTTTTTTCTTACATATACTCTCACTCCTCTCTTTTCCGTTGCAATTACTTCTGCCCAATATTTTTTTTTTCATTCTTAAATATGTTATCACATCATTGATTGGCTCAGCCTTGGCCAGCGGTGGGTCTGTCTTGAAGCCAGCTGGCGTGGGCTCTGCTGGACATATGGGAAGTTTCCGACAGATTCTCACAGAAGCCACCCTTTTAGCACCCCCGCTACCAAACCCTTGCCATGCAAACCCAATACAACGCCCCATTCCTGGAAGCATTCAAGACCAAGTGTAGGGGGCTTTGAGCAACCTGGCTTAGTGGATGGTATCCCTGTCCATGGCAGGGGAGATGGAACTAATTGGAGCTTTCAGGTCCCTTCCAGACCAAAACATTCTATGATTCTCAGTGAATTCTAGAGAAAAAAAAAAAAAGAGATGGAGAGAAGGAGGGAGAGACAGAGGGAAGAGGAGGAGTGGGGGACAGAAGAATGATTCAGACACTTAGGATATTTAGAAATTAGGTAAAAATTTGAAAGAATTCAGGTCATCAAAACTAATATTTCTAAACAACTATAATTTTGCCCTTTCAACATTATTAGTTCTGATTCTGTCTTTGATTATGCCTCTAATGTTTTCTGAAAACCTTCATTTTAAGCAATTAAGGATTTATAAGTGAGGCTTCTGCACTGACCTAAGTATTGTCTTGGAATATGATATATCTATATGTTTAGCTACAGACTATGACTAAGGGGCTATTAAATTAGGAAAAGTCACTGCACTGACATTCCATCTGTATCTTTTTCCATAAGAGCTATAAACAGTGTGGATTAGGAAAGGAAAACAAATTCAGGGTTAGAACCAAAGCCGTAGTTTTACAACTTCACATCAAAGTAGTTTAGAAAGTTGCTTTGCTATGAAACTGCTATGAAACTTCCTCATCTAAATACTATAATTTCATGATGTGGGTCTTTAATGTACCTAAGCTTAACCATACTGGCTCCTTGTGAACAGCTATTCATGTAAATGGTGATGCAGCTATTTATATTGATACTTAGAGTGAAAATCATCCCACCTAACTTTAGTTGTCTATAATACGAAAGTCTACATCTGAGACACTCTCCCTAAAATCTCTTTATAGTTCCTCCAAGTGAAGCAAAGAGGCATTTTTAGGAAGCAATTTGTTCATTCTATTTTAAGCTGAGATTAATTGTTCCCTACAGTTGGTTCTTTCTCTCTCTAGGAACATAAAGAAATATATTAAGAATACTTGGGGAAATTAGTTCTGGCATAGATATTCTGAAGGAGATGTCGACATTTAGACAGAAGAAGCTTGTCTTCAGATTCTGCATAGACAAACATAATAGAAAAGGCTGTGATAGTTCCAATTCTGTCTTTGCTTTGCAAGTAGAAATGCCATATTTTAATGAAGGTTCTAGCTGACAAAGAGCTGTAAACATATTGATGAAGAATGCTGCATATAGGACATGTTTTTAAAGGTAGGTAAAAATTAGTTACTTAAGCTTATAAAGAAGCATTATTGCTAAAATGTTCTTTAGTAAAAAATTATTTTATCAAGTTATTTTGCTTTCTGGTGTCTCAGTTATATTTTCCTCTTCTTGAGACAATTTAAAGTTACAAAGATTATATAAGTCTTACTGTGTGGGATTCAGTGCAAGACACTTGCATATTCATATTTACATATGAAATAAGTTTCTGAACTTCCACTATGGCCAGTGGAAATGTTGGAAGTGTAAAATATATTCATCTAAATTCATAGATATTAAATTTTAGAACTGTAGAAAATACCTTTGAAGACATTGAGTCTTACTATTAACCCAACACTGCCAACTGCATTACTAAAACATGTCCCAGAGCATCATGTCTTCACATCTTTTAAATACATCCAGGGATGGCAATCACTTCCCTGGGCAGCCTGTTCCAGTGCTTGACAACACTTGCAGGAAAGTAATTTTCCTAATATCCAATCTAACACTCCCCTGGTGCAATTTAAGGCAATTTCGTCTTGTCCTATTACTTGTTACTTAACAGAAGAGCCCAACACCACATTGCTACAATATCCTTTCATTGTAGAGAACAATAAGATCGGCCTCCTTTTGTCCAGGTTAAACAATATCCGTTGTTGTTGTTTTCCTCAGTGCATTGATCCAGCCTGTAGAGACCATCCTACTCTCCAGTATATCAACATTCCCTCCCAGCTTGGTGACATCTGCAAACACATTGAAGGAAGCACTCAATCCCCTCATCCAGGTTATCAAAAAAGATATTAAACAGAACTGGGCCCAATACTGAGACCTGGAGGACACTACTTGTGACAGATTGCTAACTGGATTTAATTACATTCATCATCAATCTTTGGGCTCATGACTATGTTGTAAGAGATTAAATAAACCTATAAACTATGATGGATGACAATTCACAAGAATCACTATTCTCTACTTAAGAAAGTCAAGAGAGCCAGAGTAACTAGAGGTCTAGTGTTCATCTCAGAGCTTTTAAATGTTTGAGGTTGTGTCAGTAAGTTAAGTTAGTAAGTGAAGTTCTTTGCAACAGTTCCTATTTCTAGAAATGAAAATTTCATAAGAAGTACTTTTCAATCCTTAACATTGTTATCGGTGTCATCAGTTTAATAAGAATTTTTTCTAGAAAATTTTATTTTGTTTTAATGCGTGTTCATGAACAGGTATGCTTTAAGAAGTCTTCATTTGGATACATACGTTTTAATTTTGTGATTTATATTTCTGAACAGAGTTGACCACATTTTTCCTAATTTTCCTTAGGTAACACTTAGCATCTTTTTCCCAAGTTAACCAAAGATATGGCAGCATCACTTTAGATCAGAAGTCATGACTACAAGCAGATGTTTGTTCAAAAAAATAAAATAAAATTAAAATAATAACAGAACAGAACACACATTTTAAAAGGAATGCTGCTTAAATTTCCAGTTTTGTTCATATAACCACAGAAATCTTTTAACTGTGAAAATTCAATAGCAAATGAGTGACGTATAGAGGTATGTTTTGTTGTTAGCTCAGTACTCTGAATTCAGAGAACAGCAGGAGGGGTGCCACTTGCAAATGCTGGAGTGAAATAGTGGTGATAGCTATCAACGGTAGCCTGCTGCATAGTGAAACAAATCTGACTCCTAACACAAAGCACATACAAAACAAACTCTCCAGAATTTCATTAGTAAGTGTTGGGCAAAGGTGTCTTGGGCATAGTTCCCCTCCCCTATTTTTCAAGTGAAATTCAAAGCTTTTGTATCTCCAATTGACCATATTCTTTTCTGCTGTGGGGTGTGATGATTATTCTAGTTAAATTGATCATAAAAGAACAAAAATCCCCCAAAAATCATGGGTGATCTTTCAGAGAGAAGGTTTTCAATTTCATTTTCTCTATATTGTGTACTGAGGGCAGCTCTGAGGTATTCTGAATACTGCACACCAAAGTTGTCTGATTCATGGGCGTTCAAAACCACATGGCCTCTACTTGCATAGGATATAGGTTCTTTATGTGGCTTATGTGCTGCTGAGCGTGTCTAAATATCTAGTTGTCATCATGTAGACTAGAGATAAGGGGGAAGCAAAGCAAGCCATATTTTGGAGGATGTCCTACATTCAGAAGTTATGGTAAACTATGTTTTTTTAAATTTTCAGAAGAGTAATTTATAGGTTTTAACTTAGTATTCCATTTCAGAAGCTATGGAGGATTATCAAATAAACTCCTTTGATTGCCTAAATACAATATGCTTTTGGCACTAAACCAGCTCCTTCAGATTCTTTGGTGATTGAATAAATGTTTTGTTGTTGCCCTGGGCTCTATCTAAAGAGTATTGTTCTCTGTCTCACTGCCCTTTTCCATACAGGATAACAAGAATATGTTTACAGCAGTCAGCAACTTGATAAAACTACTCAGACATGAGAATGAAGTGACTGAATAAACAGAATTACTTCAGTTATGTGAGAATATCCTCGTATTCAAATAAGTTTATCATTTCAGCACAAAACATATGCTATTTTTCTGAGATAGTGAGGTTTCTATACTGGAGATAAGCTAGCTTCCTTTAGGCTTGTCGACTGAACAAGACACAGAAAAATTATAACCCTATTAATGAATTTTAATTCTAAAATACCTTAGTTGAAATCAGTTGAACTTCTTTGTCTACCAAGGAATCTTACTAGCATAGTTTCTGTTAACAATGTTACAGACATTTTTTAAAAATACCAAATAGATATTACCCAAAATAATGTTCCATTCACCAGATAAATGACTGCACAGGTATAGATACATCTGCTGTCTGAGTTTCAAGTATCATGTGAAGCAAGGGAAAATATCACACTGAATGGTCTTATTGGGAGAAGACACTAATTCTCTTGAACCTCACTGGCATAAATTGTCACTACTCAGACTACCCAGTTTGCATTCTGTACTCACAGCTGGAAAGTCCCTCTTTCACAATTTAGATAGATTATCTGAGTCCATCAGTTGTCTGTTCTTTTTTTTCAAATGCTCCATATTCCAAATGAAGTTTGAAACATTCAGATGTCTTATACAAAGTGGAGACAAACTAATAGAAATAGCTAAAAACTAAATTATAACAAAATATTCTAACACAGAGGACCTATAACTTCACCAAACAGAGAGCAGATTGCATAAAACATTGCCACAGAAGGGTATAAAAACTCCCTCCACAGTAACTCCATCCTAGTTCTGAAATAAGTTCTAGGCAGTGCACCCCACTGGCTGCTCTAGAGAGCAGGTTAATGATGATAAAAGAATAAGAACATAAATAAGACTGAGACTGTGCTCTGACACTGTTTCCGTCTTTTTGCCCTCAAAGCAGCACCAAAGAAACAGCAAACGGTCCATGTCTCTTTAATACTGAAGCCATACACTTTGTAAAACTGAGCTGTTTCACTACTTCTCACCTGACAATATAACTTATTAACTATGTGCCAATGTAACCCTTGAATCAAAATCTTGAGCATCACAATTGTCACAGTCACCCTGTCACACAGGTTAATGTCTTTGGTCCCCTCTTTCATCTTTTACTTTGCTTTAATAAGAACCTCTCAGTATCTACATTCACTACCACCTTTTTGATTTCAGTGCTGCAGATTACACTTGTAATTTAAGACATCCTCTTCAAAGGTCTCACTGATGACCTCAGTAAGCACCTCAGAAGGTGATTCCTCAGTGCTCCTGTGGTTGGAAATCTATTAAACCCAAGTCAAATGAATCTTAGCCTTTAATAAATGAAAACTAGGGTGAGCCAACAACCTTGGAAACTATTCACTGCCATCATGCTATCCACAGACGACAAGTTTCTTTTTTCTTTTGATGTGATTTTTTTTTCTTTCACACCTGAAATGCTCAGTGCCCTTACCCCAGTTTTATTTCCAATTATTCTTGCATAAAAGTCATGCATATCTAGCTTAACATAATAGTGCTTCCCATACAGATGAAACACATCTATATAATTTCTCCTTCAGAACAGATATGAAGAGGTGTTTTATCTGCAGAAAACTAACCTGCTTCGAAGATACAGTACATTGTTAAAAATCCATGCAGGGTACAATTAGGAAAGAGGGAAATATGATATGTCATGCTCAGGATCAAACTCGATGCATTTCATTACCTAGCCTGTGAAAGAGTCAGATGAAAAAAACTGTATTAAATATTTTTAATGTATATAAACACAACACGGTCTTATAGACTGCCTTCTAGAAACAAGAGATTGATCTCATCATTGCTTATATTTTCAAGGCAGATGTTGAATCTATTCCATACTCAACGTATCTGCCAAGAGTTATGAAAGCTTACAGTGTGTATTTAAGTTGGTGTGCATGTGGAATAAAACATAGGAAAAGAGCAAAATACTTTGAAAACCCTGCTGCTTTATTCACTTTTAATCCACTTATTGGAGTCAAATTGTGTGGAATCAGCTTTGAGAGGGTTCAGGAGACCCAAGATTTGTACAGGATCAGGTGTTGCAGTCTTGTTTCAAACAGATTAAAAAGATAATTACCTAGCACGTAGTACCTAGGCCATTTAAACAGGCACCCTTCAAACTTTCATGACGCTCACGCAAGGTGTACTTTAACAGATGCAGGCTGATGTCGTGAAGGCTGGCTGCATGTGTCAATACTGACTGTCCTGTGCCCAAGCTGGAGCTTTAAATAGTTCTATAACGCTGTTCCTATGACCTAATTAATTTAATATTGAGGTACCAGAGCTGCGCAAATGGGAAAAAATCCAACTTCACTCTCTTGTCACATTAGACATTTGGTCTTGTGCTTAATCTCCTTAATGAATTTTGCTCTTGTCAAGCTTAAGGGATCAGATGAAGGATGTGCAAATCACAGAGACCCTCATTCCTCACCCACTCCCTCATTATGTTTAATATACCAAACCCTCAAGCTACCATCACAATTCATCTGTCAGCATGCCACCTGGGCTTTGTAAATGTCAGCATCTATACTGGATCCTTGCCATAATTCAGCAGGACCACTTAGGGCTCCTGGTGACCATGGGGAAGTAAAAACACACAAAGAAAAATTTAAAACAAAAAAAAAGGAAAATAAAAAGGGGGAGGAAAGAAAAAAGAAAATAAAAGGAAAAATAAAAAAAGAAAACTACCCATGCACATGCATTGCAGCAAGTAATTTTACATTTGGGAAGAAATCCTATGAATTCCTGAAGAAAAATTAATATAATTTCCAGAAAAGTGATCAAAGACAGGAAACAGCAGCTCAGGACGGATGAAGACTGTAAAAAAGCCCCAAAAACTTTCTTCAGGGTGAGCTACCAAATTTCAGAGTGTCATGATAACCTTTCAGTACATATGCAAAAGCCAGAGTACATATGCAAAGGACAGAGGAAAGCAAGGAAAAGCAGCTCCTATGTCCATAAGAAATTCATACATGTGAATGGGATGAACATTATCATTCTGGCAGCAGTAAAGATTGATATGTTTTGAAGAGCCAGACTGATGAATGCCACAAAATGTCAGCTACTGAGATGGTGTTTGAAATGGATATCTCTGATTTAGTATTTGTAAAGACATTTTCAACCTTATGGCACAATGTATCTTACTTCAGAAAATCAGTACGTCTGTCATAACGTGGTCCCATGTCTCAGCTTGTAAACTTTGCCTGTCTTAGTTCTGATTCTGGTTAGATCTGATACTGGACTAAGTTTCATTGAATGAATTGTTCTCCATGAGCTGATTCCAGAATCACCTCGATCAGTAGTCATTTAAGGCTGTGTGCATAGTTCTCCATTATGAAAAAAAAAATTATTAAGCAACAATTAAAACAAAAAGGTTCTGCTTGGGTTATCCAAACTATACTAAGTAGCCAGGAATCAGTAACATTCCAGCAAGTTTTGCACAAATATCAGGTTAATAAGATAAGAGAAAGAAAGAATAAAGCAGTAAAAGAAAACGGAAAAGACAGCAAGTGAATACAGAAAGGTAAGTGAATGTAAGAAGAATGACAAAATACAGAGCCTTCAAAACACAAAGCCTTCTAAGGTTTCTGGATCTTAACCAAGTCATGCATCTGGTAATGCAGTGGGTGAATAGGAAGACTGCGTCAGAGAAGCTGAATCCCACACTTAGCTCCCTAGCAAGGAGAATGTACCTACTGTTACACCTTTTTATTGGGTGAATTTTTGTCAGGTTTTGGTTTGTTTTGATGATGCCTTCTCCCATATTGTCATTTTGCTTGGTAAGCCAGACAGAACCAGGAAGGGAACACAAATACAACCTACTCCTTATTTTACAGGAACCCTAAGGGATAGGACCAAAGCAGACAGAGTCTCAAGGAAGCTACCCTAAACTTACATGTTCTGGGAAAGAATAAATAAGTTACTTATGATCTCTGCCTTACTGGATTGGGTTTTTTATACACATCAAAGTCTGGAAAGAAACTAAGATGATTTTAGAACAGTAATGCATAATCTTATACAAATGTTTTAAGTCCTCTTGGCTAGATATCTTGCTAAAAATGAAGTATTTTCATAAGAGAGACACCTGTTTTCCGGGGCAAGGAGATTAGGTTTTCCTTATTTTTTAAATTTTGTTAGGGTATTGTTTTTTTGTTTTGTACAGAGAATGTGTTATGAGATCCTAGAGGTATGAAATTACTTAATAATACACAACATATTTCTTGTCAGCCTAACCTTTGAGGTGCAAGATAGAAGAAAAGATATATTGCATAAATTAAAAGGCATCAGACACCTCTTTAAAGGGAAGTGTTGAACATTATCTGAGATGAGAAAGGCATTCTTGCATATGCTAATAATACCACCAATACCAAATATGGAAACTGAGAACATGAAAAGTAGTAGAAAACAGTTGTTTGCCAGGAACATTCTGTGATGCTGGATCTCTCCTTTGATATATAGAGCTTCATGAGGCAGCTTTCTAAAGTCAAGTAATGAAAATGAAGTGTCAAAGTTGCTCAACACCTTCCTGAACATGTCTAATTCACTCCAGATTTCTCAGGTATCCCAACTTCAGTGCTTGATGGCTTTCTTTGATATCTGTACTGACACTGTTTATTTTGGTTAATGACAATAAATAATTTTTGTTCTTTTCTACCTCTTTAAATAAAGTAGTAATGAGTACAAACTTTCCAACACACATAACTAAAGTTTAAAAATACGAATCCATATAAAAAGACTTTGCGCATTTTACATTATCTTGCTTGAAATCAAATTTGAAATTTTCCTATAAATCCTTTGTACTAAGCAATTTGAAACTGCACAGGGGTTCATTATTTTTCTTATTAGCTAAATTTTCATAGCAATATCATGCTGATAAATATCATCAGTGATGCCATAAATTTTACTTAAATTAATACAAACAATAATGTTTTATTAGTACGTACAATGGAGCACATCTTAAATAATCATTAGATTCAAAAGACTCTATTTTCTTCACTCTTTTAATTTGCTGCATCCATATCCGGAAATTTGCCAAGTACCTTTTCAAATAAGCATCACACTGAAAAGTGTCTCTGCCCTTTGTTCTGCCCTTCTATCATTTAGAAAGCACAAAGGCACAATAGCAGTTAGGAAGAGAGTTAGATATTTCACACAGAATCACACAGAATATTCTGAGTTGGAAAGGACCCACAAGAATCATCAAGTCCAACTCTTAAGTGAATGGCCCATACAGGGATTGAACCCACAACCTTCGTATTATTAGCACCATATTTGATTCTAGAACATTTAAAGAGGGAATGTGACAGTGAGATAGCCACCTGCAACTGATGTATTAGGTTATCCAAGGGAAAGGGACATGTTCTTTTTAAACAAATGAAATATATAAGCCAAAGAATATTTTTATCACTCAAGAGTAAAGAGATTGTCTAATGGATTTTAGGGCAGTTCTGAGCAATTTTAACTCACTCATTCTCACAAAAAATGTACTCACACTCTTTAGTGCCCTGTTTAGATCTTGGAATCACACAGCACTGAAGGTGCTGTGCCTCCTGCCCTGCCTGCAGCCTGGTGACACAGACTGACTGCCAAGAGCTTAGCCTTTCTAACGTATACATCGAAGTGTCTCCTCACCTTAAACTTCCCTCCCTACACTGAAATGGAAAAATAATTTATTGTCTTAAGAATTTGTTGCTTTATCACAAAAGGAAATTAAAAGAAGTAAAATAGAAATGAATGAACTCAGAGGGAATAGTCAGTCAGCTAAGGTTGGCTAAGCTATGCAATTGTGGTGTGAAGCAAATGAACCTTACTTTGAACCACTTCAAACAACCAGAAAAGAAAAAAAAAATCCTATCAAATCTGCCATGAGGGAAGCATATGTGAACTGCACATGGTCTGAAAAATGGGATAAAGGATCTAAATAGGTCTTTTACTGTCTTTATGCCCTGATTCATGGAAACAAGAGAGTACTTAAACACATGCTTACTTGCAGGCATCTGCTTTACGTTTATTGTCTTCAAATGAGAAAGCCAGTAGTTAAGTTTATATGTGGTCCTGAATGGAATGAAACATAAAACACTTTGTCAGCGTGGTTCTGACTTGGGTCCCTGCCTTTGCAGTATAATCAAAGTAGCTGCTAAGTTTATTGTAAGTTATTTTTAGAGAAGACACAAATAAGCTGTCAAGATCAGCTCTCAGATGTGAAATAAAAAAGCTCCACATATATATAGTTTGGTTTGTTTAGTCTTAAAGATTTGGTTTCCCTATCATCCATTGATAGGGGAAAAACTATTTTATAATTTAAGAAGACACTGCAGAAAAAATTTTTGGGGTATGTGCAGGCAAAACATTATCAAGACCTATACCTGAATGGTTGGAACATTCATTTCAACACTTCAGTTAAAGCCAAGCATTTAATTCCTGTTTACATTTTTCTCTGACTCACAGTAATTTTTACTTTGTGTGTGACCCTGTGTGGACTAAATAACCCCCCAGTCATGGACCACTTGAAAAATAAACAAATACAAAACAAAATACTTCACTGAACATAGTTTTACCCCTGGGGAAATGATGAGAACAAAATATGTGACAGATGTTAGTCACATTGCTTAATGCACTACTGGAAGTTGCTCGGATACTATGGTGATGAGTGTGGTATGAGAATCCATATAGATTAGAACCATTTAGTAAGATGTATCCTAAGCAGACTCATTAGATAGCTATTACTGCAAAAAAATTGGAGAGGAGGTGATGCATGAGTTGTAGAATAGTAGACTTGTAAATGTCTTTGAATATATATGTTCTCCTAAAAAAGCCTTGTGTCTATTATTAAATGATAAGTAGAATAATTGTTTTCAGTTTTAGATCATTTATCTATGTTTTAATTTGCCATTCTGTTCATGCAGCATCAAAGATGCAAAAGCAAAGCCTTTAGAAAAGCTGCTTAGCACAATAATTAGCTTTTGTATGAACATAAAGGGCAGTCATGAACTCAGAATAGAACAGTAATGGATGAACCAGAAAAATAAAAGGCACCTGCCAGACAAGATGGGACAGTATTGTTGGTTAAAATACTATCCATTTCCCTCTGGATACATATAAGTATACTGACTTCAGATCACACAAGGTAAACTGTGTAAATTTTTTTTTTCTTCGGTTGGATATATGAAATTTGTGTAAAAGAAACTCTACAGTTTAATCAACAGGAATTCTTAATTGTTCCCTCAATAAATTGCTAAGGAATTTGTCTAGGATAGAAATTAACAGTATAAACACAATATTCTTCTAACAAAGTTATCCCAGCACATGACAATGACCAAGCATATACATTCAATATCTATAAAACGGAGGAAAAAATCAGGTGTTCAAAATATGTGGCTTTACAAAATTTCATAATCAACTCAGAATTCAGGTTGTAAGCTTCAGTTACAATATCCTAATACATTTGGCTATTTAAATTACTGGAATTGAAAAAGAAACCTTTTGTAATTTGACTTTGTTTCTTTCTCTTGCTTGCAGAATGGAATGTATTCATCACATATGATGATACCGTACTGTCTCCTTTTTCTTTGCCAGTTATTCCAGTTATCTCAGAAAAGCATGAGATGACACTTCATCAAATGACGGCTATTACATAATGGCTTCCAAATGAAGCAGGACTGCCAAAGTCAATGGCACCTATAAATTAAACTTGGCTATCTCATATACCAAAGACAAAAAATGAGCACTTCAGAATCTGCAACTTTTAAAATCATGCAAGAGAATCTCAGCAAGTTTGTGAAATTTTGGACAGTTTTTTAAGATCTATCTGTTCAAATTCCCACATTGCCAATAACTCTTTTTTTTTCCACAGTGTCACACCTAATGATTCATCAAAGAACTTCTTTGTACATTTATTCTTTTCATCTTCAACTTGCTTAAATTTACTCAAAATTTTTGCATAGAATAACCTGATTTTAGCTAAGTATAAGAATCTAGTAATGAAGATTTCTCCCAGTATCCTGACACTCAGCTCAGAGTAGAGGATTGTCTACTAAATTGTTTATGTGAGATCTCAGCAAAATCCGGATTTCTGTTAATGAATCCATAACAAAGGAATGAAATGCTACTAGTTTTAGAAGTCATGCTAACAGTCAGGGTACTGTGCTATAAAGTATAAATTTTTAATTCCAAAATGCTTTGCAAATTGCAAATGCTAAATCCTCACATTGCTCTTTGGAAGAGAAAAAAAAGATGTCACTAGCTTTTTCAGAGAAGATTCTTATTGAGAACCTGACAGTGTTAAGCATATTGTTCCAGGACACGAATCAAGCCTTTAAGAGAGCTGCAATTTGATGTCAGGAACTCCTAACCCTATACTAAGTTCAGTGGACCACATTGTCTCTCATGCCTTGCCAGAAGCACATCAAGTATAGAGCGCTTTACTTGCTTATATCAGTACTAAAGATAAAGCGCCCTTTCCAGGGTGAGCCCATATCGATGAATGAACATTTAGAAGTAGTCACAATAGATAAAATAAGCTGGACTTCTTACTTCAAATCCTTATCATAAATGTTGGATATGATGTCTCATACATAGGCAAAAAATTTGCTTCCCTAAGCTTCTGTTTGAATTGACTGCCACTAAGTTAGTACTCAAATTTCCCATCTCAGGCATTCTGATCATTCATGCATTTTTGGCTGTCAGACAAAAAAAAGAGATCTGACAGAATAAAACACTATAGCACCCTTTAGAAGACAACCTTTTAGAAAACTGTCCCAACAGTCTCCTTAGCGATACAAGTAATTTCAAACCAATTCTGTTCACTTCCACAAAGGACCTGTAAGAGTCAGCAAATTTTCTTTGCAACTTCATCCATTTAAAAGGCTCATCACCATAGGTACCCTGTAAAGTCTGTAGAGAGTTCTAAGAAATTCCGGGGATAATTCAGCCAATACCAATACCAACATGAATTTACGAGACACTGAAGCAAAACTGCAGTAAATTGACTTTTTGATCATATCCTTTGCATCAGAGGTATTGCTTTCAAAACGTGACCCATTATGAGTAAAACTTGGCTGGATGTTATATGACCACCAAGCCAATCTCTAACTCCTCCTCCTTAACAGGACATGGAGAGAATTATAGAATCACAGAATGGGTTGTGTTGGAAGAGACTTTAAAGGTCATTTGGTACCAACTTCCTCACCATGGACGGGGGCACCTTCTACTAAAACCACTAGCTCAAAGCCCCATCCTGGACTTGAACACTTCCAGGGATGTGGTATCCAAAACTTCTCTGGGAAACCTGTTCCAGTGCCCTACCACTCTTACAAGTAAAGAATTTCTTCTGAATATCTAATCTTAATCTACCCTCTTTCAGTTTTAAGCCATAAGCCTTTGTTTTACCAGGACATGCCCTAGTCAAAAATCCCTCTCCAGCTCTCTTATAAGCTCCTTTAGATATTGGAAGGCTCCTGAAATATCTCTTTGAAGTCTTCTCTTTTCCAGGCTGAAGAACCCCAACTCTCTCAGCCTGTCTTCATAAGAAAGTTTCATACAAAAAATAATGTAAAAAGCTTGTGGGCTGAGATAAAGAAAGGGTAATCACTTATCAAATAACATCATGGGAAAAACTGTCTTGGTTTGGGGAAGATTAATGTAACATTACAATTAAAAATACAGTAAAATGGTGAGAAAACAAAGACAATGCTAAAAATATATTCTCCCCACTCCTCACCCTCCTCCCCAAGCCCATTTTTACTCCTTTGTTCCTTTCCTGACTCTTTGTCTCTTTCCCCCCTTGAGTGACACAGGTGGGATGGAGTATGGGGGCTGTGATCGGTTCATACCACTTCATCTCTGCTGCTCCTTCTTCACACTTTTCCACTGGTTGCGTGTGGGGTCATTCTACAGACTGCAGCTCTTCATGATCTGCTCCAGTGCAGGTCCTTCCCATGGGGTAGAGTCCTTCAGCAACAGACTGCTTGAGCATGGCCTCCCTCAGAGCCACAGGTCCTGCCGGAAAACCTGTTCCAGTGTGGGCTCCTTTCCATGCATTATAGGTCCTGCCAGGAACTCCTTTTTTGTGCTATCTATGGATTGCAGCTTTCTTTAGGGCATCTCCACCTGCTCTGGTGTGGGATCTTCCACAAGCTGCAGTGTGGATACCTGCTTGACCTCAGTCCTCCATAGACTGCAAGTGGATAGTCTGCCTCACTATGGTCTTTACCATGGGCTACAGCTGCAGGGAAATCTCTGTTCCGATGCCTGGAGAACTTCCTTCCTTCTCCTTGATGGTTGTTTCTGTTACATTTTTCTTAGTCTACTCTCACAGTTGCTATGCATCATTTTTACCCCCAAATATGTTATCACAAAAGTGCCACCAGCTCATCTTTGGCTAGCTGCAGTCATTTCAGTTGGACAGGGGGGTAAGTCCTGGTCTCTTCTCCCAGAGGGCACCTCTCATCTCTCTCTGTTACCAAACCCTTGACTTAAACCCAAGACATCCATAAACATTTGAAAACATGTTTTAGTCTTAACTTCAGAACAAGTCACATACTCTACTTCTAACATAGGTTAGCATCGAACCATCACATCCATAAAATGTGTAATGTAAGGTAGTAAAAATTGACTTAGATATTTTATGTTGTGGTGTCTATATTTGTTTTAAAAATAGATTTCGTAATGGATTTTTTTAAAGTCACAATTGCTATAGTCATAGCACAACACAGTAGAACATGTGAGATAAACACTTTGATCTGCTGCTATTTTGCAGCCCTAGAGAAAAACCATTTTGGCAGAGATGCATAAACTTATACTCACAAAACTCTCAGGGATATGTTTGAAAGGCCATAACATTCATTGGACATGCTTTCTTCAAAGAAAATTGCATTAGCCTATTGAATTTCTTCTTGTAGTGAAATGTTTTCTTCAATGATTTTCCCAGAGTTCTCATATTTTCATGGCATACGTATTATTAATTTGCTTTATTTTCTACTTTATTATTTAGTTATTCAGCATTCTAAGGTTGTTCCGTGTTTTTGTTAACCTATTTCTACCTGAGTGTTTCTAGTAATTGCTTCATGAAATCTAAATTTTCCTCTGTCGGGAAACAAGTATAACGTAAATAAAAGCATACCATTAATAATAATAAAGCCTATTTCAATTAAAACATTCTTTCCCTAAGCACACTTATGCATTAACACTACAGACAAATCCCATTGTGTCTCTGCATTTGGAAAAAGCCATTATGGAAATCTTGCTGTATGCCAGAGAATCCACAGAAATTCTTTTGTGCCATTATCACAGAAAATAAGGCCCCAGCAAATGGAAATGCAGAGGTGGAAGGATGTTACTAAGCAAATCAGATATTTGTTACAACTTGCAAGGGCAATAGCAGCTTACAAACAACACCTCCTCAGCAACGTTTTCCCTATCATGTACCATACTGTTCACCTGGGAACATCAACAGCTGCTTCAGAGCTACATAGCACCAAAGCACTGACACGTTAATACTAACAAATTTCTTTTGTATTGACAACAGGACCAATTATAAAGTAGGCTTGGGAGAAGTGACAGATATAGTTAAGTTTTCAAAGATAAGAGTGTCTTTTTCTAATATATCATATTTTTCAGTCTGTGACACTATGATGGACTTCCTTTATGTAGGTTCCTTACATAGGAAATCACTGGTTTGCTTGATTATTTGTACAAGAGCATGTGATAAGTAACATCACATTTGCTCATATAATGATTTAATAATCTATGATAATAATTATAATAATGAATAAATTTTAATAAGTAGATTCCATTTCCCCCTCCAATGTCTCTGAATTAAAAGGGAGGTTATACAAATATGCTAAATGTCTACTTGCTTTTTGTAAGCATCTCCTGAGCAGACAAGTATAATCTCAGATTAAGACTATTTAAGACTCTAATTCTACTCCTAGAGAGCTAGAGTAGTGTGACATTTAAGTTCCTTGACAAGCACCCTTAATCATGCCCACACCCCTCTAGTTATAAGGTGGCTATCTGAGAATCAGATATCTTCTATCAGTCTTCAGTCACATGTTAAAATACACTCACCATAGAAGAGAAATCTATATTTAAAAGAAAGAAAACAAACGCAAATAGTAATGTAACTTTCCAAGTTTCAGATCTTGATAATAAATGAACAACATAGGGAGAGTTTTTTGGAAACTTGTAAGCCTGGTAATCATATATTATCCAGAACACAGAAATGAAGTTTCACCTGTAAGAACTGTGGTCATATAATGAACAAATGTTCTGTCTTTCCTTTGGAGGTGACTATGCTCTAATACTATTGCATTCCTTCTGTCTTATGTAAATGGGAAGTGGCTGCTATCAAACGAAATAACAAAACCAAAGAATTTCACTATTGGTGATGCTAAATCATGCAGGAAGAAGGTTATGTTCTCTTATTTTTCTTACTAAATTCCCATGAAATTCAGGTGGCAGTGCCCAAATTATTGCTTCATGAAAGTTGTAGTCTGTGTATTTTCCTTTTGCTACTGAAATATTTCCCCTGTTGATTCTTTGCAGCAATAATAAAAAGTAAGATGTGTAGTAAAAAATGAAATAGAAGCTCATATAAACAAAAATAGTTGACACCAGACCATGTATGGAGGCAACCAGAATTAACCAGCTCATCCTTTTTATAAAGTTAAAATTTAAAATATTCACGATGTTATGTTGTTGATAGTGATGCTATGTTTTTAGACACATAGTTCCAGTTTGCACTGACATACTGTCATCAATTATGCTTCACCATCTGTGAACATAATTAAGTTTACACTTAAATTTGATTTTAGAACGTATCATTCACAAGTGACTCTTGTTTACTAAACACACTTGGAATAAGCAAAAACTGAATAGCATGCATTTGAATAAACTTAGAAACAATTTTGCATGCAGCCCTCATAGGGCTATAAATGTATAATTTAGCCATTCTCAATGCATAACACACCTGAGCCCTTTCCAGGATTCAGGAACTCACTTAAGTTTTGTATGCCATTATCCAAATCTCATTTATACTGTTGTCATTGTATATGACTCTGAATTGTAAAGAGGCCTTAAAATAGATGTAAATGCCATTGACACTACCTTAATAATCAGCGTTTGGCAGTTAAGAGGAATCAGAAATTATATATGCTTTTTTTGAAGAAGAAGTAGCAAATTATATCTCGCACAATATTTTGTCAACTTTCAAAAATCCTGAAGTACTGAGCTCTATGGGAAGTGAAGTGTTCTAGATCTAACAGATCATCTCAGTATTTTATATCACATGTATTCTGTACTTTTATTGGATAAGCATAGTATTTATAGTCAATGTAAGATTGCTTCCTGTTTGAACAATTGTGAATTTGTGATCCATTTTCTTTATATATTTTAAAACTGTTCCTGAAAATTACCTATTTTCCTGGATGTGTCTTCCTGTTAACCTATTTGCTGAAATATATGTGGAAAGCACACACTGCAGGGATTCAAAATCAGTCAAAGTGAATTAATTTAAAAATTCAAATGAAGAGTGGTGGGGTTTTTTTTAATATTCTCTGAGCTCTGATCTTGTTAATATATTAAGAACAAAACTAGCAACATGAAGAAGCTGTTTAGATCTCCTAAGTGGAAGCCTTTCAGAGGGAATGAGAAAATGAGACAAAAATCTATTATTAATATACTATTCTGTACTACCAACCCAGTGTGGCACTCCTGCCTCTTTTACAAGGTGAAAATAACCAAGCTGATAGCAAAACCTTCAAAATCCCCATTACCATAATGTCTTAATGCCTCTGAATCTTCATAGTATTTATCCATGCAATACCTCTGAGACATAATAATGTACCCTCATCCCAGTTTACATAGGAAGAACTAAGACACAGAAGCTGAAGAGTGCAGTTCAGAATGCATTTAGAAACTTAAAAATACAGAAGTCTGCAGAAAAGTAGCCTGCAGGTAATTAAAGAACGCCACACTTGATAGGTGAACATTAACATTCTTTATGCCTGTGCACAGGGCAAACAGGCCAAAGAGAAATCACTGACTCCTGTCAAACAATGTTCCTGTACAGGCTCTCTTAACACCAGCTTTTCACATGGCCTACTTGGGCTGTTGAGCTTTGCACTGTTTTTAGTAGGACTAGGGTTTAGTGCTTCTTCAAATGCAAAATAAGATGACAAGATAGGGATAGAGAGTTTAAAAAAGGTACTGTTTAAAGTAGGATTTAATCACCTTCATGGGGAATGGGAAGAGGATGCAAATGAAGCACTATGCATCTTCTGACAGATCTTGGGTTTTATAAGACAGGGAGATATCACATCCTAATCCTATCCTGATCATTTTTTTCCTAAATTCTTGACACCAATTTTATAGTCAGATGAGAAGAAGGTTGAAAATGATAATCAGATATTGTAGGGTTCTGTGTGAATTGAACGTCCTGCTACTTGAGTCCACTTGGTCCTGACATTCTAGGACATCTTCTCGGCCTTAGCACAACCCAATCCCTTCAGGTTGTGTTGTGCACAGTCACCCCTGTGGGGAACACTGGGATTCTTCATAAGCAATTCCCTAGCTGTGACAAGACACACACATTCCTGTGTCTGGCCAGCAGTATCAGCTGAGGGTAGGAGAAAATCTTCTGGAGTGTCTGGACATAGAAACTTCAGACACTAGACCTCCTGCGACGTGCTGGCTGTGTGTTTGAGAGGCTGTGCAACTGATTCCAACCATAGCCATGTACAGCAGTTCCCAGGACTGCTCAAAGAGTAGATGGAAGCAAAACTCTGTATTTCCTCTAAACTTCTGGGGCCCATCCCTCCACTCAGTATACCATGAGCCTTAACTATCCTGGCCCAGTGATGGGAGACCCTTGTGATTTTGGACAAACCTTTAGGAGACCCTGTTCACCAGGCATATCTGTCTGGAAAAGCTCCTGCGGTCAGAAGTCATAGGGATGAACAACTGAGTATGACTTTGGAAGGAAAGAAAAAAGTAGTTGAAAAGAGATATATTTGTAACAAATGCTTATTCTGTGGCATGAGAGGCAGATCTATCAGAGGTACAGTCAGTAGCGGTTAGGGTACCTGCAGGACATACCAAGGGAAACCTGCCAACTCTCATAATCAAAAAACTGAGGCTAGGTGCTTCCTGAAGCCTTCCAAACTGTAACCACAGCAAAGGTATGGCCAGCTCTCTGTGGTGCATCCTCATGTGAGAGGATTTTGGTGGGCAGTTAGGTAAATTTTCTTCCAAGAATCAGAAAGAAACAGGAGGGAAGTTAGCAGAAACTTCAGGAGAAGAGGATGTGATATGCCAAAATAGCATCATTCTCATCCCAGAGAGAACCAAAAAAAAAGTACCTTACTGATAGGACTGTACTTTATACTTGATATATCAGAAATAGAATGGAAGACCTGATCTAAATAGGATTTCATACCTGTCTTTTACTGCTTACCTGCGCTTTAAATATATTTCTCTTTTATAATTGTCAACTTTAGTATAAGGAAGAGTTTCTATTAAAAAAATTAATATTGCTGCTTGGTTTTATACCTTTTCTTACACTTACGATTTTTCATTTGATAACCTAGTGTCTTATCTAATTTTTTTGATCTCTAACAATGGTTTATATCTACCTACCCTTAGAGATGTTGACTCCCCGACAACAGGATATTAAGCCCATAAGCACGAGTCAATAAGGGAATGTTGACAATAGAAACCTCTGAAAAATCTAGATATTTTTACATGAACCTCTAAATAAATATGATTGAAACAGCTACCTTTGAATACTAAAGCCCCAACATTCTTTGAATAATTGAATTTCTGAAAACAGATGAAATGTACTGAGTTCATATATGACACATAAAAAGGAAACAATAAAGCACATAGCTGCTAAAGGGAAAGTAAGGTCAAATAATTATTAGTGCATTCTAGTCTTTCAATTCCTAAACCTCTCCTATAGTAGGAAAGTAGGAAAGGGAAATGCCTCTATAGAGATTAAGAGGTCTGTAAATGTTCATTGAGGATTAGCTGTCAATATATGTCAAGAATGGATTCCAAATGCTCACAGACTTCCTCCCCTTATGTTGCAGCAAGCCAAATTCTTTGAATTGAGGTAGGTTCTGTCAGGGACACTATCTTTTGCTTTTTTCATTGGCAGTCTTTGTTTTCTAGGATGTAACAAAAACGTGTAAGTATGAGATACAGATCTAGACAAAGTGTGAAAGAGACAGAAAATACAGGTCATAGAGAAAGATCTGTTCAGAGGTTAGTACCTGAATGCCTTGTGTTTGAAATGATAAACTAAAGCTAAACAGAATTATTTTGCAAAAAGTACCTTTTGGGAAATAAAAGCTCCTCTTTAGAGGAGGGAGTGACAGATGAAATTTGTTACTAATGGCTTAACTTCTCAACTCATCTTTCTGTCAAGCCTCTGTCATCATGCAACTTTATAAATCAAGTCCAAACAAATCCCCGCCTAAGTCAGAGTCTACTCAGAAAAATGACAAGCTGGGATTCAGAGAAAAATTTCTGAAAGATCTCAAGCTTCCCAGGATTTAATGCACTCATTAAACACTGATGAAGACTTTAACTTGAACCTTCCAATAGTGAAGATATCACAGTAAAATTTAGATTATTTTAGTATTTGATGTTTCCCTTTTTGCCTTGTTCACCCTTGAAAGAAATAAAAAAAAAATTCCAGCTTTTCAGTTGATTTATGATCATCACAGAATCTACCTTATTCTTTTTGACTGTCAAAGGAATGCACTTGAAACTGAACTGTGCAGTAGTCAGTAGGGCATTCAGTATAGCAATAGACAGCTTTGATTCAAAATATAAGCACCATTCGGAAGTCATTTGTAAATTTATTTTTTTGGTGCAGTACTATAAACTGGAGTTTGTAAGTGAGACAATGATATCTTGCAAGATAGGGATTTTTTCTAAGGCAACTGTACCATATTATATTATGACAGCGCTTTTGTTCCTGGAAAGATTTTTTTTTTTAATTGCCTTTGTTTTTGAAGTCTCTGAACTTATTAAGCACTAAAGTCCTTTTATAGGAAAATCACTCATTCTATCAAACAAATCAAAACCTCAGTGAAGTCCATGTTGTCTGAACATGAGATTGGAATCATAGGGTAACTAGAAATATTAGTTTAGTTGGCTAACAGAGCCAACTCAGAGTGTTGAGGTAAAATGTGCTTTTTTACCTTTTCTTTTTTGACACCAATGTACGTAGAAGTAACATACTAACACTTTTAGGCAAGCAATAAAAATAAAGGAGCTTTGATCATAACTGAAAACACCAAGTACCAATTACAAGAAAAAAATATTTTCCAGTCACTGATTAGAGAAGTGTAGTGAATTAAACACCTGCCACATTTTACACTAATAAAGGAAGATTGATTTCTTGTAATACCTACTTGGTCATAATCATAGCAGGTCAGATGTTGCGCACCAGATGTACTCAAAGGCTCTTGGCTACCGAATGGAAGCCTTTGGATTTGGTTTTGACTCTGAATGCAGTACTGCTTTCAGAGCCTGCTTGCTTTCCTTTATTCTTTTGTTCATTTCTAGACTGTTCCCAACCTTGGACACTTTCTGACACTAGGTAAGATATCATGTTTCCTGCTTCATAAATGTTTTGCTTCAGCTTCTTTATAACATATTGCATTTAGATAATATCAAAATAGCTGTTGGACTTTCAGGGTTGCCAATTTAGGCATGGGCATTCTTAGACAGAAGAAAATAGAAACAACTCTGAGAAGAACCATACAGAATATTTATAATCTTCTGACAGTTTATGATAATGAAAAAGACTCAAAGGTTCTCCTATCATTATGCCAAAAATACCAAAAAGATCCATGTACATTGGTTAGGAGAAAGGAGCTGCAAACATTATATTATATGGTCATATAGATTTATCTATACTGTTTCTGTTATGAAGAATATGGAGATTTTTTGTTAGCAGAGGATAATCAAGTTATAGAATACTTAAACAAAATGGATGTACATAAGGCGATGGGTGCTGATGGAAGCTCACTGATGTCATTACAAGGCTACTCTTTGAATGGTCATAGCGACTGCAAGAAGCATGTGAAGACTAGAAGAGAACAAATATCACTCTTACATTCAAGAAGGATACAAGGAAGATATGGAGAACTACAGTCCAGTCAGCATCACCTTAGTCACTCATCACTCAGATGATGAAGGAAAACCTCCTGAAAAGCTTTTCCAAACACATGAAGGGGTTAAATAGGAGTAATTGGCAAGGATTTACAGGGTGAAATCATGTTTGACCAACTTGGTAGACTTCTACAATAATGTGAATAGCTTGGTGGATGATAGCAGAGCAGCAGATATTGTTTACCTTGATTTCAGAAAAACCTTTGACCCTGACTCGCATAACATCATAAAGAAACTGACAAAGTAAGGTTTAGTTAAGTGGACAGTGAGATGGATTAAAAACTAGCTGAAAGGTTGGGCCCAGATGACCGTGATCGATGGTGCCAAGGCCTGCTGCAGGCAGTTACTAACAATGTACCTCTGAGGTCAGTCCTTGATCCAATACTCTTCAATATCTTTATTAATGACTTGGTAAGAATGAAGTCTCAGCAAGTTTGCAGACAATACAAAACTGGGTGGAGTTGTTTATACATGAGATGGTTGTGCCACCATTCAGAGGGATCTCAATAGGCTGGAGAGGAGCCTTGTGGATGTCAGCACAGGTAAATGTCAAGTTCTGTATCTGGGGAAGAAAAGCTCAATCCACCAGTTTATACAGGAGGGCAATTGTCTAAAAAGTAGCTTTGCCAAGAACGATCTTGGGGTTCTGGTAGACAACAAGCCAGCAATACACCGTCAGAGCAAAGGAGGCCAGTAACTTCCTGGGTTGCACTGGGAGTGTTGCCAGCAATTTGAGGGAGGTGATCCTTCCCCTCTATTGAGTATTAGTGAGACTGCATCTGCAGGATTCTGTTCAGTTCTGGGCTCCCACTGCAGGAAAGATGTAGACTTGACAGATCAAGTAATGCTTCAACAAAATTGATTGAGGGACTAGAGCATCTTTTGTACAAGGAAAGGCTGAGGAAGCTGTGACTCTTCAGCTTAGAAAAGGTTCAGGGAGATCTCATCAATATATATGTATACCTGAAGGAAGGGAATGAAGAAAAGGGAGCCAGACACTTCTCAGTAGTGTTTATTGACAGGATACAGGCAATGGATACAAATGAAAACAGATAAAATTCCATCTGAATATAAGAAGGCACTTTATTGCTGTAAGGGTGGTCAAATGCTCTGTGTAAAAGAGAGTGTAAAATCTCCACCCTTGGAGATAGTAAAAAACTTAATAGGACATAGTCCCAGACAACCTGCTCTAGCTGATTCTGCTTTGAACAGGGAGACTTGGACTAGAGGATTTTAAGAGGTCACTGCCAACTTAAATGATATTGTGATTATTATATCTGTCTCTAATATATAGATTTATTTATTTACATATTTGTTTTCTTGTTTGGTTGCTTATTTAATTCAGTGAGAAGTAAAAAGAAAGCCAGTCAGAAAAAATATATTTGAAGATGTGCAAAGGAAGACAAAAGAAAGAAATGAAATTTAATAGGCAAGAAGCAGCAGTAGGCATGAAGATAATTTAAATATTGCAATTAGAAGATTTTTAAGTGAATAAAAGATGACAGTTTAAATACTAACTGTTTTTATTGGTTTTCACTGAGGGAGTTAGAGAGAACGTGGTAGCACTCAGAGCTCTACCGCTGTGAAAGAATGCAACGTATGGTGTCAGATGAACAGACCAGCAAAAGTCTCCAAAGGTTTACTGCAGAGCTGTGAAACCTGTCAGTTTTGTCCTTCAGAGAAACTAAAGCTTTTAAACTCTGCCCTCTAAAGCTGGATAATCTGGCACAATGAAAAGTCCGTAAGACCCAACCACTGACTGCTTATAGGTTTGAAGAAGGAGCCAGAAAAAGGAAATTAGAGGTAATAGCCACCTGTCTTTTCAATCCCATTACAAATTGTTTGTTTCTGCAACTGGCCCTATAACCTGCAAACAAGGTTTGAATGACTGAGTATATGAGGGGAAAGCAGTGCATACTGTCTACTTGGACTTCAGTAAGGTCTCTGACACTGACTCCCATGAGACCTCCTTAGAGAAGCTAATTGCTTATGGGCTGGATGAGAAGACAGTGAGATGGGATGAAAAACAACTGAGTGGCCAGACCCTGAGGGTGGTGATCAGTGGTAGGAAGTGTACTTGGAGGCCAGTGGCTAGTGATGTGCCCTAGGGATATCAATACTGGCTCCAGTCCTGTGTTACATCTTTAATGATGTGGATTATAAAACAGAGTAAACCCCAGCAAGTTTGCTGATGAAAAAATGGAGAAGAGTGGTTTATACCCTACAGGGTCATGCTGCCATTCAGAGGGACCTCAACAGGCTGAAGAAATGGGCTGAGAAGAAACTCATGAAGCTCAATAAGTAGAAGAGCAAATTCGTGCATTTGGGGAGGAAAAACTCCATTCATCAGAGCACACTGGGGGCTGTGATGGGAGCACACTGGACCAGCTGGAAAGTGAGAAAATAAGAGAAAGAGAGAAAATAAGCTGCATGTCTTGGTGGACACCAGGTTGAACATGAGACAGCAATGTGCATTGCTGAAAAGAATTCCAATGATATCCTGGGCTGCACTGGGCAAAGTATTGCTAGCAGATGGAGGTTGATGATCCTTCTCATTTATTCAGCATTGGTGAGGCTACACCTGGAGTGCCATGTCCAGTTTTTTTGCTCCTTAGTACAGAAGAGACATGAACATTCTGGCGAGAGTACAACAAAGGCTACAAGAGTAGCTCATATATGAGGAAAATCTGAGAGGGCTGGGACTTTTCACCCTAGAGAAGAGAATGCTCAGGGGTGTATTATCAACTTGAATGAAGGACGCAAAGAGGACAGAGTTAGGTTCTTTTTAGTGGTGCCCAGTGGCAGAATCAGAGGTAATGGGTCTAAACTGAAACACATGAGCTTCCTTCTGAACATCAGAAAACACTTTTTCACTATGCTGTCATAAGTTTTCCAGAGATGTATGGAGTCTTCCTCCTTGGAGATATTGAAAATCTGTCTGGACATGGTCTCGAGCACCCGGCTCTGGGTGGCCCACTTGAGATGAAGGGTTGGACCAGATGACCTCCAGAGGTCCTTTCCGACTTCATCTTTCTGTGATTTTGTGAAGGTTCTCTACCTTGTCCAGACAAATGTGCTACAATAGTCTAGCACACTCTTATTCTAAATCAGATTCAAACAAATGTAACCTATAAAAGCACGTTATTTACATTAGATTAGCCCACATCATAACAAGAAAATTTTTTTTTTGTACACCATTATGTGGTCAACTATTAAAAAACAATTATCAAACATATCATGTCATGGGAAGACATCTTTACACATTATCATCATCATTTACTGTTATACAACAGCAGTAGAGATTTTGTGAAAAATTGGTTTTGGTTTCCTAACTCCATAAAATAGTCTCACAGGCCTTAGAAACTATAATTCTGGTAACAGTTCATGAGCAATCAGTTTAAGTCTGGACATCTGCTCAGTTCTACCTTATATTTGTACCCTTGTTATTAATTAATTAACACCAACCATATATATAAATGCAAAAGAATGTAAGAACAGCTGTCCTGGATGAGGATGAAGGCCCACCTAGCCAAGTATAACATATCCAGCAGCAGCTTAGAACAACTGGTTAGAGAAAGGGTAAAAGGAGCAGGGCAAGTATTAAACGACTGTTTCGCTCTCTTTACTTTTTGCAGTCAGTGATGTAGAAATTTAGTGAGCCTGAAGTATCATCTGAGTGTTAATGTAGATGATAGATGATAGACTGATCTTTCAGCAATTTTTTTAGCTCCCTCCTGAACTCCAGAATATTTTCTATTTCTTTGGAAAGTAAATGTTATAATTTAATTGCATTTCTTTGCAGAAAATGTTTCTAAGCATTCTGACTAAAAATTCCACATGGTATCCCTAGTTCTGCAGTTATCGAAAATTCAGAATAGTTATTTCCAATTCATCTTCTCAGTGCCATTCTTGATTATCTTTATTGTTTTCCTTTACCTTCTTCATAAGATGAGTAATTGTAATATCTGTTGTTTCTTTAAACAGAATCCATCCCACATATCAGGTGTTCCTGACTGCATTTTGTACAAGTTCTTGATGAACTGAAGATGGTCTGATGGAAACTGCATGCAGTACATAAGGTGCGGACACACTCTGAATTAGGTCCATGAGTAATTATAATTTTCTCTTAATTTTTTTCTCCCACTCATTACTTTAGATTATTTCATTGAATTTTACATAAGATTTTTAATCATCTTTATGTTGCGGGCCCTTCTCTATGATTAAGCATAACATGCTTACATAAATTATTTACACTTATGGAAGATTTGGGCTACCTTTTGATAGACATCAATCAAGTGATGGAACCTGGGCAGTCAATTGTGCAAAAGCTCACTAATCACCAAGTGGGCAAGCTCTGACTGTCTATTTGGCAGACAACCTGTCACCTAATAAACAGACTAGCTGATTGAGGAAACACTTTCTATCCACTCACTATTCAGTTTACTAGTTCATTTAACAATTGGTAGCTTTAAATAGCTAGGCAAGTACATTTTCACATTGAGGATATATCATTATTTTCACTAAAAGTGGTACTCTAAAGAGCAAATTCAGTGACATCGGGGCAGCAGTCACTAGGTGTATGATTTTAATACAAGAAAAGTACAGGTTGTACTAAATTTATGAGGAATCTAAATATGAAAAGCTACAAATAAACAAAGCTATTTGAATCTTATGTGTAACTGCAATGGAGTCTGGATCCCCATGCTCTTTCTCAGCCTGTGTTTCTTGCTGTTAGTAGATGAGGACCTTCTAGTGTTTTTATCTCCACTTCCATACTCTCATCTTTTCTTCTATATAGGTTACCAGTTGCTACATAAAATCAATATCTGATGTCCAGGCAGAGGTTTTGTTATGCCCACCACAATACTAACTTTATTTCTTATTTTTTGCATTTGACCATCACTTGAACTTTCTTCCTGGTTTTTTTTGCATCTTTCGAGCTGTCTTATTGGAGTCTGTATTATTAAAATATTAAACTAAATATAAGTCATATATTTTATATATGACAATTACAACTTTTGCTCTTAATTTCTCATCTGGTAGCTAACCAAGCATTGATTCTGGGATCCCAGCTTTACCTGGTTCTGTTCAATGTTAAGTGAATAAAAAGAGTATAATAGCAACTTAGGAAAGTTGGGTAGGAAAAGGAAAAAGAATCTAAGAATAATAAAAACTAAATTCTTAAAGTTCATTATACATTATTATCCTGCAAGGTGCATAACAATTTTGAAGTTTTTAAGCCATGTATTAAAATAGTCTATGTAAATACCTATAAAATAAAGTCAGTAGAGAGTATATATTGAAAGCATTAAGGCTCATGAAAACCTTGGTGATCTGTTGCTATGTGATTTGGTTTCTATGAAGTCTGTAAAGCCTTTTTTTAATTTTATTTTTTTTATAGCTAAAGGCAGACAAAATCTTGAATAGGCTCACAACTGGGAGACAGGACTGAAATAATTTTTAAAAGGTTGGACAAAACATTCAAATGGAAAAGGAAAAGCAAACACAGATAATTCTCAGGATACTTTGGAATATTCTCACTCTCGGATTTTTAGAAGAATATTTATTCAGTAGTCAGAATCTACATACATCAAAAATCTAAATCTGACAAACTACTCCACTTACATGACCACATGCAAATACACTATGACTATTTCTGAATAGAAGAAGTCTCCAATTTATAGGGATATTTCCAGAAACCAATGTGGGAGAACCTTTTGATTTTCTATTCTGCAACTTTATAAATGTATTATTTATTATTTGGAGCCTTCCCTAACCTTATTGTTAATAAGATTACCAATGCAAAGCAATCAGTTAAGTCAGACTTGCATTTGTTCTGTAAGGCAACAGAGGAATTTCATCAGAGTATCCACACACACACATGACACTGTTTACCCTGGCACCATGATGAATTCCTGTGTCAGGACCATCGATTGTTTACTAACATGGATACCACAGGATCCTGGATAGGAACTCCGTAATCTCTCCTCAGGTACATGATTAAGTAGCAAATGACACCCACCAGCATCTGGTGAGCTGTCAGGTGCCAGAAGGTGTTTGTAGTGGTAATTTGGCCATCTGCAATCTGTGTTGTCAGTGCATTGTAAGTTATCACTGTCTCAGGCAATATTAACTTGCAATGTTCTTCTGACATTTCTTCAGTGGATTGTGAAGCAGACATATGGTACAAAATACTTCCTTAGCTAGCTCCTCCCACCTTTCCAATAGTAATGATTTCTGTTGCTTATCAGTAAAAGTATTGTAGATTATGCTTGGATTTCTCTTCATGGCACTTTAGTATTAACTCTGTTCAGGTGGTTTTACCTGCTTTTAGGTATTCTGAGTCATTTTTGTGGCATGCTTCTACATTGTGAAGAACACAAGACATAGGAACATATGGCCCATGGTAATTACATATTTTGCAAATTACTTAGCAATTATACCTGAAGTTACCAAAAGCAATTTTGTTATAACTTGATTTTGGGTTCTGTAATAAGGCTTTCAGTTTATATGGAAAAATAACTAGATAATTATTTTGTGGTTATATGGTCATTAAACAATGGATTAAATAATTAAGATTTAAATTCTTTTTAATTTTTTTTTAACAAAACAATGCATCTGGATAACAACTTCTATAACAGTGTTAGTTAAAACAGCTAAGATATATTTTTGAATTACAGAGTCACAAAAGAATGCTGACCTGCAAGGACTCCTTCGACAAAATTATCTTTGTGGGTCCCTTCCAACTCAGGATATTCTATGAAAAGAAATGTCAGATGAGCCTTGATTGTAAGTAGTTTGGACCATTATTGCCATCATTCTTACTGGCTCATGTAAAAAATATGGGGTTCGTTAGAGTTTTTCTTTTATTTTTATAATATATTTTCTCGTGAAATTAATATCACACCTAGAAACCACCTAGAATTTAGAACAAAATAGTGAAGATAGGAATCCTCCAACCACTCATTTGCAGTGGAAATGTAAAGTGACCTTAACTGTGGACATATTAAGGTAACATTGCTACTAGAGGAAAAATTAACCGATGGATGCAAAAACACTTTTATTTTTAGATCAACATCTTCTAATATGGAGAATTAGAATGAGAAGATAGGAGTCCTGATGACAAATACATTGTGCATTTATTTAATGGGCACTGAGTAGTTCAGGGAATTGTTAATAGTATTCAGGGGCTTTCATCACTGAGTCACTAGGCTTGAATCTGGCCCAGGTCTGCAATGACTGAAAATCATTACGATTTGATAGTTCTTCAGTGCCCTATGCAAAATGAATTATGTTCTTACTCAGAAACTGACGGTCATTAGTAAAAATTACTACCCACTGTAGAAGAACAAGATAGATAAGTATGGTAGGAAAGGAGGTTATACAAAATTAAGATTTGTTATAATAGAAAGAGAAGGGGTTACATGAAGTATACCTATTACAGAATATTAAGAATATTAATGTAGACATTATCAAAATCTTTCCTTCTGAAATATTTTATTCATGCACAATGAATTATCTTTTCTTGTTTCCTCTCTTCTTTACAAAAAAAAAAATAATTAAAAATTGTAAAGAGTTCTGCCTTTTTGTCCTTGTTAAAAAAAAGTCTGAAAGTTCAGTGTCATTAGTTTTAACATTCAAACTAATAAGTAAATCTCCAAATACTCCTAAACCTGTAATGATTAGTTCAGAAAAACAGAATTAGCACTTAACCTCATTTGGAGATGCTAAAGATACTTGCAAATCTGGCATGTTCCAATGGTGACAAAGGAAAAAATAACTCACCAAACCTTTCTTTTATTCATTTTCTCTTTGTTTCTTTCACTCATTCAATGTAATAAAAATTGTAATCTGCAAATACTATTGTAAGATTCTTTTTCCTTTTTGTGTGGCCTTTATTTTTTACTTGCAGCTTTGTGATTTTACAGCACTGTAGAAATTTTAAGCATTTTAAGAGTAGTAGTTCTGTCTACTGATAAACGAGTAATGAGTTCTACTTATCATTTATTATCATTTACTCTGGGGAAAAAAGGAGGAAAAATGAAAGAAAGAATGCAGATAAATCAATGAGTTATTGATTTCTTCAATCAACTTCAAACACTGGAAAATATTATCAGCTTAAATATTTTAATGGGGCACGGGGTCCTCCACCCACTAGAACCTCCAAGCGGCTGCAGGGCCGCCCCTGGTGGGGGAAAGGAAAGTGGACAGTCCAAAATCCCAGCAAATCAGAACTTCTGGTACCGTAAGGTGAACTTCTTCTTTGGACACAATAACAACACCTTACCTCACAGGACAGTGGCCACGTGATCCCCATGTACACTACCCTTCATGTATGAAAGATAAATCTACTGAGACACCCAGCTGTTGGGCTGAAGAATGAGCAGAAAAGAGATCACATCAGCGCTCAGCATCACGGGGAAGTGCTGATCAACTGAAAGAGATACACATTTTGACTGGGGCGCTCCGGGTGCGCGTGGCAGCGGCCCCCCTGGCGGTCTCTGGCCCCGGGCGTGGAAAGGAGTGAGAGAGGGGGAGCTTCACCAGCGTGGACTGTGCCCTCGTGGGAGATGAGAAGGGGAGCCTCGGTGTGGGGGGAGGCGATGGGTCCACTGAGCCCTTAGAATATTGGATGGTATAAGGCCATTCCCATGAGAACAGTGAAGTTAATTAACCATTCCCATGGACAGAGCAGCCTTGAGAAGACGGGAGTTGACTGGAAAGATGATAAGCAGTGCAAGGACAGAGATGTTGGCTGTGTTTCACAATTGCGGGTGTTAGTGCTATAGTGTTTTGTAGAAATTATGTTTACAGAAAGTGTGTGGGAAAGTGTGGATTAGCTGCCTCAATAAAGCAGGCTGCTGCGCTTAAGCAGCAGGCTCTCTAGTCTCAACTCTCTGCGTCTGTGTGTCTGTTTTTTCTACTGACCAAACCTAACAATATGATAGATACCCCGCGACACCTCGGAGAACACAGAGGAGAAGGACAACTCTAAAACCGGCAGATGGAGCTCATTTAACCCCGTAAGGCCATTCATCTAAGAGAAGGTCACTCTAATTAAACCTATGTCCTGAGGACCTGGCTGCCACCATCCAAGCTCACTCGGCCCTGGCAGATGAACCTTAGGATTAAAGGGTGGATTCAGTTCCACACATACTGCATCTCACCTAAAAAAATTCACTGCGCAGGCTCAAAGGCCTTACCCACATTTGCAAAGCCGGGTGAGGGTCCAAATGGCCATCTTCTACAAATGTAGAAGAGAACCATGCTCGATTCTGCAGATAGCAGATGTCATGAGCGTCATTCTACCCTAATTGACCATGAACTGGCACATCTCAAAATCGACATTGCTGCTCTCAGTGAAGTTCACCTTCATGAAGAAGGCAGCCTTAGAGAACATGGTGCTGGTTACACAGTCTTTTGGTCAGACAAACCCAGAACCGAAAAGCATCTCTCAGGAGTTGGCTTCATGATCAAAAACTCTATTTTCCTAAACTCGAAAACCTGACGACAGCTCATTCTGACCGCATTATCTCCCTACACCTTCCATTACACAACAAGCAACATGTTGTCCTCTTTAGTATATATGTCCCAATTCTCCAAGCTGACCCTGCCGAAAATGATAAATTTTACACTGACCTGCACCACCTTACCCAAAGGTTCCTGCAGATGATAAGATCATTATCCTTGGTGATTTCAATGCCAGAGTAGGTAAGAATTTTGAAGCCTGGAAAGGAATATTAGGCAAGCATGGTGTTGGAAGCTGCAATGATAATGGTCGACTTCTGCTAGAATTCTGTGTGGAGCAGCAACTCACCATCACTAATACTATCTTTCAGCAGAAAAATAGCCTGAAGACAACCTGGATGCATCCTAGATCTAAGCATTGGCACCTCATCGATTATGTCTTGGTGCGACAGAGATGTCCGCGATGTCCACAACACCCACATGATGCCCAGCGCAGAATGCCAAACAGACCATCGACTATCTTCTATAGCGTAAGATTATGTAATGTAATTCTTTCAAGATGAAAATAAAAGTGTATGCATATGTATAATACATTTTAAAAATTTTATTTAATTCTTCTAAAGGCAGGTATGTTTGTGTAATTTGACAATTCTTCAAGAAGCATTTTTACTGGTAGATACTATAGGAGGGACTTCTGGTTTCCTTCTGTATTTGTAGCTCTATTATCCAGACCCAAAATTGGATAGCACAAAAGAAAACACATTAATTATGACAACTATATCTACTTAGAGAAAGTAGGGAGATTAAAGGGAATCATGTTTTCAGGAACTTCTTATGTAACTTTTTTCTGATCAGTGTTCAAACTGTGGGCAAATTCAGCTCTTCAGAAAACAAATAGTTCCACCAATGCAGCAAACAATGTATACTCAAATACAATAACACATACTCAAATTCAGTCTAACTGCATTTATGTAATTCCAAAAAAACTTCGGACTTGTGCAATTCATGAACAAATGTTGAATTCAGCCCACCTACTGAGCTGTCTTTGGTAAAGCAATCTATCAGTGATTTATTTATATTGCCTCCTTTGAAGAATATTGGACCCTACAGTAAAGTAGAAAAATATGAGGAACTGCTACTATTCACAACAAATACTGTTATTTTTGGTTTGATCTAATACATGGAAATTACTGCTGCATCAGGAATGTCCATGATAAATATATTAAAATTATATATATAATTATATATTAAGTATATTGTTCTAACTTCATAGCAGATGACGATTATACAGATACCTGCACTAAAAGACAGCAACCAAACATGTCAGCTGCTCACAACTCTCGGAATCTAATCAAGCATTCCTTCTTGTATTTGTGATGAAATGTACACCCCATGGTATCCTCTGAATCAGTATAATAGCTACAATGTGTCTAGGAATCTTTTGCTACACTAGGTCTTTTAACAGGTGTTCACCTGAGAAAAATAAAAACTTTTGGTTAGTCATAGACTGAGAGTTTTGGAAAGGGAAATATCGTTAGGTTACTCTAGTAGTCAATAGAGAGTGATTCTGACGCTAGTGAAACTCTTTGGATCACTGGGGTATCAACAATAACAAGTATTTCAAAGGAATGTTAATGAACATATTCAGATATTGAAGAGGAAATAAAATATTTAATTTTCTAAAACAGCTCTAAGAAATATTGTATACAGTAAAAATTTTTCAATTAAACAAATGAACAACTTTTATTAATTGGAATCCATAGCCATTATAAGTTAATAAGACTTAATAACTGTTTGGACATTGTTGTTAGGACAATAAAGAACCCAAATGAAAAAACATGTTCCCAGCAAAGATCCTGCCTGTATAGCAACTGGTTGGACCTGGCCTACAGGAGGTACTCTTGGCTTTCCTTAGCGACTCGAAAAATTCGTTATGGAAACCTTAATTTCATGTCCTAGCCATGTAGTGAATGTGAGCAACTATACTTCACATCTCATGTTGAACAAATAACAGCTGGCTGAACTTTCTGGAGTCCAGCTTTTCCAACGGACTTGAAACTTAAAGATGAAATCTTTTACAGAGATTCATCATATATTAAATCAGTCTTTTTTTCATTGGATCCTATTAAATCTTACATACTCTTGTAATTTCTTAATTTCATGTTAAACACATGGTTTATTTTTACTTCTTACTCTTTCTTCTGGCACTGAAGAAGGACCAATGTATGTTTTCAGAAAAAATAACCCTGTTGTTATAAAGAAAATACCACATGTACATAATTGAGGATAACACTCAGTATCTAATATACTCTGCTAAAAGAGCAAGTTACTACATAGTAATGTATCTGATACTAGGCCACAGACTTTGAAGGTGAAGAGTAAGTGGCTTCCACAGACTAGCTCTTCTGTACAGCCTGGGACTTTCTGAGGACAAGTATGCTGAATACTATGAGGCATAGTAATTTAAGGAAGAAAACAAATTAAAACAGGTCTATTATGCATTTTGCTACTGAAAAACAAAACAAAACAAAACCCTCAAAAAACCAAACAAAAACCACTAAACTTATGTCTTTTCCCAGCTTTTCATGTCTTGAAATTCTTCAGCCTAAAATGAGCAAACTGTCTCAAATGTCCTTGACATCAAAAGCTCCCCCAAATACACTAATTTCCAAGTATTATACATTTTTTAAATTACAGCTTTTCTGTGGATATGGCAATAATACCATCTAACTCCAATTCATGAAGAGAGAGCAAGTGCTTCTGCTGAAAGATTCAAGGCAAAAACATAAAACAATTATTGATTTCCATGCCCTGGGAACTAACCTGACCACTAATTTTTCTTCATGTTCTTATTTGGTTCTTTTCTCCGCTTTCACAATAAGACAAGAGCAGAATTTGAAGTCATTAATTATTTGAAATATTTGTTGAATTGAGGGAATGTAAATTCTTATTTAAGTATACTACTTAAAAACTCGTTGACTTCCTGTCATCCCTTCGTGCATGTTTTAAAAATATGTGGTTCTACTCAAGCTAGAGTTCTGTAAAGCAGGTTTTATAGAGACTCCGTAGGCTCATATTTCTGAGTGGATATATATGTCTTGTTTTTGCCAAGAGTCTATTGGCTTTTATCTTCCCCCCTCCCACCCCTTGTAGTACGCTTCCAGACTCCTTTCAAGCTGTGTCAGTGAAAGTTTAGGACTTTCATTATATATTTATTCACAAGGAAGTGGAATTTCTGGTCTTTAGGAAACACTCCTTTGGACATAACCTATACAGAAAACTGTGACTTTGCAGTTCATATTATTGCAATTCAGCAACAGAATTCACACACACAAAAAAGGATTTTAGACATTATTTTTGAGCTTAGGAACCTAGGGGACATTTCCCATAGAAATACAGATTTAAAAAAACTAATAACAATGAAAGAAAATATTCAAAATTGAACATAAAATTCAGATCATTTATTTCAAGAAAATCAGCTTAAAATAATTTCTGAAAAGTTCTTCTTATTAATATTGCTTTATAGTCCTTGTGAATGACTGATCTTATTTATTTATTTTTTTTTGTCAGGTTTTTCTAGGATTGCTGATGGTTTTCTGAAAAAAAACCCTCTTTTTTCTGATAAAGAACTTCATGAAACTTTTATACAATAATTTGATGAAAGTTTCCAATTGATAACACATGCTAAAACACCCCCATTACTAGAAATAGTATTAGGTACTGAAAATTTCCTAGCTATAGAGCAGAGGTTCTACAAGGAAAACAAAGTAAGTATTTGAAGGTAATAAGAAATGACAATGAAAGTTGCAGCTCTGCCTGAGTTTTCTGTAGCTGGTAGATACTCACTATGAACTACTGTACAGGATAAACTTGTTGGATGTGAAAAATAAATAGTTGCAAATAATTACGGACCATTTTATACAGACAGTATGGCATACTTGTGTGCTTCTATATTAAATACAGCAATGATTGGAGAACCTGTTGTATGCAAAAGTATCACTTAGAACTGATGACTTGATCTTGCAATTGTTATTCAAATAGAAGTCCAATCGATTGCAGCAAACCTTGGAAAAATATGAATAGTGTTGTGGAATCTGTTACAGTATGCAGTAATTTCCAAACTGCTAACTTATTTCAGAAAGTTTTATTTATTAAACTTTTCCATGTAATGCAATAGCTAAACCAATTTGAGATCCAGAGCACAGGAACAGAGACTTGAATATAACCCCAATTTTCTGACCTCTGCCATTTTTCCAGTACAAGCATATAACAAATTAAGGTTCTTGTATCTGAAAAATGATCATTTTTCTTGGTGTCTTGGAGACAAAAAGTAACACAGAAAGCAGTAAGAGAGCATCAAAACCATCAGTGCTCCTAAAAGAAGTGAAGAAAGAGAGATTTTGATTGATTATTTTTTAAGAGAGCTCCTGCTGTGAAACTGCTTCTTCTTGCCTGATTATTCCTAGTTTTAGAGAATTCATCTTGTATATTCATTGTAAATAAAGAAAATTGCTGATTCACTTAAAAACATATCTTAATTTTTTATCATTTCTCCTCATTAAGAAAATACAGATACGTGACAATATTTTGACAAAGCATTCAAAATAAACAGGGTTTTAATGGAATAATGGAAATAAGAACAAAGCATACAATGAAAAAATAGGTTTTTCCATCAGCCTCTTTAAATAAATATTAGAATAAGAGTAGTCATATAATCATAAAGCTAAAAAGCTTAACTTTAACATATTTAAGTTTTTAAGAAATTAAGAATATAAATACAATACAAAGCTATAAGTAACTGACTTCTTAATCCCAAGGGAAGTGATTTGTATCCTGAGCTAAATAATTAATTTATTTATTTTTTCAAAATTTAAAATGAATTATTCATTCAGCATTGGCCTTATATAACAAATTCCAAAATTAAGATTAAGACACGTAAGTAAAAGTCAAAAACTTTCATATGATTTATTACTTGAGCTTGGAAAATTACTCTATCAATATCCTTAAACATTTAAAAAAAATGTTTGCTGCTGCAAGTATACTCTTTTTGCTTTCAAACTTCATGATGATTTTGCCTGATGTAGCCCACTTATACTGAATGGATGAATTACACTGAATTAAAGAAAGCCAACGAATGAACAACATTTTCAGAAACTTCTCAAAGTCTTTTGCCTATCTGAAGATTTGTCTCACTTTGGATGTATGAGAAAACACATTTTATTCTCCAGAACATCTCTTAAATATTACAGTGATGGAAACAGAACTGAAATTTAGGGTGGGAAGTGCATGTATCTTCTAGAATTTTATTGTTATTGTTTTTATTATAATTCCTGATGCTTTGATTTCAAACATTTTAGTTAAGCAGGAATATTCTACAGGATTTATATGTTAGACCAAAACAGCTTGAAAGTTAACTATTTACAGCAACTGGCCACAAACTAGCTACAGAGAAAGAATTATTCACAGGAATTATTCACTGGATGATTGTGAATAATGAGCTAATTTAGGAAAATCACAATCTGTTCATGGACAATTTGTGAGCCGAAGAGAGTTAAAATTCATCAACTAAATTATTTGTTATAAATTATTCACCAAGCTCTAATGAGCACCCAAAAATATGGTTGCTTCTCTGAAACTTATTCAAATTATCCAAAGTGTCTCTGTATGTATAGAAAAGCCAGGAATATTGTTTCATACTATTTAATGTCTCCTGATGGTATTTTCATTTTACTTACATTCCAAGCTAAAATATGAAGTACAGAACAGTGTAAAACTCAGAGATCATAAAAAGGACAAAAAAAGTGCCCCTATTATTTTTCACATCTAAAAAATATTTTCACTGACTTTAATTCCAGCTTGTGGTGAAATCATGCTGCACTTTAGTTCATTCTTTTATTATGGTAGTTTACATTGCAATAGTTCGGTCTTCTGATTCTGAGATATCTAAAAAGATGATAGACTGACTGAAAATGTGGCAATTCAAATTTCTAACAGAAAGACATTTCACCTGTTGTTGTCTTAGTCGTCAGTAATACTCCTTTTGCTATATCTTTTCAGACACTCACCACATAAACAGTTAATACATCACTTTTCCCCCTTATCTAGCAATGCTGATGATAAATGTTTCAGTAATTTGTGGCTTTCATTTATATGTGGTTTACAGTGGCTATCAAAAAAATAATGACAAGTACCACATTACAATAATGTTCCTCAATTGCAGTTTCATGGATCAACTTAACTGCTAAATGTGTGTTAGCTATTAATAAAGCACAAAAGCTCTCTGCACATTACATGCAGGTGCAACTGCATCTGCAGTCAACAGTAAACAAGCACAATAAACAATTTTGTAAGTACTTTGAGGCCAGACTTGAAAATTACTGAAGACAGTGAAGAGATTTAAGTTCATTTTTAAAGGAACTGGAAAAAAATTTTTGGTGGCAATTGTGGGGTGTTGACCTTGGCTGCCCATTAGGTACTCATCAAGTTTCTCGATCACTCCCCTTCCTCAGAGGAAATTTTCTCCAAAATAAGAAGAAAAACTCATGGGTCGCGACAAAGACAGTTTAATAAGGAAAAGCAAAGCCTGCACATGACAGTGAAGGAAAAAAAAATTCACTCTACTTCCCTCCAGCAGGTAATGTCCAGCCATTTCCTGGGACCAGGATCTCAGTACGTATAGCAATTACTTCAGAAGACAAATGCTTTAGTAACAAATGCCTCCCTGTTCCACATTTTTTCCTTGCCTTTATTGCTGAGCATTATATAATATGGGGAAAGTTAACTCCATTACAGACAGGAGCAATACAGCAATTTGTCTTACATAGTTTTGGTCACATAACAGAAGATCAGTTAATTTCATGCAATTTTCTATATCTACATTCTTAACTTTGGGCTAGTCACTGTAGGGTCCCCTCGTATTCAGTGACAAGAAAAAGATACATTAAGATGCTGATTTGTCACAACTTTTACATGTCCTTTTTTAGCATAAGAATAATTCTCTTAAAGAAATCACATGGCTGTACAGTGGCTGGAGAAGGACTCTGGATTGATTATTTCAGACCTAGAAATCTAATTGCTAGACATCTATGATAAAGGACATGTGTCTCACTATAAGCTGAGACTGCAGTTTTCTTAATTCTTTTTCCTTAATTCTTTTGTCAGTGGAAAGAGAAAAAGACTGATCTAGAAAATGACTTAGGAGTTTAGCTGGTCTGATTAACATCTGAAGATTTTTTCTTCTCTCTTTTGGGTGGAAACTGGTGCACGACAAGTTCCACTGAACACAAGGAAGGGAACTTGTCCTCAAATTTCCATAGGAGAGGTTTAGATTAGATACTGGGATTTTTTTTTTTCACTGAAAGTGTTGTAAAGCATTGGAACAGACTGTCACTTCATTTGAAGTTGTGGAGTAACTACCCCTGGAAGTGTTCAAAAAACATGTAGATATGGCACTTGAGGACATGGTTTAATGGTGAGCATAGGGGTGATGTTAGGTTTATGGTTGGACTTGATGATCTTGGATGTCTTTTTCAACCTTAATCATTCTATGAGGAAGAACCTCTCTACTGTGCTGGTGTCTGAGCACTGGAACAGATTAGTCAGAGATGGTATGGACTCTCCCTCATTGGAAATGTTCAAGAACCATCTGGATGCAATCCTGTGCAATGTGCTCTAGGATGACCCTGCTTGAACAAGGAGGTTGAACCAGATGACTCCATCAGTGATTCCTTCCAACCATACTTATTCTGTGATTTTGTGACTGTGTAAAAGGAAGAGTAGCATTTATGTGTCCCATCGGACTGCTGGGAGGAAAGAGTGAGGACAGAAATTTAAAAACACCTAACTAATACGAACATTTTAGAGAGATGGTCCATAGATTAAGTGAATGCTATCTGTGTGTATATCTCAAAACACAGGAAAGATGGTGGTGGCGATTAATTGGGATGTATTGGAAAGTGTGGGACTTGGAAATTAGGTAGATAGTATAGAATAAGGGGTGGATATTTTCTTGCTTATGGCTAGCATACAGTTAATTTTCTTCCTAGTAGCTGTGTTTTGGATTTAGAATATGAATAATGTTGATAACAAATGGACATTTTAGTTGTTGTTGAATAGTGCATACACTAAGTCAAGGACTTTTTAACTTTTCATGCTGCACTGACAGCAAGGATGCTGGGGTTTCCCAAGAAGTTTGGAAGGGACACAGCCAGGACAGCTGATCCTACCTGACCAAAGGGATATCTCATACCACGTGGCATCATGCTCAGCATATAAAGGTGAGAGAAGAAGAAGGAAGAAGGGGGGACGTTCAGAATCACGGCGTTTGTCTTCTCAAATCATTGGTACGTGTGGTGGAGCCCTGCTTTCCTGGAGATGGCTGAACACCTGCCTGTCCATGGGAAGTGGTGAATTAATTCCTCATTTTGCTTTGTTTCCCTGCATGGCTTTTGTTTTACTTACTAAATTATTTTTATCTCAGCCCATGAGTTTTCTCACTTTTCCTATTCTTTCCCCTATCCAACTAGAGACAAGTGAGTGAGTGGTGGTATTAGTTGCTGGTTGAGGTTAAATCACGACAAATTGTCAAAACAAAGGTGAATTTTAATGTCATGATCCAGAACTGGAAAAATTGTCACCCTGGGAAACTGCTAGATCTTTTTAAATATTCAGATTTTATTGAAACTTTCAAAAATAGTGGAAGAAAAGCTGAAATATTGATGGGTTTTTGAGCAATAAAAAGATGCCTTCATTTTGAAATGCAGAACACTTGGATGAAAAATGGAAACATAGAGTTAAGATGAAAAAAAAATGAAAGTCTAAGTGAAAATATAGATCTTTTTCAGAACAAGAAAGAATTGTCAGTTTTTCCAATCAAAAAACCCAAACAAACACACAATAAACTTCCCAAAAAACCCAAACACCCCCCACACAAAGAAAACCAAATCAAAATCTCAACCAAACAAAACAAAACAAAAAACCAACCGAACAAAAAAAACCAACCAAACACACACACCCCCAACCAACCAAAAAAAAAGACCCCAAAAAACCCTCAACAAAACAAGAGAGATGGGAGTTTTTTCCAAGCTCCAGTTCTTCTGATTCAGTTTTAATTTCTATTTCTAAGTTAGACATTGGGAAACTAGAAAATGGAGTTGACTGCGACACGATTAATGATGTTGAGAGCAACTTTTCCCAAATCTATAGTAGATCCAAAGTTATAGCTATTGACCCTGTTGCATGAATGCTTTATTTAATCTTTCTACAAACAAAATTGCAGCCTCACTTTCAATTATCTCATTTATGCTTTGATTTATATTTAATTATAAATATCTGTATAAGGAAGAATGAACTTCCAGTTAAATAACTAACTCAAGTTGTAGGAGATAAAAATTGAATGCCAGTGACTATCATATTTTGCCTAAATAATCTAAGATTAAAAAAAACCTCAAAACATTTTTTTCTATCTCTTATTTCCCAACTTGAGTATGAGATTATTGACACTTTACAAGAGCATTATGCAGGTAAGTGTTCTGTGGCATTCAGATGTTATTGTCACAAGGCAATATAAAAATAGATGGCTAAGGGTTGCATAATAAAGTATTTCTACTGTAACTACTCAGGACCACTGTTCCCACCTGTTCCAAAATACATCACTGCCTGCTAAATTTCATGCTCTCATATGTGCCAAAGATGAATAAATAAGATAAAACGCCCTTCACTAAGTAAACCTTTATTTGATATAGCTTAGAGACTTGCAAGATTTTACATACATTTCCACTAAAGCAATAACTGTGACCTACCGTTTGCATTTTGATGCTCATTACTCAGAGATCTACAGTTAGTATCCCTGTCATTTCTTCTTTAATTAGAAAAGGTGAATATTTAATGGAAATTATTAGTCAAAAATATTTCATCCGTATTTGCTCTTTAATTATCAGTAGCATAGATGCAGAAGAACTCAGATTTAAGTGTATTTTACAAAGGCATACAAGGTATGCGCTCTGTAATAGAATTCATTTTATATACATACACTTGACTTTCCTAGACAATGACTATTGACAGATCAACATTTTAATGACTACACTTGTAACTTGACTAATGAGGGTCTCATTATACAAATAATGCTGATTTTTTTTCCTTAAATCTGTCTAATCACTTTCCTTATGATAGTTTTATTTCAGTAACTGACTTTGAATAAGCTCATCATGATCATATTTCAGAAAGCTGTAATGGTGATAAAATTACTCTTCTCTTTCCTTTGGGATGATGTCTACATAAATGGACCAAACAAAGCTAAATTTTGTTTGGAAAAGTTAAGTCTTCAATGAAACAGTAGATAAGTTGTTCGGCCTGGAAAAGAGGAGACTGATGGGAGACCTTATCGCAATCTACAACTTCCACATGAGAGGAAGAGGAGGGGCAGGCACTGATCTCTTCCCTCTGATGACCAGTGACAGCACCTGAGGGAATGACCTGAAGTTGTGTCAGGGGAGGTTGAGATTGAATATTAGAAAAAGGTTGTTCCTCCAGAAGGTGGTGGGGCACTGAAACAGGCTTCCCAGGGAAGTGGTCAGAGCACCAAGCCTGACAGAGTTCAAGAAATTTGGACAATACTCTCAGGCATATGGTGTGATTCTTGGGGATGGTCCTCTGAAGGGCCAGGAGTGACCTGATGATCCTTGTGGGTCCCTTCCAACTCAGCATATTCTTTGATTCTGTGTTTCTGTGAGTTCTTTCACTTTGAGCTCAATTAATACTCTAATTGTTAAATACAGTTGGAGTGACAATAGAGCTTTAAAACAATGTGAGAAGGGCACATATATCTTCCAGCATTTCCTGTGCTGCTGATTATGCATATCACAAAATAAAGGGCACATTACCAGCTCTGTAGCTTCACAATCAACCTCCAAATCTCACTTCTGTAATATCTGTCTATTTACCTATTTAGGAAAGTGTTTTTTTTTTTTTTTTCCTTTTTGTTTCTTTAAAAAGAAACAAACAAAAAAAACAACTAACCAAACAAACAAACTTGCAAGTACAGCCGTAGCTGTAAGCAAACAGAGGCTCTGAACAGTTAGTGGTCCAGCACACATAGAGGTTGTGCAGCCACAGAGGCATATGTGAGTACTTGGACAAAATCAGTGAAAATATGGGCTTACTGAAAGCACATTCAGGTCGATGATTACAAGCTATTAAATTATATAACTGTATTAGGCCTCAGTTCTCTAGCACATTACACAGTAAATCTCACTATCCCCACTGAATTCAAAGGAGAGACATGAATACACAATTTCTCTATCTTAACCTTGGATTAGTCTTCTTGGATTAGTTTTATATCAGTTATGCTTGCATGGATACATATATATGCTCTGTTTTACACTGCCTATAGTGAAAAGTCAAATGTATCCAGAGCTTAAGTTACTGTTCTTTCCTTACCACTAAAAACATACAATGGACATGTTTTGTCAGTACTTGAACATGTATTGCTGGTCATTAGGCTACTGATTCTTTACATGGATTCTCACCTGGATTTTTGGCTGGATATCAGGTATTTGCAGTGGCTCATCAGTCAAGTGTTCTAAACAGAATTTACCTTGCTGGCATGACTCTTTTCTCATCCTGCACTTCACTTTATATAATACTGAGTGCAAGTAGCCTATTAAGCAGTAACAAGTCTCCATACTTCCACTGCATCCAGATAAGCACAGGAAAAGTCTGCCCCTTATATCACCTTACTGAATATGTCCAAATGACATAAAAGAACAGGGTCAAAAGGGGTGAATGAAGAGACGAAGCTACCTACCAGGATAAGTGAATTTCCTAACTCTGGCAGTTGTCAATGGGTTGCGTTTTTTGACCTATCACTCAGCATGATCTTTACAAGTCTCCTCAGCAGTAATTTTTAAAAGTTTAGGGGTTTTTGGCATTTTGGGTTTTTTGGGTTTTTTTTTTTTTTTTTTTTTTTCCTGATAAGCTCTCTTAATAAAGGTTTTCTTACAGAGTTTTAAATTTAGGTGTGACTTTAGTGAGTTTTCAAAACACAGTTATTGTTAGCCTAAGTTATATTGATAAAGGTAGAAATATAATTAAAACAATAAAGAGTCTGCTAAGGATTCTTAAAATCAGAGTTTAAAAACTCTGAGGAGAGAAGACAGAAATATGCATCCCATTACCAACCTTTAATAGAAAAAATATATCTTTTTTATTTTAAAGAATATATAGACATTGGCATATGCAAAAACATTATGCAAAACCCTCTTTACCTCTCTAAACTTTCCTTTAAAATCCAAATAGAGTTTAAAAATAAACAAAATTAACTTATCACATTTAAAAATCAGACCCTTCTAGTTTCACCCAATTAAATAGAAATATCTAAGTGAGGAATGGAGATATCCAAATTTCTTTACAGTTGATACAAAAGAGGTACCACAAAGGGATGAACTAAATCAAAGTATAGAACTATCTCTATTTATTTTAATTATACTAGAGGGCTGGGCTTCTACACACTTAACCTGAATATTTAAAGGTGGCATTCGTCTAATGTTTTATGGGACTCTAATTTTCACTTTATTCAGAACTATTTCTAAGTGAATTGGATGACAAATAATAGACACGGACAACTCAGTTTTCAGTATTTCCTTACTAGCAAGTAAATTTGAACGCTTCAAGGTTATTCCAGGAATTAAAGCGTCATTTTGGCCTTTATGAGAATTGATCCCAGTTTTATCAAAAGCCCAAGCTATCTCTATCAAAAACTGTACCTTACCTTACATTGTCCTGTCAGATTTTTCTTTATGTTTCTGTCCTAGTTAGAACAGCTGGGACCAGTTCATCACTGGATGGGTGTAACCCAAAACTGTGTATTCTATAGCCTTCCATGCCATTTCTCAGAAACTGTTATCAATGAACCATTTACACCATCTGCCCATAGAGCCTGACTCCTCAGGCTATAAACTAGGTGTTAAGAGGCCTGCGAGATAGGAGGGTGCTCTTGTCCTCACGCCCATTAAGGAACCCCCCACCCTGAGGGAAGTGCTGGGCATTCCTACCTGAACTGGAGGATATATAAGCTTGGAGTCTTGGTACTTTTTTTAACCACTCATGGGATCCAGAGGAAGACTGCAGATCACCACTCTCAACTAAACTGCAGACCACCACTCTCGACTGGACTGTAACCACCACTTTTCAACCAGACTGTAACCATCACTCTCGACCGGACTGCAATCACCACTCTTGACCAGACTGCAACAGCACTCTCATCAACAGGTTTTCCCCTTTCCTTTTCCTTCGGACTCAGGGGGCCCAAAGAACACCACTCTGTTCATGCCCCAGGGTGCTGGGCTATACATTTGGGTTTTCTGGGTCAAAACCAATTGTTTGTCTGTATAATTGTACTTATTGTATTATTTTATTAAATTGTTATTCTGACTTATAATCTCTCTTTTGAGTTGAGTTCATTTCCGCTGCTGGTTTACCTTTAAACCAGCACAGTTTCCTACCTACCTCATTTTCTTTATTGCCTTTTAGTAAATGTCGAAGTTTCGCTGGACAATAAATGGCTACAGGACCATCAGCCAGATGACTGTGATGGGCTACTGCTATTTGCAGTATAAATGTTTTATCTCTGTGTCACAGTTCTCGATGGAAATTGACTATTTGCTTCCTTGCTTGTTGTGATTCTGTCAACACTGAAGGTACATGTTCCTCTATTTCCTGTTCTATTTGAGTGTCCAAATCATAAGAAATATTCTTTAAATACAAGCTTTGTTTGATGACGTTTAAACTAAGGTCAGTGACTAATGATAAACCAGTATCCTTGGTAAAACTTTAGAATAAATTTAACAGGAGTAATATAATATTCTAGTATTAGTGGGGGGAAAAAACACCTCTTCATGCGCCATTGTTCTAAGATGTTTAACATTATGTTTTGCTCAATTCAGCAATGGAATAAGGATAAATACAACAACTAATAACAGAGCAGAATACACTAAATTACACTGCAGAAGAAGATACCTCCATGAAATTCACCATGGAATACAATGCTCCTTGAAGATCATAGACTAGTTTGGGTTGTAAAGGACTTTTAAAGGTCATCAATCCCTGTGCGATGTGCAGGGACATCTTCAACTAGGTCAGGTTGCCCAGAGTCCAGTCCTACCTGAACACAAATATTTCCAGGGATGGGGCATCCACCACCTCTTTGGGAAACATGTTACAGTGTTTCACCACCCTCACTGTAAAAAATTCTTCCTTAAATCTAATCTAAATTGATGCTCTTTTAATTTAAAACCATTACCCCTTCTCCTATTAAAACATTCCCTGCTAAAGCCTGTTCCCATCTTTCTTATAAGCCCCTTTCAAGTACTGAAAGGCCACAGTGAGGTCTCCCCAGAGCCTTCTCTTCTTTAGACTGAACAACCCCAAGTCTTTTAGCCTATCTTCATAGGAGAGGTGCTCCAGCCCTATGATCATCTTTGTGGCCCTTCTCTGGATACTATCATCACTATACTGTTTACTGTTCTTTCATATTGTACGAGTACCTTGGGTTTCAAGTCAGGCTCTATTTTTCTTATTCAAGGATAAAATACCTGTTGTGTCCAATGTGTATTGTGAGTGGGCCAGATATAAAAAAGCTGAAAAGGAGATAGATATGAAGACAAATGATCAAAACCACACCAGATCAGAACCCTGGTCTTGGCAGACACACAGTGTGAGACAGGTCATGGTGCTATTTTGGCAGAGGGTCGGGTCCAGTTAAACTCCTTATGCTTAAATGGCTCCCTACAAACAACTTATTAATGACAAAGCAGTTGCCACAGTGACAGCAACATCCAACTGCCAGGTACCATGGGAATTTCAGCCAGCTGTATCCTTCCCATGAGTGATGTGAAGCAGAGAGGTCATGAACACATCAAATATATCTGTGACTAAATATGCTTTGGCAGCCAATTCTAGTTAATCTCCATGCTCTCAATTCGTTTTCAAACTGCAAGTGCATAAAACAGGACCAACCACTTAATATCTGGCAAAAGTGAATCCATGTAGCAGTGGACAGCACATGGCAGCTATCAATAACACATAGCTACATATATTTAAAAAAAAAAGTAAATTCAAAAAACCCCAAGATTTAAAAAACTTATTATCTTTAGACAGAAATAGCAGCTATTCCCATCTTGCCAACTCAACCTTCCTGACAATAGCTTTTCTTGTCCAGATTTGTATCAATATTAATACTCATTAATTTGCTAAACCTGTGAATTCCAGGCTGTTAAAACCAGATTTCACTGAAACAGTACATGGCAGACAACAAAATAGTCTTAGCAAAGCAGTGAATATATTAAATAGCTTCTGTTACCCTATGTTCCTGTGGTTTTCCCTTCTCCCTTTCCAGTTTCTCCTGCAAAATATCCTTTGGTTATTCTTTTCCCATTGTCTGCTTTTTATTAAGATTTTGTCCTTCAGATCTTCATTTTTAGTTCTCTCTGTCTTATCACCATATGAAGTTATATGTCACTTACCATGATGATGACTCACAAATCTCTGTCCTCAGTGTTGATTTAATTTTCATCCCCTACTGAGCATTTGAAAAACTGAGTTTTTCTCTTTTTCTCAAAAATACAGAGTTTCCTTCTATTCATACTTACAGATAGACATTTGGTCCATTCTATTATCCACTCCTTCCTCCTCTTCAGCTTCCTTAAGGTTCAACTGGTTCTTTTTTTTTTTGCAACACACACTGGAAAGAATCTTTTCTTTAGATACCCACAGTTAAAAATCAAAGTTTCTCATATTTCAGTGTCTTCTCAGTAATAATGACAGGTATTACCTGAAAAAATACCCTTTGGAAAGGTTTTTAAATTCTGTATATGATTAACATACTACATTTGCAACACATTCTACATTTGCAACAATTGTAACATAGTTTTTCTCCTTTCATACAGCTCAAATCATCAAGTACTTTGTTTATGACAGCTGTTCTTCTTTGGTCCAGACACTCTTGCAGTATCTACATGCTGTAATTGTTTTTTTCACAGTGCTACTTAGATAGAGGCTTCTTTTGACTTCTTGTTCTCCAACACATTGCTATCAAAATACCCATCTCTCATTGAGGGAAATGGGTAGTTTGGTGTAGGGGATCAATGTATTAACACTTACTTTTACTGTGAAAATTGAGCCAGCCTTTATCACTCTCTCATTAGCTTTTGTTTTTATCTGTTGTTCACTGAAATGTCTGTACATGTCCTCTGAGAAAGTTTATTATAATGTATAACAAAAATAATTGTTAAAAGACACATGAAAGCCTTGGCAATGGGTAGGAAGTGGACCTAATAAGACCATTACTAAACTAAACTATAACATGCTATATGGTGCTATCAAATTGTTTACTTGTGTAAAATTGTTGATCTGATGCCTCTCTTTCTCTTTTATTCTATTCTTGCAAATGTCATCATTTTGTCATGTGTGGCTACTCTCTGTTTCTTTTATTAATTATAATTGTAACAGCAATATTAAAAAAAATGCAGTGACATTATGAGTCTCATTGTTTAACACGATTCAAACTATGACAGAAGATATGATTCACCTTGATACCTTTCAAGGCTTGGCACCACTGTAGGTTAGAAGGCAGCAAGTATGTAATTTAGTTAGTAGAAAACAAAATAACTGTTCTTTAGAAAAATGTCATTACTTTGACATTTATCTCATCTTAAAACACAAATGATTCACATTTTATGTTAAAATATTATAATACGGTAAAAAATATGATGTATAGAATATTAGATGTTTCCTACTATGTAAAATAATGTGGAACAATACCGTTAAGTGATACATTTTTACTTCTTCAAAATGCAACATTTATCATCTCAAATTGAAATGATAAAACAATTTGTTTTGATAATGTTATTTCCTGAATGTATTCAATATGAAGATGTTCCGGTAAAATACATTTCCTGATGTAATATTTCATTACAAATGTGGATTATTGTGTACCTTTTAAGTGAGCAATAGTTAATAAAATTAGATTAAGTAATAATTAAAATACAAAAAATAATTTATTAAAGTTTGGTATCAACTTAATCAATTTGGAGAAAAATTTCATTTTTTGAGTTGAACATCTATATACACATCTGTCTCAGGAATGATGTTTTTTAGATAAATTTTTACAGAATAATTAGTGTGAAATTTAGTACTTCAGTTAAATACACCATTGATTCTGTACGGTGGCCATAGAGTCACAGTCTGAAGTAGCTCATCAGTTGCAAACTGGTTTTTAAATTACGGGGTTGATGTTGAGATCACCATCTTGAAACAGCAATTGTTAACACTATAGAACTATGCTCTGAAACAAACTAGATTCTTTCTTTAATCATTGTTCACAGTCATTTAATTCATAAAAATTGATACATATTAAGTACTTCAGCAAGTCCATAAATAAGAAAAAGAAACACATTTAGATGAACACATATTTACATATATGAAACATAAACATACATACAAAGAGGTATGTATACATGTATTCTTTTGGTATTTTAAAGCTAGCATATAATGAAACCAAATTAAATTTCCCAGCCATTTCTTATTTTGTTCTGTAGCTATAGGACCAGAGCTCAGAGTATTTTCTAGATTTTTTTACCTGGGTGCTGCGAGTTTAGATGGGACATTCTTATTTGATTCTTTCTTCTTAAGTTGTGAGCAAAGTGATCTAAAAGCGAAAAAAAGTCAGTTTATCAGGCTTGGCTATTGAAAAAGAAGGAGAGAAATGAGGTTGCATTAGTAAGAACCAACAGTTTACTTTCAGTGTAAATTGCATGTATTCAGAGTTTAAAAATATTCCCATGAGACTGTCACCTCTGCAAACAGTGCAGTTCAGGCTGGTAGATTTCATGACATTATGCTACATTCTATGAAGTCACATGCCAAAAATATATCATGCCCAATTAATTCAGTGCTTTGTAGATACAGTAATATGGAAATGCTTATGACAACAGCTCCTGGCCAGGGTATTTAGAAACACGTTTTTGTCAGTATGGCTTGCAGAACTTGTCCCAAAAAGCTAGGCTCCAAGATGACATATGAGGAAATAAAATTTCTACAGGTGACCTTGTGCCTTTGTATTTTGCTTTCAAACTCTTATTTTCCTCTATGAAAAGAATATTAGAAGTATTATTCTTATTTTGAGTAACATTTCAGAGCTACAATAGTCTGTTTTAAATGCCTAAAGAGCATGAGAGCATGTGGGAAATAAAGATTCTATTAGAACTTCATGCTTCTGAACATACGGTTTCATACATGCTTCTTGCATAGTTTTTCATGCTAACTTGAAACACATCCTCCCTTCCTCCCTTCCTTTCATACATCCTTTTTTTTTTAATTTCTTTTTTATTTTTCAATTCATAGACTCATAGAATGGTTTAGGTTGGAAGGGACCTTAAAGATCATCTTGTTCTAACCAAATGATAGTCTTGACTTTGGGGAGTTCAGTAAACATTAAGGAGACAACGTTTCAAACAATTTTTAATCCAAATCTTTATTAAAAATAGACAGATTTGAACAAAGGCAGAATGTGATCGAGTGTTTAGCTTTATGTGTGTTGCCTAATTCCACAAAGTACACACCAGCAGATTTTTGACGAACATTAGACAATCACTTGCAAAGCAGGACTCTGAACCTTTTGTATAGTCTGAATGGCTACATGAAAGGAGATCTTTGCAGTTTACTGAATACATGACAAGCACAGGAATGAAGACTTGAAATAAAAAGAATTTCCATGGAACCTACTTGAATTTCTTTTTAATTCATATCAATTAACACCATTGCTTGCTGAGAATACAAATAACTATGATTTTCTCATAAAGTGATATATTCCTTTGTGCATCCAGTATGTACCTTTGACTGCTCTGCATTCTATTATATTTCCACTCTAACTTACAAACAAAACTTAATTTTTTCACCATTTCATTTGATATAATTCTTCCTTTGCCTATTACTCACGGAATTAGTCACTTGAAATTCCCCTTGGAATTACATCTCTTGCTCTGCTGCCCACTGTGCAAAAACACCTGTTTTGCCAAGAAAATAATGGTATTTAAGGTCAACTTTCAGGATGATGGGGTTCTGGATGATTAGAATAAATTGGAGAAAAATTAAAAACAACAAAAAAACTATTTTAGCCAGTTTAAATAAGTGTTTATACAAACAACACAGGTTGGAACACATGACAAGTTTAACATACGATTTTTTTTTTAACTTTTGATTGAGAAGTAGATTTAACTATTTGTCTGAGCTCCTTTATTCGTCTTTCTCATCCTTTCTGAGAGCACAGAAGGAATGGAAGGGAAGTTATATGAACAAGGAGCTAGGGTTGGAATGTAATTGTTTTGTTTTATGGTTCAGCAGGCATCCTGCATTTTACAAAGGCAGGTACAAAGCTAAAAATGGCTTCAAATAAACATTGAGATCTGACCATGCATTAGAGGCATGCTAAGTTAGCAGTAGCCATGTGATAAATACAAATTATCTTTCTTTTAAAAAAAGAACATAATAAAAAATAGGCATGATTTTTAAAAAAAACTCAATAAATATTATTTTCAGTGAGATAAGATATAGAAAGAGAAATTGTGCCACTTTCAAGACCTAAAAGTCTCATTCCTTTCTCTTTATGATTTTAACATAACACAACTAAACCATCGCTGAAGATCCAGAGACAACTAAGTACCACTTAGTTGAAAAACTGCTAACTATAAGCAAAGTTAAGGAGTTAACTTATTTCTGGGACTGAAGCTAATACTTAGGACTGAACATGATCAGAATTCAGAGAAAAAACATTAATGACATTGAGAGTTGATTCATACTCTCAATACATAAAGGGCATTCATCAATTTTTATGCTTGTGGATCCCTCAGCAATATTTGATGTTGTGATTGCTAGCTTATCGAAGAGATGTGTCAAGATCAAAGGAAAACTAATATTATTTGATTTTTTTATTATTTGTGTTCACAGTGTGACAAAAGTGTGTAATTTTCTCTGTGCCTTACAATTTTTGTTCTCTTATCATTCAGCCAGAGTACAATATGGTCCGTTCCTAAATGCTCCTTCCCAAGACTGTATTCCAAAAGAAAGTGCATGTGCAGCTTTAATCCATGTCTTCAGCAAGACATACAACTGGGAAGTGTTTCAGCCCAGGTCTATGCTGTATATCGTGGTGTACGTATGAGTTCCAACATAATTTCAACCAATATTTTAACATTGCTTTAAATTCTATCTTCCCATCTCCTGACCATCCACTCTATACAGGCATTAGTTTGAACTTGGTTGTGTGTTGACTTGATCTATATTATGGGCTGGATTCAATATTTTCATTCAGAAAGAAATGTGAGATTGACAGAAAGGCGTGTTTGTCATTATCCAATCCTTTCTTGGGCTGGGAGGAAATGGTTTTCTGAATTAACAAGAGCTGAATGAATTTCAATCTGAGAATACAGAAATCCAGAGAAGATATTTGGAAATCTCAAACTGATAATGAAATCTCCTTTTGTTCAGGTAGAAAATCACAATTAGATAGTTTAGTGCATTCTCTTCAAAATATACCTATGTTTCCTGGTGATCGTGACATTCTTCACATTCCACAATTTCTATCTGGCTACAAGTCTCCATCCTAGTCAGCAATATACCTCCAACCCATCCAGCTTCAACCAGTCCAATATATCTTCCTAGCAACACAAACAACTACAATTAGCATTGGTCTTTTTTTTTTTCCCTATTCTCTGCTTTACACATAATTTTAAGTCAAGTTATAAAAGCTCTTACTGCCATGATTCTGGGACTAAGATCATAGAAACACAAAACGGATGAGGCTAGAAGGGACTTCTGTTTAACCTCCTACTCAAGAAAGGCCATCTAGTGCTGTGTGCCCAGGACCATGCCCAGATAGCTTTTCAATACTTCCAGGGAGGAGACTCCACACAAACTTCTCAGGCAACCAGTGCCTGTGCTCAGTCACCCTCACAGTGAGAAAGGCGTTTCCTGATGTTCAGACAGAACCATCCGTATTTCAGTCTGTGCATATTGACTCTGGTTCTGTCCCTGGCACCACAAAGGAGAGCTTGGCTCCATCTTCCTTGCATCCTCTCATCAACTGACGAGATTCCCCCAAGCCTTCTCTTCTCTAGGCTAAACAGCCTTAGCTGTCTCCAGATCTCCTTGTATGAGAGTGCTCCAGTTTCTTCATCCTCTCTGTGGCATTTTGTTGGCATCTCTCTACACTTGTTCTCTACTGAGGTTCCAGAACTGGACATGATACTCCAGGTGTGGCTTCCCCAGTTGAGATAAAAGTGAGCTTCTTTGCAACAGCTATGGTCAGTCACATCCTGCATTATTCACTGAGCTTTATAGGCTTGTGGCCCTTGCACATCTTCTCTGAGTCTTCTTCTATTTTAGGGGTTTATCTAGCAAATCACATTCTACCTCTAGGGGTTTAGTCAGTCATACGGAGTCCCTCTGGATGAAAGCACGAACTTTTGGCATATCAGCAGCTCCTCCTAGTTTTGTGTCATCAGAAAACTTGTTGAGGGTACACCCTCTGGCATCATCTATATCAATGGAGATGTTAAACAGGACTGGAGCCACTATTGACTGTTGTCATACACCACTAGTTACTGTCCTTCAGTTAGACTTCATGCCACTGATCATCACTCTCTGGGTCTGCCCATTCAAGCAGTTTCCAACCCATCTCACTGTCTGCTCATCCAGACTGTACATCAACAGCCTGTCTATGAGGATCACATAAGAGACAATGCCTTAACCATTCTTATTGTTCTGTTATTACAACTTGTGAACATATTTTTGTTTCTTTTTCTCTGCACATCTGTGTCAAGTCTAGTCCTTTCTGTACTATAACCCTCTAGGTGGTAGAAGATCATGATTACTTCTTCCCGAGCCTTCTTGCATGCAGCTTAACCCAGCCTCCTCAGTATTTCCTCATATGAGATATGTTTTAGCTCAATAAACATCTTACGCATTGGAGGGCCCACAACAAGATATGTTTCTCTAACTAAGGCATCACATGTACCAAATGAAGAGAAATTAACCCTTTCCTCAATCTGAAATATGTGCTTTTTGTAATATACCTTTGTAAGTGGTTGGTTTTCGGCACCAAAAGCATGCAATGTTAACTCTTGTCTGACTCACAGCCCACCAGGACATCCATGTTCTCTTTTTGCAGAGACTGATCATTAAGTCAGTGCTTAGTCTGTATGGTTGCAAGTTATTCTGTCTTACCTGCAGGACTTGGAATTTTTGTTTTCTTGATGAAGAAAAATGGAGGAAACAAAAAATCTGAAACAATGGGAAAGTATACTGAAAAATAAGGAAAAATATGAAACTAAAAGAGCAAATAAGGAAATAAGCCACTTAATATATGTGCTAATGAGAACAGAGACTAAAAATTAAAAATCCCCGGGATGATTTCAGGTAGGCAAAAAAAATACTTGACTGTATTCTGTCTAGACTCCAGACTGTCTAGACTGTATCCCCCATTCCTGAAATGAACAGAAAAAAATCGAGGGGGAAAAAATGCTGAAAAAGAGAAATCTTCTTATTATCTTTCTACTGCTGAAACAAAGTGACAGAAGATGGAAAAGTAACTAACCATGGAGAAGTCATATTACAAAAAAGGAAAAGGCCAAAGTGAAAGACTGGACAAATACAATTAGGAAGAAAAAGACAGGAAAAACTCTAGGAAGGGTACATTTGACATTCAGATTACTGCCATATAATGGGTTTGACCTTTAATTTACTGAATTTCCATTTTTCTTATCTCTGCTTTGTACTTAGTTCTAAGGGAAATTTTACATTTTAAAACACATATCCATCAAGTTGAACTATTTATGAACCTAAAGAAAAACATCTGCTCTTGTTACAAACGTATTTTTCTAAAGTTGTACACTGCAACTGCCGACAAAGAGCTCACATGTTGTTGGAGTTAGTCACGGATATTTCTGAGGAAGTACTTGTCTAGATTTCTGAGAACAACAGTTTAGATCTCAGATAGTAGGGTTCTTATTAAATTACATTGCACACATGATGAATCCTTGATATCACATTTAGTTATTCCAAGTGTTGTTAAAACTACCAAGCAGATGATATTTAGATTTTATATGCACAGTTGATATATATGATTTTTTTTTTTTTATTATTTGCTTGTTTTGTAAATGCAGAGATTAGGAATGCAGTCAGGTAAATTTCTTTTATGCTTTTTCTTCTCTTATCTCTTCTGAATAACACGGAACAAATAAAAAATGAACCTAGAAAATTGTTGGACACTTGGAAGAAAATAACTATATTAAGAGTATATTATGGTTAAATATTCTGGCATTTGCAGCAAGCAAGCTCATGAACCTGCCAGCCTGTAAGTTACAACCTGGTTTGAACTTTACATTACCTTGAAGTATTTCTCAGAGAATACAATACTGGTTCTGTACTTTGGGGGATGGGTTATAATAAAGTATACCCATGTAACATTATGCAATATTTTGTTTCATTCTGTCTAGTAGGGTCTATAAAAGTTACTTATTTCAAAGAACATTGCAAACATACTTAAATAATAGTATTGTTTCACAGAATGAACAGTTGTTGAAAACTTGCAGGAAAAATCAAAGGTTGTCCAAGGTTACAACTAAATTAATTTAGTCTCAGTGCCTGAACTGAAGCTTTGAAAGTTCACACTGCATATACATCATCAAGTAATTTCTTTTCTGCTTTTGTATGTTAGCAATCAGACTAATACAAGAATTACTCAATTGAATTTTTCTATCTTGATTTCTTTAAGTTAAATTTCAAGTCTTTCATCTTGAACTCAGGAAAAAAAAAAAAGCAAGAAAGAAAAATAAACTGAGCAAATAAATGTTTTGGTAGTCCCTGCTGTCTTTCTTTTTTTGTTAGCATTGTGTTAGGTTAACCTACTCAGATGCTCTCTCACTCCCCATCCTTGACAAAACAGTGGGAGAAAATAAGATGACAAACTTGTGAGTTTAGTTAAACCAAGGGAGATAGCCCTCCACATGGGCATGTCATCACAAAAACAGACTTAACTTGGGAAAAATTTATTGCCAATTAAAAGTGTAGGACAGTGAGAAACAGACAAAAGTAAACAACAACTTGCCCCTTCCCCTTTCCCAAGCTTAAACTCATTTTTTCTTTCGCAACTCCTCTAACTCCTCCCCTGTGGACAGTGCTGGCAGGATGGGAAATGGGAGATTAGGGTCAGTTCCTAACAGTCCTTCTATGGTGCTCCTTACTTCTCATCTGTTTTCCTTGCTCCAGAATGGATCCTTCTCACAGGCATCAGTTCTTCAGGAAATATCTAACTGCTCCAGCATGGGATACTTCATGGTCTGCAGGGAAATAACTACCCTGGCCTTCTCCAGGAATTGCAGAAGAACGTCTGCTCAAGTGTCTGGAGCACCACCATTTCCTTATTCTCTGACCTTGGTGTCCACAGGGCTCTTTGTCACACATTACCCCTCACCACCTTACAGTGTTTTCACTTCTCAAATGTGTTTTTCCTGAGGTGCCACCATCACCTTGGCTATGAGGTTCAGCTGTACACTGCGGTGGGTTTGATGAAGCTGCCTGGAACCAGCTGTGTCCAGCATGAGGCAGCTCCATCCATTCCTCACAGAGGCCACACCTGCAGCCTTTCACTACCAATACCTGAACATCTGTACCTAATACAATCAACATATTAAAGTGAAAAGAAATTTATTAAAATCTCAGAATACAAGATACAATAGGATATTGATACCATGATAACAAAGCAGGACAAAATTTGGATTACAGTCAAATTGGATCCTATTGATCTCCACAAATTAATTTCTTCTATGGTTTTTCAATTCTGTTAAAATAGATCTAATGCAGCGATAGTACCAGCAAAAGTAGCCAATTAGAAGCTAATTAATCAACAAATGGAAAGGATAAGATTCATTGCCTTTATTTAAGCTATTTAAAATTTAAGCTATTTAAAATTTAAAACCTTAAAAAGAAAACAAATCACACAGAGTCCTTATATAGTTTATGGGGGGAAAAAAAGGCAGGTAAAAGCAATTCTGAGATAGGATGATTCAACCTTCAAAGCCGGCCCCTCTTGTTCTGTTGATTATGGGTAAGACCTTGATTAGCAAAGAGTCTTGCTAGTTTTAAGATCTCCAGCTAGCCTCAATACCTATTCTGGTGGTGCTATCAATTGAGATTAACCCCAATTCAAGTTTCCAATTTCAGTATCACTGAAAGCGATTATTCATATTCTATTATACTTTATTTCCAGGGCAAGATACGCTGTTCATCTTGTTAGTTTTTTTTTCCTTGCTTTTTTTAGTTGTTTTATTAATTTTGTTCAACTGTAAAATATTTGATAAGTACTATCTTCCTTAAAATTAATTGTGCTATTCTTATGACAAGGACATGTTAGTCCCATATCGAGCTTGTGGAGTCTCCTCAAGATACAAATAATAAATTTTACTAAGTCTCCAGACACAGAATATGACAAATAAAAATGACAAATAAAAATGACAGATATTCCTTTCAGATTTTTCATCAGCAAGAAAACAGCTTTTTCAGATACTGTTCTTTATTTTTTTAAAACTGAATGCTAATATTGCAACTTTATCTTTTATTTATTTTTCACTATCATGACAAAAACATTACACTCTGGATACAATACAACTAATGAAAAATCACTTCTTGCATCCAGCATAAAAGCATGATTTTATGAAGTCAAATTTCAGTCTTCCACAAGCTTTAAAAATTTTATTTAGTGAAGAATCCAACATTAGCATACCTGACTTGCTTGTGACTTTAAACCTTGTGACTTTAGACCTTGGGAATTTAGACCTTTTATTGACTATATTAATAGCAATATAACTGCTTATAAGAATTGTTCTGGGGAACTCGCAGCTGGAAGAGATTCATACATCATTTCCTTTCTTAACTTCTCTTTTGATCAAAATATTTGTTGGCTGATCTTTTTTTAGGTTTTATTTTTATTGTATATTTTATTGCAAGATCCTATTTTGCACAATCTGTTTGAAATGATGTAGAATGATATGTATATGTTTCTGATAAGAAGTCAGTCTAAAAATTTGATAGATAGAATGTTTTGAGTGTTGAACATTACTTTTTCTTTTCAATTACTTTGTGTACTGCAAACTACATTTAATATCTGATGCATTGAACAGTATTCCTTCAGTGTTCCTTCAGTCAAAAGCTTAGGCAGAACTCTCTTTAAAATGCATCAAATAACAGGCTTATATTATCCAACTTTGTGCAATATAGATTTAGTGTGTATATTTTTCTAACATCATTCATTCCATTGCTTTTTTTCCTTAATTGTTTTGAAGGTGTTAAATGTTTTTCATAGGAAATATCATAAATAAATAGTGTGCCATTTTAGTTATTCTCTGCCTTTATTAGTGAGAACAGTTAGGCAATTTGATGTAATCTGCCTGGAGATCTTTCAGTGATTAAGGCAAAAAGCATTTATAAAGAAACTAAATGAGATTTTTTTAAGTGAACAAAACAAGTTTTTCATAATAGCATAAGAATTAAGATTTCACAGCATGATCCTTCTACAGAGATGCCAAGAACTTGTATGGATTATTAAAACACAAATGAACTTTTAAGAAGCTCTAATGATCTATACACTACAAGAATGTTTAAATGAAAATAGACAATTAAAAAGTATTGCTTTACGAACATCAAAGCTGAGGATAAAGCCAGGTTAAAATATTTTGAGAGTTTATTATACCAAGTAATTTCTTTCTCAAAATCTGTAATGTGGAGAACTTGTTCTTCACAGAGCCCAAGCATAATTAAGTGGATGAATAAGGACTCTACATGCTATTTTCCACCCCATCTGAAAACTTATTGTAAGCCCATGTTGTTTACAAGGATATAGAGTTTGTCCCTATTAGTTCCCCCTTTGGTGTGAGCACTTAGGGAGCAGATGAGGTGAGAAATGAGTCATTCCCTATTACAAAAGAGGTAGTACTTATTATTCCAGCAGAAAATTACACTTACTATTGATTCCAGGGTTGCTCTATTCTATACTACATTCTAATTTAAATGACCTTTTCACCTAGAATCTAAAAATAGGACTCAGGACCTAAAAGCTTTTAAATGAGGATTTTGATAGGCAGGGTATGTCCATAATGTATTAGAATTAACAATGATCTTGCATGAGATAAGTTGCCAACACATTAAGTGTCTAATGCCATTCAAGTCGCCAGCTGGCGACCTGGTCATGGGAGTGGCAGATATGACAGAAGATCTACAGGAGGTCCATCTGGTATGAGAGACAGAAGCCCAGAGCATCTGAAATAGAATAGACCCTGATTTCAGGCAACTAAATACTAATTGTACTCAACAGAGCCAGTGATGTCTGTCCTGTTCCTCCTAATATAGACATTTATATTTGGCAGCTCTTTGCAATTGTCTGTAAGGTTGAGTCTACAAGAAGAGCTGGAAGAAAGATTTGGAGAGCTACAGGTGTCTCAGTCTGACCTCAGTGCTGGGGAACGTTATGGAGCAGATAAGTTTGATGGCATGTTCAGGACAATTGCAAGATCATGTTGTAAGGACTTAAAGAGCACCGTTGCCTGTCTCAAACAGTGTCAAGGTCACAGAAGGAACTTGCCATAAGACAAGCGACCACAGTGGGAATTTGAGATAAGAATAGAATGGAGAAATTTGCAACAGGAAAGAGCTAATTCCAGGCCTGATGGAGGTCAGATCTGGTTAGCACATCCTGGTTACTGCATCCGGACAACAACTCCCACTGTGGCAGACTGTTGCAAAGGAAGCAACTTCTCATACACATATCGCCTCAAATTACGGCAATGGTTTCTGTGCCCCATGGATACTCAGAACTTGGACTGCATAAAGGTGGTGCCCCAAGAAGAACGACTCCTGAACTCCCACCACCAAGAAGTTCAAGGTGAAGAAGAATCAATGGGATGCTACGGGATCCACTGGTGGTGACTACCTTCTGCTTGATCTCTCTCTCTCTCTCTCCTCTTCCCCCTTTTCTATTTCTTTCTATATCTCTACCTCTCATTTACTGTTAGATAAAATCTGTACTATTGCCTTTGGCATATGGTCTCATTTGCACCTTAATTCAGGAAGAGGCAACTCTCACTAATGGGATCATAACAGCAGCCCAGTCAGCATGGACTTCTGAAAGGCAAGTCTTGTTTGACTGACCAGATATCCTTCTATGAAAAGGTCATTAAGGGGATGAGAGAAAGTCTGTGGATGTTGTTTACCTAGTCTTCAGTAAAGATGACACCATTTCCCTCAGCAATCTCCTGGGGAAACTACCTGCTCATGGCTTGGATGGCAGTACTCTATGTTGTGTAAAAAACTGGCTGGATGGTTGGGTCCAGAGTGAATTGAGTTAAATCCATCTGCTGACCAGTCACAAGTGGTGGTCTCCAGGGCTCAGTATGAGACTGATCCTGTTTATTATCTTTATCAGTGATCTGGACAAGGGGATTGAGTGCACTTTCAGACAGTTTGCAGATGAATCCAAGTAAGGCAGGAATGTTGATCTGCTGGAGGGTAGAAAGGCTACACAGAGGGATCTGGACAGGCTGGATTGATGGGCCAAGGCAAATAGTCTTAGAAGCCCAAGTGCCAGGTCTTTGTACTTTCTACCCTTTCTAAAAATGGGTGCAATGTTTCCTTTTCTCCATTCACAGGAACTTCATTTGGCTTCCATGACTTTTCAAATATCATGGAAAGTAGCTTGGCAACTTCATGAGCCAATTCCCTCAGGACTTTGGGATGTGTCTCATCCAGTCCCATAGACTTCTGTATATTTAGGTTCCTCAGGTAGTCACAAACCTGATTTTCTCTTATATAGCGAGGGACTTTGTTCCACCAGTCCATATCTTGCAGTCCACCCACTCAAGAGATGCTGGAAGAGAGATTGCCAGTGAAGACTGAGAGAAAAAAGTTGTTGGGTACCTCAGTCTTCTCCTCACCTGTTTCCCAGCCTTGCTCATCAGTGGGGTCACACTTCCTTTGACCTTTCTTTTCTGGATGAAATACCTGTAGAAGCCCTTCTTGTTACTCTTTGTGTCCCTTGCCAAGTTCAGCTCCAGCAGCACCTTGGTCTTCCTCAACTCATCCCTATACAACTGGACAGTGATCCTATACTGGTCCCAGGATATCAGATTTGAAATACCTATTTAAAATAGATTTCATGTAAGGACTATATTTATGATATATTAAGTAAAGAAACAATGTTTTAGGAAAGCAAATATATAACTACATGAAAGGTAACTGAAACAGAGACATGACACTTTATTTCTAAAGTCACTATTATTCTACCTGGAGTAATCTCTTAAGTAAATATTGCCAGAGTACCAGGGTCAATGTAAAGCTTTGGCAGTAGGGATAGTGTCTGAGAAGAAAGGCCAGAGGCTGTTGTTTGGAACACTGGTCACAGTTGGTTCTGTCCAGTTCCAGCCAATTTCAATGGACACACAGCAAGACACTTGTGATGTCAACAGCTAAGCACTTCAGGGAAAACATACTTAAGAAATGGCACAGTGCCATGGAACTGCATGGAACTGAGGTGTGAGGGACAAAAGGTGTGAGGGAATGAGGGGAAAAATTATGTGAGAGGCACTAAGGTTGGAGAAGGAAAGAGAAATGCTCTGGGTGCCAGAGTAGATTCCTCTGAAGCCCATGGACGAGATCACTGTGTAGCTGGTATCCACACTGCAGCCTATGGAGGACCCCACACCAGAGAAATGGAAAAGTGTGAGGAGGAAGGAGTTTCAGAGAGGAACTGTTATGAAATGACAACAGCCTACATTTTCTATCCCCCTGTGCTTTTTAGAGTGAATAGGTAGAGATGTCAGTAAAGAAGTGAAACTGAACCTAGAAAAGGAGTGGAAAGAAGATCTTTTTCTCCATTACCCAAATACACTTTAACTAATGATCAATTAAATCACTTTTCTTTAAGTTGAGTCTCTTTTGCCCATGTGGTAGGGAATCTCTCTGTCCTTATCTTGATGCACGAGCATTTTAATTTTATTTTCTCCTCTTGTCCAGTTAAGGAGGAGGAGTGAGAAATATTTTCAAATTGGGTTGTTTGAAACTAAAAACACGTGAAAACTGGCATTCAAATCTGTAAGGAGAGGAACTGTACACAGAGAGAATTTGTATTTCATAAAAATTTAAAAAGCCTTGTACATCAAGTCTTTTAGCTTTGCATGACACTCACAAGAATTTAAGATTAATGATCAGCGACACTAATCAGTGTACTGGCACATATCCTGTGATACCTTGTCACTGACAATGGTCAATACTTTTCAGACAAAAATGTACCTGGAACACTTGTAGCAAATATGGGATAAAGTTCCCTTTGCAAAGGGTTTATTTACCATATCTGTCCTTGTTAACTTTGTTATTCAAAAGTCCTGCAAACATGTTATGCTAAGTGCATGAAAAAGGCAGAGATGAGAATGGACTTTAATGAACTATCATACTTTTTATGACAATAAACTGAATTTTCTTTATAAGTGACTACATTCATGATACAATCATAGGACTAGCTTTTTATAACACATGCCAAAGTAATTTATTTCTCCATAATTCCATGCTTTTTATGATCTATTGTAAAAGTGTGTGAAGACATTTTAGTCATTCCTCCTTCCTCCATGCATAAAACACATTAAAAAAAAAAGTTTTTGAATATGAGAAGATGGAATCTTTTTCACTTTTTGTACTTTATTTTCAGTAACAAAATCTTTTTCTTTTAAATTCATGTACTGACTTCCTTTTACCTGAAAAGACTGGGAGGATAACAAAGCTGGTGGTGAAACCTGGTATGAGCAACATATTTCATCAGTCTTTAAAGTCTTTAGGTGTGGAACACAGTACAAGTATGAAGTATGGAGCAGAACTTGCAAATTGTGCCTTAAAATAATTCTGCTAGAAATGGCTTTTAAATTTCATAAGAGAACAGCTCTGTGAAGCATTTGTCCTTTTAGATGATTCATTGCCTCTAGGTTTAGGCATTATGGGCAAGACAAAAACTTCCATTTTGATGTTTTAGAGTGTATTAGTTAAAAACATGGTATGAAATATGTTTTAATTTTTTTATACGAATTTCCAATTACTCAAAAGTTATTGTTCAATTTAAGAAGACCTTTGCATATTTTGAGCCAGAAGGAGTACTGAACATGTAGTTATCAAATATAGAAGCAAGTGGTGAAATCAAAATATGATGAATTTTAAGTGATTTGCTATCAACAGAATATCACTGAAATGCTCATGTTACACGTAGGATTTTTTTTAGTTTTACTGTAAATTAAGTCATCAGTGAAGCCCAATGTATCTGGCAATATTGTTATCTAGCTACATGCCATGGACATAGAAACTGCTATAGAGAGAGTCTGGATGTCTTAAATCTTCTTCCCCACAGGAAACGCACCAGTCAGAGACTTTTAACTGGTAGTCACTCAAAATGGCAACACTGTCTTTTTCTTCAAAATAGTCCTGCTGTAAACTTCTGATAAACTTCTAATATGAAGTAATTAGCTTGATGCATGAGGAGAAAGCAATGGATATTGTCTATCTGGGCTTCATTAAGGCTTGAGACACTGTCTCCCACATGGCCACTGAGCCACAAGCTCAACTGGGAACATTATTTTAAAAATATATTTAAGACACCAGAAGTTTGCCCACCGAACTTTTGTAGGGCCTTTGGTTCTTTAATACCTTGAGATCATGTAAAGATAAAACACTGCATATGTTTTCCCAGGAGATATGTTTAATTTTAGATGAAATACAGGCAAAAATAAGAGATCTTGGCGAAAATTTAAAGGGGTAACAAACAGCCAAGTAGAGCATTCCACAAAGCACTGACCCAGATGCCAATCCACACAATTTAGCAGAATCCAACACACTGGTTTTACGTTACGCAAAATATTAGAGAGACTAAGAGAAATATTAGAGATTAAGAGAAGAAAAGGGAGTTAAGAAAGAGACTAAGAGAAAAGAGATTAAGATAAGGAAAAGGAGTAAAGATAGAGAAAAAGAGAAGAGAATAAGAGAAAAGTAGATTATTAAATACCTACCACCAAAAAGTCGAAGGCCAGATTCACATAATGGAGGCAGGTCCCAGGAGAGCAAGAGGAAATCCAGCACATGTGCTGCTGTATTTATGTGTGTTGGCAACCTGTAGCCACCCCTTCCAGGTGGGACATCTGTCACTGACCATTCAGTGTTTCCAGGAAGGAGTGAGGGGTGGTGCAGCCAGTCAGAGGCTGGGTTAGGAGTTCCAAGGGGTGTGGTGTGGGCAGGTTCCCAGGCTGCCTTTTGATTGACAGCTGCTCCAGGGCTGCCATGTGGACTATGTGAGGTCACAGTCCTGCCATGTGGATTCTGCAGCTGCCCTTCCCCATACACAAACTTGAATGGGTTCCAACCCATAATAAAATAATCCAGTGCCTCACACCATAAAATCCTCATAGATGAGCTATTAAAGTTGGGACTAGATGAGCAAATACTGAAGTTAAAATCTGTTTGAATGGCTGGGCCCAGAGGCAGGCAATCAATGGCACAAAACTAAGCTGGAGGCCAGTGACTAGCAGTGTACTCCAGGGATCAATAGTGGGTTCAGTACTGTTTAGCATCTCCATGAATTACATGGATGATGGGGCTGAGTAAACCTCAGCAAGTTTGCTGTAAGCACAAAACCGGGAAGGGTGGCTGATACACCAGAGATTCATGCTCCCATTCAGAGGGATCTTCACAAACTGGAGAACTGAGATGAGAGAAACCTCATGGAGTTCAACAAGAAGTGCAAAATCCTACAGATGGGAGGAACACCCCCAGCCACAAATGTATAATCTAGGAGCCACACAGATGAAAAGCAGCATTATAGGAAAGGCTCTGTCTGATCAAAAGGGTATATGATTGAACAGGTGCCAGCAAGGTGCCCTTGCTGCAAAGTCCAGTGGTATTCCGGGCTGAATTAGGCAAAGTATTTCCAGGATTTCCAGGCAGGTGATGCTTTCTTTTTTGCAGTACTGGTTGAGGCCACTCATTGAGTTTTGTATCCAGTTCTGGGCTCCTCAGAATAAGAGACATGCACATATTGAAGAGTCCAACAAAGGACCACAAAAATGACAAATGGGCAGAAGCATCTCTCCTATGAGAAAAGGCTGAGACATTTGGAACTGTTCAGTCTGGAGGAAAGAAGTCTCAGAAGTAAATACGTTAAGAGATGATCTAAAGAAGACAGATTCAGACTCTTCAGTGGTGCCCATCCACAGAACCAGGGGCAATGGTAAAAAACTGAAACACAGGAAGTTCTGTCTGAACTCAGGAAACACTTTTCCACTGTGAGAGTGACAGGTTGCTATGGAGATTGCAGAGTGTGCGCCTTCAGAAATACTGGAAAGCGTGGTCCTGGGAAACTGGCTGTAGGTGGCCCTGACTGAGAATGGGGGTTGAACCAGAAGACTCTCCAGACTTCCTTTCCATCTTCAGGCATTCTGTGATTCTGTTACTCTGTGATACCATGATAGATTTTCTCACTCCTTTGATCATCAGTTAATTATTCTGAAATAATCTGTAAAGGGGCAACTTCTAAGGTGTATGAAAGTGTTTTTAGGATAACAAAATTAAAGTTAGGTACCACAGAGTTCTGCGTTATAGGCATGTCAGATGCTCACTCTTGCCTTTGAATAGACTTTATCTGTTGGACTAAGACTAGAACCTTAGAAGATTGGATTCCTGTGTTTTCTGCTCAAAATAACCGTTGTTTTAGTTGGGAACTTTTTATCAGAATGGTATTTCTTTCTCAAGAAATTTCCGAATATATTGAATGATCATCCATTTGAAAAGGAGAAAACCAAGATCTTTTTAAGAAGAAAAAGGAGAAGGAGAAGGAGGAGAAGGAAGAGAAGGAGAAGGAGACAAAAACATCTATAAGACAATAGGATAAAATAATTAGGAAAAAAGCTATGCAGAAATTATTGAAGTGTAAGAGAACAAGAGACTAGGTATGAAATGTAGCAGAGATTCTTTCTGTGAAACAAAAGCGATACTTTTCAAATAGTTCATAGATAAATTTTTGTGTTTTGATTGAGCAATGTACTTATTTAGCACATTATCAAGTTTGTTATTTTGAGAAAGAAGTAGGGTGAGAAAAATGAAATTGGACGTCCATCATAATATCAAATAATGAAGGTCTCAATATTATATATCAATATGAAAAACATCAATTACTAAAGGATGAAATCTAAGTCACAAATGACTGATTCCAACTCTGATGGTCATTCAGAGGTCAGAGAGCAAAAAGGTAGCAGTTCTTTCTGAAAATCTCCATTTGCAATATTATAGTGTAACATGAGCTCAGAATAATCCCTTTTTGTATTTTAGTCTAGAAACAGATTATGAAGAATTTTTTTCATGTTTTGTTTTACCACCAAAGATTTCAGTATCAAATCACACATTTTTCCTTTGTTTATATATGTAGCACTGAAAATGAAATTCTGAAAGAAAAGACATTTTAAGAATCATGAAAGGTTAAAAATTATAAAGGCTTTTGCAGTTTTAACTTTACTAAAAAGAAAGTATAAAGGAATCTAGAATGTAATAGCTAAAATTTACATATTTTTTACATAAGAACTTCTTATTTCAGGTGTCCTTTTTTTATGGTCTTATCTCTTGTAAGGGAAAAATAAAGAAAAGAGCACTCAAAATTCAGTCCTGGAACATAGCCTTTGCAAGACAACAGAGAGTGATGAATAGACCAGTCTATATCCATTCTCTCTGAATTAGTACCTTAAGCCTTATTTTTAGAGCATTTTTAACAAAAACATATATTTCAATATGACATGATTATTTATCAGGTGAGCTGGCTTTTTTTGACAAAAGGTTCACATTTTCTGCAAAAACCACTGGTGAAGTATTAGGTGACCTGAATCTCTCAGGCACAGAAAACTGTTCCCTTGAGGTTGATTATTTGGCTTCCTGAATATGTCATTCTAAAGAACAGCAGATACATCTTCCAGATTCAATTATGGAGAGGCGACACCATCAGTTCCTCTTAATATAACAGTTTATCTTGTATTGTGACTATCAGGAAAGCCAATCCTAATGAACAAAATGTCAAGCATATGGAGGTAAGAAAGATAGCTGAAATGGCTCATCAGATCAAGATATGAAGCAATCCAGCCCAGGAAAATTAAACAGCAAGTGATTATTGTTTGCAAAGACTGGGCTCATCTGTGCACACATTAAATTTATTGTTTTAATTTAGTTTTAAATAGAAATATAACTTCTTGGATTTAAATACATTACTTCTCTTTAATAAATCTGTCATAGTTGTGTCTTTATCATATATGAATTTGAAAAATAATCTTGCATTCTAGGGAAAACACAAATAAATCACCATTTAATATTTGTGATGTACACAAAACATATATGCAATAATCTTTTAGTATTTGGTCACAGCATTTGCTTTGAATGAAGGTATGAAAAAATTACTTCATCTTTCCCATACATTGTATTATAGTAACATGTATAAGTATGTAAGGCCATACGCTATTTGAATTATCTAATATTCAATAAATTCATGATTAGTCTTTATAGAACAGGACTCAAATGTCAAGAATATAACTATTCAAGAAGGAATGAGCCATCATAATCTGAAATTAGGGTAACAGTTATAAATCTCATTATCCTCTGATCTACTGTGAGATATGGAGGGACTACACTAAAAAACCACAAACCAACCAGAACAGGCAGTATTCAGAGGCATTAGGAACCAATCTTGTATTGCACTGCTTCTACAGTTTTATGCAGCAATTTACAGAGTGGAAATAAATGTTGTAGTTTATAAAGAACCATTCTGTTTCGAAAAGACCTCTGAGAATCAGTCTAGGCTTTGACTGACCTCCATCTTGTCAACTAGACCATGGCACTAAGTGGCATATCCAGTCATTTCTTGAACTTCTCCAGGGATGGTGACTCCACCACCTCCTTGGACAGTTCATTCCAGCATTAAACAAGCCTTTTCATGGAGAAATTGCTCCTGATGTTCAACCTGTACCTCCTTTGACGCAGCTTGAAGCTATGTCCTCTGATCCTATCACTAGCTGGCTGGAAGAAGAGGCTGACCCCCACTTCGCTACAAGTAGTTGTAGAGAGCCAGAAGGTGACCCCTGATCTTCCTTTTCTCCAGGATAAACACCCCCAACTCCCTCTGCTGCTCCTCATAGGACTTACTCTTTAGACCCTTCACCAGATTTGTTGCCCTTCTCTGCACATGCTCCAGCACCTCAATGTCTTTCTCATAGTGAGGAGCTCAAGTACTGGACACAGTACTTGAAGGGCAGCCTCACCAGTACCAAGTAGAGGGGAACAATCACTTCCCTAGTCCTGCAAGCCACACTCTTCTTGATAGAGGTCTTCTTGGCCACCTGGTCCACCAGCCTTGCTGGCTCATGTTCAGCTGGCTGTCAACCAGCACCCCCAGGTCCTTTTCTGCTGGGTCACTTTCCAGCCACTCTTCCCTCAGCCTGTTGCAACACATGGGGTTCTGGTGGCCAAAGTGCAGGGCTCGGCACTTACCATTGTTGAACCTCATACCGTTGGCCTTGGTTCATCAATCCAGCTTGTTCGGATCCCTCTTCAGAGCCTTCCTACCCTTCAGCAGATCAACGCTCTAACCCAACTTAGTGTCCTTTGTGAACATACTGAGGGTTCACTTGATCTCCTCATCCAGATCATCAATAAAAATATTAAACAGGATTGGGCCTAATACTGAGTCCTGGAGGACATCACTTGTGACCAGTCACCAACTTAGTGTGGCACCATTCACCACTACTCTCTAGGCCCAGCTGTCTGGCCAGTTCTTAACTCAGCAGAGAGTGCCCCTGTCCAAGCCATGGACTGTCAGTTTTTCCATAAGAATTCTGTGGGAGACAGTGTCAAAGGCTTTGCTGAAATTGGGGTAAATTACATTCACAGGTTTTGCCTCATCCACCAAGTGGGTCACCTGATCATAAAAGGAGATTACATTGGTCAGGTAAGACCATCCTTTCCTAAACCCATGGGCCTGATCCCCCAGTTGTCCTGTATGTGCCCTGTGGTTGCACTCAAAATGATCTGTTCCATAACCTTGCTGGGCACTAAGGTCAGGCCGACAGGTTCATAGTTCCCCAGATCATCCTTCCTGCTCTTCTAGTGGATGGGCATCATACTGTCCAACCTTCAGTGATTTGGGATCTCCCCAGTTAGCCAGGACTGATGATAAATGATGGAGAACGGCTTAGTAAGCTCTTCTGCCAGATCCCTCAGTACCCTTGGATGAATCCCATCTAGTCCCATAGACTTATGAGTGTCAAATGTCTCAGTAGGTCACTAACTGCTTGCTCCTCGATCAAAGGGTGTCTATTCTGCTCCCCATTCCTGTCTACCAGCTCAGGGGCCTGTTGCCCTGAGGATAACTATTCTTACTGTTAAAGACTGAGGCAAAGAAGGCATTTAGTACCTCAGACTTGTCCTCACCATTGGCAACATTGTTCCCTCCACCTCCAGACAGTAAAGGATGGAAATTTTCCATGGCCCTCCTTTTATTGTTAATGTATTTATAAAAGCACTTTTCATGGTCTTTTACAACTCTGGCCAGATTGAGTTCTAGCTGAGTTTTGGCCTTTCTGATTTTACCTCTGTATGACCTAGAAATATCCTTGTACTCTTCCTGAGTACCCTGCCCCTTCTTGAATTCTTTTTTTTCCCCTGGATTTCTGCAGAAGTTCACTGTTCAGTCTGGCCCAGTATTCTTTCCCACCAACCCATCTTTCAGCACATAGAGATGGCCTGCTCCTGCACTCTTAAGTGCGGAGGTCAATAATGCTAAGACAATCCCAAGGAAGTCAGAAAACTGGAATGCTTTGTTGGACTCACAAGTTTATATTTAAAGGGTTTAGGGTTTACATATTCAACAGGGGGTTAGCATATTCATTCTATTAAAATTGTGGGGTTTCACAAGGATGACGTAAGGGAAAAGTCCAGGTTAACAAGTCTTAGGGTCTTACAACTACATCATAGGAAAAACCCTACTTTATCTTGGGGGATTTCATGGGGGAACAGGTAACACAAAGGGAGAGATAAAACACAAAAGGTTTTCTGCACAGCTTTGATGAGATCAGGGCATGGTTTCTCCAGGCTTGGGCAGGACATTCCAAACCCATGACATCAATGGATCCTTGTCTGGACTCTAGATGGAAGTTTTTTCCCAGTCTCCGTCAGCCCAAGGTTTTTGTTTAAACCTAGCAGTTTTCTTTTTCTCATACCCAATTTTTGGAATCCAACACTTAAGATTTCCTTGTTAAAGTATGTCTAGCCTTCCAGGACCCCTTTGCTACTAAGGATTGTTTTCCAGGGAACTCTTGAACCAGTGTCCTGAGTAGGCCAAAGTCCACCCTCCAGAAGTCTAAGCTAGACATTATGTTGACCCCAGTCCATACTTCACCAAAAATTGAAAACTCTGTCATTTTGTGGTCACTATGCCCGTGACGGTCTCCAACCACCACATCTCCCACTGGCCCTTCTCTGTAAACAGCAGGTCTCACGGGGCAGCCCCCCTGATAGACTCACTTACCAGCTATGTCAGGAAGTTATTTTCCACACTCTCCAGGAACCATGCTGAGTTTTCAGTAGACATCTGGCAAATTAAAGTCTCCCACAAAAAAAGGACTAGCAAGCATGAAATGTCAGCTTAAAGAATATTTCATCTGCCTCTTCCTCCTGGTTGGGTAATCTGTAACAGACTCCACCAGGATATCTGTCTTGGTAGCCTTCTCCCGATTCTTACCTTTAGTCACTCAACCTTATTGTCACTATCCTTGAATAGACAAAACAGTCCCTAATATACAGAGCCACACCATCACCTCTCCCTCCTCACTTGTCACTTCTGAAGAGCATCCATTGCTGCACTCCAGTTATGTGAATCATCCCCTCACATTTCCATGAGGGCGACTATGTCATAGTTTTCATTCTGCACCTGGGGGGGCTGGTGTCCAGCTCCTTCTGTTTGCTATCCATACTTCATGCATCAGTGTTGATGCACTTCAGCTGGGGTATCAATTTCACTCCCAACCCTGGCAAGCAACACCTATGCTCATCTCTGCTGAGCCTGGTCTTACCTCCTTCTCCTGCCAAGCCTAGTTTAAAGCCCTCGATGAGCCCTGCCAACTCACAGAGTAGAATCCTTTTGAATCCTTTTCCCCCTTTTTATATAGGTGAACCCCATCTGTCTCCATCAGGCCTGGTACCATATAAACCACCTCATGATCAAAAAAGCCAAAATTCCGTTGATGGCACACATCTTTTAGCCACATGTTGTTCAACATTCTTCCCTGTTACCAAAGGAATTGATGAAAACACCACCTGTGCTCTTGTCCCTTCAACCAGTTGCCCCAGTGCCCTGAAGTTCTTTTGATTGCCCTAGGACTTCTCGCATCAACCTCATTGCTGCTTGCCTAGACAGCAAGCAGAGGGTAATAATCAGAGGGCTGGAGTAGTCCAGGCAGTCTCTTGGTAATATCTCTTACCCAGGCTACAGGGATGCAGCAGACTTCCCTATGAGGTGGGTCCAATCAGCATACAGGGTCCTCAGATCGGAAGGGCCTCCTGTCAGAAGGAAGTCACCTAAAAAAATTACTGTTCTTTCTTTCTTAACACCCACAGTTGTAATGTGCCTGATTGACTGACTTGTTCTGGGCAACGCTCCAGATAGACTTTGACCTTCACTATTGTTTGCCTGACCCCTGAGTTCAGAACTTCATACCTGTTCTGTAAGAGTATTTGGGAAAGTGAGGGAGGCCAGGAGGGGATTCTCCTACTTCCCTGAGCAGGACCTGGTTTCATTCCTCCTCATCTTTTAGGTCCCCTCGTTCTGCCTTCTGACAAGAGGATCAGGGCTCCTCTGACATTGCTGAGCTTCCTTCTGCTGCATTTCTCTCAAGGATGGAAGAATGTGATTCCACCAATCTATTTCTTTCTCACACTCCCTGATACTCCTTAGCCTCTCCACTTCCTCATTAAGCTCTGCCACCTGGCTGAGCAAATGGTCACACCTTCATGCAGTCATCTCTGCTGCCCTCCAGTACTAATGCCAGGTTCAAACACTCCCTGCAGCCAGAGACCTGAACAACTGCACTCTTCTAAGAGAGCTTTGTCTGGGTTGCCATGCTCCTGCTAGCAATGGCTTTTCACTGTATGGAAACCATCATTGGGTCTCTTCTAGCTGGGAGGTTAAAAAACACCAAGTGAGCTCACCTCAGGAACCTGGAGGGTGGCTGTGCCCTGCTGCACAAACTGGCCACACAATGTCCTGTTTGCCCCTGCCATCTTGGTCACTCACGTTCCCTGGAGCCATTTAAATCTCCCAAGGATGCTCCTGGCAATGACCCCGCCTTGCCTGATTTTCTCACAAGAGCCTCAGGGTCCTGACATGGCTTGGGGCTGCTGTTTGAGTTCCTGAACTTCAGAACTGCCCTGTGCAGCTTGATCTAACTCACCCCCAGGCTTACCTCGGTCGCCCTTGCTGTTGCTTCACCATTGCTTTGTTTTGTTTTGTTTTGTTTTTTCTACAGAACATCTGCAAAGTTTTATAAATGTTTTTGCTTTGCCATCAGGTAAAACGAAGACCTTTTGAAGCGTCTTGTGCCAAACAAGACACCAGACTAGTCAGCCAACTAAAGATTTTCCTGTTCTTTTTATCCTAAATTTTATCACTAACTTTCCCATTTTTTGACAAATGAGAAAGATTGAACAATAAGTCAGCTGAGAGTGCTTCTTTTCTGAAGAGGAGGAGGAGGGAAAGATGTCAAGCTTTCTCTCTACAGAAAAAGGTATTCCAGCTTGTATTAATGTGAAATATTAATGGGAAGTAAGTACACTTTATAATTTTTTTTGAGGGGTTATCTCTCTCTCTCTCATGATTGAGAGTCCAGCCATCAGAGTATAAAGCAGATTTGTCATTTTGCAACCCAGTGAGTATAAGTGTTTACAAAAATATGTGAACCTACTTTAAGAGAATGAAAAACTTTTTTTTTTCCCCCATAGGTTGTAATTCAAATCAGTCAGGAAGAAAAAAAGTATTTAATTTTGATTTCTATGAAGAATCATAAAACTTGGACTTTGCTTAGGCATTTACTAAGTGATTTCAGGTCTCCTCAGTTACTGAATTTTGAGAAAAAATAAGTTGAGGTTTTTGAGGAGTTTTTGTTGCACTTTTAGTTAACACTTCTATCCCAAATCTGAAATGATAAAATCCATTGAAATTTCACTGAAATACCAATGCTTCTGTGGGATAATCTTTCTGTTACCATTTCCTACATAAAACTTTAAATTACCTCAAGCATCAAATTAATGTATATAATGCTGATCCAGATGAAAGTAGTAGGGAGCAGTGTTTCCCACAGAATGTTTCCCATCGACTCAGGTAGAGATCAACACATGCATCTAGTGAGGAATTGTCATAGTCTCGAGAACATTTATTTTCTACACATGCCTTCATCTTGGAAGTTTGGGGTATTTCTAGATGCAATAAGGGTTTCTAACATCTAGTGTGTTTGTCAAAATTACTTTCCATTGAAAAATACAGATTTAAAACTCTATTCAACTTCCCATGGTGCTTGGCTTTAGCTGAGTTCTTGTAAGAGACTACATGTGGGTATTAATTATTTGTTCTATTTTTTTTAATGTCACTATTTAAAAGTTCTTGAGCACTAAAGAAGTAGCAGCCTGTAAACCTTGTAAATTTTCTTTCTCACGGCTTTCTCCAGGAAGATAAAAATTATAAATTTTACAAATACAACAGTACAATAAAAAAGACAACGAAGTTCACTAAATAATGAAAACAATCAAGAAGTTTGTAGAAAAAAGGGCATGTTACTTCTATTTTTGTCATAGTTAATTTTTTACCTTGAATGAGATTATAAATGCAGCAAAAGAATTTTCTGAAATTTGTATGCTATTTATTAATTTGCTATCCCTGGAATGCAAAATACTTATTCTTCTATTGTATTTTACTCCTTTCATTGTTCAGATCTAGAGAATAAACACATCATTACCATTACAATCCCATTTGGGAAATGAGTAAGTCGTAAGTTGAAAAATCTTTGATATCCATTATAATGTACAATAGGTAAAGTAGCTAAGGAAGACACATCTAAAGCACCTTGATTCAATTCATGCATAAGAAGTCAAGAGAAATATCATTGTGGTGCCTAGGGGAAGGTCATGTTAGAAGTGCACAGCCTGATTTAGAGCTGAAGGCCATCACACATCTGAACTTATTGGAATTTCAGACTGAAATGATGGAGTGCATTTCAGGCTGCAAGCACTGTGGTAAGGACAGTTCTTTTTCCAATAAATGCCAAATAAAAGCTTGTAAATTTATAATGCCACCTGCTCTCTTTCTCTCTCATACTCTCTAACTTTACTCACCTCTGTTTTCCCTCCTTCCTCCTCACAAAAAATAGATACATGGTAATTTTTTGAAAATACAAGGGAAAAGGGGAGGGGAAGGAAAGGCTACGGATCCTGGATAATTGAACACCGTCACTGGTTAAGCAATTCTAAAGCATTAAAGTCAGTGTGAAAAAGAAAGTAAGAGAGCTCCGTGTGTTTTGTTGTCTTTTAAAGAATTGCAGAAGCTTATACACTGTGTATGCACACAACACAAATATCTTTCATGGTCTTTCTCTTCTCATAAATGCTTAATATAATTCACTAGGAAAGAAATAGCAAGTAATTATTACACAAGTCAAAATATACACATTTCCATTATGAATGTTACAAAGTATGTAATTTCTTACTTCTTTTGAGGTGACCTACATTCTAAATATTTTTAAATAACTTTTCCAGCTTGATAAAACATAACACCAGATGAAGAGCTTGCTAAACTGTATAGATTAAGCAATATGGTTTTGTGGTTTGGGCTTTTATTTGTTTGGGTGGGTTTTGAGGATTTTATTTATTTAGTTGCTGATTTGGATTTTTTTTCTGTCTTCCTTTCCCTGACAGTTATATCAGAATTATATCTCTTTTTACTTATTAGAGAGAATTTTAAAAGGTTATAATATCTCCCAGGTTTTGTGATCATATAACTACAGCGTAGAGAATACCAATAGTCATAGATAATGACTGATTTATTTTTTCATAAGGTGACTGATTATGCAGCTTCATCCATCAGTACGGTCATTGGACATACCCTTTTTTGTGTATGCATTTTTTAATATGTATGAACTTTTATACACAAACATTCATTCATTTGTGATAGCACTTTGGTGAATCTGTTTTGGTAAAGTATGTAGAGAGCAGAATCAGATAAAGAAAAGACAATGTAAAAATCAAAAGCCTTGAGTAAAGCTTTCCAGCTCTGTCTATAAAATTATTGATATGTGTATGAATGGTTTTGTTTTTACTCAGGAAGCAGAGCTTCACAAACTGTAGCTACCACTGATGTCTTTTACTGCAGTAGACCTTCTATGTAGCTGTTAAATTCTGACAAGTGGAGCTATTGAGTATGATAGAAAGCTATGAAGGTTTATATATTAATGGGCTTACATAAATTAACTATTTGAGAAAACATATTGTTGAGAAAAAAAACAGGAACAAAACAAAACAAAAAAAAATCCACCTAAACCAAGAGAAATTGTATATTATACCCTTACTGAATTAATTAAAAATTAAAACAAAATGGGAGTTTTAGCTTTACAAAGTGTGCATGTACATGAGATTTTCCAAATATTTCCAAACCAAGTTTTCACAAACTTTTATTTTAATATCACTTAATTTCTCTTTTTTTTTATTTCTTTTAATTTTTTTCTTCTTTTTCCTTTGGATAAAATATTATCTTTCATGCTTCCAGGTAGCCTCTGATAAATTCAATTTTAAGCAGTGCTTTGAAATATATTTTAAAAATATCAATGTATTTCTATAACTGGAAAGATTTTTTTTCTATTCAGACTCTGAAAGTAAGCTTAAATCAAAAGCACATCTTAGCTTATATACTCTGAATCAAATTGTGATACTAATCTCCCTTGAAAAAACTGTTTCTACTTAGAGGAAAAGATGGCTGATGAACAGTTTCCTTCTTCTACTAGCGTTACAGACTTTGCACATCTCCAGAATGAAAAGGCAAAAGTTTGGGTATGAGTCATGCTTAACTTTCATTTTCCTTGGAAATAGTTAAATTATTATAGAATCACAGGCAAGTACTAATAATGAACACATTTTTCCTTTTTTCCATTCTAATAGAATAAGATTTTGTAAATAATAATTTAACCTAAAATTTGGATACCATAATACTGGAAATATAATTAGATTTTATTTGGCAAAATGATAGTTTTTTTTCCTGGCAAGCAAATATAGACATCTATGATCCTTCCAAAGCAAGAATCATTACTCCCTTTAATGGACTTCTAAAAGTGTACCTTATACACCTGAATGCTTTTTAAAAGGGAGACAAAACTATCTCATTAGGAGAAAACCCAACTAAACAGTCAGATTGTATGCATTACAAACACAAGACAATACTTCTACCTCTAATTTACATACACATACTTATTTTATACTCTTTAATTACATCTAGACATATAAAATTACAAGTTTCTTTTGTTAACTTAATTTGGTAGAGGAGTGTCATGATACGAAATCATAACTGCATCTACTTGTATCAAGTAAGTAATGAATTTTTGCTGAACTGCAATACTTGACATTATGAGGTTTACATCTTCAGAAATATTTCAGAGTGCATTTTTCTATTAATGTTTTGTTGGAAGTCATGCTTATTTCATCAAAAAAGACTCATCCCTTCTGTTTATATAGTACTCTAAACAAATACTTTTCTCATTTTGTGACATTTCTGAGTCATGTAGACACTCTCAGAAATCAAAAATCTCTCTTAAATTTTTTTTTTTTCACGTAGTTTCCACCTCTCTTCCATTTAGTTTTTTAAATTCATTAAGACAAATTTCAACTTATTTGTTTGTGGATATAAAAGGGTCAGTATCAAGGAGAAGATTTTCATAGTACTCATGACAGAAGACATTTCTATATTCTATTTCATATTGCTACATCTTCTCTTCAACCAGTTAACTAACCAATTAAAAAATGTGTGAACATGCTATCCTCCAGTCTAATGATAGACAGATAAAACAGGAATGTGCTAATACACTCAGAGTTATCTTCTACTCATCAATGCAGGAAATTAAAGATAAAACACTTGATTTCACAGACATTCACATGGGTAAGATATTGAATATGGCATAGTCATCAAAGGAAATGCCATATGGAAACCCATATGGCTCCATAGACAAGTACTAACAGATTTGAGATTTTCTCTTCTCTAAAAAATTAAAAGGAACAGTTTTTTTCTCTAGTAAAGAGCCACTGCATGGAAAAAATGTAAAAGAAAGGCAGTGAAGACAAGGCAAGGCAAGGCAAGAGGAAAGGAAAAAAAAAACCCCTCCCACTTTATTGGTAAATGACCATTTGTCAAAATTTCTAACATATTCTATAAATAATTTATTGTAATTCATGTTTTCTTAGTCACTTGTACTCCTTCAAATCTGACTATACTCAAAGTAATTGAGAAAACAAAGAAAACCAGACCTTATCTAAAACATAAAGAGATAAATAGATTATTGATAAATCTTTTCATTTTGTTCAGGGCAGGCTAAAAGGGGTTGCCCTACAACTGACCACAGCCATCCCAGGCAATTGCTGCAGAAGCACGGAGACATCAGTGAGTGGTTGCTGTCTCCTACCTGTAAATTGTTCTCGAATCCAACTGCTGTCATCGGTCCAGTAGGATGTACAATTTGTGCCGTCTATCTCCAGAGCCTGTGAAGATTTTGATATGGTTATAACTCTTCCCTCATCATTTGTCACACAAATTGTGAAACCATAGAACAATTTAGATTGAAAGTGACCATCAGCCACCCAGTCAAGTCAGGGAAAACTTCCATTTTAAATTAAGTTTCTTCAGGCATTATCCAGCAGAGTTCCAAAAATCTCCAAACAAGGAATTTCAGAATCTCTGGGGAAAAGTTGTCCCAGTGTCTGATCACCTATTTTTTTCCCCCATTTTCTTAATAGCAAAAGGAAGCTTTCCTTGATGGAATTTGCATTCATACTTCTCATCATTTTGCTGTTCCACAGAGAAAAACCTGGTTATATCTAAACACACATTCAATAATGGAAGACAATGTGAAGTTGACCCTTTAGCAATCTGTTCTCTGAACTAAACAAAGCCTGTATGCTGAGCCTGTCCTTGTGAAACTGTGTAATCACAGAATCACAGATTTATCTTGATTGGCAAAGATCTCTGAGATCATCGAGTCCAATCTTTGATCATCACTTTGTCAACTAGACAATGGTACTGAGTGCCACTCCCAATCCAGCCACTTCACAACAATCTGGTGGATCTCCAGTGGCTTCCTCCAGTTTGTCAAATCTTTCTTGTACCAGGGAGCCCCCAAACTGGAAGAAGTGCTCCATTTTTCAGCAGCCTTATGGTAATTGTCACTTCTTTTAAACTGTTAGTTATGCTTTAATAGTAAAGACAAGGAGGAATTTGGCCATCAGTGCTGTGTTTGGGGGAAATAATTAGACTATATGAGCTCATAAGATCCCTTCTGACAATGTATTCTGTAATTCTGCAGTTTAAAATGTATACCAACTATATGAGGAGGCAAACACCTGTATCTGATAGGGCTGAGGACAGCAATTGAATTCAGGACCAAAACACAAACTTGTTATGACTGACACCTTCCACTTCTCAGGATAGACCTGGAAAGAGATCACATTTCTGACATTTTGCAGATTATTGTTATTATTTAGTTCTCTGAATGATAACAGTATAAACAAAACAAAGTAATTCTTGTAAATATCTTTTTCCAACATCACTTTTGAGTAACTCAAAAAAGAACACAAATTTGAATGGAAATACAGAGCTGCTTACGTCTGAAGTGCATGAGGGTTAAGATCTTCTAGCAATGATAGTTGATAATCAATAAAATTGATTTTTACAACTGGATGACAGTTATATGAAAAGAGCATTACATCTAAGTCAGATATGAAACATCTGTAATGTTTGTACTCTGATTACCCATTATCTATTTAGATTTTAAAGATAATTGCTTTTTTAACTGCCCACAATTTTTATGTTCTTATTTGCTAAAATATTTTTAGATTATCATAAATAGTATTTTCATGAACTATGGAATACCCTCAAAAGTACAGTTTAACTTCATAAATGTAGATCTAGTAACAAGAAACAAAATACTGCTGCTGTTGCCTCTTACAAAGAAAAAAAAAAGAAAGTAACACATACTCATCAAAATCACTTTTAAGCAAGAATTCTGAATTATATTTTTGGTATCATTTTCATTCAACCTCTCACTCAATTTTATTACTGAGACTATTAAAGTCTTGTAATGCCATTGCATGAAGAAAATAATTTTTATTCATCTCGAACTCTGTATTTTTTCCCCTGAATTATAAGATAATCAGGTAATTTAATACAGAACTGTAAGTCAAGAGAGGAAAGGATCCAGAATAGCAATAATTTCAAGTACAGTTCTTGTTTTTGTTATTTCAAGAACATAATTTCAGTACTGAAAAGTGAAAGGGACATTTTTTTGTTGTAAAGGACTCAATTACTTCATAGTGTTAAACATGGATTTTCACTGTATGTTTCCTTTATTTTATGTTTTAGTTTTTTCTTCTTACTTTATCTACAGGATATAATATGAGACATTTAGGAGAGGAAAGTTATTAAAAAATTCTATGAGTGTATTGGGATGGGTGGCAAGGATGTGGTGGGTGGGGAAGAGTATTTTGTGGACTGTTACAACTTACCTAGTAAATTGGCAGAAAAACTACCAAAATAGTTTTTAAAGTTGAAATCAGAGAAATATTCAGATAATCTAGAACTCTGTGGTAACATTGATGATTAATTCATAGGAAATGCATAGTTTATTTACAGATAAACTACACAAATGTGTACTGTGTTTTGTAAAAAAATGAATGTTTTAAAGGAAATTATGTGCATGTTATGAGAAGAAAGGCACTTTAGGGACTTGTCCTGAAGCCAGAAGTCAACAGATTTTGATGTTGTCCCCAGTGAGAACAAATTCAAACCTTTATGGCCTGATCTAAATACCCCTGAACAAAATGAGAAACTTTCCACTGAGTTTGATTTACCTAGAAGAGCCATAAGAAAAACCAGGAGACTTTCAAAAGCATGAAGAGCAGTCAGACATCCATTTCCCACTAAATACCAGTAGCATGTATGCCATCTCCAATTTTGAAAATGTTCCTTTAAAAGAGAATTTTAATTTTTTTTTTTTTTTTTTTTTGGTTTAGAGAAAACATTAGGACTAGTTAGGTAACTTCCCAAACACCATGGCCACTGTATAACACAACTATGTGTCAGTACTAATGATTTTTTTTTAATGTTAACACAATTATTCTGAATTCTTGGAAGGACTTAGGTAGCAAGGTCAGTTTTCTTTGCATGAGAGGGAAAATGGATTTAGTTTTAATATGAAGCTACATGTATACATACATTTGCATTATATAGTTTAATTCTAATTCTCTGAATTATACTTCCAGGATCAGGTCTAACATATTTGTTTGTAGGATTTTACATTCAGTAAAAGTCATAGAAATCCCCGAAACAATAACAACCTCCGCATCACACTCATTACATATTACCTTCAAGTCACAGACTATTATGTTGAAGATACTCACACACATGAGAGGATCTGTATGCTAGTCCTTAAAAATGAAATGCTTTTTGCCTATAATTTTCAATTTTTCAGTGAAATTTTCTCTACAATGTGATTATTCCTTTTTCCTATTTTATGCTTTTAAAAATATAAACATTTACATCAAAGAAAGATCAGTCATTAAATGAAATAGAAGGGATGAAAGAGGTTGAAATAGACTCTAAAAAAAAGATTATGAAAATTGGGTGCTGAGTATAACTCAGTGGTTTTTTGTCATACCTCAACATTCTTCAGAAGAATTATAAAGTAATTTCTAGGTTTACATCCCCTAGGAGCATGCCTGTATATTTTGGTGTAAATAGACCTGTGTGTTTCCCATGACTCTGAAATGAAACACTTCCTAAAAAATTTGTTTTCCATAGTCCCAAGTTTATATATATTTTTATTGTATTTCTATTCTCTATGGTTTCAGGAGATATAACCTCAAACACATGAAGACACTGTAAACTGAAGAACTGTCTTTTGCCTAAGGCAAGTAGAAAAACAGAATAAAGCCTCTGAGATGTATGAATTGCCCCATTCATCTCACTCTGAAATTCCAAGACTGCTTATTTCCAAGAAAGTACAATTTGCCAGTTTTTCCAAGGATTTTACTGTTTCTAAAGATGAACTTTAATGATACTGCTGTGAAATCAGCCATATACATATACATACATGCATTTAATGTATATGTAAAATAAAAATATATCTAAATAGATGTATTGCTTCCTGTGTTTCTGGTACCAGGCCATGGATTTTTCTGCTTTCTCAGTTTTTGTGCATAACAGAAAATGTAGAGTGCCTACAAAGGTAGGAAAGTGGGGCAAACAAGAATGGCATCACAAATTTTATCTTAATTTCCATAAAATGATATTGAATATGATTATTATTTTTCTTTGATATAAGTTTACAGAATCTTGGAGCATAAATTGAGATGTACTGTAAGATTTATAAATGTGTGCTGTTTGCATAGTGGTTAGTAATTTGGACTAAATTCAATGTAATAATTTGTAATTACAAAGACGTTTTCAGGTTTCTTTTACAAAATTCATATAAGCTCTTAATGTATGATCTGTGCCCTTTTGTTGCTACAGAGCTCAATGTGGAAGGTGACCTTCGCAGAGGTGGACTAGGTGGCATTTAGATGTCACCCCCAATGTACTGAATCCATGATTTCCTGATTCGAAGTAATATGCACATTGCAGAAAAACCTTTGTATTTGGTGTAATGTACTTTTGTTTTTAACACATTGTTCAAAGCTACCAAAGTTATTCGATATTATGAATAATGTTCTTACTTTTGTAAATTTTTAAATGCCAAATTTTACTGCTACTGTGCTTTTTTCAAGTATTTTTCAAATGGTTGAACTAAATGATATTCAGTTATCGACCGTGTGTTGGTCAATTTTATTGCTTTTTGATGGTGCCTGAAAATGAAATAAAAAGTATCGAAATGCTTGAGTGAGTAGTGAGTAGTCTTACAAATACTCCTAAGCTTTGGAGGTTTTTATATGAAAATAAGAGTAATTTCTTGTGAAGGGCAACAATTGGTGTTCTTTTTTGCTGATGTCCTCCTTTGCACTGATGTTCATGTCTGGATGCTCCTTTCAGCATTGTCTAACATCTCTTTTCTTCTATCCTTGAAGCCAAAAGTGTATTTATGCTCTATCTACATAAAGTAGAATCAGAACTGAATTCCTAAGAAACAAACTTTCACAAAATCTAGATTTCAGATTGGTAGCTTTGCCTAGAACAAATGTTGTTATGAAAAGCTATATTTGTTACACATATTCAAAACCTATTCATATGTTGCTTGAAAATGTAATTCAGTATACCATTATCCACTCCATAAGTTTTGCCATGTAATTTAATTTCCCTTAGTTTATGATAAGGAAAAGACCCAACAATGAAAAGCAGAAGAACACTGCATGAGTATTCAGCAGAGACTGACTGGGGCTTCTAAGCAATTCTTTTAAGCATGAAATTTATTCTTTAGCCTATGTTAAATTAATTTATATTTAATTTTATAGTTATTGTAGCAATGTATGTAGTTCCTAGAGTATATTGGGATGTTTAGGTACAAATAAAAGACACTTAGAAAATAACTAAGGAGGAAATCAAGGACAGTTGTAGTAGAATTGTTCTTCAAGAAGGATGTTTCTGTAATTTAAAAAAACAAAAAGACAAGAAATAACTATACGAAACTCTACAAGAGATAAGATGAAGACCTGTAGACAAGAAAAATTACAGAAAAATTAAAAATAAGGAAAAAAAATCGAGGCAGAAAAGGATGTCACTAGGAAAGAAGAGGTCAGTCTTCAGGAACTAAAACCAGGTGAAGGTAACAATGACATGTGTAACATTTAACTTTAATATAATTAGTTACATTATAGAAAATGTTGTTTTAAAATATAACTTGAATACAAAAGGTTCTGTTCGAAGGTGCGGGTATCTGCATATTAACTTGCCTAAGTTTCTATTGTCATCATGCTTAATGAAGACTCAATTCAGGTGAAACAAGTGTGCCACATATGACACTCCAGTTGTGTGCATTGGATAGGCTTGCTGCTGTACATGATCTAGAGATTCTTTTCTCGTTTCCATCTGCCACACACAGGTCTTCTCTAGGTCTGCTGTTATATCTGCAAGTCCATGAAGATGACTCAGACACCATAAATTACCTGAAATGGCACTTCTTGCATATGTGAGATCTATTGTAGCTAGCCGACTCCACTTATATATCTACAGTAAGATGAGTAGATGTACAGATTTCCTTTAATGTCTTGAATATACTTACCTGTCCTGGGAATTTTGATACTTAGCTCACATGTAGGAAGAAAAATTAGGTCTCTTGATCTGTAGTTAAATCCAGATTGCTTGAAGTGCAGTTCACACGCAGGCAGAAGACAGAAACTGAAGGCTTTTGAACTACACAGTGACAAACAGACAAAAGCATGCTGCTTATGATGAATTCACTCCAGTTAGCTGTTAATTACATTAATTTTTAAGCACAATGAAGAATATGTGAAAGCTAAGGTTTTGACACACTTCTCCTTGATTTTCCATGTGAACACAGTGTAAAGAAAGGAGTCATAAAGCAGATTATTTTTAAACAGTTTTTTCAACATATAAACTATGTGATGGTTTAATGGCTTGCATAGTGGAAAAGCGTGACTGCTTTTCACGCTAGTAACCATTGTAATACATTAACAGGAAGAATAGTGATTTTAGTGCAGTGGGTGTTCCTTGGATAAGACTCCAGCTGCTGTGAAAGCTTAAACCAGAAAAGCTATCCTGAAACTGGATTGCTTGATGACAGACTGTCAGAATGCATTAAGGTTCTTAAGATAACAAGAAATGCTACGTGATAGGTAAAATTGCTTTGTGTTTGTAACTTACTGTGTCATTTTCAATGTTGTGATAGGAGATGCCTAATATCATTGTGATGTGCTTGGTTCTGAAAACTGACTTATTAATTGCATTACTGACATTCTGTATCATGGGCAAGCTATTTTTTTTCTCTTCATTTTCCTTAACAAAAAGATGTAATTCTCATTCTTCTTGAGTTAGCCCAACATAGTCAAAATTGATATAGGACCTCAGTTATTTTCAGAGCCAATTAAGAGATTAGCATCATAATAAGTCCCAAGTAAAGACCTACATCTTTTGTTTTCATTTCTTCTTAAATATTTTCTTCACATCATCTCAGTTAGCATCATAATAAGTCCCAAGTAAAGACCTACATCTTTTGTTTTCATTTCTTCTTAAATATTTTCTTCACATCATCTCAGTTTTTCTAAATTAACTTGTATGCAAACATATCGCTAAGAAATACACTGTATTATTCTTGCCTATGATATGAAATATATAATATCAGGAAAATCTCTTACAAGAAAAGTCCACTTGTTTAAAAGGTTTACTTTGAAATTTGTCAGGTTGAGGAGTCTGCCCCAAGTGCAACCTAAATTAAAGCCAACAGAGGGGAAGAATTAAACAGTGAAAAGTGCTTAGTTGATACTCATAGAACTTCAAGTTAAAAGCAGGAATTATAAAGGTAGGTGATTTTAAGGATAATTTCATGACTGTTTTATTACTCCATTCATCAGATATTCCGCCTCCCTGCACAATTCTTTCAGAATTCTGGGTTTAGATAGATAGTATTTATTTTGGAGTAAAGTTCCCTTGATGTCTTTCAGGTATAGGCTCTTCCTTCATTTCTCCTTTACCCCCATGGGTACTACTAACATTATCCTGCAACGGTAAATCTTCTCAGACAGAAGAGTGGTCCCTCAGAGTATAAGTTGAATCTAGAGTACAGTTTAACTATATTAGCAAACGACAGAGAGCTAGGGTGAATAATAGGTGAATTACACATTATTAATCTGCTAACTGACTTCCCATCTCTATTACAGGTGGCTCTATTTTCTTCTAAGAAAGAATGTTGTGATTTAGCTTCATGATGCAAGATATCTGGTGTATCCCTTGAACAAGGCAAGGTTTGCCATACAGTTCATTTTTTCTTTGCAATCTAGCTAGTTAAGCTTGTCCTATAGTCAGGAAACAGAGACAAGAGTATAAGACAGTGGGTATGAGATTTAAGCAATTTCTGAGGTTGGAGATTTTTTTTCTGCCTTGGGGAAATCTAAAGGAAGAGGTCTAAATTCTCAAAAATCTCTTAAAGCACTTAAACTGGAATGAGTTTGGACTACCTTGTCTCCATCTGATTACTAATCAGCCCCTTGTCTTGAGTTTAATCAAGCTCCCCTTAAAAACATTAACTCTCCACATTGACATTGATAAACAATTTCTGGTCTGAAACTCTGTGACGCTTTTGCATTTGCTTTTGTTTTCTTCGATTTTGGTTTGTTTTGTTGGGGGAGTGTGGGGTTATTGCTTTGATTTTGGGGTTGCTTTTTCTGTTGGTTAGGTTTTTAATACACCCAGAACACTATGATGGCTAGGAATTTAGGCTGAGATTTGCATATAGTCTAAACTATCTTCAATTAATCTTATTCATTACTACGAGCCAGAAAAAAGTATTTAAAAAGCACAGACTTCAAGAGAGCAGCTGACTTCTTCCACAGGAGTCACTGAAGAAAAACCAGAAGCAGGCATCTGGGATACCAATTATCCAGGGAATGTGAAAGGTAAATGAGAGACTTTTTAGTTCCTCTAAGTTATCTGAAATATAAATAATTTCTGTACTTATGTAAGGTGAAGTACGGTGGAACTAAAAAAGGAAAGTATGGGTGAGGAGACATAACTGAGGCCTCTACGTAGGGAACTCAGCACTGATTCCCTGAGCAACCTTGGAAAGTCACACTGAAAGAGAAAAGTATCTATAAGATTTTTTTTTGTGTTGCAGTTTTTTTATCGTAAGCCAAAAATCATGTAGCTTGGCTGTTTGCCTAAACTTTGTCAGTAACCCATAACATGCATACAGCAGCATTTGCAAACATTGCATTTAATTATTCTTTTTTTCTTTAATGCTACGTAAAACTCAGAGAAGACAGAGCTCCTGAATAAGGACTTAATATCTTCTATAAATCCTGAGCAGTCTAATTTCCTACTGGCAAATAGCATGTGGGATTCCTAATGGGCTTTACCTACATGTATTTGAGAAGTCCATTTCAAAATTCACTTTATGTAATTGGAACTAGGTGCTATCATTAAAATGGAATGCTATATAATCCTATATTTTGAAACTTTTTTGGTAGTGGTGGGGTTTTTTTGTTCATAGCACCGAATTTTCTGTAATGACTATGCAACTGGGTAATTAATAAGTATATTCTAGAAAGGGATATTGAAGAGTCAGCTTGACTATAAATTGTCTCTCAATGCTTTCTTTCTCCTCTTTTCTCTCAAGTCATATTTTTTTAGCTTTTTTTTTTTTTTTAGGTAAATTGTTTCTGGAAAGCTTTTTTTAGTATTTTTTACTATGTCAAAATATTAAAAAAAACTACAAACATCTATAAGAAAATATGAAAGGGTATTTGTAGAGGCTCCGTTCAAGAAAATGAACATTAAATATTGTTTTGATTCCTTCGAAATCTTATAAACTCATTAAGAAAAGTTCAGCTCACCCACTAGCTTTCTCAAGATAGTAGTGAAACTTTATATTAGTTTAGACATTAGTACCTATACTAACCTCTCTAGAAAAATATTACCTGACATCAGTCACCTCAGCAGATCAAAGCTGACTTTTAACTCACCTAGATGAATGCCCATTTGCTTCAGATCTGAAAGGGCAATATCAGCTACACAGCAGCTTTTGTACAGGATGGTACTATTTGGTCAGAAAAAACAGTTCAAAGAAACACTCCTTTCAAAACAAGTATACTCTTGCAATACACACCAATTTCCTGGGAAAAAACTTCTGGAGGCTTCCTATTTTAGAGATTTGCATTATATTGCTCCTGATTTAATCCTCGTAAAAGACTAGAAAAGAATTGTGTAGTGGGAGTATAGCCAATGCAGATGGACACATACTTTTACAACATTACAGTCAGATCTTGTGATATTTCTAAATTACAGTCTTCATTTCTCCCTCTGTCAGGACCCCAGTCACAGTTTTCATACTCTTCTTTGCAGTTTCTCATATTTACCTAGAAGTACTGCAGCATGGAAACACTAGTGAGCATCAAGATATAGATATATTTTGATTTCCTTAATGTCTGTCAGCTTCCAGTCTCATACAAAAGCTAAACTGTAGTAAACTTTTCTAGTTGTTCCTGCTTTCAGTGAATAGTTCGCGTTTCAAAGCTTAGCATCTTTTGCAGATTCACCTATTTTTCACTCTGGACTTCAATTTTTTTTATTTTTTTTTTTTTTTAAATATTTAACTGTGCTCCTTTTTTTGCCAACAGCAGCAAGTTAGTGTCCATTCAAATTTCAATTCATATTGGCCTAAATGTCCAGAAACTTCTAGGAGCAAAAGCCAATGTTGAAAAATTATTGGGTGTGGTAGGTAGAGGTTGTTTTGGTAGTTCTTTGCTGCTGCTTAAATTCACATTTCTTTTACTTTTTTATTCTCCTCATGGTCACATAAAAATATTAACATAGTAGAACATGAAAGTGCCCCTGAAAAGGAAACTAAGAGTTTCACTCACTCCATTGGAAGCTTGCACCAAATAATTTCAGCTGCCTGTGTGATTAGATGGAGCAAGGTGGAGGTTAGAATAACAAACTGATCAGCACTACAGCTAACATCATTAATAGAAGAACATGAATAATCATCATGGGAGGGTACAGTATAATCACTTGGAATATATACAGTGTAGTTTTGGGGGAAAGTTATAAAAAAATGTGAATTAAAATTTAGTTACAAATGTTAGTTTAGGTCACATACTTCAGCACAGTAACTTTAACTCCTATTAAAAAATCAACTATATAGTTAATCTATACTTTTAGAAATGTGAAATTGGTGAAGGGAGGTAAGTCCAGAAATGGGAGAGAAAGAAAAAGAAATGGAGCTTTAAATCTGGTTGAGAGAACTCAGATGAATGGTCTTGAATGATTGTTCTTTTTCAGTCAGTTCCTAAAACAAGAACTTACATATTCTAGATCAGCAAAGCGGAATGGCAGTGTGATGTGATATGAAATATAGTCTTTTCTAGTTTCTCATCTTTTGAATTGCATAGGTTCTCTGCATTAAGTTCTTCCAATTTAAACATGTATTTACTGAACCCTTGAACATATCTATGAAAAAATAGATAGACGATAAATTTAATTAAATATCATTGGATAATTTAACATTTCAAGTGACCAAGCTCAGCCTGTTTCCTTCCAAAGCAGAATTCAGTAGTGCTGCCTTTTCAGTCTGCTCGTATTAGAATTCCAGAAGACCTTACTATTTACACAGCAAAGAACTAATGCCTGGCATAAATAACCTCATGCATTGTAGTGATCTAGATAAGAGGTAGAGGAGTTTTCTTTTTTCCATATGAAGCCAAGTATTTGCCTCTCTAACTATGTTTAGGTGAAATTGAATAATTGTTTAGTGGAAGACACAAAGTTGAAATTGTTCTAGATATAATATACTGCAGTTTCTTAAAGTTATATGAATACATGGAAACACACATCTCATCTCTTCCTGTTTTGTATCCAGTGAGTGAAACAACTGCAGCAGCACAATCAGAATCAGATATCCAGGATTTCTTTTTCTCAAATGACTACTCCTATGTTGTATGTCACATTTCTTTTTACTTGCTTTATCAGTGCCCTACAATATTTTTATTGTTCCCTATACCATACCTGCAGTTCAAATATAGATGAAATCAGAATTCACTCTTTCAACTCTTCCAAGCAGGGGATGAACTCTCCCTTGCAGTGAGCTAGACCAAAGGGTGATTAAAGCACACTAAATTTATGCACTAAAGCAGAGATCTCTTCTACTCATCTCTGAATAGTACTAGACAGTCACTTCAGAATTCCATTTATGTTTTATAAATGTGAGACAGAGTATCACCTTAACAGCCTAAAGAGTATTGTACTTCAAAGTGGATACACTGATAACTGTTAGGTGACTCTGGGGAGGAAATGATGCTTGATACCATGTGTGGTCTGAGTAAATCTTAAGTTAATATTACAAATTTTCTCTGCCATATCTCTGTATTTATACACCTCCTGGCAAAATACAGTCACATTTTCAAAACATCACATTTCTGTTACTCAGTACTATGAAAAGACTGGGAAAACTAAGAATAATCCTGGTCCAACCAAAGCCCACATGGTCTTACTGTCCATGATGAGCTTATTCAGATCTATATGTCCCAGTGGGAGACATTGAAGCTACATGAAGGCTATTCAAAATAAAGTAGTTCAAAACCAGTATAAGAGCTTTTTATCTTATACCAAAACTCCATGCAAAAGTATTAAACATTATTGTGTTTGAATTGGTGTTCATTCATAGTCCAGGTTTGAAATGTACAGTCTCCTATCCAGGAACAGCATTGGGCCACTTACTAGTTGTTTTGTTTTATCTCATTGTAAGACAACCAAGATCATAAAGATCCCTGTGTTGTCATAAAGGCCTTTTTAGTATGAAATATCCCTTTCCCTTCAATATTGATCACACTGCATAGGGAGCTCAGTGAAGCTTGGTCAGTGATGTCAGGTATATCTTCATTGCCTGCAGTAATATAGGCTTTGACTGGTGACCTACTGCCATATATCAGATTGGCTGTAATAACAATGAAGAACAAAGAAACATCATTTTTATTTTGCCCAGAGCAGGATCAGTCTGCTGCAGTCAACAGTCTTCAACAAACAGAAGAGACATCTACATAGATATATGCAAAACAATTCATAAAGCAATTTCAAGTTTACATAACTTACATATTTCACTTATTATAAATTGTTGGTATATAAAACTGTTCAATAATTTTCTGGTGTATTTTAATAGTTATCCAAATTTTAATTTCCTATCATCCAATGTTATTACTCTCCATGAAATGTGTGTGGTCTGTGTCTTCACATCAAAAAAAAAATCTCCAAAATGCAAACTGATGCAGTCCTCCATTGCTCAAAAATCCTTTCTGAATTGTCATCTTGGCAGACTTCCATATTAAAATTTATGAAAAATTATTTCTCTTGGAGTTTCTTGTGTAATCTCTGACAACAAGGCTTTCATTGCATCAAAAGTAGAAACAGATGTGTTGGTTTTGGTGCAACTTTTTCCTGTAGTTTCTTCTCACTCCTGTTGTCTTCTTTTCATAAGTACATAGTGCATATGTTTATGATGCTCTAAACTGTAGGAGATGAACTCTCAGTTCTCTAAAGACCAAATCTGAACATTCTAGCTTAAATTACTTGCACATGTTATAATATTCAGGCCACAAATACTTATATGTTGATTCTTTTGTCAGAAACGTACATTGTTTCTCAAATTTTTTGGTGCCCCAAGTTTTCAGAAGATATGTAAAATAAAATCTCTGCAACCATTTCACCCAAAGTTTAAGAGTTATAATTTTAAATATCCATAAAGATGGGGGTCAATGTGTTTTCCTTAGCTATATTGTGAGTTTTCTAATTAGGAAGCCTAAAATGAAGAAGTGCATTATCACTTGCATAACTCCATGACTTCAACAGTTACTTCAACAGTTAATTTTTCATGTATACTTGGAAATATTTCTCCTAGTCATAAACTTATTAGGAGATTAATTTACGACATGTTTCAACTGTGGTGACAAGTCTTGAAAAGTTGCTTGCAAATTTTTGTCCTCTGCCCCTTTTTACATCATCTGGTACAACCAAGTTGATCTGTCTCTATCATTTTTGTAAGCTGCCATTAAAACAGCTGTGAGAAACATTTAGATTGCCCCTTACTTTTCTCATCACTAGACTAAAAATATTTACCACTTTTAATCTCTCTTCACAGGGCATGAAATGTGCTTTCACTATTTTGACAGAATTTCTTACTTCTTCTCCTCATCCATCTTCAAATGGTCTGATCCAAAAGCATGTCTCCATAGCGCTATGTAGAGGAGAACAATAATTTCCTCTCTTCTCCCATACATTCCTGTTACAGTAACCAGATATGAAGATTCTCTTATTTACACTGAAAACACATTGTTGATTCATACTGAAGTTGGTACTCATCCATTACACCTAAAGCTCTTTCAGCATGGACAAATCAGATATAAAAACCAGAATTTTTTTAATTAAGAAAACAAAATATTTAGTTGGGGTTTTTCAATATGACATATATAAAATTCAGTGCAGATGATAGGAATATTGGACAGCAATGATATACAAGTAGGAAAGCACCTCTGGAAGTTGTCTCCTCCAACCTCTGCTCAAAGCAGGGCCAGGCAGAGCAGGTTCCTGAAGACCTTCTCCAGTCAGATTTTTAATTTTTTCAGGGTTCAAGACTCTATAGGTTCTCTGCTATTCCAGTGTTTGGCACTCACAGTTTTTTTTTTTCTTTCTTAAAATAAATTTTTCTTTATTTCAGTTTGTGTCCATTGCCTCTCATCACTGGATGTGAATGAGAGGAATGTTCTTTCAAGTCTCCCCTCAGGCATTTATCGTTGTTGATAAGACCCCCCTGAGCCTTCTCATCTTCATGCTGAACAGTCCCAGCTTCTCCTTATATGACAAATTCCTTATTTACCTCTGTGGTCCTTCACTGGGCTTGCTCATTAGGTGCATGTGCATGTCCCTTTAGTGCTATTGACCTCAGCACTGGATCCAGCACACCAGATGCATTTCACCAGTGCTGAGAAAAAAACGACGGATCACCTCACCTAACCTGCTAGTCACTATCTTTCTAATGCAGTCTAGATTGTTGTTGGTATTCTCTGCTGCAAGAGTGCATTGATGGCCCATGGTTAGCTTGTTGTCTGTCCCCAGGTTCTTTTCTGTGAAGTTCCTTCCCAGCTGGTCAGACCCAACCCTGTACAGTCGCATTCCTCCTCAGATGTGGGACTTGGTGTTTCCCTTTTTAGAACTGCATAAGATCCCTGTTAGACTATTTCTCCAACCTTTCACAGTTCCTCTGAATGACAGCACAACCATCTGGTATATCAACCACTCCTCTGAGTTTCAGATTATCTGAAAACTCAATGAAAGTACACTCTAGCACTTATCCTGTTTATTAATGAAGCTGTTAAACAGCATTGGGCCCCTATATTGATGCGTAAGCCTCCAATCAGACTTCCTGCCACTGATTACCATGCTCTGAGCATGGCCACTCAGCCAGTTTCAAACTTCTGTTTATCTGTTTATCCAGCAACAGTTTTTCATGAGGATCTCACGGGAGGCAGTGTCAAAGACTTTTGTTAAACGTAGTTTTCATTGTATTTAAGTAAAATTTCTTCCAGAAACTGCATTATTTTGTGTTCTCTCTGATATATTAAGTGGCCTGTGGGCAATCAATTGATTAGATATTCATCAGATGTACAGATCACAAAGCCTGATTAGTCTAACTCTATGCTCTATATCAGCATTAGAAATTATTTATAATTGTGATTCCTATCTAGGAGAAAGCAAAGCATCTCTTGATTGACAAGCTCTGTTCTTAGATTTGTCTGTTTTTTAGACATATTAGAGATATGATAATCCCAGAAAATATCTGTTGTGAATGTTTTATTATCTGTGAAGATAGTTACAATTATAGTAAGCAGGTAGAATTTTTAAAATCCTCTAAAAATTGCACAGATGTTTAGGTATCCCTCTTTGAACCTTACCATATCTCTTTTTACTCTATCTGAATTATCATATAAAATCCTGAATGATGGTATGTCTCTTCTGATGATGTTCATTAAATGAAAGAACTCTAAACACTGGGGAAATATACTATAGTTTTAATATGGCTTTTTAGCTATTTGATGAATTCTTAACAACTGCTCTTCAAGTAGATATGGTCAGATTTGCAAATGTTCTGCTGGTTACATGAAGCACATCCAAAACTTTCCCTGATAAAGGGGACAGAGGTTGTCATCCAGCAACAGCTATCATGTATCATTAGGTCTCCATAAACTCAAAGGATGCCCTGGAAACATACTGGAAACGGTAGCCAGATGAATTTCCAAAAGTACATTGAAACAAGTCAATTTTTTATAGCCTTCATTTCCACTGGAGATGAAGACTAACATAAAACACACTAGTTATCCTTCCAGAGAAAATATCATTGAAGCAAAACCTTTTGTAGAGTTGGATTAAAATAGCAAACAATAATCGTGGTGCACCAACATTGAAAAGTATCTATTCTGGAGAAGTGTCAGATTCTCTTGCTTTCTACTTTTTTTCAAACTATCTACAATGTATAACAATACTTATCTTCTAAACACAAGCTACTTCTCTAACCCTTGTATTGTTTGCGGTTTTTTAAGGGATTGATCTCTCTGTTTCCCTTCCTTTGCAGGGGTTATAGTCCTTAGGTTTTGCTCAGAGTTTTGAATCTCTGAATAGAAGGTGCTTTAAGATCAGGAAATCTTTTTCTCCATGGACCTAGTATTACTGATAATAAGACTCACATAACAACAGTACAGGAGAAGATATCAACATGTTAAGTTTCCCATTCTCAATTCTGAAATATAATTAGTGGAACTAGTTGTTTTGATTTTGGACTTACATATGCAGTCTAATGAAAACTACATGGTCAGTTATGGGAATTTTTCATAGTTTGATACACAGTTCTGTGCATAATAAAAAAATATGTGATGCCTATACAAAGTATGTCACTACTTCATCTCTAGTTTGTATTCAAACTCATCAAAAAGTGGCCATCTCTGTCAAAAGCATATTTTTGCTTTCATTTTCAAGGCCACTTATAGCATCTTTTGAAAGAAAATCCTTCAGCAGATGATCCTCCATGATATTTCCTCTCATGTGGGATCCTGGAAATCTCAACAAATTTTTATCACATATGATAATACCGTGTAGAAATGAAGATGTGTATCTGTATATATACATATATGTTTGCATCTTATTATTAGCATTTCTGCAACAATTTATCATTAAAATCTATATAATTAAGGCAATATTATTAGTATGCCTTTTCCTTGGTTCTTTTCAAGTTATATAAATCTGTGGGGAAATGAAAGTAATATCTGTTCAATTACCCTCTGTCTTTAGGATTAATGATAACATGGAATTAAAAAACAATTTAAATGTTGAATATAAAAATAGGAAAAACATGGACCAGCGAGTATCAGGTATGAAATTTTACAAAGGATCTCCAATGTCAAAAAGAATTTTTCCACTTCAGTATTATCTTTAGGCATGTGGAGGATTCAACATGAACCTGTTACTGAATGACAAACAGAAGATGAATCCATCCAATCCCCAAGCCACTGTAGTCATATGCCAAGTGTCATTTTTTGAGGATAAAGACAGAAGTCTCAAAGCAAGATGCTGACAAAGAGAAATGTTGTACAAAGGATTGAGCATGTTAATATTCCCCTAAGTGGACATATTACACAGGCCAAAAGAAAAACCATGACATATCCTACTCTTGGGGCAGCCCTCTCGACTCTTGCTGACTCTCAGAAATCCTGATCAGAATAAAATAGAAGCAAGCTTTGTTACCTCATCAAAACTAAATCTGCCATGTAAACATATCATCTCTTTGTTTTCTCATCAAAACTAAATCTACCATGTAAATATATCATCTTTTTGTTTTCTCATCTCTGATGTTAAGCAGAATTTCAGGTATTGTTAGTATATATGATACATGAGAAAATTCAAGTGGAACTTGAGCAACAGTATAACATACATGACAATGCCTAAAAGGACCTTAACAGGTGAACTGAGTAGAATAAACAAAGGTATAAGTAAAATATGCATGAAATCACATATTTAATTCACTAAAGTAAAAATGTGCAAATGATGTTTCCTGTTGCACATTATATGCAATTTCTGTGAGCTATTATCAGTTTCTGATAATCAGTTTCTGTGATCAGTTTTACATATATAAATAACAGGAAAGATAATGATAGCAGTCTATATGGGAGTCTTAGATCTTGGAGGATCAGCTCCAAGAAGCCTACCAGGTAACATTTCCTCACAAAGCAAAGAAAAACAATAAAAAATATCAGTGTTTTGTCAAAGCTGCCATACCTTTTTCCCTATTAGTTGGAACTGCATTTAGAGAGTCAGCAATACAGAGGGGATATAATGATAATACATCTGTAGCCAACAGGTTACTCATTTCCTTTCTGCAGATGTAATTTAGTTCTCCATTCTGGATATTTACTTTGAAGGATCATCAGTATGTCTTATGAATAAAGCCCTTTGCCTCTCTTTGGACTGAACTATTAAAGGAAGGCAAGAACCAAAATATTCTTTCGGTAAGAGTTGTACGGATATCAGTAAGTAGTAAACATAAAAGCAGATATCTTAGGGAAAAAAAAGTGATGCTGAGGACCCAGTAACTGCTTCACATACAGTTTGGATGCTTTACTTCAAATTAGCTCTTGTCTAGTCCCCTGGACTGAATATCATCCTGAAATGGGTGCACATTGGGCTCCTAGAACACAGTTTATAGAATCATAGTCTTATTAAGGTTGAAGAAAACCTCTAAGATCATTGAGTCCAACTGTTATCCCATCACTCTGTTCATGCCTAAACCATGTCCCCACATGCCACAGTTTTGAGTTTATTTTTATCTGAATGGATTAAATCTGCATTCTCCAGGATGAGAACCTATGTACAGGAGGTGGATATGAACAGGAGATTTACTGCAGAAGTAAATCTCTGTCTCTGATCCAAAGTCAAAGGTAGATGATGTAGACATACAGATAGACAATGTTTTCTTTAGTTATACTGACAGATTCAAGTAGCTGTCAAAATATGAGTTACATTCACCATATGGTGGGGTTTTTTTCTTACTATATAAAGTGATGATTCCTATTCAATGGTTTGATTTTCTTTATTTTGCTTTCTTTTTTTTAATAAATAAGATGCTTTTATGAGCTGTCACTCAAGCAATTCTTTTTGTGTATGTGTTTGTGTGTGCAAGCTATGAATATTTTGTTTGGTTTAGATATAATTATTTTTCATTTGAAAGAACACAGACATGAAAAGCACAGAAAAAATATACATAACTTTACATAAAATATATCTGCAATGACGTGCTGGGTCAGGTTTGGCAAAAATTTAAATGTCCACCTAGTTGTTCATTTGTTCCCTCACGCTCCCAGGGACATGACAGTGAAAAACAGGAAGAACAGTTGCAAGGAAGGCCATGGGTCAACATAAAGCCAGGCAGATAGCTTATCAATTATCAATTACCAATTACAGTTGTGAGCAGAAAAAATTTGTCTTGAACAAAATTAATTTAGTGCCAAATAAAATAAATATTTAATTACTGCTTTGTGTAGTGGGAAACAAAAATTCAAACAATAAAAGAATATCTTTCTTTCGTTTTCTAGGCTCAACTTCACTCCTTTGCCTCAGACTCCTCTCACCATCCCAAATGCTGCAGGGAGATGAAGTGGTGGGGAATTACAGCCACTACATGGAGGTGTCTTTTTGCTGCTGCTTCGTCATCATTCTCCTTTCCATTCCTCCACTGTGGCCTCTTTAATGAGCTGCAGGGAATATCTCCTCTGACACTTGGAGCATCTTCTGCTCCTGGAACAACCTGTGTCTAGCACAGGGAAGCCCTGATCTCTTCTCACAGAGGCCACGCCTGCAGTCCCCCATTACTGGGCACGTTAATCCAATATAGATGAATATTTTCCTTTCCATATTTCTCTAAAAGGTAGAGGTTATAGAACTAGCAGCACTTTCCCTCCACCCTTTTCAAGTCCTCTCAAAAAACAAGTATCATATAAAAATAAAGGACAAGAAACGGTTATGTTGTAATCCATGCTAGTCCAGAGTGAGCTGGAACTCTACACACAATTTTGGGCAGTAGCTTAAAAAAAAGTATACATATAATTGTTAGAAGTTCAGAGGAGACACAAAGAACTAATAAAAAGTTTGGGAAAAAAAAGACATTTGAGAAAAGGCTAAGTGAACTGTGCACATTCATTCTATAGACAAAGAAGACTGAAAAGGCATATTACTGTCCTTGAATCCAAAAAGCTATAGTTTAAGGAGGAAAGGGACCAATTGCTCCCCTTAGACAATCAGAATTGAAAGAGGAATAATGAGCTCCAGTTGCAGAGGAGAATTTTGGATTAAATATTAAGAATATATGTTAAAAGCTATGCTAATAGTCCAGGAAAAAGACTGAGTTGCAAGGGGTTGAAGTGTAATTGGTCTTGGTAGAGATATTTGAGCTTAGGGTTTGACACTCATTCATAAGCAATGTTTTAGGGGTCCTGAAATCAGACTTGTTGGACTGACAAAGCAGTCTCGACCAAATGAACCTTCTAGGTCAAATCATTGCTCTATGTGTTTCCATGCTGCGTGAAAGGAAAGCACTATGCCAGTTCTGAAAACAAGCCTTTTATTTTTGCAAAACAGAGTGTGCCATGTCTTCACACTAGGAGAGGGAGTTAGAAACAGGGGGTGGTGCGGTCCTAATATGTCTGTTTACTTTCATGAAGTGAAAGTAAATGTGCCTTAATGCACATTCTAGGCAAGTGTGTTTGTTAAATCCTTTCTTTATTTGTTATTAATTCATGATGTGTATAGGGTTCTAGACACAAAGTGGTGAATAAAGCTTTCTATTTAACTACAGAATGGGAACAGCAAGAACTGTCAGCTTTCTCATATTGTCTCATCAATGTATTATGTTTCCGGCTGAGAAAGTAAAAAGAAAGTTAGATTTCCATACTCAGGCAGATTCCTACTGGGGATACATGCATATAACTTTTACTGGCAGCACGCATAGTATCACTTTTTCTAAATGAAAGTTATCAACCATTTTCTTGTTGTTATTGTCTTTTTTTCCCCTAAGGATAGAAAGGACAAATTATTTTTAAAATATTGTATGATTTTGCATACAAACATCTCTGTTCTGAAATGAGATCTTCATCTATATTTAACCAAAAAAACCCTTAAGAATCATCCAGTAGTCATTAGGAATACATGAGCACACAGAAATATATCTGCAAAGATATTGTTAAAAAACTAAGGTCTTAAACACGGTTTCTGATTTTGAAACAATTTCTTCTCTCTATACATGACTGTTGTGACAATGTGTTGCACCAGCCAGCAATTAAGTACCACACAGTACTCACTCCCCTGCCTATCCCCCCCCAGTGGAATGGGAAGAATCAGAAAAAAATAAAACTCAAAGGTTGAGATAAGAACAGTATAATGATTGAAACAAAGTAAAATATGGTACTACAACTACTAATTTTAGTAGTTGTAACAAAAAGGAAAGACAGAAATAAAACCCAATAATGGCAAGTGATGCACAACACATTGCTCACCACCTGCCGACTGAGCACAGCCCATCCCTGAGCAGTGATCAACCCCTCACAGCCAACTCCACCCGGTTTGTACATTGAACATGACGTTCTGTGGAATGTAATATCCTTTTGACCAGTTTGTGTCAGCTGTCCTGATGCTGCTCCATTCTAGCTTCTTGTGTATCTGATTGCTGGCAGAGCATGGGAACCTGAAAAGTCCTTGATTGAGAGTAAGCACTACCTAGCGACAACTTAATTATCAGTGTGCTATCAACATTATTTTCATACTAAATCTAAACCGCATCACTGTACCAGCTACTAAGAAGAAAGTTAACTCTATCCCAGCCAAAAGCAGGACAGTAACTCAGTGAAACCATATTAAATATGGTAACTATGACGTATAAACGTCAACCAAAAGCAGGCATTAAGCCCTTGCATGCTATTGTTTCAAAAATCCCAACCCCACTGTAGATGCAGAACTCTGTTTTTATTCTTCTAGGGAGTTATACTGTACTAATGTAAAATATTTGTTTTCAACAGAGCTTTAATTACATTAGTTATTTATAGTTATTCCAATAGAGCTATCCTCTCTGAATATGATACCTTTATCTTATGACGTAAATCAAAATCCCATACTTGAACACCCCTGAATTGATTCTTGCGACATGAAGCCATCTCTGTTAAAATATATATTATAGTTATTGAGTTATATTTTATTTCTGACATCTGGTCTGCACAGTCTGACATTTATTGGATGTTTTTATTTTATTTTATTTATTTTATTTTATTTTATTTTATTTTATTTTATTTTATTTTATAGGTGCTAACTTTTTCAATTGGTACTTTAGGTTTTCTTTCCTTTGCTTACCTTGTCTCTACCATCTTTTTCCTGTTACAGACAGGGATTGGAGCAGTTTCACCCTGGTTTGCAAGTCCAGACATTGTCCACTTGTAGAAATTCTGTCAGTGCTCCCTGAGGCATGGAGTTCTTCCTGTCAGCTTACCTCACAAACCCAGCGGAACTGAACATTTCAGAAGCCGATCTTAACCAATACTTGCCTTCCAACCATTCATTTTCAGGACAGACTGATAATATGCAGACACACATTTTGTTATTTTCTTATTTGTCAGTCTGTTGTGTGGTTAGAGAGTAAATTATGGCTTCTTAGACTATGATTTGCATCATTAAAAGCTAGAGAGAAATATAAAAGTATTTCTTTATATGGGAATTTTTAGTAAGATATCATATAAACAAGGCCCAAAGGAGAGTTTGGATTTCCTCAACTGCACTTTCCCCAGACATGAAAAATATGTTTGATTTTCATGGAAAGACCCATTTTATCTTCACATATAATACATTTCCGACACTACTGACTCTCTTCCATTAGTTTCTATGCCTACTTTGCTACTTGTAAGGCCATGTGATAGTAAAATTGCCAGTAATGTTATCTCTCACTCTGTGAAGGCAATATTGGTATTTCCTACCAATGGTATAAAGATAGTTATTTGGTTCCATCTCTAAAGGTAATCTTCCATTACTATATAAAATAAAAGATTACATGGAATAGACATTACTCAACACAGAGTCTGAATGTTTCCTTGCTTCAAGTTTCCATAATAGCAAGTATAAGGTAAAAAAATCCCTACGATATCATGTCAGGTACTTGGCATAGCAACTGTCTGTTAAATAGTATGTGCTATACGAATTATAAAGAAAACTGTTGTGTTTTGTTCAGCTCTGAAGCTACAGTAAAAACAGTAGCCAAAGGGTTAGGTTGAAAATCAACTGTAAGGAGAAAGGAAGGGAAGGGAAAAGAAACTTGGAAAGAATCTTGGATTAATCTGTTCCTTGGAGTTCTTCATAATCCTGCTGAAAAGGGATTTTTGTTGTTGTTCTGGTTTTTTCCCCTTCCTCACAATGCAGCCTAACAACTGCTTTTTGAAACCTGAGAAATAAGATTTTTATTTTCTTCTGGTTTTTTTGGGTTTTTTTCTCATTTTTTAAAAAGCCTGTTTACCCAAAGATTCATAACACTTGCATTCACAGACATACCTTTTTCTGTAGTCCTGTTCATTACAAGAGGATTCTACTCAACAGTAGCCTAACAGTCTTTTTTTTAATTCCTATTGTATATGAAGACTAGTGAAAGAGGATTCAGCTATTCAGCAAAAGAGGGCTGCTATCAATCATTTGCACTGAAAAGACAGATTTGTTTGATGACATTTTTTATTCCAGTCTGAAATGAATGGGTCAGCTGTGATTAGAAAGTTAACACCAGTAGGTTCACTGAAATATGGGAGAGTTTAGATTTCTACATAAGACAATAACACTGAAGAGAACAAATAAGTGAAGTTAGCTGAGCTAAGACAAACTTTTGAGATGTGATGTTGGAGGAAGCTTTGTGTCTCCATTAAAGGATCTGTAGGGTCACACATATACTACTGAAAGAAACAATGCCCATAAACATTCCCAACACTAATGCCAATCAGCAAAGAAAAACCTTCATCCTCACTATTGCATTCATCTATCTTCCAAACATAGTGGTCACATCTAAAATACTTGTTAGAAATGCTCTCTGTGTTCACACATGAAGTATGCACAGAAATTGTTTAGGTGAGTAAACATTTACTTGGGCCAAAAGCTTATCCTAGATCATTCTAGAAATTAACAGTATAGAGAACTGAGCTCAGTATACAGGAATGATCCCTGGCAATAAATGACTTCCTAATACTTCAGTTTCCTTAAAGAATGCATATGCTACCTGCACACACAATTTCCCAGTTTCGTACGTAAAGCCCTGTGTTCCCAGATTTCTGCATCTAAGTTCTTTCAAAATTAACAGAATACTTTTTCCCATAAAGAAAGGAGTTTTCCTTCCTGCTTCATACATTTGCAGTCATTCTTTAGATCTATACTACCTACCTAGTATAAATTCATTTTTCTTCTTTTTCAAAGAAGATACAAAACACCATTAGCCATTGGAAGGCCATAGTAAACCACATTATGGATCAGTGTGGACTGATTGGCTACCTGGTCTGACCCCTGCTGTCAGGATGATTCTGTTTAGTCTAAAGGATGTTTTGGAAAAGATGGGAAACCAGCCTGATCAATATTCCTTACCTTAACATCCAGTTATCCATCCTCCCACAATCCAACTCAGAGTCATGCTGTTGCTGCATCTTTGAGACCACTGCTGATGGGATTAGGATGAAACACTTTGCAGATAGCATTATCCCTATTTATTTACCAGAATTGGAATGGCTGCTATCATGTTGCCATCATGAAGCTACTGTCTTCCTTGTCTGGCCTTCTTTCAGAAGCAGCCTGATGATCTGGTGCAGTCTTGAGACTGCAAGTTTGGTTGCTATCCCATTGTTGTTGTTTTCTGTGGCTCCTTATTTCAGGTTGGATGAAGATGCATGTACAGAGGAGAGGAGGTGGTAAAGCAAGATTCATTGGGAGGTTCAGGAAACTCAGCCATGCAAAAATTTGAAATCAGCAATAATTGGTGCTTCAAAGGCTGAAAGTGTGTTGGAAGATGGAATTTTGATATAAATTTTGTACTTCAAGATTGGTCCAGCACCATGTCCTTAACTCCTGTTCCAAACTCTTCTGAAGTCACTGTAAAGATTCCCATTGAACTTGAGCAAATTTAATTTCCAACCTTAAGAGTAGCATAGCTATTTCCTTACTTGGTCTGTAACGAGCTAGTGCCTAACAGAATACTATCACGCATAGTGAATCTTTCTGCAGCATTCTAAACTTAATACTGATTAACTTATAGCAGATATAACAATCTGCTATAACATAACATATAGGAGGCTGAAATGTTCCTGCCTCACTTTTTTTTTCCTCTGAGACTTCACAAAAAAAGTTGAACACAACTAAAATTAACAACATGTAGATACAGACATAAGCAAGAATGGACAGAGAGTGAGTAATTTAAAGGAGAGATAATGCTAGAAATATTTGAGACTGCAGGGCTTTATGCTAGAGCAACTGCAGGACTTCTCATCCTTCTCTCTCCACTGCTACTTATTATTTTTGGGAAGTGATGAGGTTTGATTTAGGTGTGAGAGACCTAAAGAATGATACTCCTCAGATAAACCAGCTTCCAGAAAAAGGGAAAAGAGGAAGCTGTGAAAATCTATGCTAATGCTCAGAAAGATAACACACAGAAAGATGTTGCTAGCTCACTATTAAAGAAACAGTGTGTAAGTACAGAGAACACTATAGGGAAATAAAAATCAGAAAATACATATTTGTCAACGGCAAACTATGTAGAACTATCTCAATTCCTTTTTCTGAGAAGTGAGAAGGATGGGAAAGAATTGACAGAAATCTACAGGAATCTATATTTAGTAAATATAGAGTCTACAGAATGGTGATATTTCTTCTACCTAGCCTGTCTCTCTGTCACTCTCTTTTGCTCCTCCTCCCTTTCTCTTTTTCCTATTTCTTTCTATCTCTCTCTATCTCAAATTTACTGTTAAATAAAATCTGTACTATTGACTTCAGCATATGATCTCATTGGCACCTCTCAGGGCAGGGACATCTCTAAGAATTTTAGTAACCAGATCATAACATGTGGTCAGTTGAAAATAAATAAATAAATGCATAAAGAAATATTAAAAAAGTCCCTTAATGATTAGCTGTCTTTTCAAACTGGAAAACTATTTCAAGTGAGGTCTCCCAGGCCATACCTTTACTCCACAATGCAGTGCTTTGTTACAGAGAACTAAGTTAATGCAATACTATTTAAAGGTACTCTCAGGAACACAGCCTCTCCAGTGTTGATTACTTGCTTTACAGATACACCTGTTCTGCTTTTGAACATAATTTACTCAAAGATAATAGTAGTATGTTCATGACACTACACTGCATATCCAATGAACCTGTCTTAGAATAAAATACTATTTACTATTTACATTATTGTCTTGTATGGTGAAACTGAAAAACCCAACCCTGGCAGGATTATAAAATATATGAAGAATGGAATTAGAATTTGGAATTATCGTGATCTGTTGGAGGAATGGGCTGAAACTGATAAGAGTAAATTCAATATAAAAGTAGGAGTAATACCACATTAAAAAGAAATCAAATGTGTAAATCTAAAATGGAGGTATGAATGGATCAAGCTGAGGCTGAATAAAAACATGAGGTTAATCAAAAAAGCAAATCTCATTTTGCAGCGTATTAAGAAAATGTCTGTTAAAAAAGTAATGTGAATACTTCCTCTTTCCTTAACAATCCAGCCTGCAAGTTTTCTGCAATCTCTGCAAGACTTTCTTAAAAAGTATCCCTTGCCCTCAGAAACTATTTTCCCTTCTTATATGATAAAGAACAGGTACTCTGAATTGTACCTCTAAGATATGTGGAAGGTAAACCTCTTAATAGTCTCAGTTTGTCTTGTTTTCAAATCCTTTTAAACAAAAACTTGAAACAATTAAAGAAACTTCAAAAACTCCTAAGATACTTAGATGTTGTTGTTAAAAGTAGGAAAATTTTATCTGCTTATAAAAAAAGATTAAAGAAACTCAAACTGTTTGATCTTGAAAACTGAAGGCTGGTTTAGACCATAATACCAGTTTTTATATGCATAAAGGATAAGTAATGAGAGGAGAGCAACTAGTTGTTTTCCATATCAATGAAGAGCAGGACAGAAAAATTACATATTTAATTTTCACTCAAGCAGGTTACCATGAAACACTGAACTACCTTATTCTGGGAGCCAGGCATGCAGAATATTTTATTATTCAGCACATTAAAAAAATTGTGCCAAAACCATCTCCATTTATTTCTACTGGACTCCTTGTAAAATTAAGTGGAACTGCATAATGAGTGTGTGTATGAAAGTCTGGTCCCACTTGAGCTACTGGTTTTGCTGAGATGTGTCTCTGAAATTATCCAAATTCCATAGTCGAAGTGCATATTTTTCCCTGGGTCAAATCTCCAGTAATCTTGCAAGTTTAGTAGAAATGCTGAAGAAAGAAAATTCAAATTTAACTAACAGTCATTTTGCGAAATCAGAATGCAATTTGAAGCAGAAGTTCAAAATACACTTCAGGAAATCAAAAGGAATTAGATAGTCTAATGCAGTCTCATTCTGGGATAAAAATAAAAGAAAAATACAAAGGGAATCTCTTCACTTTGATGTGAGAGAAATATAAACTTTTACCCAAAAAAATAGCATATGCATTTTGATGTGACCCATGTAACAGTAAAAGACATACCCACCATTGTGATATCCCACATAGTTAAAATTACCTGTGCTGCTACACAAAGAATAATATATCCATCACTTTTCCTTATAAATTAAATTAAAATGTTTGTTAAAATTATCTTTTCATCTCTTTCTCTCTCCTGTCACTGCCTGCTTCTTCTTATTATTTTTGTTCTTCAATCCCTGCCCGCCCATACCGAACTCCTCCTGACAGAAAAAAAATGTCAAGAGATAAATCTTTAATCCAGTTCTGAGCGCACAGAGATTTTCTGATCAGGCTTATGTTTGGTGCAAGGTAAGTCCAAAACAAAAGAGCAGACAGAAAGATGGCTTAGCATCTTACCATCCTGAAGTCTCACTTCTGAGTTCAAAATTGTTATGATTTCCTATTGTCACAACACAAAGCAGTTCTTAAGAAATCTAGCAACGTAATTAGTCTCATACACAAGTGTTGCAGAACACATTGATCTGAAGAAGGGACAGTGTGTTATGTATGATATATAAAATGTAACAAGTTAAGTTTATTTTTTAGTCCATTTTTCTGAATCCATTATACTTGCCCTCCACCTGTGTAATCTGCTCATTTTCCTCACCAGTGCAGATCATTTTGATGCATGCCATCCAGCTTCAGGATTCACCTATATAAAGATAGGTAAGAGGAGTAATTACCTTAGCAGATGAGCTAATGAAGTCTATATAGAAACTCATAGCAAACAGCTATGAATGTAATAGACCAAACTAGCTTCCTCTTTTTAATTACATTTTCTCAGCCTGAAATCATGATTGTAATAAGTACTGCTCTTTGTTTGCTGCCGGGTGTTCAAGTACCATATGAGATAAGTAAATTGCTTCAGTTATGTATGATTTCTGAGAAGGAGCAAAATGCTGTTGCCCATTCACAGGGACTAGAAGCATCGGTCATCTCATTTCTAATGATACATCCAATTGTCAAGGCAAAAATTTGAAAACCTGTGCTTCTACAAGAGGCACTTTTTTTTTTTTTTAATAATTTCATCTGTAACCAGGGATATTGAAAGCACTTCAAAGTGACAAAATGTGTAGGAGAGGAGATCATCATCAATGCTTGTGAAACTGAAGTTATTTGTGGTGACAGCACTAAATGATCTTCTTCACAGTGATGGGATGGAGTGCTTCTGGCTGAGCCAGGGGCTGAAATGCACAAGAACAAGATTTTCCAATTCAAGGTCTAGCTGCAAGCAGCAGTAAACTTTTCCCTGACTTGCCCTTTTGTTGCTTTTGAAGCATATTGCACAAAGCCTTACTCATATCCATAAAATGGGACTCAGCTAACATAAAATTAATGTTTTAGCTACTGACAAACAATGCTTGCACAATTTCAAGGCCTTCGTTTTTTGCTCTGCTGCCCCAGAGAGTAGGCTGGGGATGAGCCAAGGGAATGGGGATTAACCCAGCTGAGACAGCTGATGCCAACTGACCAAAGGGGTGTTTTATACCATACAGCATCATGCTCAGCAATAAAACTGAGGGGAGTTTTTCTGAAGTATTTCTTGGTTGGAGATTGATCCTGTGGGCTGGGCATTGATCTTGTGGTGGTGAGCAATGCCATTTGTACCACTTATAGAATCCTTGAGGTTGCAAAAGACTTCTAAAATCATTGAGTCCAGCTGTTAATCCAGCACTGTGTTAACTTAGCAGTATGTTAACCCACTATGTTCGCCACTAAACCATGTCCTCAAGTGCCACTTCCACATGCTTTTTGAACCCTTCAGGGATGGTGTGTATGCCATGTCTCTGGGCAGCCTGTCCCCAGCCTTCACAAAGCAAATATAAGAAATGTTATAAGAAATATATATGAAATACATACTGATGTTTCTAATAGGTTTCAAAATCCACCAGAACTGTTTTATCAATGACAAACTTAAACAGTTCATACTAAACTTGTTCCTGTCTCTCACGCTTTCACGTGATCTCTATCTTGACCAACAAGTTTTCTTGCTTTTGCCCTTTAGATTCTCTCCCGCATTCCTTTGTGAGGACAGAGTATCGGCGATGAAGAAATGAGACTGCACACACAGAATTCGGTTTCGGGATTTCTCCACAGATCTCTTTCTGCGTTTCCCTTTTATTCATATTCTTTTGTAAACAGCACCTGGTGTTGTCTTTTAGTTAACCAGAATTCTCAAGATCTTGCTAAACTGGTGTTTTGATCCCACACATTCACACCTTATCATTTTGTGACGGTTTTCAGCCACGGAGAAACCATGCAGACCATGCAGATCGTTCCGCTCTGAGAACACAGCACTCTGTCAAAACACCAGTCAAGGTCGGCCCTCCTTTTGGGTTCTAAATAAATGAATGCAGGTGCAGGCTGACTCACCTTGTTCCCACAACAGAGCAAGCATCTGGGTGGAGGTTTTGCTGCCACCCATGTAAACACACCATATTCTCAAGACTAATGAAGATCTGATAAAAAACTGAAGTTTAAAAAATTATTACTCTCTTGTTCAAAGGTTTTTTCAAAGGTGTACATTCTTTTGCAGCTGCACAGGCCTACTAAAAACCATTTATTTACTGTAGTCTTAAAAGTCCCAAACATTGACATGAATATTAATTGCTTAGTCTGCAACCCCATTTTTACTGTAGTCAATGGAAGAATATTCAATGCATGTAGAAAAAGCTCTTATATCAAAACATGGTCACAGACCTATTCCATTGCTGTTGCATCTGTATAGTTTACTTTTTCACAATACAGTGAGCATATAATAGCTCCTTTTACAGAATAAAAAAATGAAATTGCAGACCGGTTCCAACTTGAATGAAACTCAAGTTTCCTCAGTAAAAAAATTGCATATTGGCCTATTAGAATATAAGTCATAAAAATTAACATGATATTTTTTTCATAATTCCCAAGGCTGTTTAATTTTCTGATATCACTGAATTATTTCACGTCATATATAAGGATTTAGATTTTGGGTTGAGAAAACATTACATCTGCAATATTCTATAGAAACTATAGAAAAAATAAAGCAAAGGAAAAGGAAAAAAAAGTTCAAGTGTATATTATACTGCCTGTTAAGAGCAGATTTAATACATTCCTGAAAGACAGAGAAGAAAGCACAAGATCAAAAGATTGTATCCAAATAATTGGTTAAAGTACAATATTTCAAGTTGCTCATGCACCTGGGTGACTTTTTTTTTATGGAAAGGAACCACTGAATTCCACTGGGAATATTGCAGCATCCAAAATACCCACTCTAAGAAGCTTAGAACTTATACCTTATTTTCAAAAAAAAACCCCAAACAAATCCATCTCAGAGGATGCAGTCCTGTCAGAACTTCTGTCCGTATTAAATGAAGGGCATGAATGATCCCATTTGGATCTTCAATTGCTAATATGATGAACTAGATAAACATTTGCAACCTTGGATAGTTTCATCAGTGTCGCGGATTTGGGAATTAATAAAGGCTAAAATTCATCTCACCACTCTTTAAGAGTTATGCATCTAATCTAAACAAGTTGTAAAATTTCTGTCTTCTGGAGAGAGTTAATGGGAATCTTTTCTGGAGCATACTTCATTTGACTTCAGCATAGACATTTCAGGCTAAGTTCCACTATCCCTTGTGTTGAATAAGCTACTACCGAAAGGGGTTCCTCCATCTCTTTCCATCTTTCCTTGGGAGTTCCTCTTTCTTCTGCCAGAATAAGGGTTAAGCTTGAAAACTAATTGCTGTTCTGATGGGTTTGCTTTAAGATGAGCCCCTTCCCTGGAGCAGAGAGAATTGATTCTGAAACTGGAAGTAAGGGGAAGACTCTCCACTTTTTGACAGAAGACCTCAGTCAGGGATGGCTTAAAATTTTATAGCACAATTGCTCAATTAATTGATTTTGTTAATTGAGTTTATTTAAGATTAGGATGTTTCTGACAGTGATTTTTTTTTAATCTCTTTCTGTCCTCTGCCATGTTTTCTGCTGCTTTCTTAATAGTAATCCATAGTCCTGTGTAAGCACAAAGGTAGCAAGGAGAAATACATGTGAGCATTTAGATCACCATGTTGTTCAATTCACTACACAAGTCAGTCAGAGTTATATCCAAAACCTAGGAGAGAGAGAAAAAAAGGCTGGCGAAGGGATGGGATGCAAAAAATGCAGGATCATAACTTTCAGTGGAAATCTATGCTGTTATCAGCTTCTGCTGATAATAAACACTGGACACAAAACATTTAGGAAAAATTACCCTCCTGAGTTACCTTTCTCTTCAGAGATTATAAAGAAGGAATGGAAAACTAGTTGAGATTATTTAGCTGGGGGGTTTGTGGTATGAATCTCCTCCTACATGACAAGAAAGGATGACATATAGTCCTTTAACTTGCTTTTTAAATTTCTCTCTCAAAAAAAAAAATAAACATAAGAAAAACAACACAACGAAAAGAAAACCAAACAGTAAATCTTCTTTACAAGCAGAGTTTGAAAACCAAATTGCCTCTATCTGTCTCTTATTTCCCCAACAACCATAAAAGGGTAAAGGAGAATTTATTTTGTGTCATTTTTTTTTTAATGTATAAACAACTTTAGATTCCAGTCATTAACAAGCAGTGTCTGGATACAAATCATATCTTACTCTTTCATTAAATAAACAAGATGAGGATATCTCAGATCTGATGTCAGGTAGAAAATGTTTTCCTTTTCCTTGTATCACTTTAATTTATTTACTTTATTTACTTTGATTTATTTACTTTATGGACACTTAAAGTGTCAATAGGATGACACTTTAAATATGTCCACAAAAAAAGCTGCCTTAAAATTTCCACAGTTGTGTCAAACGTAGAATAACAGAGTTAACACATGGAAAAGGATGTGGAGAGAAGCTTATGAGCTAAAAAGGGACTCAGAGAGGCCAGTCCACCAGAGCAAAATGTGGTAATGAACTCAGGACTGATAATATTCACTGGCAGAGGCTACTATCTAGAAAGAAATGCAGTGTATTACATAGGCTAAAGAAAAGGATTTTGCATTCATCTGTGAAATATGTAGATGCAAAACAGAGCAAGTAAGATCTTCAGCTGGATTTTCAGAAGGACAGTGAGAAGTGGTATCTTAGTAGCTGGATTTTCAGAAGATAAATCAGGATATTTTTAAATTAGAGGAATTCTCCCACTGAGGTTTCTCGGGAGATCTGGGTTTAGCTATGCCAGAAATGAGGTATGTGATCTAGAGCAAGTTGTTCAAGTTAAAATTTTAGAGAAAAAAATTATTCTTAAGTAGGAGCTCAGTTACATTTCTATTAGTTATTAAAAAAATTCCTTTCTCTAACTCTTCTTGTTTATTTTAAACAGCCTCATCCCCTGACAGTCTCTTTTAAGGGAAAGAATATTCTCTCTTGTCTTTCTACAAGCTTGATTTCTTTTGCCATGTAGATTTAATGCGGATGATAAATCTATCTTCTATTGCCTGTACAAATAAATCTACTCTAGACTTATCTGTACCACTGAAATAAAATGAAAAACAATAGTACTGACACTCAGACTATGGAGTTTTTATATTATTTTGTTCTGGATAGTCAGAATTATTTCATACAGAAAAATTAAAAAGAAACTTACTTGAAAACCAAGAGATCGTGAGTGGAGATGCAGTGTGTGTTTAAGCAGAGCTTCTTTCTACCTGAGCTATACAAATATTAAAATTAAAACCAACACTTCAATAAGAAATCCAGAGATTCACTCACTATGGAGCTTTTCACTCTACAGTGTTAGTGCATATGTAGAATGAGTGCAGTACTCAATGCAGTACTAGTTCCTCTGAAGGCCAGACAAGTTATGCAAAAGAGACTGTATACTAACAAACAGGAGGAAGACTTACGATTGACTAAGGTGGGTAGGAAATAAGAGTAAAATAGACAGATTTTAGCGGACCATAACATACATGTGAGATATTCTCATGCCATACGTAAAGGTCTGTGCAGAAGCTGGTAGTGGTTCCTAGCAGAAAAGACCAAATTATATAAACACACACAGCCACAGAGTGGTGTCCATTGGATTACTGGTCTTTGTAAAAATCAAAGGTAGCTGGAAGAACACCAAGGTAGTTCAAATTAGAGAAAGCAATTGTGCTGTGTCACAACTATCAATTTTTGACTCTCTATATATTAAATAAATTTGCAATATTGATAAACTTAATTTCCCTAAGGGACTACGTAATTGTATTTGAGCATTTATATATATAATATGGCATATTACTATGTAAATATAACAGTCTGGAAGGGAAAATAACCAACAATAATATACAGCATTAGAAGTAAAATGAATACATTTTTTAATTGAAGGTAAATTAACATATTTTTTTTCTACTATATTTCTTTATTTTATCATCAGCTTTCTTAGCCCTGATTCCAGTTCTTGCCTTCTTATAGGTCAAAATCCATAGATGAATCATCTTCATCTGCTGCTGATGCCCATTTGCCCTCCTGCTTAAGACTTGGCTCCAACTCCCTTTTAAAAACCTGTGAAAACACAATACAGGTAAAAGGCCAATCAGTTCAGGCAGGAACAATCACTACTTTGGCTTAAGGGTATGGCTGTCAGCCATAAGCACATCTGTCATATTGCTTTGAAGAAAGTGAAGCTTCATATAGGGCCAGAGATGCATTTGCATAATCTCTTTGACAATAGTGACGGAACAGCAATAAGGACTATAAAAAATTGTGAGCTGTGAGGGAAGAAGGTGAGGTGGGAATAATAAGACAAATATTGAAATGAAAACAAGAAAGAACAGATGGGCTAGACAAATCAGATATCTGCATAGTGGAAAAAATATTATATACAAATGCATTTTCTGAAAATGGGTATGTTTCTATTGTGTAGGCATTTCTGAACAAAGCAAGAGCACTAGAAAATTGAAATAGCAGAGCAAGATCAAAAGATGAAGTCATTTGGGAGTATAAAAATAATGCTAAGACAGTGCATAGGGTTCTGCTGAGGAAAACAAGGAACGCATTAATTATATGGGAACTCCTAGCATGCAAGTGTTAGGAATATTGACATGTGGGACCTTTAGCCAGTGTATCAACAGATTTACTTTGTATTATGCAATATTGTACTGATATGAGCGATCCATGAACAACAAATCAATGTTTAAATGTTTAAAGAATTTATTTTTTTAATATCCTTACAATGGAAAAAATATTCAGAACCGTATGTTGTCAGTATATTCACATTATATACATACTTTAAATATATTGTTTATAACACTGAAATGTGTGTTGTCATTATATTTAGGAATTATTTAAATTTTCCTTGGATTTACTAAACACATGGTTGATACTGATATTGTTCGCACTTTGAATTATTGGGAAATGTTGCAATTTGAATTGTCTCCTGTTTGATGGATCAGATAAATCGGATGCTTTTATTTCCAGAACTTGATTATAAAATGCACTCACAACAGACTCTTTCACAAATACAAACAAAAAGTTCCTGCAAAAATGTGTGTAAGCAAAATACAATAGTCCATGGGAGATACAATGAAGTTGCCTTTTTATCCATAAGTACCTCAGTGTGACAGGAAAATAAAAGTGCAACTAACTACCTAATTATCCAGTATGTCAGATCATAATTATCACGAGCTGTCAAGCCCTTTTGGTGATTTACAGTATGGTAGAGTAAACTTGTATGTTGGTCTATCTCTTGAAGATCTATCTAACCAGGGATGGTCTCTCTAATATTATATGCCTTGGTTTTGTGTTTTAATCCTAGGAAAATAATATTGATATAATCTTCTTCCAGCATGCAGATCAACTTTTCTTCTCTCTTGTGAATTACTTTCTGAACATTTTATTGCAAATTGTTGAAAAGATCTTGCTGACTGGAGCAAATTCCATGTAATCAAGGACAATTGCTATAAAATGGCAAATGAACGCTTATTGGAAGCTTGTGTGCCCATGATCCAAAAAATGAGCTATCAAGATATCAGTATAAATAAGGACAATATTCAATTCGATCTGCAGACCAGCTTGTTCCTTTTACGGGGCAGTTGACATGCAAGCATCGACTGAAGATGGATGAAACAAAAGAGAATTCAAGTGTCTAAAACAGAAGTTATAACCTATGTTAGAGTTATCAATCAGTCTGTCCTTTAAATAGTATGAATATAGTTACTTTCAACTCAACTATTTCAAATCTGCTAAAAGGACAAGAAATTTTAGGTCATATACTGGCATAATGACAAGGAATTCCTGCTTCCCTACCGGGTTTCCGTAAAACCTCTCATCTGGCTCAGGCTTTGGTCTATAATCTGGTTGTCTTTAATTGTTATTTTCTCTTTGGGCTATACCCACTGGCCAAACGATGCATAACATATCTATATTATACTGAATTAAATAAATACTGGCTTATTTTCACATTTCCAAACTGAAGTGTTTGGCTTGTGGCTGAAAAATAAAACAAAAAATACCCAAATCAGAATAAACACTTTTATTCAGAAAGAAGACCTTGGTATTGGTCTATTTGTGATTTTCTGGAAAAAAAAAAAAAAAGGCACGTGACCTGTGACCTTTACAATTATATTATGCTTTTAATGTGATACTAAGTAATACAGTTCTATGGTATCTTCCTTGATGTCATTTATTTTTTATAAGATTATATGGTAAATTCTTTGGGTTTTTTTAACTTCTAGAATAAAAGTAACTAAACATAGTACTTTATGCCCACACTGTGCCTGAAGATATAGGCTCCTCCAGATGACATTTTTCCTCCTTGCAAGGTTAGTTAGAGACTTTGTAGCAGCCAAAGTAAATGAGAATAGCAAACATAACGCATTTTTACTAAGTAGAGAATTACCTGATGGCCTGTATTGCCATATTCATTATATTGCTGATATGAATTATATTTCTCTTGCCTGCAAATGTCTCCAAAGACACAAAACACACATCAGAGTGGAAGAAACTGACTTGTGCACAGAGTCCTTCATAAACATGACTTTTTTTAACAGGAAAACCCCACAAATTACCTAACCATGCAAACAAATAAAAACTCTTCCCCCAAAAAACACACACAAAACCCACAATACAAAATCGTGATAGTCAGATAATCTATGTTAAGCGTTATGTGATATCTGCTTTACTCAATATGAATGATCCTTCAAAAAAATTATTTCAGTAAGAGAGAGCAGTCTTAGGGCCCATCAAATGACACTTTGTAAGTAAGCACAAACACTGCCACCAAGGACTTAATCAGATCTCTAGCTTTCCATCCTTTGTTGAAACAACATTCTTCAGTAACCTCAACAGCCTATCTACATACCACATTGACATTTTTTCAGACCCTCAAGGACTGTTTGCTTCTTTCTTAAACCCTTGTGATCTGCAGGAATGCTCTAGGCACTGAACAAGTCAAGAACCCCTCCTGGTATCTGAGTATTTTCATTGAGAGATTTTCCTTTAATCAAAACAAATAGGCTGTTTCATGCCAAAAGTGATCTTATTGACAGATCCTAAAAATGTTAAATGAGCAACCTGTTCTGTAAATGTTGCTTTTCTAATTTAAAATCATTACAGCACTGGAGCATTGACATGGTGTTATTTATTATAATTTCTTGTTTGGTTAGTGTAAGTTATTCCCATGATTCCTTGTTTGATTTTAGCTTTATTTAAAATCATTAGCACAGCATTTATGTTTATATTTATAATCCTCATAGTGAACCAATACATGGAAGTGATGGAAACCAATACTCTTTTAATATTGGTTTTGGCATTTGCTAAATTAGGTCTTGTAACTTTTCAATATTCAACAGATTCATGTTTCTAAGTTAGTTCTTTAGCAGATTTTATATTTCCCTTGGTATTCAGTTATTTCTATTTTTTCTGTGTTAATTCATAATACATATAATGAAAAATGAAGCAACAGTCATAAAACATAGTGAATAACTGTGTTATAACATCTGGATAATAAGAATGTAGCATTTTAGCATAAATCCTGGGATTTTGAACTTTACTATGATTCCAAGACAAGTAAGAACCCATGGTTTTGCACTCAGATTTTTTAAAATATATTTTTATATAGAATACGTAAAAATCATTCTATAGCAGAATAAGTATTACTGAGCAGAGCAAGATCATGATCATTTCAGAAAATTTAAAAATTAAAGAGACAGATGTATAAAGAAAAGGCATTTCATTGCTGAAGTGTCTGCTGCCTCTTATGCATACACTACACTTTGGTTTTATATGGAAAATTTCAAGAACTTGTTTTAGGGGGAGATCTAAAACAGAATTGAGGACCTTTATGTTTACAATATTGTTGATTTAGCTAAGAGCCTTTTGATATCTTTTGTCAATTTATGTTTAATTTCAGCCTCATGGAAATTGAACAGTTGTAGTCTTTATGTGCAGGTAAGTAGTAGTATCATTCTATTAGTTCAATTCTGACATAATTCAGTTTCATTTATATGTAGTTATATCACTGTGCGAGATACTGGATCCGAATCTCACTGAATTATTGATACAGGTCGGAACCAACTCACTGTGTGTGTTCATGTGGGGAAGGGCTGGGCCTGGACCTGCAGGTCCATGGTAAGGTTTGCACATCAGGCCTGTGCTGAGGGCAGAGGGCAGAGCTGAAGGCAAGGCCTGCTGCCCACGCAGAGCACAGGGCAGAGCTGCAGGTCCTGCAGCCGGGCTGTCGGTCAAGGCAGAGCTGCCTGGTAGCCCACCCACACCACACCCCTGGAGCCTGTGACTGGCTACAGCACAACTCACTCTGGCCTGGAAGGCACTGACTGGATATCCTGCCTGGGAGGGAAAACTAAATAATATAAATTCATAAGAGTCTGTATGAACTCCCTCTCTCTTCTCTGTCTCCAACTGGTTCCATGTGAATCATTGAATCTTGTCGGCAACTATTTTTATCTTTTCCTTCTTCTCTGCTGCTGCTTCTCTCTCCTCTCTTCTGCAACCTGGACCACGTGAACCATCACATCTTGTATGGTCACAATTTTTTCTTTCCCTCCTCTCCGAACCTCTTCGAACCTCTCTGAACCTCTCTCTTTCTTTACTCTTTTAATCTGTTTTCTTCTTTTACTCTTTTTGTGGGTTGCTTAAAACCAGTGATTTTAGTTTTACTAAAGCTAGTATATTGGTTGTTTGTAGAGGGTGTTTTCTGTGGAATAGGTTTTTTTGTGCTGAGTGTCTTTGTGAAATGCTTTTTCTTGGTTATATTTTACTCCTGCAAAATCTTTTGCCAAAATATCTTATTTTTCCCACTAAATTAAAAGAATTTCTCTTAGAGAAGAGTGTGTGACTCCCTGGATGCTAATTCGAGGTTATAATGAACCAAAAGGCTTTTAAAAAGTCTTAAATAAAAATGTAACCACTCTGGGCAGCTTATAGCTTAAATCCAGAGTGTAAAAACTGATAAAAAATATTAATGAAGGTAGGGGTCTATCACAGTCTCCTGTTATAAAGTGGTAAGTAAAACTGCTCAAGATATATTTTTGAAAATTTCATAAATCTGAGTCTCTTTTAGAGTGCTTGAATCAAGACAACAAGGATGACAATGCATATGTATTTATTTATAAACAGCTAGCTTTATAAAACTGAAGATTTTATGATAATTATGATGTGAGTGTACCATCTCCATACATTTTGGAGGAAAAAAGGAAATTAAATATTAAAGTTATTTATTTTAAATACCCTACAATATCACCACTTTTTTTTCTCCCAATATTATTTTTTCTTATTTTTATAAGTTTCTAATGCAACCTCTATTCAACATAGAAAGTTTTTACTTGTGCATTTATAGTACTTCAAATTGTGGCATTTAGCATATAATCATATCAGATGATTAATTTGTCCCACCATCCCAATAAAAAAAAAAACCCAACAACAAAACCCCAACAAACCAGAATCAATAATACAGCAGATTGAGGTTTTTATTTTTATGAAGACAAAACAGAAATTATCCATCTTCAGAAATACAGAATAAATATGCTAAAATGCACTAAAATATACTGTAGGCTTTGCTTGTTGGTAATCTCATAGTCTTGTTAAGGTCATGGTAGACCTCCATCAATATTTCTTACTCTGTTTGACTGTAACAAATTTTGTTGGAGGCTTCCTATTTTTCATAGTCATTGGGATGAACCTTACAACTGTTATTCTCCTTTCTTTCTGTTTGGTTTTTTTCTTTGGTTGTTTTTTTGGTTTTTGGGAGGTTTTTTTGTTTTGTTTTGGTTTGTATTTTTTATTTTTAATTTATTTCACAGTGCTGAGTGTACAGTATTGTAAGAAGTATCTGACCTCTTCCACAAAATTAAAGGTAGGTCTTTGGACATCTCCAGGAAAGCAGGGATTCATCATTGTGGTGGTTTGAGCCATCACAAAAATCCAAAATCCAATTTTCAGGCTTCCCCCACCCCTTCCCACAATTTTATCTCAACACCGAAGAGAAACTTTCAGGCAAGAGGCCTCTATAGGGGAAAAGGGGAAGTATATACATTTTATTTTACACAAATAAATATACTGTACAAGCTGAAAGCAACTATATATATAATATTACACACTTCTATCAGTCCCTTTAAGCTTCTCCCTTAATTCAGTCCAGGAAAAAGCCCTTCAGGTTGATAGGTAACCAGTCTTTCTCTCGTGAGAGTGTTCAGGGAACCTGATTCACTCCCCCCACCACCCTCTAACTGTTTGCTGAAGTCTTTTCTTCCTCACGAAGTCCAAGATGAAAGCTCTGAGTCCATCCTCCTTGACACATCTCTGCTGTGTCATTCTCTCTCTCATACTTCAGTTCCGTGCTGCTGTAGTTCAGTCAGCCTATCACACATATGCATCCTGGAATCTTCATTCCTCCTCCGAGTTTTTGGTTGCCCTCCATTTAAATCACTGCAAGGACATCCTCCGGGCCTCTCTCTGGTCCATCTCCAGTTTCGCCTGGGGTTATCTCCGTGGCACCGGGCTGCATTCTGCCCGTCCACTTGGCTCCTCTCCAATGCCGAGCCGAGCCTCTACTTTACAGTGAGAGAGAAAAAAAAGAAGCCCCCTCTGCAGTCCAGCTGCAAAGGGCGGGGGAAGAGGGCCTGGTTCCTCGCAAGGAGCTTGCCTGTCTCTCTCTCTCTCTCACAACACTCTAATGCTGCCTCCAAGCCCGGCTTAGCCAGAGCTGTGGGCCCTGCCACCCCTAGGCCTTCTCACACCCACACAGCAGCAGACAGACAGCAGCAGCCAGACAGACTGATTGCCAACAACTCCCGCCGGCTGTGTATATATGATTTTTCACAGGAGCGAACAAGACGAGCGGTGATTGGCTCTCGAGAGGAGACTGCCCTGGCACCCAATCACCTCTAGACCCCCCCGGCTTCCAGGGGGGCAATTTTCAAACCATGACAATCATGCATAATGTTAACTTCAAAAGGCAAATGTTATCACTCCAAACATCCCTCCCTTCCTCCAGCTTCCCTCAGCAGAGCATGTTGTCATTACAAATCCAAAAGCTAGCTCCATACAAGCTACTATGAAGAAAAATAATTCTTTCCCAGTCAATACCTGTACACTGTGAGATCGGGGATATTTATGGTCTGTTTTGGTTGTTAATTTTATTTTGTTCTCCTATATATCCACATGTATATTTTGTTTCATAGCTGTCCCTTCCGAGACTTTTATCTATATGTAGATGTAAAAAACTACTGTAAGTAGCCATGTCTGTATCTCTTGTCTACATACAGATGTACGCACAAAATCCCAGAAAAACAGTCTTAATCACAGAATCAACCAGGTTGGAAAAGACCTCTGAGATCATTGAGTCCAACCTACGACCTAACACTACCTTGTCAATTAGACCATGGCACTAAGTGTCACTCACATCTAGTCTTTTCTTAAACATTTAAACACTTTCTTAAACACTTAAACACTTTTCACCATCCACTTCTAGGGATGGTGACTCCACCAACTCCCTGGCCAGCCTGTTCCAAATCCCAGTCACTCATTCTGTAAAGAACTTCTTCCTAATGTCTGACCTAAACCTCCCCTGATGCAGCTTAAGACTGTGCCCTCTTGTCCTACTGATAGTTGCCTCGGAGAACAAACAGCCCCCCACCTGGCTACAGTCTCATTTCAGGTAGTTGTAGAGAGTGATAAGGTTTCCCCCAAGCCTCCTCTTCTCCAGGCTAAACAACCCCAGCTCCCTCAGCTGCTCCTTAGAAGACTTATGCTCCAGACCCTTCACGAGCCTCATTGCCCTTCTCTGGACACACTCTGGCACCTCAACATCATTCCTAAATTGAGGGGCCCAGAACTGAACACAGTACTCAAGGTGCAGCCTCACCAATGCTGAGTACAGGGGAAAAATAACTTCCTTGGTCCTGCTGGCCACACTGTTCCTGATATAGGCCAGGATGCCATTAACATTTGGCCACCTGGGCACACTGCTGGCTCATGTTCAGCTTCCTGTCAATCAGTACCCCCAGGTCCCTTTCTGCCTGGCTGCTCTCCAGCCACTCTGTGCCCAGCCTGTAGCTCTGCATGGGGTTGTTATGGCCAAAGTGCATGACCCAGAATTTGGTCTTGTTGAACCTCATCCCATTGGATTCAGCTCATCTATCCAGCCTGTCCAGGTCCCTCTGCAGAGCCCTCTGACCCTCCAGCAGATCAACACTCCTCCCCAACTTGGTGTCATCTACAAATTTGCTTATTAGCAAACACTCGATCCCCTCATCCAGATCATCAATAAAGATATTAAACAGGACTGGGCCCAACACTGATCCCTGGAGAACACCACTAGTGACTGGCTGCCAACTGGATGTGGCACCATTCACCACCATTCTTGGGTCTGATCATCCAGCCAGTTCTTAAAACAGCACAGAGTGCACCTGTCCAAGCTGTGGGCTGCCAGCTTTTCCAGGAAAATACTATGGGAGACAGCGTCAAAGACTTTGCTGAACTCTAGGTAGACTACATCCACAGTCTTCCCCTCATCCACTAGGTGGATCACCTGGTCATAAAAGGAGACCAGGTTAGTCAGGCAGGACCTACCCCTCCTAAATTGGCTGTGTCTGATTTTCTGGCCATCGTGTAGCTGCCCTGTGATCACACTCAGGATGATCTGTTCCATAACCTTGCCAGGCACCAAGGTCAGGCTGACAGGCCTGTAGTTACCTGGATCCTCCTGCAGGCCCTTCTTATTACCCACATTACCCAACTTCCAGTCATCTGGGACCTCCCCAGTTAGCCAGGACTGATGATAAATGATGGAGAACAGCTTGACGAGCTCTTCCACCAGCTCCCTCATCACCCTAAGATGAATTCCATCTGGTCCCATAGACTTCTGAGCATCTAAGTGGCTCAGCGGGTCACTAACTGCTTTCTCGCAGATTACAGAGGGGCTATTCAGCTCCCCACCTCTGTCTACCAGCTCAGGAGTCTGGTTGTCCTGACAACGACCTATCTTATTGTTGAAAACTGAGGCAAAGAAGGTGGTAAGTACCTCAGCCTTTTCCTTATCTTTGGAACCTATATTCTATCCTGTGTCCAATAAATATTGTAGGTTTTCTTTGCCCCTCCTTTTGCTATTGATGTATTTATAAAAAACATTTTTATTATCCTTTACAGAAGTGGCCAGATTAAATTCAAATTGTGCTTTTGCCTTTCTAATTTCCTTTTTGCATGACCTAAAAACATCCTTAAACACTTCCTGAGTTGCCTGCCCCTTTTTCCAAAGGTGATAAACCCTCTTTTTTTTCCCCTGAGTTCCTGCAAAAGCTCCCTGCCCAGCCTGGCTGGTTGTGTTCCCTGCTGGCTCACCTTTCAGCACATAGGGACAGCCTGCTCCTGTGCCTTCAAGATTTCTTCTTTGAAATATGTCCATCCTTCTTGGACCCCTTTGTTTTTAAGGCAGTTTCCCAAGGTACTCTTTGAATCAACCTCCTGAATAGGCTGAAGTCTGCCCTCCGGAAATCCAGGATAGAGGTTTTGTTGATACCCCTCCTTGTTTCACCAACTATTGAAAACTCTATCAATTCATGGTCACTGTATTCCAGATGACCTCTGGCCACCACATCTCCCACCAGCCCTTCTCTGTTTTTAAACAGCAGGTCTAGCAGGGGCCCACCTCTGGTAGGCTCGCTCATCAGCTATGACAGGAAGCTATCCTCCTAACACCCCAAGAACCTCCTAGACTGCCTATTCTCCACTCCTTATACAGCTGTGGGAGCGATCACACTGCTCAAGTTTTTGATACTTTCCTTGTTCTGCAAATATCTCAGAGGTGGAATACTGAAAAGACATTATACTGTGCTTCAGTTGAAACAATATCTAAAAATTGACTTGACTTTCAAAAGCACAAAGCAAAAGAGCCTCTTTGCTCATTATTCAGTAATGAAGAATTATGTACAAGCAGGGCACAAGCAAGAAAGCACAGAAAAAGCTTGGTGGTATTTGTGTCATCTTAATTCTTTTATTTTTTCCTTCTATCTGAAGACATTTCTAATTCTAATCTTCACTTCATTCCCCAGGAATGTCCAGTAGATTTTAATTTTAGTCTTCAAAACATGTGTTTTAATGATAATGAGACAAATTACAACTAGGGTGGCTAGTAGGTGCCAAGAGGTCTCTACAAAAAGACCTTCTTCAGTTTGGTGTGAACTTCTCCATAATCTGTCCGTGCCTTCCCGCAGCAGGAAAGACACTCAGCTTTCAGCTGTCTTCATTCAAATTGGGCTGAACTTTCTACTTACTGTCCAGGAGACTTAGGTAGAGCTCTGATTAGAGTTTTAGAAGGCACATGGCTGCTGAAACCCGGGTGTAATCACACCCAGCAACCAAGCTGAGGTTTCGTACCTTTATCCTTTCTCCAGGAAGCTATTTGTTTCAAAATGCTTAGTCACCTCTCACTGAGATTTACAGAGTGAAAATAGACAGGTCACTTACAAATTCAGTGGGAGGCATGCCCCCTTCCCTTCCATGCAGTGTTAGAGACACATTTCTGAAGGCCTGGGGGTGTTTACACACTGCCACCTGCTGCTTTTATCTCCTTGATCTGAGTTTGCTCTGCTCTCAGCAAGCCTGGTGATCTGTTCTTCTCTGCCTAATTCTGCTCGTCCTCCTGCAGTTTGATCCAGAGCCCAGTGGAGTCAAAGACTCCTAAGACTTCCTTTGGCTTCAGTGGATTTTGGAGTCTGCCAGATACATAATTAATTTATTTCAATGGGCTATGAATCAGGCTTTTTGTACTGCCAGATGTATAATTAATATTTCAGGATGAATTCCAGGTATCTTGCTGTTTTGTAAGGTTCTTCCTACTGTCTCAGCTCCTGTCTCTTATGTAGCAAGGTCATAAATTAAACTCTTATATTCTTAAGTCAACAAACAAACCAATAAAATTAATAAAACCATGATTCGATGCTTTTAAATACCTATCAGTTACACAAGAAAAATACCTCAAAGGACATTTCGGTCTCAAAACCAATAGCTTTTTCACCCTGAAATTTCCAAATGAGGGTTATTTTTTCATTTTCTGATAAAATACGTCTCTGACTGCAGTTTTATCATTCTTTACAACTTGAGGGAAAACTTAAAGTTGTTTATGTATGAAAAAAACAGAGGTTTGATGAAATTGAATGAATTTGATGAAATATTCTGATATCACTGGTGTGGTGGTTTGAAAAACCTTTTCTCTGAGGTAGTAATGGTTTGCCCCACTGATAACACCGGACCAATCAATAGTCCACGTGCGCCCTACAGAAATTACATGCCCACAGAAACGGAAGAGAAGGTAGTGAAGGTAGGGTAGTAGGTAGGTAGCCATGATCTGAGCCACGAGGAGACAGGGGGCCAGTGAGCCCCTCTGGGGGCCAAGGGCCCCCAGCCTCAACTGAGGCCACGGGAGACCCGGTATAGTGTCAAAGCTGGACAGGGTCCCCTAATCAAGAGCTTGAAAAGTAACTTAGAAAACAGTACTGATGAGCCTTAAAGGTGTGATCAACTTAAAATGAAAATTGGAACAAAAGCTTTGAAATTCACTGAAGGAGCTTGCTTTCCAGTAGTAACTTCTTTGATTTCAGCAGGAAGTCATGAACTTCATAAATTAATTTCTACAAAAATAGGTAATTTTTATTTAATGAGGGCAGTTTTTAAGCAATGCATGATTATCTTAATGACATTCACAAACTGCTTCATGAATCACCAAGTTTTGAAAAAGAAGGAAGGACAAGTGAAAAAAAAAGTGTTCCTTGGTAATACTATGATTTATGCTAAGTATATGAAGTACTGCATGTGTATCTATTAAAAATGGGAGGTCATCGAAAGATTGTCAGGTACTGAAGCTCGCGAATTTTATTTTAAATCTTTTGGCAGTTGCTATTAACTTGTTTTCTGCTGCTCTGTGCTTTAAATAGACAACATACAAAACATTCAGAGCTGTTACTGGAGCTCGAGGATGAATCCTATCCACTTCTGCATTTTCTCTAAGCTTTAAAGAAAAGTTGTTGACACAGTTTAGCAAAAACACTTAGTCTCTTAGATATCACTCTGCTTCTGAATAATCTTTTTAGTGTAGAGATCAAAAGAAAAGCTTTCATCATAGATCTTGAATTGGACTCTAATCAGTGTAGGAGTTCCATAAGCTTCAGTGCAAGACCTTTTCATTTTTCTCATGTGAAGATCAATTAGATCATAAGCTCTTCAGAACAAACATCAGATTCTTTCAGTGTTTACTGTATTAAACAATGCAAAGCACCACAGTTTTGGCTTCAAGAAAACAAACTGTAATTGACATGTTTGTCTCAGAGTATGGAAAGATCAAAACCAGTGAACTACTTTCACTGCTCAGCTATGTAAATTGCATCAAGACTAAACTAGCCATAGTCAGTCCCATGGATCAGGATGAGTGCATAGGTGTTAGATCATCATTTTAAATGTCACATTTTTATTTTAAGTTTACGTAGGAAAAGATGTTTTGCCTTCTCTTTGATTTTAAAAAGGCAGAGTATTTTTTTTTCCCTCCATGATAGCACAGCACTCTTTTTTTCTTTTCTTTTTTTTTTTTTTCCTAATTTTTTTCAGCATAAGTGGACAGGAAAGGTATAAGGGAAACGATGCTGTGTTGGAGTTCTTCTAAGTGATGTGTTTGGGAGGAAATATGACTACAACTTTCATCTTTTCCCCTAAAGCACAAAATTCTTACTAACCATGTATGATGAGGCACTGTGTGGCTGGAATACTTACTGTAAATAATATCAGCTACACATTTGGAGAACTTATTCAAACATTATTTGAAGCCAGTGGGGAACTTTCTGTTGATTTTAAAGGGGTTTGAAATTGGCCTTTACCCTCGCTTTCTGTTCATGAATCATTCAGAAGCCAAACCTGATGTCTAGTTATTTGTAAGTGTGGGACAAATAGTTTGGACAAGCAACTTCTGGTCTACAGGCTGTTTCCAAAATGTTGATTTTGACTGTTTACTGTTCAATATTCATGATGTGTGATTAGTCACCTACGTCATCATGATTTGCCTCTATCTAATTGACAGACAGCAACTACTTAAGCTATAGCATGTATCCATTTACATTCTTATAATGGAGCAGCTTCTTGCTGTAGTATATGAATGAATAATGAATAACAAATGTTGAATAGTGAATAACGAATAATAAATAATTTATGCATTTTGATAAGATTTTTAAAACAAATATTCACTCATGTTAATGTCTGTGGAATTTTGAATTTGAGAACATTTTCACAACTATTGCAATAAGATTTTGGAATAAAAAATAATAACTTTAATAATATCTATGATTGCACTTCTAATGAAAAATTAAGCCTTTTTTTTTTTTTTTTAAGTGTTGGATTAGGTCTGCAGTATAAAAGGAAAGGAAGGAAACTACATTATTAATAGGAAAAGTGGTCAAGGGCTTTTTTGGCTTCATTGCTTTGCTTCACTTCTACCCAGAGGCATTCTGGACTTAAGGGAGTAATGATGTCTCATATTTTCTTCTTGATTTCTTCTCAACTAAATGTGTCCTCTGATTTAACATTCTAGTGTTAAATTAGTGGTGAAGGGTCTGGCTCTAATTGGTGAAGGGTCTGGCTCTAATTCTCATTAGCTTGGGAGAATCAACATAAATATTAAGACAAATCCCCCCCCAAATTTAACTTACATTTGAGTCAATCGCATCACAAAATATAAGCATTTCTCAATATCTCTCTTGATTCAGCATCATCACCTTGCTACTAGTTCCTTTTACATTTGTAGTTGCTCTTAGTGCTGCCTTTCTTTCTCTGGTTGCTCCTTTCTGCAAGGTTTTCTTTTGTTGGTTGGTTTGGTTGATTGGTTTGGTTTTTGGTTTGGGGTTTTTTTTGTTTGTTTTTTTTTGCCGTTTTTCATTTTGGATGTTTTTTTCCTTCTTTTTATCCTAAGTCTTTGGATCTTTTAATTATATTTTTATGTCCTCACTTTTCCACTTGATGATTTTCTTTTATTTTTCTCTATTCAGTTTTTTTTTAAATTTCTCTCATTGTATTTAGTCATCACCAGTATTTTGCATTTTATTTTATTAGTATATTATTTATTATTTTCAGTAATCACTCAACTTGTACTTAGCTCCTCTCTTTGCCAGTCCATCATTTTCCTCATCACATTTCTTCTTATTTATCAGCCAGGTTGCCTCTAGCAGAAAGGTGGCAAGTGATTCTGAAAAAAACATAACATTTCTTGAGAAACTTGTAACACACAGCATATTGTCAATTACATGTTTCTAATGCTCATGGATCTCTTTCTACCCTTTTCTGGTGCAAATCTTGTATTTGTCATTTTCTCTACCTGATTTGAACGAGGGCTCATTTCCAATAAAATCTGCCTGGCACCTTCAGTCTAATAAGGGTATTATTTTTCTAAATACTTATATCACTCTTAACATAAACTCAGAAGCCTCCTTCACATATAACTTCAACCTCGTGTTCTGTCATAATCTCACAATTAAACCAAAACAAGATAAATTAGAAGAGAACAACTCCGAACTAATCCCTAAGTCAAATCAATGGCTGGCTTACTGAGAAACCACTGCTGTGGATTTAGAGACATTTGATGTTAAATAACATCATAATTAAATCCTGTCCACTAGATATAATTAAATCTCATTAGTAATGTGGCAATATAAAATATCTTTTAATTCTCCAGTTTGTATGTGCTGCGGTCTATTACTCTCTGACCCCGTTCTTTTAGACTGTAAAATCTAACGATTGCAAAGATTCTTTTAGATTGTAAAACCCTGGCCAGGGTGGAGTTAACTTTCCTCCTAGTAGCCCACATAGTGTTGTGCTATGACACAGAGTTCATAACACACCAGTGTTTTGGCTATTGCCGAGCAGTGCTGGCACAGCATCTGTGCTGCCTATCCAACCCAGAACACACTCTTTTCCAAACTCTCAAAAAACGTCAGGAGGCTGATGATGGGCAAGAGGTAAGATGGGAGGGACATGGCTAGGATAACTGATATAAACCAACCAAAGGGACAGTTCATGCATTATGATGTCAGACTGAGTAATAAAATCTAAGAAAAGAGTGTGTGTGGGGAACACATTAACAACTAAGAATCTTCCTTTATTTACTATCTTCCAAGTCAACTGTTACGACACTTGAGGCCCTGCTTCTCAGGAAGTGGCTGGACATCACCTGTTAATAGAACATCTTTGTTTCTGCATGTGACTTTTGCTTTTTTTTCTGTTTTACTGACTTATCTCAACCCACAAGTTTTTCATCTAATTTTCTCCCCCTGTCCTGCTGAGGAGGCAGAGTGTGAGAGTAGCTTTTTACAAATTTGAAGATATTTGATAGTACATGGGGTTTTGATTTAACAGAGTGATACAGCAGCATACTAAAGTCACACTGTAAGCAAGTTATAACAACTGAAGCACACAGTTGAATCACAATATAGATTTGATTCGCATTTCCAGTCTCTGTATACTTCCTGTCACTTCATTGGGTGAGTGAGCCAGCTCAGTCCTCCCAAATCAGGAGCAAAGTTGAGCACAGGAAGAAGAGAGGGGAGGAGGGAATGTGTTTTAAGATTTGATTTTTATAAGTTATTATCCAAATCTGACTTGATTACTAATAAATTAAACTAACTTTCCCAAGTTGAGTCTGCTTTGCCCATGACAGTAATCAGAGAGTGATCTCTCCCTGTCCTTATCTCGACCCGCGAACCTTTTGTTACATTTTCTTCCTGAGGAGGGCTATGATAGAGAGGCTTTGGTGAGAACCTGGCATCTAGCCAGGGTCAACCCATCACAGCTGGGGACTCTAAAACACTGAAAAAAGAATTTAAAACTAAAATACCTCCCCCCCACAATAATATTAAAAAAAAATAATAATAAAAGAGGAGCTTACCATCTATCTTTTGAAATTCTTACACTGTCAGCATGTAAGTAAAATCAAAGAGTTTGTAATTTTTTTTCTGTTAATTGTATTTATAAACAGCAATTCCCAGTAGAGATTGAAAATGGCAACAAGTCAGAGGTTTATTCAAGATGATCTTTGATTATTTTGTAGTAGTAGCACAATTTTTCTATAAGCTGTGTTTAAATTCTGCCTATGACCATGGCAGAAAATATATTTCGAACTTTTACATAGCTTCTTTTTCCCTTTCTGTCTTAGACAATAAAATACTTTGAGAGGAGAAATTTCACCTTACCGTTTTCCTGAAATGCAGATCCTTTATCTATTTATCATCTCAGGTAAAGGAGAATTCTGAGATACAGTATTATTATGCCTTTAGGATAAATGTATTTCCTCAAAAAGGACAGGCTTTCTTGAAATTTCTTGTTGATTAGAGGTTTAAAAAACATCTACAAGAAAAGATTAAAAGTACTGGAACAAATCTCAAAAAACCATGATGAGAGGACTCTTCAAACACATGAAAGTTGTTGCAGAGAGGAAGAAGGTAAAATGTTGTCCAGGTCCTATCCTTTCAGATTAGAGCCAAAAGCAAAGGGCTCAAAGTGTAACAAGATCAACATATTTCTATTGATAAGTCTAGCAAAGCAACAGGGGACAACAAGATTGGGAAAACTGTGAAGTTCTCTCATGAACAGTCACAATAGGTCATTTTTAAAGCAGGGTAAATAAATACGTCAGGAATGTTACAGGCACATTAAACCTTCACTAGGCTAGAAGAAGTAGACTAAGATGGCATCTCAAAAGTTTTTTAGAGCAGTCTTCTATGACTATAACAGACAACTTAGTTTCTTCAGGATTGAGGCTCCTGCACACAAATCCTTGTCAGTTTTACAGTATCAGCTTAGAGCCAAAAGATACTAAAGCAGTGTGAGCGTGGAATAACTGTTGAACCTGTTTCCTCTCTGAGTAGGGTCTTTGCTGCCTTGATTTAGGAAAAGCTCCCCCGGCAGCTCCCTGCATAGGTCAGATATTACCTAGAGAAGTATTTGTTATGTCAGTGTGGATGTGCTGAATGGATACATTTCCTTTTTAACTACACTAATCACCTAAGGATTTATAGACAACAAAGGGAAATAGACACACAGAGTGTATGATTCATCTGACCTACTTTAGATATCTATTTGAGGAAGTGAATTCTGTCCTTAAAGCACCTATTAATCTCCAAAAGAGCAACTAAGATTTTTATCTCAAATGAAAATACCTTAAATGAGATTCCCATCCACTTTTGCTAACCTTATAAATGGTAAGGGTGATGTGAGTACTATATAAAGAAGAATAAATGATATAGTTATAGACAGGACATTTGTCTCATGATAGTATTGATGAACAAAGCAACTGTCCTCACGAATGGGTAATTTATTTCAGGTCTATAGTGCAGTTTGAGATGGCCTGACTCACATCTACAACCTTCTGAAACTTCAGTACATTTTATAGAAACTTTTTCCATTTTGCTATTTTTTTTTACCTACACAGATAAAATGTGAATGATTCTCAGGTGGCATCCAGCTACAGTCTACAAATTTTGGGAAGCTGTTTCAGTGTACAGCCATCCCAACAAAGAAACTTATGAATTGAAAAAAGTAAAAATGCAAAAACTCAAACATCTTAGAACTAAACAGCATAAACCTCATTGAATTTTGAGGAAGTTTTACCAATTTGTATTTATTAGATTTGTCAGATCTACAACTGCCAAAATTCATGTTCTTCTTCTGTATATTAAATAACATGGAATATGGAATTAAATAATAAGGAATACGAGATTTTATTTTTTTATCTCTTATAATTAAACCAAATAATGTTTTACTTATTAACTTTCAGCATGGACAAACTTTTTTTTTAGACTATTGGAAAGACAAATACTATATCTTAAATCAGCTTCCAAATCAGAAATTTCTCCAGTTTTGTGTAGTTACAGTTGCCACAATTCTGGAGAAATGAAAGACAATTATAATTTTATTTCCTCCCTGCAAAAATAATAAATAAATAAATAAATAAATGTATAGAAACTGCTTTTCTAGAGAAATTAACAATCAGTATTTCACAAAGCTGTTTCAGGCGATGTGGAGATTCACGGTTCATTTACTGAGACCAAACTCCAAATCCAATTGTTTCAAAACAAAAGAAATTGAAGAGGAGAACTTCTAGAACTTTATTTTAAAGGGATTTAAAGATTTCTAGATGTGAGGGGGTGATGATGCTTTTTTTGTACACACTATATTATTAAATATTAGCTAAAATCTACCACTCCAGTCTTCTTCTCCTTGAAAATTTATCTCTTCTGGTTCTCCACAATTTAGCAGAATGGGATCCCTAATCTCCTGTAAGACTGTAATGATACCTCATCTTGTTCATACAAAATTAATAGAATTACATCAGCAAGTATACTAATAAGAACATTAATGAGAATACGAAAAAACTAGACTATGAACATTAAAAAATGAAAATGTTACGTCACCAGCAGAGAAAAAATATGAGATCATTTCTGATGCATTAATTGTACTTAGAATGATGCAGAGGTCATTGGAATCAAAGGAACTTCAGCATATGCATAAAACTGAATTTCGGAAGAGAGGTTGAAAAAGATAATTAATTTAAATATAGAATGCTCATTAAATATAACCAAAAAATGACCACAGACCCTACTGCCCATTTCAACGTGTAACATGGAAAACCAAATTGTGATTCCTACTAAAATTCTATGTGAAATGATACCAGTGGCAGTATCCAACAAAATATATGTATCACTGATGTTATACTAAGAGGTGCTGCATCTTTCTGTAGGAACTAGGCAGGCTGAGGACCTGGAAAAAAACAGACCTTTGCAGAGTACTAAGCAACTCATCACAGGGATGAGTTTGCAGCTCTGAAAAATTGCCATCTCCCCAGGCAACAGCTAGCAGCCAATCAGATGCTGCGGTCACAGTTTTGACTTATAAGGAATGCTTTCTCGTTTGTGTTTGGTTATAAAAAAGCTGCGACCTTTAGAATAAATGTCTCAGTTTTTTACCCCCCTTTTGAGTCCATGCTTCAATACACCACATCTTTCCAACCAAAAGTGGTGTGGTGTCAGGATTGTGTTCAGTATCCACCACTAATTTCCTACTCCAGTCTCATTTCCTCAAACTAAGTGAAATGGAAATTGACTTGAAGTAGATACTAAACATTGTCATTTTCTACAGAGCATTGTTTATGAATATGCATTGTTCTTTTATCTTTATATGATTTTGTGGTTGCATTTAGCTGATAATTAACCTTTTGACATATACCTCATAACTACCAGGTACTCCTTTCCTACAATTTCACCCGTAAACATAATAGTTGCCAGTTCCATATATTACAAGTACTGAAATTATTCAGTATGGACCAGATCTTGAAGTTGTTGCCACTTCAGCACTTCTTCAACCAAAATATAGGACGATTACAAGAATGGCTGTTTGACCAGCTGAGGACTGAATAGAAACTGGTAAGGAATTTTACCGTCCAATATTACATTATTTTGCTCTATGCATTTTTCATGATGCTTTAGAGAATTTCTGTGCCAGTAACTCAAAAATATTACTTATTTGCTTAAAGTAAGTCCACTAAAGGCAAGTTAAACATTAATGATGGATCTGAATCTGGTGAGGACTGCCAAGCGCAAAAGGCTTCATTAGTGCACGAGTACTTCTATAAGTATAGAAACAGCAAAACAATGAGTAGGGAAAATATGTGCCTGCTATTGAGTAGACATGGGGCCCTGGTGACACAGTGTGAGGAAAAGGCTATGGTACTGACAGCCTTCTTTGTCCCAGCCTTCAGCAGTAAGATTGTTCTTTGGAAAGCCAAGACCACAGAGACAAGGAGGAAAGTCTGGAGCAAGAAAGGCTTAGAGACTGGTCTAGATCCAGTTTAATTACGTGATCTAACCCAGCCGATAAGCCTGACCCTTATTTTATATCATATATAACGCAAATAGTAGAGGTATTTAAAGACAATGTACCAGGAACCTACTTTAATAGTCAGTGATCCTAATACTTGAAATTGTTTCTATGCAGATATCCTCTTGTGATTGACATGATAAAGGTCCTAGGTTTTTAAATTAACAGACCAACTTTCTCACACCAAATATTGCAAGTTGTAATTAATTAACTTGCTACTATCTTTATGTCAAAACATTGAAGCAAAACATATGTCTTCACTAAAACTCTCAAGACTTAGAGACAGCATGGATTTTTTAAATAAACTTAACCCTATACTCTACAAAAAGTGGCAATAATATAATCCTTGGCTATTTAGAACACATTTTTAACAGAATTTAATTCTGGAATAAAAATCAACGTCTACCCTGTATCTTCAGTTTCTGAAGAAATTATTATTTCCACAGTAAACTCCAAAGTTGAATTTCATTTTAAACTTTAATAGCTGGCAATTTATTGAAGCAATTGATTACTAACATTTAAATATTTTATAAATAATTGTTGCAGATTTCAAAATTTTATCCAAATCACAGTTTAAAACACATTTATCCAATATTCTGGGAATATTGATTGTACCATAGTTAAAATCCATCTCAGATTCTCTTTGACTCAGATAAGCTACAGCACTGGAGCCTAAAATATCATTACTTACATAACTGTTCTACACCTTTCCCTTGTTTAACATTGCCTCAGTTAGTTGTGTCCAAGTCACACTTGCTATGAGGAGAGGAGGGCCATAGCGATGTGGGCATAAGTCACCAGTGCCACTTCATCTGATGGCTCTCAATCAGCCTGTGGTACTTTTTTTCCTATGCAACAGTAGGCTCAGTTAGTAGGTTTTTAATTGAGCAGAAATTGAGCTGCTGGTTGCTGCAGTGAATAGTATGTTAAAGGTAATTTGAAGTAACACTTGCCCATTTATCAGAGTTTATTATAATCTTCCAAGTTGTGTGGTGTGGTTAACACACTGGAGGGAAGGGATGCCATGCAGAGGGACCTGGACAGGCTTGAGATGTGGGCCAATGGAACCTCATGAAGTTCAACAAGGCCAAGCACAGGGTCCTACATGTGTTGGGGCAATCCTAATCCCAAATACAGGCTGGGCAGAGAATGGATTGAGAGCAGCCCTGAGGAGAGACTTGGTGTCCTAGTTAGAACAGCTGGGACCAATTCATCACTGGATGAGTGTAGCCCAAAACTGTCTATTCTATGGCCCTCCATGCCATTTCCCAGAAACTGTTGTCGGGGGGGGGGGGGGGGGAGGGCTGCGAGGTGGGGGATGTTCGTCCTCATACCCTTTTATGGAATTCCCCGCTCTGAGGGAAGGACTGACCATTCCTGCCTGAACTGGAGAATATATAAACCTGGAGTTTCAGAACCTTACCACCACTCGTGGGATCCAGAGGAAGACTGCAGCTCACCGCTCTCAACCAGACTGCAACTCACCCTCTCAAACAGACTGAGACCACCGCCCTCAACTGGACAGCAGTCACCACTTTTGACCAGACTGCAACAGCTCTCCCACCAGCAGGTTTTCTCCCCCCCCCCCTTTACTTTGGACTCAGGGGGGGCCCAAGGAACACCACTTTGTTCATGCCCCAGGGTGTTGGGTTATACATTTGGGTTTGTGGGTTAAGACCAATTGTCTGTCTGTATAATTGTACTTATTGTACTATTTTAATAAATTGTTATTCTGACTTACAATCTCTCTTTTGAGTTGAGTTCATTTCCCCTGCTGGTTAACTTTTAAACCAGCACACTTGGGCATTTTGTGTATGAGAAGCTTAACAAGCTGACAATGTCCACTTGCAGCCCAGAAAGCCAGCTGTAACCTGGTCTGCATGAAAAGAAGTGTAACCAGCAGGTAGAGGAGGGTAGTTCTCCACCTCTACTCTGCTCATGCAGTACTCCAGATGGACTACTGCATCCAGCTCTGGGACCCCAAACTTAAGAAAGATGGGGACCAGAAGAAGCAAGTCCAGAGGAGAGCCATGAAGAGGCTGAAGCACCTCTCCTGTGAAGACAGGCTGAGAGAGTTGGGGCTGTTCATCCCAGAGAGGAGCTCTTGGGAGCTCTGGGGAGCCCTTGTAGCAGCCTTTCGGTACCTAAAGGGGCCTAGAAGAGAGCTGAAGAGGGATTTTTTTACAAGGGCTTGCAGAGATGAACAAGAATCAATGGCTTCAAACTGGAAGAAGGTAGATTTAGATTAGAAATAAGGAAGAATTTCTTTACTGTGAAGGTGGTGAGGCACTGGAACAGGTTTCCCAGTGAAGTTGTGGATGCATTATCCCTGGAAGTGTTCAAGACCAGATTGGATGGGGTCCTGATCAACCTGGTCTAGTGGAAAGTGTTGAAACTAGATGTCTGGGGGGGTTGGAACTAGCTGATCTGTACAGTCCCTTCCAACCCAGTCCATTCTATGGTTCTCTGAACCGTCTGTACTTATGAAACTCATCACACCACCGCACTTCTTGAAGGACAAAGTTATCTTTCTAATCCACATGAAATTTCAAAAGTTTCAAGACTTATTCTAGCCATATTTCTAGCAATTCTTAATTACTTTTATTTTGAAAATCTTACAAAGAGTAGGAAACCCCTTTAGCTTGTGGCCCCGTTATTTTACAATCTTTCTCTCAGTTCCCATTATTTCTCAAAGTGTAGTCATCCCTGCCCTTAGACATGGTGTCCTTGCTATTGTTAAACTATATCATACTAAAATTAATGAATATGTGATTGATTTTGTCTTCTGCTTACACATTTCAGTAATTGGCAAACCAATAACTGAGTACATTGCAGTGAGTTTCTTTCAGGTGTCATCTATATTATTGTTTAAAAAATTCCTTGATTTTTGGATATTTCAGCAAATGGTCATGACTCACTTGTCATGCTGTGCCATTTGTAACAATTATCCAAGTACATTTCTTGTAATTTTAATTTTGTCAACACAAAGCATATTTTCATTAGGATCACTGTAAACAAATATATAGAGAGACCAAAACCAAACCAATTCATCATGTTGACTGTTATCATTACCAACAATCTCCCTCATACTGTCTTTATTTTCTTAGAAGTTTTAAATGTATTCGTCATCTTAGCCTTCTTCCTGAGAATAGTGCAGTGCTGTAATATGGGTTGAATGGTGAGTGGATACAGATGTTCCAGTTTCATTCTTAGAGAAACTGGAAAGAAGAACTTAAAATAATGGAGATGGGTTTTGATAGTAAGGTTGTGAGAATTTTTTAAAATGTAAAAATAAAAAAAATCTCTGAAAGGCTGAGAAGGAAGAACTTGACTCCTTTTTTATGCATAAGTGTAAAAGAAGTGAGAAAGTATCTCAGGGTGAGACATTGCTTGGCAAAGAGGAATATTATGTACTGGGTCATATATTTGGAATAAGTAAACATTTATTTGGATCTCATTCATTGAACTTAGGCAAAGACATAAAAGAAAAAAAAATCACTAAATATCTGTCTCTGTATGTTATCATTATAAGCAATGGTAAGTACCTTACGGAATGGGTTTTGACACAGATCAGTGTCTAGATATTCTTTGCATAGGTTGTAAACTTTTATTACATAAACAAACCTTTAGACTTCATAGGTTCTTACAAAAACTTAATTGTGTAAACTTCTGCAGATTTAGTAAACAATTACTAATTAACCCTTGGATGTAGTTAGAAATGTAAAAATAACACTAAAAAAACCCCCCAGCCCAACCCACCCCACCCCTTCTATTGCTTTATTATCTATGCATATGTGTCCTAGGGATGCTAATTTCTTGTAGTCACACAATCTGCCTTTTGAGATCTTCAGATCATAAATCTTAGCAAGAAACACGAGACATAAATGTTAAAAAAAGCTGTTCTTCAGGGCCAGTGAAGCAACCTGTGTTCTGTGTGTGTTGCCAGCTACAAAATCAGCATGCTCAAGCCAACAGATATTGAATTAATGCATGAACAGCTATTGCTTCTACAGGAAAATCTCAGCACAGTCACCTGTGTTCTTTCTAGAAACCGTGCACTTTTCCAGAAAATAGAAAAATTTGGAGCAACTCAAGAAAAAAACTAGAGCTGAACAGAGTGTTATACACAGGACATCCACCTTCTCCATAGAGAAGGGAAGTCTGGGCTCCCAATGTAGACTTGCTCTCCTGTGTCTCAAACAGAAAAACTAACCCAGGAACTACGTGCCTATCAGTCTCACTTCAGTGCCTGGTACAGTTATAGAGAAGATCATTCTGGGAAGGATTGAAAAACACCTGAAACACAATGCAGTCATCCATCACAGCCAGCACGGCTTCACGAGAGGAAAGTCCTGCCTGTTGAACCTGATTTCCTTCTATGACAAGGTAACCCACCTAGTTGATCAAGGGAAGCCAGTGGATATAATCATTTTGGATTTCAGTAAAACTTCTAATATTTTCTCTCACAGGATCCTTCTAGACAAAATGTCCAGCACAGAGCTGGATAAACACATCATGTCGTGGGTGAGCAATTGGCTCACAGGTTGAGCACAGAGGGTAACAGTGCATTAGGTAACATCAGCCTGGTGACCTGTCACTAGTGGGGTTCCACAGGGCTCCATCTTGGGCCCTGTGCTCTTCAACAGCTTCATAAATTACTTAGACAAAGGACTGGAAGGGATACCAAGCAAGTTTGCAGATGACACAAAACTGGGAGGAGCTGTTGACTCCCTTGAATGCAGGGAGGCCCTGCAGAGAGACCTCAACAAATTAGAGGACTGGGAAATCATCAACCATATGAAATTCCACAAGGGAAAGTGCCAGATCCTGCACCTGGAATGGGATAACCCTGGATGTACACACAGACTGGAGAATGAGATGCTGGAAAGCAGTGCCATGGAAAGGGACCTGGAGGTTCTGGTCAATGGCAAGTTGATTATGAGTCAGCAGTGCCCTGGTAGCCAGGAGAGCAAACTCTGTCCTGGGGGGCATCAGGCAAAGCATCACCAGCTGGTCGAGAGAGGGGATTGTCCCACTCTGCTCTGCACTGGGGCGGCCTTACCTTGAATATTGTGCAGTTTTAGGCAACACAACATAAGAAAGATATTAAGCTGTTAGAGAGAGTCCATACGAAGACAGTAAAGGGCCTTGAGGGGAAGCCATATGAGGTGTGGCTGATATCACTTGGTCTGTTCAGCCTGGAGAAGAAAAGACTGAGGGGAGACCTCATTGCACTTACAGCTTCCTCATGAGGAGAAGAGGAGGGGCAGGCACTGATCTCTTCTCTGTGGTGACCAGTGACAGGATCCAAGGGAATGCCCTAAAGTTGTGTCAGGGAGGTTTACTTTGGATATTAGAAAACAGTCCTTCACTCAGAGGGTGGTTGGGTACTGGAACAAGGTCCCCATGGAAGTGATCACAGCACCAACTTTGACAGAGTTCAAGTGTTTTGACAATACTCTCAGGCAAATGATGTGACTCTTGGGAATGGTCCTGTTTAGGGCTAAAAGCTGGACTTCAATGATCCTTGTGGGTCTGTTCCAACTCAGTATAATCTGAGATTCTGTGATTGTTTTTTAGTGCTTATTTTTTAATAAATTTATTAAAGCTTATCAAAGGGATGTAATTTCAGGGGAGGATTTTTGAGAGCCAAATGAATTGAGATCTCTCTAGACTAAATAAAATGCAGTGAGTAAATTTTGGAGTTTGAATGATGATATATCCAGCTCTATAGCAGATTCATTTCCAGCTTTCAAAATGTTTATATTTCCTGGTTCTTGGCCTTCACTTGTCTCAGTTTTTGATTACCCAGTTGTGGCATGAGGCTTCCTACACAACTGGGAGATTTGCTGGGAGATAACACAGATGTATCTGGATTTCTGAGAGAATAGACTTTTTTTCACATTTTTTATTGTTTATCACTTATGCTAAAGATTATTTTGGTGCTTCCTTTCCAATATAAATAACAAAAATTGCAAACAGCTTTCATGACTCACCAACTATATGAGCTGATGTTTGAATGCCATCAAAAATTCAATCATCTTTTACCTATTTATGACTCACAAAACTTCTTCTCCATTACTACTTGAGACTAAAATATTGGTCAGTCTGCCTGACATGCTTCTGTGAATGTCTATCACTCCAGCTCGTACCTAAAAGACAACCCTTAGTTTTCCTTCACAAAAAACTAACCTCTACTTCCTTTCCTGAATTTTGAGGACAATGCAACCTCTCACTCAAACCCACAACCTCAAAACCTGTCACTCAAACCCACAACCTGGATGTGCTTCTTCTCAGTGTGATTTCATTGCTCCCTGGATTCTGCAGGTTACATCTCTATTTTTCTGTAGTGATATCTGCACTCCCTATCCAACCAAAAAGCTAAAAAATTCTGTCCAGATTTTTATCAGCTCCCACCTAAGCAGCTCTTTATACCAAACTCTCATTTGTCTTGACAATTGATTCCTTTTTATATCCATCTAGAATTAATCATCTTCCCAGTGATATTATTTTAGCAATGTCACCTCTTTTTGTATACCTGTACTGTTCCTCTCTTTCCCTTGTTACATCAAGCATGAAATATTTATTTTTTCTTTCAAAGCTCTGCTGTTTATCCTCACTTGATCATCATTTCTCATTTAAAAAGTCACATCCTCACACCATTATGTCAGCCTTCCTTCTCTATAAGTTCAGTTTTCAAACACCACATTTCCAAATATTTGGGAGTGTGTTGGATTTGCATGGAAAGGTTTTGGTGGCAGAGGAGCTACACGGGTAGCTTCTATGAAGAGCTGCTAGAAGATTCCCCTATGTCTGTGTTCTGGTTCCGGCCAGGACATGGTTAATTTTTGCAGTAGCTAGTGTGAGATACTGGATTTGAATCTCACAGAGGATTATATTAATTACTGGGTCAGAGCCAACTCAGATGTATGTGTGTGGGCAGGGAGGGTTAAGTCAAATCTCACAGAGGTAAGGTAATACTGTATATTACAGTAACACATAGCAGCCCCTTCGAGACTGTTGAGGCAGCCTGAAGCAGCTGTCAGTCAAAGGTAGCCTGAGAGTACTGCTCCACACCGCATATCCTAAAACCCCTAACCCAGCCTTAGATTGGCTAGCAAACTGGGAGAACTGCCCCTAACCCTGCCCTGGAGCCCCAGAGTGGCCAGTGGATAGGGAGTCCTGCCTGGAATGGGAGGCCACAGGAGGCCAAAGCACATAAAAACAGCACGTGTGGCCTCCATCTTTTGCTTGAGACCTACCTCCATCATGTGGAAGCTGGACTTGCACAGGACTTTGTGGTGGTAGCTAATTTTCTCTTATTTTCTCTCTTTCTTTACTCCTTTTTCTTCTCTTGATCTCTTTTCTGAATATTTTGAGTAACCTAAAGATGGTGGATTGGATTTTGCTAAGTTGTGTGGGTTAGCATGTGCTAAGTCATAGCTTTGAGAAATGCTTTATATGTTACCCCTTTAAACTTTTGCCAAGATCTCTTATTTTCTCCCTTATTTTCTAAAATTATTAGTAAAAGTATCTCCTGAGAAAACATGTGCTGCATCTTCTCTTTATGCTACCTCAAGGTATTAAAGAACTAAGGGCTCTTCAAAGTATTCGGTGCACAAATTTTTGCAGCTTTGTATATTTTTAAAGTAAAACTCCTGTTTAAGCTTGTGGCTCTGGAGCTGGGGCCTTATAGCAAGGCCAGGACCTGGAGGTTATTCTATACCACTTCACATCATTGCTGGTGGTGGGGGCAAGGGAGTCTCTTCCAGGGAGAAGGGGTCCCTTCCAGATTGGCACAGTGTGGTGGAGGGAGTATCAGGCATTGTGTATTATCAGGGAAACTCTGTGAATCATTGGTTTCTTGCACGCTCTGACAATAGTATTGTTGCTGTTACCATTCATTTTCTTATCTCATTTGAGTTTCCAGTAAATTGTTCCTATCTCAACCCATGATCTTTGCCTTTTTTTCCTTAATTTCTCCTCTCCAGCCTGCCACAGCGGGAGGGGAAGAGGAAGGGGGAGTGAGAGAGTGGCTCCTGGTTTGGAGAATCTCAATGGGAGCACTAAATTGGGGAGTACCATTCCAAACCATGACAGTCCAATAGAGTCAATGCCAGATGGCTCCAGGATGGACCTGCCACTGGCCAAGGCCATGCTCATCAGTTACAGTGGCAGCACCTCTAGGATAACAAAATTAAACGTGCGGGTGGAAAAACCTGTGCAACAGAAACTGCAGTTGGAGGGAGGAGCGAGAATATGCGAGAGAAACAGTCCTGCAGACACCCAAGTCAGTACGGAAGGAGGGGCAGGAGGTGTTCCAGGTACCAGAGCAGAGATTTCCCTGCAACCCATAAGGAAGACCATGGTGAAGCAGACTGTTCCCCTACAGCCCATGGAGGTCCATGGGGAAGAAGAGATCCATCTGCAGCCCCTGCTGGAGCAGGCAGTGACTCTGCAGGAAGCCTGCACTGGAGCAGGGTCCTGGAAGGACCTGCAAACCCATGGACAGGAGCCTACACTGGAGCAGGTTTGTGACCCTGTGGTGGGCACGTGCTGAAGCAGCCTGTTCCTGAGGGACTGCACCCCAGTGGAGGGACTATGCTGGAGCAGTTTGTGAAGAAATGCAGCCCGTGGTAAGGATTCCTGTTGGAGAAGCTCATGGAGGACTGTATCCTACTGGAGGGATCCTACACTCAAACAATGGCAGAGTGTGCGGAGTCCTACCCTGAGGAGGAAGGAATGACAGAGACATGTCATGAATTGACCCCATTCCCTACTTCTCTGCACTGCAAGGACAGAAGAAAATCAGGAGTGAAGTTAAGCCAAGGAAGAAGGGAGCATTTTTTTAAGATTTGGGTTTACTTCTCATTACCCTACTCTGATTTAACTGGTAAAAAATTAAACTCATTTCCACAAGTTGAATCTGTTTTGCCTGTGACAGTGATTGATAAATGATCTCTCCCCGCCCTTATCTTGACCCATGAGCCTTTCATTATATTTTTTCTTCCCTGTCCAGTCAAGGAGTGGAGTGATAGAGTGGCTTTGGTGGGCACCTAGCATTCAGCCAGGGTCAACACACCACAGAGAAGAACTTCATATAAATGTGTTCAAGATTATTTCATTGAGTTGCCATCTTCGTGACCTCTATTTAGATACCTCCTTATGACTAAATTATACCCTTTTATTGTACTTCTCTCATTGTTTGTATTCTTATATATTTTATGTCTGAATTACAGTGTCTATGAACTGGGAAATGGATGGTTTGCCCACGCATGTTTCCAAAATACCTATCACATCAGAGTCCTAACAGTCTCAGGCAAGATCTGAACTATCACCTAACTCTTAACATATATCCAAAGGAAAACAAAAGTAAAAACACAAAGCTCTGCCTCATCCCTGTTTAGGGCCTAGGAGACCACAGACACTATAATTTTCTCTAGAAATCTTGTGGAAATCTCAGAAACTTTACTGCTACATGTAGGCAGATCTGGTATCCCGGCTGAATAAAGGATTTAAATGGATACTTTATAGTTAAAGTCACATGGGCACCACAAAATAGCACATCTGTGCTTGAGAAACGGGCAGTATTCCAGACTGGAAGGGAAAGTTTGCATTATTTTCTCTAAATTGGAATCTAGACACTTCTTTGCTTGGTGGGACTCAAACTTCATAAAAGTGTTAAACTGTTAAGTAATTAGATTGAGATTAATAGTACCCTTCACACATGTTAAAGAGAGGAATGTCAGCTGTCAAAAATATTAGTCCCCAGAAGGACAGCTATGTCTCGAATGCTCTTGTTCAAGTCTCTCCAGTCTTACATGACCACTAGTAAAACTGAAATAAGAGCCTTACCTCAGCCATAAGAAAACATGCAAAGTACATGTGAAGGGCTATGTGCTCTGACATCTTTTTAATCCAGAATCCTAACTGCCTTAAGTATTTTAAAGGACTAGGTTTATTTTCATACAGACCAATGAGCTACTTTCCTGGGCCTTTCTTGAGTTCTGATATCACCCTCTTCTCTTGCCCAACTGTAATCCCTGTGTTCTGGCTACTCTAAAAGTAATTCCTGTGTGGCGGCTTCTAAGATAAGGACCCATGCCTTAATTTATGTATCCTCTGAATAAATTCATCCCCAATTATCTTGACTATTCTTATGTGGGCTCTTTGACTTTGTGTATGCTATTAAAGCATACTTATACTCCAATAAGCAATCTGTAAAAAATGTATAATTGGATTCTCTGTGTGTTGTCTCTCATTAACTCTGTCTTAAGTGTACTCTGTTGACAAGTTTTTAAAAAAACCAAAAACCTATTCTGACAGTCAACCTTGCAAATTTGTCCTTAGATCTGCAAGTCAAATTCTGATACTATTTAAATTCTACAAGTGGAGCTTTGTTAATAATGTCTTGATTATTTGTGAGCACAAGAAAAAAAAAAACAAAAAAGCACAACCACTACCCTAGTTCATATTTTCACAGCTTTATAGGCACTGGAGTATGATCCTGAGAAGAATAAAATAGTAAATATACAATCAGTACAAAGAGCACATCTCTGCATAAATTAGTGTAAAACATACTAACTACATGAAGGAACGCAATATTTAAATGTAAGAGAGCTGACATTTGAAACATACTGTTTCAGAGAGAAAATTTAGATATTTGTTCATGTTCACTATGAAATTAGCAATTTTCATGTGACTGTTTTGTAACACTACCTTGCCTAAGTAATAAACTACCCTATGATGTTACAGAAAATTCTATTTTTTTCAGTATATTTGAAAGAAAATGTGTGCATGAGCAAGGGATTAATAGCAAAAAATTTGCTTTAATCTTATATATTACATAAATTATGTATAACATGTCACAAAAGAAGGAGACAAAAAGAGAAAGACAGAATTTTAAATCCAGTTCTGAACTTCTTTCTGTATTTTAAAATGCCAGCTGCTGCTGGCAAATTCTAAGCAATCATCTATCCTTCTCCAGTCCTCAGTACAGCTGGGTCTGAACCAACCCCAAGCTCGATACAAAGCTGCACAAGGGCTGTGCTGCCTTAGCTGTTTCCTGCAGGGATTGCTCTGGCTGCTAAGGAATGGATGGAATTCTGCATATGCTACTCCATCTTCCTTTCCATGTTTGATCCTGGCATGACCCTGACATGCCTCACACTGAGGAATGGGGTAACAGATTGGCTGTAAGGGCATTTGTCCAACAGAATTTTGTATTGCTTAACAAGAATCCCCCTGAGCTCTTTCTACTCTGTTTTCTTTCAAATCTGTGCTACATTGTTAAGCAATGCTATTTTTAATGAACATTTCAATATATTTAAAAAAAGATTTTAAACTACGATATATATGAGTTCGGTATGTTTCCTGCTACGCTGTATCTACAAGTAGACAAATGAGCTAATGCCCAACATATCTGTTCTCAATGTCCCTGAGATACTTAGAAATAGATTCTAATGTTATAATTGTATTTAGCCATATAGTTTCCACTATTCTTTTGTTGCGATTTATAATACTGTATCAACTATGAATTAATACTTTAGTCTCTCCTGTATTTGTTACCATTCTGTCCACGGGGATCAGCTGTCAGATGAAATTCTCATTAAATCTTTTAGTTGTATTAAATTCTAATGAAAGCACTGATAAAGTGCTTTGGGGGGAATCTTACATTTTCTCCATTAGCATTTGAGATTATTCAGAAGTATACAGTTTTAGGGTTTGCCTTTTTTTTATTACTGTGTTATCTGTTGCACTGTCTGTTTATGAAATGCCCTTTTACAAACTTTCACACCATGACTAAACTTTTCTGGGAATTTTAATTTTTTTTTCTAGTGGAGATGAATTGTAATTATTTTCAATATCACCTTTAATTTGTCCCCATGTTTAACTGTTAATCCTGTGAGATATAAAATAATTTTTTTTTTCCTCATACTATCAGGAAAATAGAATTTAAATTATAGTCATTTACTATTTAATTATTTAAACCCTATATTTACATAGTACCTGCTTTGATTTCATGGACTTTACTAATCCTAAAATGAAACTAGTTTGGCAGTACTTATCAATGGCAGAAACCATAATTTCTCATAAAACCCTTTTCTCCTTCTCTCCTGAAATAAACCAAAGTAAAACAAAACCTCTCTTTGGATAAAAACAGGCTACACTGAAATAACTCCAAAACCTGATGTTAGTTTCAGTGGAGTCAGAATTTTATCTTTGTTTCTTGCCATCCTGTTTTATCTTATTATTCCAAAAGAGCCTAATCTATAGTCAGCAGAAATCAATGTAAAGATTCCTGCTGATATAATTTCACTCACAAAGTTCAGTATTGTTTTGTGGATGCCGTTTAATATTTACCTCAGCTGTTATCCAAGGAAATGTATGGAGGAGACAATCTATCTTCATGTATGTGTACTGAAGTTTACATTCTAAACGTTAGGTTAAGGGATTATTTGAGTTTAAAATATGAATTTACTGTAAGCGAAATGTAATGACATGCATAAGAATCTGGTTGCTGCTAACAGAATACCCTGTCTTGATTTTTAGGGGAAGAAGAAAATTATATTGTACTCAAATAAAAAGACAATTGTGATTTCTTAAACAGAAGGAATATAAGCACCCACACTGGATTTGGACAAACAATTGAAAATTAACAATCTGCCTCTTATAAAAGTATCATGGGGCTTTTTACAACCAAAAGTTGTCACTGGCTGGCTTTTATGTGTTCTCTGAAAACAAAGGCAGGTTGGCTCTGATAGCACATTAATTTTGCATAGCACAGCTCTTAACATTTGATGTTTATTTAAAAATATTTTCAGCTGCAATTTTCAGAGAACTGGGATTAAGAAATGATTGTATCTCTTGCTGAGGGTTATTTATGCTCCCAGGTACACCACCGAAATTAAATCTACATGAGTATTAGACCTACCTTTTAGCTAGTATTACAAGATCAGATACTAACTACTCCAACTCAGTTACTAATACTCCAACTGATATGCATTTGTGGTACTTCAGTTCTTTTCTAGGTACATTTTTTTAAAATAATCAACAGATATAGTAATTTTATTTCTAAGTCAGTCATTCATTCCTCTTGATCTTAAATACAAATATCTCTTCTTCTCTCTAGAAAAATAGTATTTTCTTACATAGATTTGCAGAAAAATCCCACCTCTTTCTGTTCTCAAGCCCCTGGGAGCTTTGCACCCACAAGGACTTCCTATGGAAGGATAATATAAATATTCAAGCATACTGAAGTTGTGAAAAACTCCTCCATAACAGGAACCTCTTGTACTTTTATTTTTTCAAAAATTTCTAAATATGATCAATGCTGTGCTGCTAGCAAGAAATAGAAATTAATGTGACAAGAGCTCCATGATCTTTTCAAAATACAAACTGCTAGGATGAATTCTAAGAAGTTTTTTCATTAATGGAGTCTGATGGTTATGCATTGTTAATGCAGCAGAGATGTTGCATAGTTAAACAATAAATAGAGCGGATGACATTTCAGCTGTACAACTGACACAAGCAGGTTGGTCACTCATATCCATTATGCTATGTGGGATTTTCAGTGCCATATTCCAAGATGCAGATTGTGATGGTATTCCATAATGGTGACAGAAAGCAAAGTATGTTTCAACCACTAAATTGTGCAGGCCGTTTATCAGCTGGTAACACTGAAACTCTGGGTAAGAGTCCAAAAAAGAAGCCTGACAAGCACAGATGCCCACATGAAAATTCCTCACTAAGCACATCTGAGAGTTGGAATTGCACAGTACATTTTCCTTTGCACAGAGTCACTTCTCTGAGTGCTTCAGTGCTGCCTCAGCAATTGTGTTTCAATGCAAGCTTTCTCCATCTCCTTTTGTTTCTTTGTTAATTTGGTCTCTTTTCTTTCCTCTTGGTTTCCTAGAGGGAATGATCTGTCTTGCAATACTTCTAAGGGAATGGCTAAAAAAGTTACAACAGAAGTCCATAGCTGTTTTATCTTCAGACCCAAAAGGGTGAAGTAGGCTCATTCTGCTTGATTTTTATTTGAGTGTTCATGGGCAGGAGAAGGAAGTTGATTGAGTGACCTAAGCAATGTTGATTAATTGAGTTAGTAACCTGTGGCTGAGTTCCTTTAAGTTTCTGAAAGTGCCTAATGTCTACAATAAGATTCTTCCATTTGCATTAATATCCACAAAATGGATACTGTCCATAAAAGTTATGTATGGGTGTACAAAAATTCAATAAAGGAATGCACTTTCCTTATGATCTCTCTGTCTAGTGATTACAATTGAGCAAGACACTGAAAAATATTTAATAGGTAAAAACACACAACCGCTACTGAATGCAAAAGGATGTGCATGCTTAAAGAATGAACGAGACCAAATGGCAAGATCAAAGTCTGATGTACTATCCCATTGTAAGACCCTGGCTCCAAAGCCATGTACTCACTGAGGCATTTTTCTTTAAAAATATACAAGACTCCAAAAATTCACCCATGAAGGTTTTGAGGGTCTTCAGTTCTTAATACCTTAAGATAGCCTAAAGAGAAGAAGCTACACACTCTTCTTAGGAGACACTTTTAATTTAGGGAGAAAATAAGGAATCTTGGTAAAGTTTAAAAGGAGTAACATACAACCGAGGTAGAGAATTCCACAAAGCACTGACCCAGCACATGTCAACCCACACAGCTTAGCAGAATCCAATCCACTGGTTTTAAATTTCTCAAAATCTTAATAAAAGAGTAAAGAGATTAAGAGAAGGAAAACAGTAGAAATGAAGAGAGAGTAGGAAGAGAGGAGATTATTAAATAGCTACCATCAAATAGTCCTATGGAATTCCAGTTTCACATGGTGATGGTAAATCCCAAACCAAAACGGAGACCATGTGCTACTGTATTTACGTGCTTAAAAGAGGCCACACTTCCCAGGCAGGACACCCAGCACTGACCACTCAGTGCTTCCAGATGGGAGTGAGGGATGGTGTAGCCAAGCACAGGCTGAGTTGAGGGTCCCAGGCGGTGTGGTGTGGGTGGGCTCCCAGGCTGCCTTTTGATTGACAGCTGCTCCAGGGCTGCCATGTGGACTCTGTGAGGCCGCAGCCCTGCTGTGTGAGTTCTGAGGCTGCTCGTCTCCCCCACACACACTTGAGCTGGTTCTGACCCAATAATAAAATAACCCAGAGCCTCACACCCATCCTTTTCTTTTGTATTCTTATAAGCAGGTTTTAACATTGTGTGCTATAAACTGACCAAGAATACTTTTGATGCTAAATATTCCAGTGTAATATTAAACATCTTTTATTTTCTAAAGAGCTGAAACTCTTCACTTACAGGTTTTTTTTTCAGTTTGAACTAGCACTATAGGGTTTGGAGGGAATCAAAAGTGTCCCTCTGGAAACAAAAAGTTCCAATTTGGAATAAATTTGAATTGGAGAGCAATATCTGAATTGTTAATCTCACCTTCTTCAAACCAACTCCTTGTGGACTATAAGCAGATGTCTTTTTCTTCACCCAAATCTTACTAGTACAGTAGGTGGGTATTCATAGAGATTTAAGTATTCATTTCTCTCTGAATTTGACTGATATTTTCCATTGTCTTTACTTCTTCATTACTGATATTGAAATATTGAAATATTAAATATTACAGCTCTTTTTCAGATTTTTTAGAATATTTCATATTCCATTTGAAAATAATACCTTGTTTGCTGGATAGGCATAAAGCAATTTAGAAAGTTCTGTTGTGATTTACAAATTTTTCTATTTATTAAACCCCATACCTTTTAGTTAGCAGCTATTTTATATATTCATAATAATTGTATATAGCAGTTATTTCCTTTATCTTTTTTTGGGGTGGGACAATAGTCTATGACCATTGATTGTAGAGAAAAAGTGCATTACAGAGCTGCTAGGATGAGAAGGAAAAACATGTGTTTCACAGACTTCAGGATAATTAAGGAAAGCAGAGTGTAATCACCTACTTCAAATTCATCCAGGAGAATGTTATGAGAAATACCATACAATTTTTAATGAGCAGTTTTGCTCAAGACTTGGTTTTTTTTATTTATTTTTTCTGAAAGATGGTATCTTTAGCAATAGGGTTCCGTCTAACATGATATCTGGGAAGTACTAATGCTAGGAAAAAATGTCACCTTCTGGATCATCATCATTATCATCATCATCATCATCATCATGGCTAGGCTTCACAAACAAAGATTTGAGAAGGACTCTATCCACTCTTGCTGCAAACACGCTGATGGCTAAAAAGGTCAATGCAAGATAGACAAGTCCAGTTAAAAAAGGCACAGTGGAAAGTCTCCTTAGGTAGTATTGGCAAGACACTGTTCTTTCTGTGTTGTCTTTTCTCCTCAAGAATGATTCTGCGTGTGTTCTCAAAAGAAGCAGCAGCGTTATAGATGGTGTGTCTTCAGGTCTCCCAATTAGAGGCCAGAGTAGACCAATGATGATGATCAATATGGCCAAAGCTGAGATGTTGTTTCAGGGAGTCCTTGTATCTCCTCTTTGGGCCTCCTCTCTTGCGGCAACCGGTGGCAAGTTCACCATAGACCACAATCTTAGGGAGGTGGTGGTCCTTCATCCTTGAGATGTATCCTGCCCAACGCAGCTGTGTTCTCAGTAACATGGCCTCTATACTCGTAACTGCTGCCTGTTCTACAACAGATGTATTGGTCACATAATCTGACCAGTGGATGTTTAGGATTGTACGGAGGCAACACTGATGGAAGCATTCTCAGAGCTGCAAGTGGTGGCGGTAAATGACCCATGATTCGGAACCATATAAAAGAGTAGACAGCACAATGGCTCTGAAAACACTGAACTTTGTACTTTTCTTCAGGTGTTTATTACACCAAACTCTTTTATGGAATTTTCCAAAAGCTCTATATGCCTTTGCTAACCTGTTGTCTATCTCTCCATCAATCTTACCATCCAAGGAGATGATGCTTCCTAGATAATTAAACTGCTGGACTAACTTGAGCTCTTATTGGCCAATGATGATATGGGGATGATGGAAGGCTTCCTGAGGTGGAGGTTGGTAGAAAACTTCTGTCTTCTTCAATCTGACTTCCAGCCCAAAAAGCTCGGCAGTGTCTGCAAAGCAGGATGTTAAACACTGCAGAGCTGCTTCTGTGTAGGCGACAAGGATGGCGTCATCAGCATAAAGCAGCTCCCGGACAAGATGCTTTAAGGTCTTAGTGTGGGCCTTCAGTCACCTTAGGTTGAATAGGCTTCCATCAGTACGGTATCGAATGTAGATACTGTTTTCTTCATCGAGGTCTGCCGTGGCCCTTTGGAGCATCATGCTGAAGAAGATTGCGAATAGATTTGGTGCAAGGACGCAGCCTTGTTTCACACCACTGTTTATTAGAAAGGGCTCAGAAAGTGCATCACCATATCTGACTTGGCCACGCTGATCCTCATGAAGTAAAATAATCATTTTGAGGAATCTGGTGGGACATCCTAATTGTTCCGAAATCTGCCACAGACCTTTTCTGCTCACAGTATCGAAAGCCTTGGTGAAATCAACAAAAGTTACATAGAGACCTTTGTTCTGTTCCCTACATTTCTCTTGTAGTTTTCTGAGAACAAATACTATGTCTGTGGTAGTCCTGTTGGCTCTGAAACCACATTGGCTTTCAGGTAGAATTCCTGCTGTGATAGCAGGTATTAATCTGTTCAAAAGTATTCTTGCTAGGATTTTGCCAGCAATGGAGAGCAGAGTAATACCACGGTAATTTGAGCAGTCTGATTTATCTCCTTTCTTCTTATACAAAGTGATGATGACTGTATCACGAAGATCTGATGGTAGTTCACCTAGTTCCCAACAGTGCACCACTCACTAATAGTATCTCCTTAAATACTTCAGAGATCCATAGAGGTCTTCCTTCCATCTGTATACAAACTAAGCTGACCTCATTTAGTTTAGGGGTTCTTGTGTGATAACAATTTAAACCTGTTTTTCTGCAGCACTACAGATGACTACAATTCTCTCTCACAGCCACCACTCTGAACTGGAGCAGCACTCTAGAAATACCCCCATTTGAGAACAATCTATAGTTTGATTAGCATGGTAGTTCAGGGGCAAAGGGGTGCCAGGAGTAAGTCTTTCAACAACCCTCTGCACTAACACAGATAGCAGAGCAGAAGAGGGAGTAGATTTGTCGTTGGTGTTTAGGCTTTCCTCCCTCACACTGAAGGGAGAAGATGAGAGGGCTACAGTGTTACAGGGAATTAATGAAGTTTTGGCTCTACACCCTAAATATTGGTAAGACATGTGGCCTGCAAAGAATACTCTGAACCATCTGTAAGTCTACTTGAATCTTTTCAGTCTGTTTCTCTCTTTCTATCTGCCTGCTCAATGGACAGTATGTCTAATTGAACATTTTATACTTAAGCCAGAAGTTCAGCTGTCTGCTTGAAGCTCTAAGTGCAAGTAGGTAAAATCAAACAGATATACAAAATATTTTTCGTACAGCTGGTCCACAATTTTCATTTGAAATGTTATTTCAATAACAACTGCCCTTTTTTTAGAAACAAATTTGATTATTATTATGCTGTTTTGATAACATTTTCAATTGAAAGATCTTACAATGTCTAACAAAGCCAGTATTACTCAAAGAGTTTGTCCTAGTTAGGACAGCTGAGACCAGTTCATCATGGTATGGGTGTAACCCAGAACTGTGTATTCTATAGCCTTCCATGCCATTTCCCAGAAATTGTTAGCAGTAGAGGCCTGTAGATGTTCCTGTCCTCATACCCTTTTACGGAATTCCCCACTCTGAGGGGAGGACTGATCATTCCTGCCTGAACTGGAGAATATAGAAACTTGGAGTTTTGGAACCTTTTTTACAACTTGGGGAATCCAGAGGAAGACTGCAGATCACCGCTCTCAACCGGACTGCAGCTCACAGCTCTCCCAGACTGCAACAGCTCTCCCACCAGCAGGTTTTTCCCCTCTCCCTTTACTTTGGACTCGGGGGGGGCCCAAGGAACACCACTTTGTTCATGTCCCAGGGTGCTGGGTTATACATTTGGGTTTGTGGGTTAAGACCAATTGTTTGTTTGTATAATTGTACTTATTGTATTATTTTATTAAATTGTTATTCTGACTTATAATCTCTCTTTTGAGTTGAGTTCATTTCCCCTGCTGGTTAACTTTTAAACCAGCACAGAGTTATAGAAATGCTTTAATTTGCTCTTTCTCTAAAGGCAAAAATGTCAATCATCCTCTGAATTGTGTAAATAATTTTTTTTGTTATAAGACTTTCAAGAAACATTTGAAGACATTATTAAATGTTGTTTTGAGTACTGCCCTACATAAAAGTCAAAGGCTGTGTAGTAGAATTTCTTTTCTGCCCTCCTATTCCTTTTTACCTGTTCTTTTGTTTTTATCTAGGTCTGATTTTTTTCTACTCTTCTTATGAATCTTAGTCTTTGTAAACTATCAACTGGATTTCTCTGGCAATAGCACTATTTTACTTAAAGTCTATTAATTGATCTGACAAATCCCAATTTGTATTGGTAAGTTTAGGCATATAAGAATATCTTCTGCAGTTGATACTATTTTTTGTGACAACAAATTAATATAAGTATTCATTATAAAATTAATCTTCCTTTTGAACAGTTATAAAAAATTAGCAACAGGCTTGCATTCTGTAGTAATACTGTTTTTCTGTCAAACTCTTTTGTTGTCCTTTCAGTCCACAAAACTTTAGTGCCATTTCCCAGGAGAAAGCCTTCAGCAAAGTAGAGACACTTCAGAGCACAGCTAGGTACAGAATACAAGAATTATAAAACTGTCATAAATGTCAGAATTTATTGTAATCAGCAGCACAGTAGCTGTGCCTGGAAAACAGGCATTTATTCTAGGGAGTTCTTTATGGTCTGGTAAATTGCATTAAATTTAAACAAGATTGTAATGACAATTTATACAAAATAACATTTTAATAATCCAGGACACTGCCAGTTTCATGGGATTTTTTTTTCACCCCCACATTACCTTTCCATCCTTTACTTTGTTCTCAGACTTTAATTTTACCACACATAGCCAGCACACCTTCTTTTTTTTCTGTTACACATACATACTTCCCTGCACATTTCTCTATAACAACAGCACTTTGAATTTAATCTCCCAGGTGCCAGTTTTGCACCTGTGTGACTTCATTGACCACAGTGGAGTATCCAGAAGTTTAGATGACTGTATAGAAGATTAGAGTGAAACTCAGTAACATTACAATTATTTAGATGGTGTTTTCAGTTATATGTGTCCTGGGTTACACAAAATTCTGTTATCCACTTTTTCTTTTGGCATCCAAATATGCCTTTTTGTTTTTTTGGTGTTTTGCCTTCTTTAAAGAGACTGAACTGCTAGAGATTAATGCCTCAGACATTCGACCACCTGCAGTGACTGCTCCAAGACTGGACTACTGGTGCTGATGGCTCAGTCAGCAGTGTGCTTTGCTAACAATGTGCAGAGTGGCCACCCAGATACTGAAGGTGTGCACACCTACTGCCTCAGGCTACAAGGTGGGTGTTGAACAAGATAAGGAGAGAAGAAAATTCTGTGAGGTAGGATAGTTTTTTTGTCTTTACACAGATGACTCAGCTGTGATGACTCCCCTCCAGCCCAATGCACACATAGCCTGAAGATATTCATCTCTGCTGATGGGCCATAATGGATCCACCTGACATAACAGACTGCTGTAACATCTTAGAAGGTGTCAAAGACTCCTGAAATGTCCCCTGATTCAGTATTACATCATCCACTGTAGAAGTCCCTGCCCCAGGGTAGGTAGTGGGGGCATTCCCACCTATAAAGCCACATAAAAGACCACACTTGAACTTCACTCAACACTTGGTTTTCTTCCCTCACTGCGTGGGAATTTCCTTACCACCCAGGCCCTCTATCACCACCTCAATGGATCTAGACTGTGATCCCACCACTTCGATAGGACTACAACCATCACTTCAACCAACAAACATCGAAATTGCAACAACAAAATATTGTTGCTGGATCCAGTGGGTGTCTTGTCCAGTCACCTGCAGGATCCACAGCCCCGCTCCGACTGCCTGTACCAGCACCACAGCCTCGTTCCAGCACCAGCAAGTATCTGCCAGTGTTGAATCCCAGCTATCTGCCATTTCCTGCCAGAACTGACTCCCCAACCATTCCTACCAGGTTTTCTGGGCATAGGGGAGACAAAACACATGGAAGGGTGGCCAACTTGTCTCTACCCTGTGGCCACTGTGTGTTTTTTCAGGTGTGGGAGGCTGGCTGCCATCTCAATTTGGTCCAGTGGGCAGGGCTTGGGAATTTGCTCCTCATAGGTTGGTTTAACCCACTTTTATCAGTATTATTATTAGCATTCTTCATGGTAAAGAGTTACTTTTTCACTTATATCCAGGTGTATTTGGTTTCTCTCTCTATATTTGAGGAACCAGGGGTATTGAATCCGAATGAGGAGACTTCTGTCTGAGGTCTGTGCCCCTCCAAATTGTCTCAAACTGAGACAGTATGAAAGCTAGAGATCCTAAAAAAAGCAACCCTCTCTACATACAGTAAGGAAGGAAAGTCAAACAACAGAAGAAAATCAATGTGTTAAAAAAAAGAAAAGATGATTTCTGAAAGTGAATAATTAAACAGAGGCTAGAACAATATAAAGGAATTCTATATTTCTCTATAGAGAAATAAAAGAACACACAGAAGGCAAAACTGTTACAAATAAATATTTAATATTTAACCATTAATCAGTATGTAGTCTAATATATATTACATATGCAGCTACAGTTAACCATGTTAACAGAATAATTGCCATTCTGTGGCAGACTATATTGTTCATCTGTCTCCCTGCTTTCCTCTTTTCTTCTGTCTCCCCTACCCATCCTTGCTTCAGTTCATTCTCTGTTACGTGCCTTAAACTTGCATCCATCTTTTCTGTTGCTTTTGACACTTTCTGTAGTCAAATAATGGTGAACATAGGTAATATATTATTTATTTATTGAGCATTGTGCACACTGGGAGGCAAATTAGTATTCTGTCCCTATCACTCACTGCTAGACACTGCACGCATTTGGAACACATTACCACATTAGACCAGTTGTGAGGCTTTAAATTAGATTTGTGACTTGAAAGTTTGAATAAGAAAACTAATAGAACACAAAATGAAGCAGAGGGAAAACGAGATTAATTATCTGCAACATTTGGACTGAACTGTTGCTGATGCACTGTGTTGTAGAAGGCTATTTTTGTACTACAAACATGCTTTAATGTTGCCTATATTAAACTACTTGCATGGTTGTGAAAACACATTTATTTACAGTTTTTAATATTCCAGACTTATTTCTAAAATTAAAAATAGGTATTTTAAAAGTGCTGCATAATTGTCCCCTCTGTTGTTTTGCTTTACTATTCTGAGACAGGATGAATTGTAAGTACCGTGGGAACTGTAGAAAATAATAGTGAAAATAAAAATTTGAATCCTAATGCTGAATTAGAGGAATATTAGATAGGAATTTTTAATGTAAAGTTGTTAATTTTGTCATGTTACAATACAAGATAAAATTATGTATTCAGTGAATGTATCAATGCAGTTTTTGAATAGGGAAGTATACACACAATGCAAAAATAGATAATTTTTTCACCCTTTCCATTTTCCTTCTCACCCATATAAAAGACTCTCTCATATTCAGTATGAAAAAATAGTAAAGACTAACACAGACAGTAGCCAAATTGCACGTTTACAAGTTGATTTATCATCACTGCATCAGAGACTGGGCTCTTGTTTCATTTCTAAAATTATTTTCTAGTGATTTAGGCAATTCAGGTAGACTGAGACAATTCACCTACAAATAATATTGAGTTCAGGGACCCTATATTTTTACGTCACTAGTTTTTCTTTTACTTGTTCCTCTTTCTTTTCTTTTTCCTTACTTCTTTTTTTATTAAGTGAGACTGCTGATGTTTAATAAAGGCAATTTATGGTGGAACAACAAAAAATGTTGAAGCAAACCATAGCCTGCCCAAATGAATTTCACCAGTTTTGCAGTATATTATTCCCTCTTCAATATTTGTACATGTTTTTCTTTATATAAACAGCCTCCATCTACTGTAAACACTTATTTTTTACTATTTCCGTATAATTTATTTCTTCCAGTTTATTGGCTTAGAAAAATATTTTCTATAGTGCTTGTAATTTTAGGAAACATGGTTAAATGAATGTTTAATTCCTGTGCTTATACGAAAAGAATACCTATTAAGTAGTACTGTATAACCCTGATGCATTTTTAAAATTCAGCATCCGAAAACTGGAAGAAAAGCTATGGATGAATCAAAATGAGAGAAAATCTCTTTCTTTGTATATTCATATATGCACAGTTACACTGACTACACCCACACATGTATATGTATGATTGAAATGTGTTTAAGATGCTTTGTCAGGTGTTCCAAGCACATATTTTTTCTTCAAAAAATATTTGTTTTACTAAAAATATCTGAATGATAAAGAAAGTTTGTTGCATCTCTGTGTTGCTATATTTTTAAAGAACAAAGATACATTAATTAAAAAAGAGGAAGTAATGTGCAAACTGTGATGGCTAAGGAATTCAGGCAGTTGATAAGGGTAGCTAAAAGAAATATGTATGAAATATGTATATGTGTATTTCTGTTCTGATGTATATAAATCAGAACTGCAACTAGCAATTTTTATTGATACTAACAGAGATGGCAAAATTATGTATCTTGATGCAGAAAAAGCAGAACTATTTAGTCTATGTTTATGTTTGGCATCATAGGGAAACAATACCTATGAAAACAAAAAAACCTCAGAACAAGAGAGAAGAATACATATCAGATTTTATATTGTTAATTAGGTTTATTACAATTACAATGTATTAAAAAATGTAATGAAGTTAAGCATTTATTAAAACACAGAGCTAGGATACTCGAATGTAAGAACACCCAAGGAATTATCCAGAAATGTCTGTGGATGTTTTCAAACAGAAACAGTGGAAAACTCAGAGAGTATTTGAAAATAGCTGAAATGCTGTACTAGTGTTCTGAAAGGTTATAAGAGAGGAAATTGAAGGACAGCTAGGTTGATATCAGTCTCTGACAGTTATCAAAAAGCTGGCCTGAATGTAATCAACAAATAATTAAGAGCTGGTAACATTCAAAATTAGTGTCAGCCAATGCAGTTTAATGAAACATAAGCCTTCTTATACAAACTGTTTACTGTTTTTTACAAGATTATACTGTTGGTTTATAAAGGTCAATTTGCTGAATAAAATATTCAGACTTCTGTAAGGTAGTTTGATTCACATCACAGGACTTTCTGGTTTAAAAAAAAGATGTCTTGTAAAAGGAAGATAACCATATTTAATGTACTAATAATTGTCTCTGCTACTAAGTCCCAATAAGAAACTGTAGATGAGAAATTATGAGTTCCTACAGATGGATTTTCTTGTGATTCTGTGAATATATTGCAGCCTAAGTTTATTCACTGTCTATATTGGTAGTTTTGAAGAAAATATAAATGAACAGTGAATAAAATTACTGAAAATACAAGAACACGTTAAGTGCCAATAAATAAATAAAGAAGTAATCCAGGTAAACACATTAAGGTGAGACATTATTTAGTAGAATGAAGTACATTTTAACACTTTACTTTTTAACACAAAAGGGTGAAATATTGTGTCAGAATAAACATCACATCACCCTAGTATGATTTGAGCTGATCCAACAACTAGATGCTTATCCAAGCTGCAGTCTCCATAGGCTACAAAAAACAAAAAAAGGTCTGTTTCATCCTTTACCTGTGCACTGGAAGGTGATTTCTTCCTCTACTGCTTCCAAGAAGAAAAATGGAGGAAGAACATATAGTACAGGGTAGAGCTGGCAAGTTTGGCATATTCACAGCTCCTTGGAATTTGCCACCTATAACCCTGTCTTCCCTGCTGTCACTGACTACAGCTGACATGGTTCTCTCAAGCTTTCCATTCTCTCCTTCTTTTGAGTTTGACCTTTGACTTTGTACCTCTTTCTTTCAGCCTCATAGGTATAAAATCTTATTTTAAAGTCCACATGTGAGAAAACTTGAATCAGTACTATTCCCATGATAACCAACATAATTCAATTACCCAGATGCAATTCAGAAATTAAGCTTCATCACCAACTATGCAAGAAGAAAAGTAGTGCTCCTGCACCACAATATGATATTAACGAAATTATTAGTTGACTGCTATGACAAGTTCTGGTGCTTTTACTGTAGAAAAGATGTTGTAACTTTAGAAGACTTTGAAAACAATTACTGGAATGAGGAAGGATGAAGAAAGTGGCTTGTGTAGAAGCTGCAAAAGCTCCATGTATTGAATTTCTTCAAGGGCATGACTTCATCACAATCTACAAATGCCTAGCTGAGAATCTTTGTGGCATTAGGCATAATGAGATGCAGTGGTTTGAAGGCAAAGCTAGGTAAATTAGACTAGATATAAAGGTCATATCAGAGAGATCTTAACAGAACAACTTCCCTAGGAAAACACTGACTTCTCTATTACTTCTGGTTTCAAAATGAAGCTATAAAAAACCCAAACCAAAACAAAAAGAAGTTAGCAACACAGTTGTGCAGTTGTTAAGTATGCTTACATGAATTAAGTAAGGTTAACAAACAATCCTCTTAGTTTTAAAATCTCAGTAATTCTCTATATACAGCCTTTGCTCACCTTTGTATGCCTGGTACTTTTTAGTTAATGGTTAAGAACATTGAGATAGGCACTTTACAAGTGTCTGAACACCTACAGTGGATTTGGAAGTGCATCTGAAGAAATTTTCCAGAAATATGCTGCTGAACTGATACGAGTACCTACTTAAGGTAAAAAAAAATCTTCCTTGTTTTAAGATAATGTTCTTTTCTCAGCTGAATGTTTATGTGCTTACATCCTGCATAGGGTGAGGAGACAAACAAACCACCCATCTTTGACAAACAACTGCTAGGCATGTGCCATAGCTCTGACACCCATAGTAAATCTGGACAGCTGGCCACTCTAGATGGCTTAATTATCCATGCTAATTTCCGAATATGAACTTTCGTGGCTCTGGATTGGCCAATACGGCGCAATTGTTTGGTGTCGTCTTGATGTGTAATGCAGCATTTCATGCCAGGACCATTTTCCAGAGCAAGACACATTGGTTCTTTGACCTTCTGGTTAGACACAGACCACCACTATGTTACAAGGTGCTTTGGATTATTCTCATCACTCATATTAAACTTTTCCTTTTTTGCATGATACTACATAGGGTTCATGTAGGGTTTATCAAAAAAATTTTAAAAATTATGCAAATCATAGACTATTTGACAACTCTGACCCAGTGTACTTGGTGTCTCATTTGGTCACTAGGAAGGTGCATCATTGCAAATTAACTTGCCTGGCTTTTTACAACAAGTGTTGAGAATTATTTTGGCCAGTGATTCCTCTGTCGCAAGGGTTAGGATTCATGAACTACAATTTGTGTGTTTTTTTCATGGCTCCCATAGCAGTGCTTTTGGCTTTACTTGGGATTGACATATGTGCAGTTCCTATTTATTTCCTAATGTATATCTTTGGTTAAGCTACTCCATTTATGCAGTACATCTGCATGTGACCTTTGAAGTAAGAAAAATAATATGTGGCATTGCATAAGGTTCTGATTTGTATACAACAATTTTAAGTTTCAGAAATTATGTTGAGGAGTGTTTAAGTATCCGAACATCTAAACAGAGAATGTTGATCAGCATATGCACACTTAAAATACATTTTGAGAAGGTTTTATTTTGTATTAAGAGATCTGTTAGACCATGGATACTCCCTTCAATTTACCAGTTGCAAAAGTACCACTTTATTTCAGAATCAGTACCACTTTATTTCAGAATCAGTTATAAAGAGTTAATCATGCCAATATCTTGAACTGTATTGCTACTTCTCTAAGACTTAGAATCATAGCATCATTTTGGTGAGAAAAGACCTCCAAAATCAGTGAGTCCAACCTTTGGCCAATCACGACCTTCTCAACTACACTAAGTGCCACTGTGGAGAACCAAACTTAAGCATGTAAACATATTTTATCGCAAACATTCTAGCTGTTGTGACAGGAAAGTTGTGATTGGAAGAGAGGGTGCTGTGGAGGTGGGGCAGTGCTGTTCCAAGCCAACTTCCTTTTCTGTCTTGAGAGTCTCAATGTGCCTGCATCAACTCCCCCAACTCACTTCCCGAAGGGCTCAAAAGGGCTGGCTGCGCATGCGTGAACATAAAAGCATGCACCAGATTGCCTACAAAAGGAAGTGGATTGGTCCCACTTTCTTTTTCTTTCTTTTTCTTTTTCTTTGTTTCTTGCTTGCTTTCTTTCTTGCTTCCTTGCTCTCTTTCTCTTTCTTTCTTTCTCTCTCTCTTTCTTTCTTTCTCCCCTTCTTTCTTTCTCTCTTTATTTCTCTCTTGCTTTCTCTCTTTCTTTCTTTATTAATATTCTACCTCTATTTATCAATATTCTACCTCTTACTCTGTATTGCTTTGTTGTGAGAGTTGGGAGCATGTTGAAGTGTGTTGTAAAAGTTGAGTGTTAGCTAATGCTTTTGAGACTAAATAGGGGGCTAGTTGCTAGAGTTAAAACGATTATATAATAAAAAGCATAAAAGTTCCCTGACACATGGACTGATGCCTCTCTTCAGCCTGACAAGAATTTACAATGAACATTGCACCCCCTACCAAGTGGGTAGTGACAGCCACATCCAGTCATTTCTTGAACAATTCCAGGGATGGTGACTCCACCACCTCTCTGGGCAGTCTGTTCCAATGCTTAACCACTCTTTTCATGAAGAAATTATTCCAGATGTCCAATCTGAACCACCCCTGGTGCAGCTTTAGGCTATGTCCTCTTGTCTGTCTCTAGTTATCTGGGAGAAGAAACTAATCCCCACCTTGCTACAAACTACTTTAGGTAGTTGTAGAGTGTGATAAGGTCTCCCCTGAGTCTCCTTTTCTCCAGGCAAAACAATCCCAACTCCCTCAACTGCTCCTCACAGGACTTGTTCTAGACCCTTTTCCAGCTTTGTTGCCCTTCTCTGGACCTGTTCCAGCACCTCAATGTCTTTCTTGTAGTGAGGGGCCCAAAACTGGATATAGGACTTGAGATGTGGCCTCACCAGTGCCGAGTACAGCAGGACAATCGCTTCCCTAGTCCTGCAGACCACATAGTTTGGGATACAATCCAGGATGCCATTGGCCTCCTTGGCCATCTGGGCACAGCGCTGGCTCATGTTTAGCTGGCTGTCTACCAGCAGTCCTAGGTCCTTTTCCACTGGGCTGCTTTCCAGCCACTCTTTCCCCAGCCTGTAGTGATGTAGTTGTCCTATTACTGTCAAAGGCAAAAAAATCTCTGGTACCTGGCCTGATGTTCTCTTTTCTGTGCTTTATTGGTCTGCTTCGCCACCCTTGAGGCTTTGTCTGCTAAATCAGCTACAAAAGTTACCAGAGAACAAAGCCCACCTAGCTTGAAATTAGGATGCAACAAAAGTCAAAACTATTAGATAATTCTGCAATTATCAATAGCAGCAATTCAAATGGAAAAAGAAAATTAAAAAAGAGAAAACAAAGAAAGTGACAGAATCTTAAAATATTAAAAATATCAATAGTTCAAGAACAAGACATTCAGATTTTTCAGACAAGAGTCACAAATAAACTTAAATTGTTCTGCAGTTTTTTTTCTCTGGGACTGTTTAATTTGCTCTTGCTAAACTATTTTTGCCCTACACACACATTTTAGATGCGAATGAGTGAAAAAGAGAATGGTTTGATAACCTGGTGGCTAAGCACCTGCATTGACTGGGAAGAAGCATGTAGCATCCACTTTCTGCTTTTCTGAACATAAGGTACTGTAAATCAAAAGACTCAATTTAAAAGGGAAGTTAAACTTCAGTCCAGTCTGTGTTACAGAGTAGGTAAAAAAGAGGTTTATAGTTCTATCCTCCAAGGAGAGTAAATGAATTAATGAGCTAGACAGTTAAAAGTGGTCCTTTCATCTCTGTAATATTTTTTAGTGTGTCCTCTAATTACTTTTACTCTTTGCTTCTAAATTCAGTTCTTGGGTTTGGGAGGTTCTTTGTTGTTGTTTATTTTATTTTATTTAGATTTAGTTCCTTAATAAAAATAGGGGTTTTAATTATCCAAAAAGCATAAGACTGAGCATTTAGGCCCATCCAATTTCCCAGTATTTTCTTAATCTGAGTTCATGAATATGTGTGTTTATATATATACATGTGAATGTATGTGTATATGCATACACAAAAACATAGATACACATATCTATGCAGATACACATACATGTAGAAAAAGATATACATATAACAGATACATATACATATAAAAGATATCTATACATATAAAAGGCCTAGGAAAGTTTGTAGGTAACTGCAAATCTGAGATTAAAGAACAGCCATGCAATGGCTCAGATTATTTAAATTCTTTGTTTACTTACATTCCAAAAGTTAGGTCCAATAGCTTCTTTTTTCTTTTGCCAGATGAACAGAAAAATAGTGAGAAAACCCTAGGAAGAGCTTATGAGTGTACATCGCAGAACTTTTTGACTTCTAAGTATAATTGTTCAAACCACAAACAAATAGGCAGCTAGGGAGGCTTAAAACTGACAATAATGATGAAAGGAAGGAGTCATTTAATAGAAAATGTAGTATAATACGGTGAGGAAGGAAAGGGCTAGCACTGGTATTTATATCTTGGATATGTAAGCAGAGACATTGGAGACATAAAGCTAGAGAACTGACAGTCATGGAACTGCAAATATTGAGAATAACCAGGAGAATCAGAAAAAAACAGGGAGATTAAATTGTTCATTAAAGGTAGGATAACAGTAGGCAAATTACTGTTTCAAAAAGTACAAGAAAAGGGCATTTTTAGAGTGGTGTAAAGTGTGTTAAAGAGAAAGAATAAAGTTGCATTTTCTGAAAACCATGTAAGAGGTTCTCAGTTACAAAGCTGTGTCAAATGTGTAATAATGCAGCTCTTATTGCTTAAATCATTTAAAACAAGACTGAATAACATATTTTGAAATAATATTGTACCAGAAGGAGGATGAACTAGTAGACCTTATCCTTTTAAGATCTCTGTCACTTCAGTACTTTATCCTATTCCATTTAATTAGTTATGAAAAACATTAATCAATAGGCTCTTTTCTGCCAGTTCAAAAATGGGAACTTCTGAAACAGTTATTACAAAAATGCTATATATAAAACATCCATAAAATTTTTATTTCTGTTTTAATAGATGGTACTACACTCTTTATTAAGTCTTTCCTCAGATTTTTTTCTTTAGAACTAAAGAAATTCTTAACATTCTCTGGAGAATAGTATTAGGTCAGTATTACAACTATGGGAGTCTCTACAGGGCTTTCTGTGGATTGTGGATGTCGGCACTTTTTCTTTTTTCTTTTTTTTTACTCTTTATGAAGCAAAATATTAATTTTGAAATAAGGATCAGAGTTTCTACTGCTTCTAAGACAAGCAGCTGTAGCAGAAAAGACTTTCTTACCGTAGGTAACCTCATGTTTGTTTTTTCTTTGGCACTAAAAAGGATACAATAGGATGCATTCACATGGCTGAACTTGTATGTAAATGATAAGATGAGAAATGACAACATGTCTTTGAGAACATGAAGCAGCAGTGCGTGTTCAGGGGTTAATTTTATATAGGAATCCATTCGCAATGCAAACTGGTTTTGGGCAAGAGAAAGGAATTTTTTTAAAGAAGTGGTGTAGACAGAAGGGTACATACCAGTGATACTGAAACAAGTGATGGTAAGAAGAGAAAAAATTATGCAAGTCAGTTACTTAATATTATTGGGTTTGAGAGGAACATCTGAATTCTAAAGAAACCAATATTATCTCTGATATATTATAAACAGATAACTTTATGGCAAAGAACCTTCAGTCCTGTATAGTCTTGATGTTAAGCTCCACATTGTATGCTTCTGCATAACAATAGGTTCAGTTGGCTTTTCAAAATTTTTAAAAGCAATCACTTCCAGCAATGATAATGACAATCACTACTAAGCAACCATTTTTTCCACTGACCTAATCATACAAATAGTTTTGCAGAATAAATTTAAAGAGCTAGTCTATATTATACCAATTTTAACAAATACTACAATTTATGCCTAAATCTATTCTTATTCTTATGTACTAAAGGAAAGCTTTAGCTTAAAAAAATAGGTTAAATCTAAATTAATCATTTAACTAAAAATGTTGCTTTACTAAATATCAACTACAAATAAATGTCTTTTTGAAAAGAGGAAAAACATTCTTTAAACCAGTGGTATGTATTTATGCATAGTTGCTTAAAAATTTTTTTTAAAAATATTATTTCTTACCCTTCATTTTTGAAATATGCTGTACTGTCACAGACTTCCAGCTGTATAACAATTTAGAAATGTATTGAGAGAAGAATTCAAGTAATTAGTAATTTTTTTCTATTTTGAGAATAGGTGCCGAATCAGATGTTTACAATTCAAGGGCCTTAGCCTGGTCTAAAAGTTATTAATGACTCTTGTTAGGTTCAAAGATCTTTTTATGTGTTCTGCGTAGGGATTGGATGTTCACCTGCTTAACTAGATATTTTAAAACTGAGATTTGGATTGGGAAATTGTGAAGATATTGCCAAGTGATACTTTAATCAACTTTATGGTTATTGTTTATATATGAAAGTTTTTGTGGAGTTCTGCAGATAAACAGTAAGCTTTCTGAAATATTCCTGAGGATCAACAACAATATTGATATGAATGGGTATGAGAGAAAAGGTTGCTCATTAGCACTCACTGTCTTTGCACTGCTTTGACTGACAGTGACATCAATTCAACAACAGTGTGTTTTTCTGTAGAGGAGACTATTTTCAGCAGACTTTGCCAATAAAATCAGGGTCATAGCCAGTATTAAAATCTTGGTTCTTCAGCTACAAAGAAAACACTGCATAATAGTTTCAAATTGACTTTCTTATAAAATGGTGATTTTAGAATTATAGTGGACCATCAGCTATGTAAATCAGACTTTTCTAGAGTCAAAATTTTAGTTTACTTTTCATGAATCAATTTTGATCCTGAAATAAGTAGTCACCTTTCCAGCTGAACTCACTGAAAGTGACAGCACTGGTCTATGATTAGGCACACTGGTCAACATTCATTGTAGCAAGAATAACTGAGATGCCTAAAACAGGTGAAATCCAGTTGCTTTTCACTTCCTCAAACACTAATAGCAAGAGAGGTGGGTGCCTTCAGCAGGTATTTTGCGAGGGTGCCTGCACAGCCACCCTTGGCAGATAGCCTGGATAACTTAAAAATAAGAATGTGAGAGCACATGGTGTTTATGGAGGTTGAACAAAACTATCTGGAGGCTGTTTGCAGTAAAAATGATGACATTAAGCACCTGAGTCCAGCCCAGACAGGTCAGCCCAGCCTCACGATGGGGTGCTGGGAAGGACCTGTACCCACAGTGAGGTGTCACATGGGGCTACCACCCAGGGCTACCTCACTGCTAGGTGCAGGGGATCTTGTGGAGGGCTTTGTCACACAGCACTGGAGGGCTCACACCTCTTGCAGGAGGTGAGCAAGGGAGGAACCTGCATTGCTGGAGAGGAATGCCAATGACCTCTGTCTGGGGTGTAGGGGGACATTAAATTTTGTAAGGTTTAGTTATGGAAGGGTGTTTAGAAACTTGCAGGAGCTTATTAGCATTTTATAAGTGTCTAGCATTGTGGTTTAACTATTGTGTTATTGATATCGATCCTGAATATATAGCTCACTGTTTTCTGGTTAATTACATGTCATTAATAAATCATTAAATTGCTTTAATCCTAATTTAGTTTAAACTATTTGAACTGAGCAATTTTTCTCAGCAACACAATTCAGTGCATCTAAAATTGAAAGAGTTTCTGTTCCTCTTCACTAGCAAGAGTGTTTGACTGTTCCAGCTTAGGAGCCTCAGAAAAAACACTGAACTATACCTGAATTATTGCAAACAGCAACATAGAATCTGAATAGATATTAGCATTGTAGATAATGAAGTTGCAAGTCTTCATCCACATATTAAAGAAATTATCACAACTGGAACAGCAATCCCTGGGGCAGAGATATTTAAATGAGAGAGATTATGTTTTCAAAGTCTTATTCTGGAGAGCTGTACAGTGAAAGATGGTTGCTAAAAGTTCTCAAGCTTTATTGAAGTTGCTAAGCAATGATCAGGAAAAAAACACTAGTCTCCTGCCAGTGTTGTTTAAGTGTTCAGGTTTTCTTGTTTCGTTTTTGTTTCTGTTTTCTGTCCAAGGGGTAAAGTAGGGCTACATGATCACAAAGATGTGATAACTGATGGGCTATTTATTGCAAAGCAAGGACTACAGACAAATGTCAACACATCATGAAAGTGCTTCTATTTTCTATTTTACATAGATCAAGAAAAGAAACAGAAGAATTAGGTAGGGCAGGTAGAAAGGGACCCAATAAACAAATAATTTCAATTATCTCATACAAATTAAGTAGGTCTGGTCTCAGTTAGGGCATGTGGCCAGGGAAAGAAGAGGTCCAAGGGCTCCACACAGAGAAAAAGGTCTGTTAGTTATGATGTCTGTCAAAGGATCTTTTCTTTTAGATCACTGCAAGGAAATAGCTTTTAGTGTTTTCCCTATTTATTTTTATTTTACACACTCATGGTACTGTGCAGACATTTGGATGAAATTAGGTGACAAAACTACTTTGTGCAGCAGTCTCTTTTTTTCCCTTCAGTCTGGCTATCAACGTCTTGTGTAGGAAAACAACGGGTATGTTGCCCCAAGCTCTACCTGCTTCGTGCACAGACATCCCTCCTCCTCCTCTGCAGTCACTCCCACTAAGACTAACAGCAACCATGTGTCATCCCAGCTCCTTTTAAACTCATTGATTCTCCTGAGAAGATCAGCCTGTCTCTGCAAATCCGTTGGCTGATTGTTTCCTACCATAACTATCTGACAACACTTAATACATTTTCTTACCTGTTCTTTCTTAATATTCATGTACACTGCACATACAATATGCACTAAGTGCAATTGGTGTCATAGCAGATGAATAGAGCAAAAACTTGTATGTATTACAGGAGAAAAAATCATGGGGGTTTTTTTGGTCCACTTTTCCCCTCCTAAGTAAGCAATACACTTTTTCCATTTTGTTTGCATTCAAAGCCCCTTGGAACCTAAACAAAATAGCACAGTTTTAGACACAGATTTCTTTGTATTTTTAAATTTTAAAGAAGAATTGTAGCTTTTTATTACTTTCATTTTTCAATAGCTATTACATTTCAGTTCTGCCAGAAGGACTCACTTCTGTCTGCCAATTAGTGTCAACAGCCAATCTCGTCAATGCAACTGGACATTTATTTCAGAATATTAACTTATGTTCTGGTAAACATTATTGATTATGACAAGTGATACTGTATGATTACTAACTGGGTAACTTCAAACATATGGAAAATCTCATTTCTGATTTCTTTACAATGTGGTTATATCCAGGAGAGAAAGTCCTAGTAGAAAATGGTGTAGCATATAATAGTCTTTGAAATATAAAATAATAATTGCTGCTCCAGTGTTACCATGATACATAATTACACAATACATATTTTAAGAAGTCTCAGATTGCATATCCCCATGGCAGGAAACTACTTCTATGAGGAGCATTTCATAAATGGAGGAAATTAATGTGCTAAAAGCCAAATTATGACAGAAACTGACAAAAGCAATGGGAAAATCAGTGTGAAGGATAATACTCCAGGCTTGATTTGTTCCACTATACTTAACCATTACAGAGAGGCTCTCAGGTCACTGAATGATTTGTTCTGCAATACCTGTAACTGTGCACAATAGGCTAAGTGAAAGGCGGTATCCACCAAAACTTTTACGTGCCTTGCTTTTGTCGGTTCGTGTTGTGCCTCTAACATTATTTAAGTATTATGGGGAATATTGTTATTAACAACAGATTGGTACTGAACTACCCAACCTAAGAGAACCTAAAAGAATAGACCTAAAAGATCAAAAAATACTAGGTGCGTGGTACCTAAGCTTATTATCTGAATCTGAGTGTCTTATCCTGCACTTATTTTGCTGTGTCAATTAATTTCTTTGACAGACACCAGCTGAAATATTAAAGGAAGGAAGCTGGTCAAAGAGGCATGACAAAAGATACTGAGTAGCAAAAGAACTTTTTTTTTTGTAAGTTATTTTATCCCTGTCTCACTTTTGCTTTAATTCAAATAATTATTATATTAAAAAAATGGTTTTCCGTTTCAGGACTTTGATAAATGATGATGCAAGGACTGGTAGATAAGTGTACATATGTCAGTGTCACCTTTAGGGTGTGGGGAATAACCCGGTGACTTCAACAGCAAAGCCACAAAAATCTTGAACTAATATGAAGTTATCGTGGAGTCAGAAACTCCAAAATTAATTGTTAAAAAAACGAGCATTTAAATCGAGCAAAGATACAAAATGTTGCAGTTTTCCGTGAGTGGATTCACAGTGAGTTTCATAGACAGACATGGAAGCATGGACAGTGATTCCAACTGCAGTATCAGGAAAGCTGGGGACTCAAGGTGGGGCTTAAATACCATAACGAAGAGCAGATACGAGGGTAGTGCTGCTGCCTTCAAGTTACATGTTCTGTTTAGTAGCTTAATTCGAGTTCTATTTAATATCATTACCAATTATGTGGATGAGGGGATCGAGTACATCCTCAGTAAGTTTGCAGATGATCTCAAACTGGGCAGGAATGTTGATCTGTTGGAGGGTAGGAAGGCTTTGCAGAGGGATCTGGACAGGCTTGATCGATGGGCTGAGGCTAATTGGATGAAAATCAGCAAGGCCAAGTGCTGTCACAACAACCCCAGGTAGCGTCACAGACTTGGAGATGGATGGCTGGAATGTAGCCCAGTGGAAAAGGACCTAGGACTGCTGGTAGACAGGCAGCTGAACATGAGCCAGCACTGTGCCCAGGTGGCCAAGAAGGCCAATGGCATCCTGAATTGTATCCCAAATACTGTGGCCTGCAGGACTAGGGAAGCGATTGTCCTGTGGTACTCGGCATTGGTGAGGCTGCAGCTTGAGTCCTGTGTGCAATTCTGGGTCCCTTACTTCAAGAAACTGCTGGAACATGTCCAGAGAAGGGCAATGGAGCTGGTGAAGAGTCTGGAGCACAAGTTTTATGAGAAGTAACTGAGAGAATTGGGGTTGTTCAGCCTGGAGAACATTGTTGTTGTCTACAACTACTTGAAAGGAGTTTGTAGAGAGGTGGGATATTAAAAATTTCTTCACCAAAGGGATAGTCAAGCCTTGGAACACGATGCCCAGGGAAGTGTTTGTGTCACCATCCCTGCAGGTATTTAAAAGACATTTATATGTGGCACTTACATTCATTGTTCAGTGGTAGACTTGGCAGTAATAGGCTAACAATTGCACTCTATGATCTTAACATTATTTTCCAACCTAAATGATTCTATGATTCTATAACCACTGAACTACATGGTACACAAAAGATATCTCACTTTTGTTGGATCTAGCCCATTCCAATTCAGAGAAGAGTTTGGATTTAAAATCCTGCTGGTGTTAAGCCTTTAAGTAGGACACTGCTGAGGCTCAAGGTGTTGTACAAACGCAAAGAGGCAGGGCTTTTAGGTGTCTGCAGGCCTAGATAGCCAGCTTAGTAGGAATTTTGAAGAGATAATTGATATTTTAAAATTCACAGATTCACAGAATGGTTGAGATTGGAAGGGACTTTTGGAGGTCGTCTGCTACAGCCCTCCTGTTCCAATAGAGCAATCTACAGCAGGCTGCCAGCACTGTACCCAGAGAGGTTCTGAATATCTGTAGAGATGAAGATTCCAGAACCTCCCTGGACAACCTGTGCCAGTAATTGGTCACCCTTACAGTAAAAAAGTGTTTCCTGATGTTCAAGAGGAACATCCTATGTTTCAGTTTATGCCACTGGTTCTGTCACTGGGCATCAATGAAAAGTGTCTTTGCTTCATCTCCTTTCCTCCAGCATGTACCCATACTTTGGAGTTAAACCTCCCTAAGTGCAGGACTTGACACTTCCTTTCAGTGAACCGTGTGAAATTTCTGTCAGCTTTCCATATTAAATGAAAGTAGTTAAATCTTGTTTCCTCATACCTAACTTTGGGAACCTAACTAGCTTTAGGCAACTCAGATAAAAGTTTAAATTAGAAGGAAATATCCACAGTTCCTTTCATAATCAGTGTCAGTACCTACTTGTCTCTAGCTCTAGCATCTATAGAAGAAGTTTACTGTAATCTGAATACATTGACATACAACCATAGTTTATGGGTTTCTAAACCAGGGACAGTTTACCTTTATATGCAGCTTAGATTTTCATTATTCCAGAGTGCAGTGGTTTTCAGAATGCAGAATAAAATCAGTCAGAGAAGTTAATGCTGCAGCCTTATCTTTCTTCTGAAAGAAGAAGGATCAGTCTGGACCCCCAGAACTTGCTGTATTTAGTGGATTCATGTCTGGTACTAAGCCTTACAAGCTTAAAAACTTATTTCACACTGGTTTACATAAGGCAATTGTCCTGAGTACAGAATACTGAGTAAATAAAAAATTGAGAAAGCAGTTGTGGTGGTTGGTTTGTATTTTTTTTCTCTAAGAGGGAGTATAGTTTCCAAGCTAGATATTACAGGAATTGTTGTAAGGAATGAATTAGTACTTGTAGCCTTGTTCATCAGTTCAATTCATTATGTGGAAAAGTATGTAAGCCACAAATTAAAATCACATAAGTAGTTAACGCAAGAGTGTTGGAGTTGAGTAACAGCAATGACTGCTGAGAATTAACAGAAGAGTGTGGTAATATGTTTTGGGACTAATAAAACAAAGAATGACTATTCAATAGGATTGAGAACACTAGGCAAATGTTTGGTAGGTGGAGAGGATTAGCTTGCTTATTACATGTCTACCAGATGCTGTGCAGCACAGCAATGTAGCGAAGGTGCCAGAAGTGCTGATATGATATGGCACAATTCCAGGCTAATATACTTGTTCCTCAATTATTCTGTATCAATATAGTTCTTTCTACAGAACACTGTACTGTGTCATATAAATGTATCTTTACAGAGAATGTACTAGAAAAGAAGCTGTGGGAGAAAATGCTTCATCAACAGGAAGGCAGCTTCAGTGTCCTGTCATGTTTTACTCTCACATAAGTCAACAGCATGTTTCCTGCCGATTTCAGTTGTGTATGGTCAGACTGCTTGTGTGCAGGTGATTCATAGAAAAAGTACCAATATTAGTAAAATATGGTACATGAATTATAAAGGTTGTTTGATCCATCACAGTCAATTTTGGTTGACAAACTAAATAAAGCTTCTTCTCTGTAAAAGAGAACACCTACAAGTAAATATATGAAAAGTAAATTAGCTACTTGTCATTCCTGAGTCAGTGACCACTTATATAGGCAAGTCCTCCTTCAACAACTACTCTCTTATAACTTCAACCAGGGAACATGCATGAAAAATATAAAGTACAAGCTTGTAGCAATAGAAATGTAATTTCAGTTTATTTCTTTGCTGAACTATGGAAGTGTAGATAGCTTGTTTTGATACCACAAAATCAATTCAGCCTTTTTTTCTGCGAAAAACTACCAGGTTTTGCTCAGCAAGTACTTGTGAATTTGATTTATTGTGAATATTTTCTATTTCACAACAAAACAGCTTTTTTTTTTTTTAAATATATATATGAAATGGCAATTTTCCAAATCTGAAAACTGCCTTTCATTTGTATGGAAAATAAGAAACCAAAAGTATGGATCTCTTTTTCCATACTATAATCAAGAAAGTTTTTTTACACAGATGTCACTCAGATACCTTAATTTCCTCTTTTTGAGTTTTATTAGGGTGTTTTTTCTCTGCTTAATTCCTAATATAATTTGCTCACTTTTTTTTAAAAATGTAAACTATTGGAAACTAAAATTTCCCTTAAATTATATTTCTTGAATATTTTCATAATTTTTTTTCTATTTCTTACAAATATATTAATCACATATTCTTACTCTTTGTGCAGTCAGCCATTAAAAAACATTCAGGTATTGCATGATAGGTATAAGGGAAGACACAAACAATTCTATAAAGAATTATAATTTATGCACAAGTGTCATACTCCCATGCAACTTTAATGATAGGAGACCTGCCTGAGGAAAATATATGAAAAGACTAGCATATCAGGCATTGCTCATATAAGGCTTGATGTCTATGGTTAACAGAAACCACTATAATAATCTTGAAATTAATAGGATAACTTTCATTTAGGCAACATTGGCTAGTTTATTAACTGTAATACATTAGCAATATATTGCCAGAATTGACTTAGTAGGCACAATAAGTGATAAAACTGCAAAATCTGAGAATAATTACCCCCTGAAGCATAACTGAAACTCAGTAAATAATAGCTTAAATTTATTAGAATGCAGTCCATTGTGTATAAGACAGTAAACAAATCACATATAAAGCATAAAAAGATACATATCTGTTCATAGTAAGTATAGTTTAACTTTTGACATCCTTACCTTTCTTCAATCAGCATAAGGTAGATTGGGCACAAGACAGATATTAATTCAGTAAAAAAAATATTTTGTTTTCAAATGTATATTTTTAGTGAGCTTTCTAAATGTTAAGTTTACCTTATCATCAGTTTTATTCTGCCATCATTTTTCACTGCCATTTACGGATATTTCCATTATTCACTGGATGTCTTACAAACATTGATTATCAGCTATTATCAAGACACAACAGATGTATACTTTTGGTATTATATAGTTTTGCAATAGTCTTGCAAGCATAACTTTGTTATGCTCATTTCATGACCTGATTTCAGAAAAATGTCTAAAATATCTGTGTACCTCTTTCTGGTTAAATATTTATATAATGATTTATAACAAATAGTCATCTCAAATCCTGTGATATCAACTGATGGTAAAATTAAACTATATTTTTAACTATGTGTAAATTCTAAGCCCAAGTGTATTTGGTATTAGTTGTATTATAAGGTAATACTCATTCTTATTTCACAAGTTAACTCTAACTATCCTGTAATAAAATATGACCTCCAATGCAATTAAGATTTACATGTTTCTGTATGAAAGCTAAGAAAAATCAGTAGAATTAAATTCTGATCTGACCTTGGAATTTTTTTTTTTTTTGAGGGAAGAAACAAGTCATCATATGTGACAAAAATTTTCTGATATGACTGATTTTATTCCCTTCTAAAAACTGCATTACAAAGTCATACACATTGATGAACTTGATGAGCACTTATTGGTTTTTCCAGATCTTGCAGCTCCTTCTATGTTCTTTTCACAGAATATTGACCCCTTTTTTTTTTTTTATTAATGAACAACATTCATATTGGCATTTAAGTTACAAGTGATTTTTTCCTGTTTACTGAAAGTAGGCAAACAAGTTCAACATTATATACATATTATTGGCTGACCTCTTTCTACACATCATATTTTATTTTCAATACCAAGTGTATAAAAAGGTGGAGGGAGGAGCACAGGGTGCAGGGTGACGTGGAAAAGAAAAGACCTCAAAAATTACAGAACAAAACAGTGGGGCATCCACCCCAAGTGTATGACATAGATAAGGAGGTACCATATGAGTAATTATGGGAAGTGGATTCCCATGGGGATTACCTTATGAGAATCTGTTATAGGAAAAGCATTATGAGGAAGCTCTGCAATCTTTTTTTTGGGAAATAAAAACATTTTTGTGCCTCTCTGAAGTGCCTGTACACTAATGCACACAGCATGGCGAACTAGCAGCAGAAATTAGAGGTCAGTTTGCAGCTCCAGAGCAGTCATCTCATTGAAATCACGGAGACATGGTAAGGTAGCTCACAGAACTGTAGTATTGCAAAAGATGGGATATGGGCTCTGTAGGAACGATGGGTGTGGGAGACATGTTGTGTTAGGTGCCTGCTACAGACCACCTGATCAGGAAGAAAAAGCAGCCAAACTACCTGTTCTTCAAAAGATGGAGGGCCCTTGCCCTTATGGGAGACTTCAATCACACCAATACCTGTTGGAAGACCAACAGAGCAAAAATGAATGCTCTATCCAAGCATGGTGGTCACTCTTGTTAGCAGTGTTATCACCCATATCAGAATACTATTTTCCTGAGTGGGTGAGTCCTTAAAAAAGCATTAGTGATCTTAATAGATATACTTTGTGCTGATGTTTTGTTTGTTCTGTGTTTTTTATTTTTTTTCTCAATGAAGAAAATAATGACACGTTCAAAAGTTTTCTGAAAAAAAAGTCAGACATTAAATTAATTACTGCATTTAAGGCAATAAAACTTATTTGGTAAATATTTCAAGAGTTAATCCATTGTCTCTATTCTTGAAAACTGAAGGTGTCATAGTGATATGTAAGAAATCAATTCTAATTTAATTTCCTTCTTTCTGTCTTTTGACTGCCTATTGAGAAATCTGTAACTTATCTTGTAGCTACAGGAAACTTACATGTAGACAAAACAAATAAGCTGGTTTTTTTCTTTTTGTTTCTTTTATTTCTTTTCCCCAAAATGATTGTGCCTAAAAGATAACAACAAAATCTCTCCGGCTAATTTCCAAAATGGGAAGACAGAAATGTGTATTTCGGCATTCAGTACATGACAAATGTCTATTTTATCTCCTCATATTCTCTCACTACTCTTCCCAGTCCCACCAGCTAAGTTTCTAAAGACAGCAATCAGCCAACTGTCAGCCAATAATATGCCAAGAAGCTTATGCAAGGCTGAAAAATCTGGGGATACATTTTAAAGAGTTTGTAATTAATACATCACTTTTCTTTAGAGCTGACAGATTTTAGCTGCCTGTATGAACATCACTGTTTGTGATCTAACACCAGTACAGGTGCCCTAGGGTATGCAACACATTATATGGCTGAAGGTGATAAGGAATCTCCCAAATGTGGGAGGCCAACATCATTCAGACGCAGAAGCTGGCATCCAGGTAGCTAAAACAGTCACACATGTTCAGGCAACTGAATCTTAGACTGGTATCTCCTCTGTATGTAACTTACTAGCCTAGGGAAAGGAACTTAACCAGCAGAGTGTTGTAATACCAATGTATTACAATATAAAGAAAAGTGAACTCCTAATCACAGCTGCATAGGAAATAGCTCTGAAACAAAAAATGACAAACTGTGAAAATAAAAAATAAAATTTGCATTACTGTTAGATGAAGAGTAAAAAAAACCCTAACAACCCAAAAGTAGAGATTAAAGCTTGGGTTTGAATCTTGAAACATTCTGGTTTTGAGGGTTTTTCTGTTTTACATCTTCTATGAGAAAATCAAAGACAAAATGGAACAAAACACAAAAGCAATTATAGTTTTGAAGGTCATAATGAAATGGGAAAATTTTGAACCTAAAGAACCTCCTGAAATGAGGAATATTCTTTAAGACTTATAGATTGACACAAACATTTTCATTTGAGTTACAGATCAGTTGCTGAAGTGAAGCACTGATGTGTTCAGAATGAAGTTTGAATCCCATATTTGAGCAATATTACAGAACATGAGTGATAAAACTATACCAGGAGATACGCCCACCTATTCAGTTCATGAGATCAAACTAGAGCCATTCTGAAGAAAAACTCCTGAAACAATACAATATGTATCCTGGGAGCTCGACACCAAATGCTTCCACTGTACAGAAAACTTCAATTGAGCCAAAACAATTGCTGATGTAGATGTAACCATAGAAATTGTGGACTGTATTCCTTCTGTTTCTCCCTGTGTACTTTTTGGATAGGTGCATTCCTCTGTTGTTTGAATGAAAAGTAAAATACCAAGATAGTTATGAAAAAAACAGCCTCAGACTTCAAAGGTTTCTGCTTTTCCTATTTCCTAAATCTTCCTGGAGGGGTGTGTGCATATTTAAAAAAAAAAAAAAGGTGTAGTTTATAAAATTCTTCAAATTTTTCAATTCCTGAGTTGTTGTGGATGTTTTTGCCTCATGTTATGTTAGATGGCAGGGTTAGTTCAGAGGTTAAAAGGCCGAGGGCCAAGCTTGCCATTATCACTCTACCTGTGGACCACTTCTCTCCCTTGGGAATGAGTTGCCAATGACAATTACGTTATCACAGATCACAAGCTAATAACATGCTGACACTTTTTTGAATTCTTCAGCACCACCATATTTAGGTTCCACATCTCATATTTCTTTTTGGGAGAATCTAGGTCATAATGTTACTTTTGTTGAAAATCAGTGTTTTAGTCAGTAGTCTTTTCAAGACTATAGTTGTTGGTTTTATTGTAATCTCCTTTACATTCCTGACTTTAGGTTGGTCTCTGTGGCTCTGCAGACAACAGTTTTTCAAGGAGCAGCCAACCATTGCAAAGCACAAATACCTTTACCCAAAATTTAAGTATGACAGAAGGAAGCATATTATAAAAAATAAATAGCATAAACTCATGGCTACTACTTCATATCCATCTTACTGTAGCATCTAGCAGAATCTTAAAGTGCATATGTGACTCCAATCCAGATTAGGAGAGTATGCCTGTGTATGCCTGTTTCTGACATATTTTACTGTCAGGCTTCCTAAGCCAGCAAAGCTGTTCCCTTCAGGTAGTAAAATCTTTTAAAAAGCTCAGAATTTATACAAACAGTATTGTGGATATGGTTGTGATTTTTGTTCTTGAACCCCCTGGAAGACTGTAGTACTTGGCAATCATTAGAAATCCTGTAGAAAAGACAAATCATATAAAAATATTGAAATTTCAGCTGTCAGATGCCCTGTGCTGTGCATTTACAGTGTTTAACTTGGAACATCTATCCCTAAATCAGGAATGCAAGTTCTTTCACAGTACAATTCACACCACCTAAAAAGAGTCTACATCTCTCTATTGACTAAATAAGAGCTCAGAAACTGAATTAAGAGGCTTAATTTTAGTCATTGCAAATACTTCCTCTCTTCTTTGTCAATATAATTTATTTGAAAATTAAATCTGAAAGTTTTTTTGTTCCCAAAGGAGCAAAATTATGCCATGTGATGTCATGAGGAGTCTTTTATTGTCACACAGCGTTGTCAACATCAAGATCTTCTTTAGAAAATTGCTCTCATACTTTGCTCAAGTTTTCCCCCTTTAAATGAAAAGGGATTGTTTAATGAGGAAGGTAAAAAAAGAAGGATTACAATGAAATTGCCTACTATTGATCCTGTCAATGAAGAGGTGGCATTTACCCCAAATGTGATTGTCAAACAAACAAAGGAAAAACAGTTACAAAGGTGATATGAACTTATCCAGGCAATGCCAAAATTAATGACTTCCACAGAAAATGTTCTGCCCCATAACATCTCCTCACGTCTTTCTTTCAAGAATTAGGTGACCGTCTGAAGTATGATATAGAATCAATAAGGTTGGAAAAGACTTCCAAGATCAGTGAGTCTAATCTTTGACCAAACACCATTATGTCAACTAGACCATAGCACTAAGTGCCACATCCATTGTTTTTTGAACACTGTCAGGGATGGGGACTCCATCACCTCCTTGGGCAGCCCATTAAAATGCTCAACCACCCTTTCAGTAAAAAAATTCTTCCTCATGCGCAAACTGAACCTCCACTAATGCAGCTTGAGGCCATTTCCTTTTCTCCTGTTTCTTATTACCTGGGAGAAGAGGATACAGCCTTCTTTCAGGTAGTCATAGAGAGTGAGAAGGTCTCCCCAGAGTCTTTTTTTCTCTAAGCTAAACAACCCCAGCTCCCTCAGCTGCTCCTCATAGGACTTACTTTCTAGACCCTTCTCTGGACAAGCTCCATCACCCAAATGTGTCTTGTGAGAAGCCCAGACTCAAGGTGCAACCTCACCAGTGATGAGTATGGAGACACAATCACTTCCCTAGTCCTGCTGGCCACATTGTTTCTGATACAGGCCAGGATGCCACTGGCCTTCTTGATCATCTGGTCATACTCTTGGTTTGTATTCAGCTGACTGTCAAACAGCATCCCCAGGTCCTTTTCTGCTGGGCTGCTTACCAGCCACTCTTCCTTGAGCCTCTAGCAACACATTGGGTTACTGTGGCTGAAGTGCATCTGGCCTTGTTGAACCTCATACTGTTGTTCTCAGGCCATCAATCCAGCCTGTCCAAATCCCTCTGCAGAACCTTCCTACCCTCCAGCATATCAACCCCCCCACTCAATTTAGTGCCATCTGTGAACTTACTGAGGGTGTACTGATACCCTCATCTAGATCATCAATAAAGATATTAAACAGGACTGGGACCAACACTGAACCCTGGGGAACACTAGTAGTGACTGGCCACCAACTGGATGTGGCACCATTAACCACCACTCTCTGGGCCTGATCATCCAGCCAGTTCTTAATCCAATGAAGTGTGCAGCTGTCCAAGCCCTGGGCTGCCAGCTTCTCCAGGTGAATGCTTTGGGAGACAGTGCCAAAGGTTTTACTGAAGTCCCGGTATCAGCTGTATCAACAGCTCTTCCCTCATCCACTAGGCAGGTCATCTGGTCATAAAAGGAGAACAGCTTGGTCAAGCAGAACCTGCCTTTCCTAAAGCCATGCTGGCTGGGTGTGATCCCCTGGTTGTCCTATACATGCTCTACTCAAGATAATCTATACCATAACTGTTCCCAGCTCTGAGGTCAGGCTGGGAACTTTCCCAGGCCTGTACTTTCCCAGATCATCCTTACAATCCTTCTTGTAAATGGATGTCACACTGGCCAACCTCCAGTTGTCTGGGACCTCCCTGGTTAACCAAGACTGATGGTAAATGATGGAGTGGCTTGGAAAGCCCTTCTGCCAGTTCCCTCAGTACTCTTGGTTGGATTCCATCAGGCCCCATAGACTTATGAGTGTCTAAATGTGTCAGTAGGTCACTAACTACTTACTCCTGGATTGAAGGGGGCCTATTCTGCTCCCTGTTCCCCCCTAGAGGGCTGGTTGCCCTGAGGAAAACTGGTCTTTTTGTTAAAGACTTAGGCAAAGAATGCATTTATTACATCAGTCTTTTCCTTATCCCTGGTGACAATGTTTCCCCCTTCATCCAATGAAGGATGGAGATTTTCATTGGCCCTTCTTTTGTTGTTAATGTGTTTATAAAAGCACATTTATTCTCTCAGAATGAGTCCTATCTGAGATTTTACCTTTCCAATTTTCTCTCGACATGACTTAACGACATCCTTGTACCCTTCCTGAGTTGCCTTCCCCTTCTTCCAAAGGACATAAACTCTTTTTTATCCTGAGTTCAAGTGAAAGCTCCCTGTTCAGCCAGGCCAGGTTTTTTCCCTGCTGTCTTGTCTTTTGGCTCATGGGGATGGCCTCCTCCTGTGGCTTAAAGATTTCCTTCTTATGTCTAGCCTTCCCCTTTGTCATTAAGGACTATTTCCCAGGGGACTCTGACACAGTGTCCTCAACAGGCCAAAATCTACCCTCCAGAAGTCCAAGCTAGAAATTTTGTTGACTCCCTTCCTTACTTCCCCAAGAATCGAAAACTCTTATCATTTTGTCACTATGCCCACGATGGCCTCTGACCACCACATCTCCCACCAACCCTTCTCTGTTTGTAAACAGCAGGTCTAGTGGGGCACCACCCCTGGAGGTCTCACTCACCAGCTGTGTCAGGACATTATCTTCCACACATTCAAGGAACCTCGTAGACTGCCTCTTCTCTACCATGTTGAGTTTCCAGCAGACACCCATTAAGTAAAAGTCTTCCACAAGAACAAGAGCTAGTGCTTGTGAAATGTGAGCCAAACGCTTACAGAATACTTCATCCACTTTCTGGGTCACCACACTCCTCCTAGCAATGGCTTTCAACTGTGTGGAAATCATCATTGCCAGGAGGATGGCTGCGCTCTCCTACACAAAATGCTGCACAAAGCGCCACATAAGCAACCGTGCCACGTCCTTCTGACAATGCCACATCCCGTTTGCTTGCCCTGTTCACTGCCTTCCCTGGAGCCATTTAAGTCTCTCGTGGTTGCTTGTGAGAGCTACCAGGTCCTGATAGGTCTCTCTGCTCTCTCTCAGGGTTCCCCGACTCCAGAAACCCCTTGTCCATCTCCTTCAGATGTTTTGCCCCAGAACTTACCATGTTGCTACTGCTGTCACTGTGCACCTTGCTGACTGAATTCCTGTAATGACTAATATCTTGGAGTATTTGTGCATGTTAATGTATTTGATGAAATCTTTTTAGATATGCCAAGTATTACTATTATTATTACTGTAAGAAAGACTAAATATATGCTCTTAGAAAGGGAACATGAAATACTCCTGTTTATCCTGCCTAGAAAAGTGTTGTGAAGGTTTTTATTTGCTTGGTTTCCTGGTTTGGTTTCCTTTTTTTAAATTACCTTAGAGTTTAATCCCATTAGTTCTACACTAGAATTTAGTGGGGTTTGCAGCACTAAAGTTTTATTACTTAGTATTTGTCAATATTACACAATTCCCTCTGTGACAACCTATCTACAAATCAAATCTAACTCCTTTTTAAGTTTTGCTGTCTATATGGTCTTTGTTCATCGTCTTTCCTTTTTTTGTCCTCAGAAAATGCAAGTAGACTGCAGTTTGTGATTGTAGAAGATCTTTCTAAATTAAAGGACATAACACGCACAGCAGACTTTAAAGCACTAACCCCGTAGACCTGAAATAACACTTTGTCTGGTTTGACATAGCTAATTCCACAGGAACTATCTATAGTCACTGTCCTGCTATTTTTCAACCTGTTCTGTATCTCTGCCTGTGTCCTGCCCTGAATCCCTGCATCATCTTGGAGCTTAAGCAGGAACTTGTCATGTGGAATGTTATAAAAGGCTTCTTGAAAATCCAAATATATTGTGTCATCTGCTGGGCCCTTAGCAACACTGTCAGTACCCCTTTGTGTAAATTTTTCTCCCCAAAAATGCAACAAACAAAACCACTGAAAAAATTACTAGACACAATTAATAACTCTTTATTTACAGACAAGTGAATAAATAAAACACACACTCTGCCAGAAAGGTACCTTACAAACACTCCAATCTGCATTTACCCTGACTATCCACACTAATATTAATGATCAGACTAATAATAATAACAATAGTTCTGTAATTCTTATCTACTGTCTTGTCTAAGCTTTGAGGTAACTCCAGAAAATACTTACTTGCAAACGTATTTGCTATTTCAAAACTAATGCTCTGAAGCAAAGAGGATGTCTTTCTTTTATTACTGTGCCCCAACTCAGAGTAAGCAAAAAATAGAGACAGAGTAGATAATGGACTCCATTCATGAATGCAAAAGGCTATTTCTGAGCAGTTACTGCATTGTTTATGCCAGCAAAAATTACATAACTCTCATTTGCTACACAAATTACATGTTTTCTATGCTTCATTGGACTTTTTACATAGAACATAAATGGAGCTTTTGCAATAGGTAGTACAAAGACAGCTATCAGAGCCAGTCTAAGCCTCACTCTTAGGGTTGGATGAAGCATTTGGCTTTCTTCAGGTTTGCAGCAAAGTCAACAGAATCCAAAATTCTCTCTATGTTTATCTTTTTATTTCCATTCAGCTTCTAGTTTCTTGAGTTTTCTTAATGAAATTAAAATGGAGGTTTTCCAGCCAAAGCTGTTCTAATTGCTTTAGGACACAAATCGGAGGTTAATACAATCCACTAAATATTGCCAGCCTGGGACAGGCAAAGGGCTTCATGTGTTGACTGCACAGCAGGACTGCCTGGCCAAGGAAAAGGTCAGGCAGTTGCACAAAGCCAAAACACAGCACAATAAAACTTTTCAGCTGTATTGCTGCTGTGAACATGGGGAGGTTATATGAAAGGAACTTCTATTTTTCAGGCCAAGAGCTGCGAGAGTGGTATCTATTCACCTCCACATGATGCTATAGATTAACCTTTCAAAAGTAGCTTTGGATAGTTCTTTTCAGTGCCTGATTTTAGCCTGAAGTTCAAAGAAGCTGGCTACCCTGTAATTGTACAACTCAATGAATATGGCAGTGAGCTCTGCCCTTGGAAATCATGTTCCAATGTGTGTATTAGGCTCAGATGAGGCTACGACATTTCATTACAAAAAAGACATTGAGGTGCTGGAGCATGTCCAGAGAAGGGCAACAAAGCTGATGAAGGGTCCAGAGGACAAGTCTTACGAGGAGCAGCTGAGAGAGGTGTGAATGTTCAGCGTGGAGAAAAGGATGTTAAGGGTGGACCTTACCTCTCTCTACAAATGCCTGAAAGGTGGTGTAGAGAGGTGGGGCTTGGCCTCTTCTCTCGAGTAACAAGGGACAGGATGAGAGGAAATGGTCTCAAGTTGGGCCAAGGGAGGTTTAGATTCAATATTGAGAGAAATTTCTTCACAGAAAGATGGTCAAGCACTGGAACAGGGTGCCCAGGAAAGTGTTTGAGTCACCATCCCTGAAGTTATTTAAAAGATGTGTAGGTGTGACATAGTTAGTGGTGAACTTGGCAGTGCTTGGTCAATGGCTGGACTTGATCCTAAAGGTCTTTTCCAACCTACACGAATTTATGATTATTTGAAAGTTCATATATTTTACACACATTGTTGTGGCAATAGAGCTGGATTTATCCTGACTATGGTGCTTCTGTTAAAAGAGAGGGATTTACAACACTGTTGCTACCTCTTATTATAATTACTGCATAAAAGTAACATTTAGGTATAGAGAAGCTTCTGCATAGAGAAACATTTCTACCTGTGAGATTGTCCATATGCATAAATAGATTAATTCTGGTGTATTCCATTGTTTTTTTCTCTTACAAACAGACTACAAAACATTTATGCCAAATTTTTTTTCCAGCATTTGATTCAGAGTGGATGCATATTTGTCAGTTTGATGAGCCTCTCTCTTTTCCCTTGTTGATAGTTAGACATGAAAATATTGCTCTTAGGTCTCATGGCTCTTTTTACAATTATTCCCTGAATAACTGATACTTAAAAGCTCTTACAACTGAAGCAGTTTGTAAACAAGAAAATTTACCAGAGTAACAGCAGAATTCAAGATGGATTCCATAAATTGTGTCTATCACATCTAAATCCTTCTTTTCACCTACTAATCAGAGACAGTACTCCCATCAGGAGTAAGACTTTAATTCTCTCTGAAGTCAGAAAACATTCCTTCTTTCTCCTTCTAGTATTCGTCTCAAGGAAACTGCATTCTGAAGCACGGAAATTACACATTAAAGCTTTTGCTTGCTTGGATAGGGTGTGTGCCATCTTATTAGCTACTGTGAATCAGCTTCAGCCCCTTTGGTGCCTTCTCCAGAAATATTACTTTGGAATCACCACATTTTATTTGCCAATGAGGTAAAAAGAACCTAATTATTCTGACAATTTTATCTAAGGCTTGCAGATTTTATGTACTGAGTGTATAAAAAATAACTTCTTGATGAATAATCGTCTAGGAGTACATTTTTGTAACCATCATCTGAAAGGGTCCTTTTTACACACAGATACGCAATTCTTCCAGTGGATGATAAATAAATTTGCTTTCCTTCAGGGATCACTGTACCAATATACATACATATAGATAAATATACACATATATAAAAATTCTAATCGAGATATAGCAACTTCTCTACAGAGCTGTGAATTACAGTGAGACAACTACCAAAGCTTTTGAACTTTTTCACATTAGTCATGTGGTTCCTGTCTTGTAATTCTCTGCCGTTCAGTTGAAATTGTGGGTAGCTTTTTTATTGACAAGCAAGAACCAAGAACTATAGCAAAATAAAAGCTGGAAATTGTCTATTAATATAAAATATCAAATCAAACAATGCATAAAAATAAAAATAACCTTAAAATTATGCATTTGCAAAGTCAAAATTTTAAAGGGTGAAAGCATTAGTGAATATGATTGGACTCAATGATCTTAAATGTCTTTTACAACGTAAATGACTCTATGATAACACTATGATAATACTGTTAAAGTTTTGTTGGTGGCACGGCAGAGAGGAGGTTGCTATAGCTCTCTGTTCCCAAACGCAGTCAGTGGCAAGGCTGAGCATGCATTCCCCAAAGGCACAGAAATTGGCAGGCAATACATACTGCAAGCCACATGGAACAGTACAGATAGAAAGATGCAAACACAGATAGCACAAACAGTTGCCTAATTTTGTGCCCCTTCCTGTGATTTCGGGGTTAAAGTCTGTTAGTGGAAAATAGTGTGCAGATATAAAAAGCTGATCTTCCCAGTAGCATGGACTTATGCACTAAGGGCAGGAAGTGGCCTTAGAACCTTGTTTTCCCCATCTTCTGGCACTCCCAAAGTCAGCAGTACCCTTTCAGCTCCTTGTAGCTCAGAACTCCTCACTCATATATTTGCACACACAAACGTTTTTGTACACACACACACATGAGCGCACACATACTGTTGATCCCCCTAGTAAATTACCTTGAATACTCAATCTACCCAGTAGCTGATCCCTAGGATCCTCTTGTCTCCAACAGAGCCATATACATGTAAACGTGTCACTGTCAACCCTTAGACCTTATGATCACTCTAATAGATGATTCAAACACCTCTGGTCTCTCCAGTTGCCAACTTCTAGACTTTCCAGTCTCTCCAGTATCTGACCCATGCTTCTGTCTGCTTTGATACTGGGTTGCTAAGCCTCTTATCCTACCACATGGGCTACTCTGACGTGGTATTTGCAAGCAATCGCACTGACACGTGTAGCCACACAATGTGGGGGCACCCCATGTGCTAAGACTTAGACATATGGGCCCCTATGACCTGTGGTTCCACACCAGTTGCTGGCATTCAGATATCCAAGTGGCCTCTACCAATGAAAATTCTCCTTCCCTTTACGGCTGCTGAGTGTGCTTGGCAGGGAAAAGCTTGAATGGCAGTAGGAGTGTTGTGTGAGGGAAGAATGAGAAGCAAGTCTAAAACACAGCAATGAGACTCAGACAACACTGACAGGGGCTGGAAGCCGATAGACAAGTCTCCACTGCAACAGAAAGTCTTCCTAAGACTAGAAAGTCTTGTACTGAGCTTGCTGTAACTCCTATATTCGTAAGGTTGACAGAAAAGCAAGGTGAAAACAGGGAACTGTCTCTTAAGAATGCATGGGAATAGAGAGAAGGTATCATACACATTTATTGCTTCTCTGCTGTCATTCTGTATTTGAAAGGTAATTGTTATGATTTATATTCTAATAAAAAATCAGCTTTATATTATGAAAGTCCTTTCAGTCTTTTTTTCCCTCTTTTTTAGGAAAATGTTCTATGAGGAAAACGCACTAACAATTTCAAACTTAGTTTCAAACATAGAATACAAGACTGAACTCCTTGCCAAGGACTGAAGTAAGGATGTGCAGATAGTAAGAACATGGGTATCCATGTGACTGTTAAAGAGAGAATAGAGAACAAAGCTGCAGAAGAAAGGAACATAAATTAAACACCAAGCCACTATAAAATCATCAGAGATAAGGAGGACACAATCGGAAGCTGAATTGACCAGATGGTCTGAAGATCAAATATGCTTTTAGAGTTTTATTTTCATCTTCAATATTCATGGAAGCAGAGAAAAGAAGATATACCCTGGGTGCAGTCTCAAGATACCACTGATGATAGAAAACTTCACTAAAGGTAAATACTTTGGGTTTATGCTGAAGATGATAAAGAAAAGCTGAACTCTGTTTTAGTGGCATTCTGATTTCAGGTTTTGTTATTAGAAACTGTTTAAACAGTATTTTAATAGCTTTATGTTTTACTTTAGTTTATGTATACTGTATAAAAACCATACTCCCTTTTGAATTCAAAAAGTATTGATAAAGATGGATGATAGGCTATTTTGCATTTATTGTGACATATCTACTTACTGTTAGACATGCAATTATACAAACTTCTACAAGTTGAAAATGATGTTCCATTTCTTTGTACTCCTCACTTATTTTATTACAGTTTGTGAATAAGGAGTATTGTAGAGTAGAAATGGTGGAGTGGAGTGGGGGAAGAATAAGAATAAATGGAAATAGATCCTGGCTTGACCTACTGCCAGCAAAAATAGCATTAAGTTCACTTCAACATTAATTTAATACAATTAAATAAAAGTGGGTTAAAAGAAAGGCAAAAAAGGAAATGTGAAGAAAATAATCTTGATATCATCATTTTACTGTCTTCAAACTATTACTATTAATAAAGAAGTAGTAGAGGAAATAGTGAAGGTTTCCCCTCATTATCTACATGTGAACTAGATGTCTGTCCTCCTATTATAATTAACAGAGACTTAGGGCAGGATTCAGCTACATAAACATGGGTATATACTGCCACCTCAGATGCCCATACACCTAAATGGAGTTGGCAGGCTAGAGACAGAACTTATGGAAGATATGCAGCCTTTTGGAGATCAGCAGCTAGAGTTTGGGTGCCTTATCTGTCTTAACATTTTGATACCTGAAGCCTGCCAAAATGACTGCTGTAGTTGCAACTGCAGAGATATTCAGCAAATTCTGATCCCAGAACCTGGCATGCTAGTTGCCAAAAAACAAGAGTCTATTGTGATTTGAGGTATTTTAATGTACTAAAAACATCTGGGTTAACACCAAGTCACAGGACCTGCAAGAGACCTATTCCCTTGGCAAGTGACAGATAGAGGCCAGGCTAGCATCTCAAATAAGTGAACATACTTAGGGAAGCTTAGTAAGGCCAAAATATCTTTTTTTTTTGTTTTAGTTTGATATGTAAGAAGTACTCAGTGACAAATAAATGAAATGGATCTATGGATAATGGCATGCGTATAATGGTGTGCGTGTACATACGCACGTACGCATATGGTGTGCATATAGTGTATGCATTTACATTATATAATGATTTTTCTCAGCAGATAATTGTTTTCCTGCAAACTCCATTCTTAGCTATTTCAGGACTACTTCCTTTACTCACAGAACCACTCACAGATAAATTAATTTCTGAGTTATCAATATGGGTATAAGGTGTTCTGTCAATCTGATGCACTTACCTATGATACCCTGAAGTCAGGATATTATATTTCAGAGTCCTTTTCTTTGTAGGTCTACCACACAGGTTTAGTGATATCTTTCCTCTCTCTTTCTAGTAAGTTTATGAATTTTCTACTAGGTAAACAAAATTTATTTCATTTGCAATATACATAAGCATTTTAATCCAAGAAACGCAGGGTTCTACAGTTACTTGGGAAAAATTAATAGGACATGAACATTTGTAAGTGAGATTGAGAATCTCTAAATTCCTAAATTCAGATTTGTGGTAATTTTGAATCCTTCTTTCAGACAAAGATTAAGTTGTCTGGTCCCTGGGTTCTGGATTATTGCTGGAGAAGCCTAAAATTGATTTATACTGACATTCTGGATCACAAAGTTCCTTATATACCTAAACAGAAGTGCTCAGCTGTCTGTAGATCAATCTTTAGCTAAGCACACAGATGCATGATGTTTTATCTAAGCTCTGTCGTGATTCAAAGACAGACTGACGAAGCATGTGAATTGTACTTCCCCCTGTGAGAAACCTACTACTGACAACTTTTGAATAGCCTTGTGAATATATTCCTTCATTTCAGCTGTTTCCATGAGCCACATAGGAACCTAAAAAAAGCCTGAATGCTCAAATGAAGTTTTAATAAATCCTACAAATCTTTAAAAATCTGACCTCACCTCTCCCTTTCATGTTTGATAGTACTTTCTTCCATTGTCATCATCCATCTCACACTTTCTGAGTTGTGATTTTTAAGGACAACAATCTGTTCTATATTTGTATTTTAAAGGCAAGTTTTAGTACCAGAAGCGACCCACAAAAGCAGAGGTAATTTACACTTGTCTAAAATGTGCATATCTGCACATAAATACAATAACCCTCAAATAACTGTTATGAAGCAGAAACAGGTAAATTACTCCCCTATAAGCATATGTCAGACTCTTTTGTCAAAAAAGCTGTTTGGTCCATCTCTGTGTTATCAGAATTTGAGTTTGTTCAGTGAAATATGAATTCCATGTTTCTGTGTTTTTCATGGATATAATTTTGTACCCATTTTTACAAAATATAGAACCTACAGGGCTGAAAATGCATGCATTTAGTTTGAGTGGCAAGTATCTTAACCTCTATATACTTATTTTCTGTCAAAATAATGGATTAATACCTGAATTTTGTGGAACAGAATATTTTTTACCAGTTGGACATCTCTCTTACAATGAATATGTCTGCATAGATAATTTACACACTGCAAGATGAAACTAGGATCCCATCACTCTGAGAATAGAGTAAGTTCATACACATTTTAATTCTTGTTAAAATCATTGCGCTAGAGATAGAGAAATGTTGTGATGTTTCTGTTTTGTAGCTTTTTGGTTTTATTGCTGGTTTGCTATTGTTTTTCCCCCCTTACATTCTTGTGCACTTAAAAAAATAATTCAGGCTATTTCCATACAAATTATACTTTCTCTGGATTCATTAAATGCTCTTTGCTGAGACCATAACTGGACTGTCTTCTCTCAAACTGCCTATGCAGAATATTGAAAGGGTCAAAACAGTGCAGCATGCTACTGTATTTCACGGAGTAGAAAAACATGCAGATTGCTCTTGTTTCTCATTCTTGTAATAAGGGATAGTAACAAGAAAAGAAAATGGCTGAAAATGGTTTTGTTCCCATGTGTCAAATATCATAATTAGAATAAGAAATGCTACAAATTAACCCATTCTCATTACAGTCACTATATTAGAATTTCATGGGCCTCTTCTGATGCTCTACTCTTGCTAAGCACATTTACATCTCATCAGTGAACATAAGCAGCAGATCCGCTGGCGGTGAATGCTTGATTCACTCCAATTTATGTCTTCTTTTCAGCTGGGGAATCTATTGTGTGAGCTAATAGCAGGTTTCCCATTTGAAATGACTGCAGATCTCTTCACATTTGGATACAGCGCAAGCATTGTCATAATTTTTTTTTTAATGTGTCACATAATTGTCGCATTACACTATGTGCAAGCAGAAGAAAGGAAATTTTCAGCATTAAATGAAATACAAAAGGCAATACTATGCTTTATTCTCAGTGATGTGAGATTGAAAGACAAGAACCATTTTCTCTTAAGCAAGTAGTGAGTATAGCTGCAATCTTTGTGATCACCTGCATAAGACAACAACCATTTCACCATACTTCTGCAAGGATGGTTGTCAAAAAACAAGATTTTATGAAAACAATGAGTGGGACAAATGAAACCTTTCATAGGGTGTTTTAATTGCCATGTACCTATCATCTGAATGTTTCAAAGCATAATTTCCATGAAATTCTCACAAAATGTTCATAGTATTGTTATTGCTAATTTAGTGCAGTACAAGCAAAAAGTGAACATGGGTGCCTGCATAGTTAACAATATTAGGTTGTTTTCCCAAATCAAGGTGTGTAGAGAGGAAAACCTCTACTTGGGGTGTTCTGCTTGTTCTCTTGTGTCTGATTTGATAGCTAGAGAAAGAACAACATTCTAAAATATAAGGGAGGTTTGCTGCTGATGTTAATGGGATAGGATTTCATCAAAAAGATTTTGTCCTACTAGACAGGAGAGCTACATGCAATATCTTTGTACGACCCGAGAGATTGACATAGGAGATGCATGACCAGTGACTCAAAACATGGGGTCATTTCACCTGTCCTTAATCATTAGGGCTTGGATTCATTTAATCTAACTTTAGACATTTCCAATATGAATGTTGATGTCCTGGGCAAGATTCAGTTGCTTAACCACAGGAATTTAGTGCCACTGGAGGTCTTCTAGGATGTTGAAAGTATACACAGGCCGCCTAGGTAGGGCACAGAACTTATGGAGACACATAGACTCTAGTACCAAAACTGAGCATCAGGTCTGATATAGTACAATACAAATAAATGTCACTGTGTGCCTACATTAGGCAACTGAATATTACCCCTAACTTATCTCTTTGGATGTTCTATGGTCAATTCAGATGTCTATACATGGGTGTATTTGAGTTGTTCTATTGTATTCTACAAAACCTCCATCATTCATGACAAAGGTCATGAATATTCTGCATGTATTGTATCATATGTGTTTACCTTAATGAAAATATCCTGGACACCTTAAAGCTCCCAGCTGAACCATTTCTGGCATTGCTAGTTAAATCTAGCTAATGCAATCAATGAAAAGAGTACTTCCTTTTAGGTCATGATTTCTCTCAACAGTTTCAGATGTTTACTTTTGGATGAGATGAATAATACCTTGTACATTTTGGTTTTGTTTTTGTTTTGTATTGGTTTGTTTGACTGATTGGGTTTTTTTCCTTTTCCTTTTTTTTTAGCAGCAGTTTTAAAAGATACAGGATTCTCAGCTATGAAGATTGATGTCTCCTTACCTTGTTTTTCCTTTCCTTGCATTTCCCTGCCTTACTTTTCCATATAAACAAGAGCTCCTTAATTCAGTAATTCCATAGTGATGTGAGAGCCAGGCTAAACAACACTATGAAAAGAAGATTAGAGATGAGAATATGCCCTCATTTTTGCCAACACAGTTACAAGAACATATCAGTAACAAATCAAAAAATTATTCTATTCTATGATCCTATTTTTCAAAAGACTAGTGGTAGAGATCTGAAGAATACTACTTGAACTTCTGGCATTCAGCTGTTTTGAATATACTGAGACTGTAGTTGTGTTTAGATTACTACTTACTAGATAAGTGAACTTGAATTTGTGTGTGTCCTTTGGAAGCTTTGTGCTTTCAACCTGCTTTGAGTTTCACTGTGTAAACTACAAATTACAGGAGAAAGAACCCTGTCATTTCCTTTATGATGTAGAGAGCTCTTCCATACCCATTTTAATTGTGCTTTCTAATAGTGAAAAGTATTAGAAAATACTTCTTCTCGCACAGAAGAAGTTCCATACTTCTTATCAACTTTTTCATGTTTCTATATTCTTTCTGTCATTCTTTTTCTAAACATAAGAAAGCCATGATACAAAGTAGTGTAGCGACTAAAAGAAATATGATAAAGTCTGTGGAATTTCACCAGAGTTCTTGAGAAGTCCACTGGATCTATAACTATATTTGCATTTGTCCAGTGAAGACAGCAAATTAATTTCAACACTAGTAGTATGTGTCCAATCTGTAATATGAAGTGTTGGAACCTGAAGTAAGAACCTAATTCTGTAATCATTGAAGTAATTTTTGAGATTTCCATTAAATTCCAGGCTTCAGATTTGTTTTTTTCATACATTGAGCCCCTTTTATGCACATCACTGAACAGAAATTTTCAGTTACCTCAGTCTGGAGTTAGATTTCAGTGGGTAACCTCCAAATAAAAGGCTCTCTGCTGCATTTCAATACCATGGGTGATCCAGCCCCTCCTTGGTTTTATTTTAATGCTAATTTTAAAAGAAAAAAAAGGCCAAAAAAAGAGCAATCTGCCATGGATGTGTATGATAATTGACGTAATAGACCCTAACAGCTACTTTGGAGCATAATAGACCATGACAGCTCCATTTGGAGCTTACTCAGAAATTGATATATTTTACTATAATTTAATTAAAAAATAAAACCTAGACAAAAATATCATTCATTTATATACAATATCATTTTCCATTTAAATATTAGGCTGCTACACACACATACATATGCACACAAACAGTATCTTAAAAGAAATGGTAAGCAAAGATTTACAGAAAGCCTTCCCAGAACTCACCTGATCGGAATAAAGAGTACTTGATGGTCTTCTCACTTGTCTTACCTGGCTAGGTGAATGAGATATGCATTGTGGTAAGAGAGAGAAGTGAAAACTAAGAGTAAGTTATGAACAGAATGAGTCATGTTCCAGTGGTTCTAAAAGCTGTTTAGCTGGACACCACGATGGCTCGTGTTCAGCTGGCTGTCGACCAGCACTCCTAGATCCTTTTCTGATGGGCAACTTTCCACCACTCTGCCCGGCTCCTGTAGCATTGCATGGGGTTGCTGTGTGTTTTCTACCAGGAAAGGAAAACATCTCCCATCCTAAGTAAAATGCAGGCTTTCTATATGCTGTTCATTTCCTACTAGGTAAACAAAGATGCAGGTTTACTGGTCTAGAAGGTTTCTGCCGTGGGTAGACGAGTGTGACAAATATTTCTGATTTTTTTTTCTCCTTGTTGTCTATGTGTTATTGTAGTGGTTTGATTTAGGCCTTTCCTGGCAACCGGGTTGAAACCAAGGAAATACCTATATCCTGGTATTCCATCATATTCTTTACGTAAGCAGACATATAAATATAAGGGGAGAGGAGGTTGAGTTCTTCTTCTTCTCTTCCAGCGGACTTGGAGAAAGGAGCCTCCCTGCAGCTCCTCCAGCTGTGGGGGTGCGGGCCTGTGGTTTGTCAAGAGGCTGCTGCCTTCTTCCTGAGTTTGAGAAGGAGATGTGGTGATTGTGGGCTGGAACGTTTCTGCTTTCTCAAGGAAAGTATTGAGATTTCGTTTGCTAGTTCTTTATTGACTGTGTATATCTGGGTTTTTTTTCTTTCTTCTTTTTTTTTTCTTTTTGGGGGTGTTTGGGGTTCTCTTTTTATACGTATATAAATGTTATATATATATATATATATATAGCCTTAGTTCTGTTATTTCAGTTCTCTTGGTTTTTTTCTTTTTCCTTCCCCCTTAGTTTGAGGGGGAGAGGTTTTGCTGTGGACTTGGGGACTTGATGGGGAGCCAAGCCCAAACTGCCACAGTTATCTTTTAGAGATGAGCATTGTTGTGACAGTATCATGTTTTGTATTCTAATATCTCAAAACTCAGGGGAAAAAAAATAAATCTATAGGAAAACTTCCGTACCTTGAATATTTGCTTACATACTGATTCTTATTTTCTATTTCATTCTTGGGGCTTTTTTTTGAGGGTTATATGTCACTATTTAAGGAGCCCAGAAATGGCATACAGTAAGGAAACATGGTTGAGTGAAGAAGTGCAAGGGAGAAGATTTCATCATTAAACCTTTCCTTATCTGCAGCATTTAGAGTCTCACATTTGACTTGAGCCATGAGGTCTGCAGACAAGATTCATTACCCACTAAGAGCCCATGGAATCCATTCCATGGACCTTGAACTAAAGACCCAGGTACATTAACTTCAGTGAAACAGTGCTCTGGTCCAGCTGTACCTCTTCTTGTAATGGAGACAGTTAAGTCAGAGTGCGGTTACCATGTTCCTTGTGAATGCACAGTACATACACAAATCTTATTTTAAAAAATCAGATGCTTTAGATCTTGGAGATGGAGAGTTTGCTACTAGGCACATTTGGTATCAGAACTGTATACATCTCCTCTACGTTAACACAAAAGATTTTAGTCTTCCACCTCAGTACTTTGGAATCTCTTTGGAGTCAAAAGAAAGTGATCAGAACCCTAAGACATACCCCTTATTTCAAATCCCTCCTTTGACTTGGGAATGCAGCTTTTCTCCATCATCAGGAACTCTTAATTGTCATGGTTCACCTGGTGGTTGGAATTTATCTTCTCACTGACTAAAGAGGAAGCATAGTTGACAAGATAAAACAAATTGAAGAGCTCTTCAGAAACTTCAGAGAGATTATTCCCTTTGTGGAGACAGATATTCTAAACTGCCCTCCCAGGACTCCTGACAGTTTTTGATCTAGTCTATAGAAAGTGATTTTCAGCAGGAAATATCTTGCTTACTTTGTATGTAAGGAAAACACAGCTTCAAACAGGAGGGCTGATGTTCAGTCTGGGAACACCAGGCTGCATGTCAGCCATCACTGAATTCCAGAGTGGGACTGAAGTTCAGATATATCTCTCTGATTAACTTTCCTTTTTGTTTGTTTAATAAACAATTCAGAGACGTAAAGTCAGCAATGTTTACAGTAATTGTACAAATTGTAACATTTACAATTGCACCATGTAATTTTCTTATGTCTTTTCCCTGTGTGCCTTAAGAAAGGGCATGTGCAGATACTAGCCATATTTAGGGACTAGTCTAAACTCAGTTGACATCAGTCCCTTGACTTCAAACAACTTCTAACAGGATCTGCCAGAGAAAAACTGCAAATTGTCTCAATATTTAATGAATTAAGGCCAAAGAGTAGGGCTAATCAAAAAACAGGATGGAAAGCTCCCATGTATCCTGAATAAAATTCACTGTTATGTGTAAACTATGCACTTTATCCAAGAATGCCAAATATGGACTTTGTTAAATTGTTAATTATATAAAGTCATTAGGGGTTTTTTTCCTCACTTACATTATAAATTTAAATAATTTAGGAAAAAATGCAGAGTAAAGATATCATAAATATTTTACTTCCTCATTTGAAGGGCATACTTTTATTGAAATACGTATGGCAGTACATGCAAATGTAGACTTTGGACTTGTATCATCTCTGTATGTTCACAAAGTTGTCTTGCAAGTTATATAATTTAGGCTAATGGATTGATGTAGTAACATTTTTAAGTGTTATAATTTCTTAACAATGTTTTCAGAACATCTAAGTAAAATAAAAATCTTTTTATACATATACCCTTTTTTAGAATCAGGCTATGTCCTATTTTTGGCCAACTCTAGGGAACATAGTTACTTGCTAACTAACTTGAGGGGATTGTCAATCTAACTTAAACAATAAAATGTTTCTGTCTAGTAAGTTTAGTTCTGGTCAGAGCCTTGAGATGTTCTGGTGAAAATTGTAAATGAATCTGTCTCTTTTCTCAGAGACAGGGTTAGTCTGTGCTAATGGGAAAGGTCTCTTATCAGGGGTTGATGGAGACAATTAATTAAATACTTGTGATAGAGAACTTCAGCAACTATGTTCTGAATCTGTTTTATGGTCACTTAGATCTTTCACGGTGCAGAGATATCATTTTGTATCCTCTTCTGTTGCTACTATGCAGAATAGCTAGTGCTTGTAATGTCATTTTTCAGAGATTTTCTGAGATGCTGTGTTCTTTGATGTTTATAAGTAAAAGTAATCTAATTTACCAGTTGTCGTTTGAAAGATTGTAATAAAAATGTAGAAAATATCAATATTCAGCTTTCTCCTTTTCATATTTATTTCTGTGAAAACTTCAATATCACACAAAGTATGTTTTATTATTCAGAGTAATGTTTTTGAAGAAAAAAAAAGACTCAAAAAGACTATTCTGAAAAAGTTTTCTATTTCTATTGTGATAGTCCTCTGATTTGTTTTGAAATGTCATGTTAGGACTTGTTCTTATCTTGACACAGAAATGGATCTAAAATAACTCACAATCAGTTAAATATTGTACCACAAAATAAAGCTGGGGTGAAACTGGTTGTTTTCCAGTTTTCTTTTAAAAAATATGTTTATTTTTTTCCATACTTAGTCATTAGATATTCCAATCCATGCCTATTCAGGCTTTCGTGAAGACACAATTAAAGGAACACCTTACCCCCAAGTGCTCTTTTCTTACAACTCATTGGTTTTTGACATGCTTACTGCTACATCAGAATGTGACTACTGTTTTAAGTTGCAGCTGAGACTTCTATAAATCAGCACCTGAGCACTCTATAGATCCCTCTGGCCACATACTTTGAACATGTGGTTTACATTTCAATGAAACAGTACCATACAAGAACCTATTTGCAGCAGACTGAACAAAGCTACTGCTCTTGCAGGGTATAATGTCCTGGTCTACCTGTGCATTTTTCTTCCCACTCATTTTGCTACTCATTTTCAGAACTGTCAAAGTGTTACCCTTTTGGTAAATTATTTGATGCAAGTTTCTGGTGGTTTGCTCTGTTCTGAATCAATAGATATATAAGCTGGGAAGAAATGGTAGGAATAGTAAAATTGTGCATCCATAAATGCCTGAGCTATGTAAACCTGTAATGTCATCAGAAGAACTACGAGATGAAATCCCTGCTTATTAAAAGCTGAGCTTTGTGGTTTTATCACCTCCAGTTTGGATTTATAAATGTCATTTGATTTCTGTGGGCCTTGTGGACATTTATCAAATAAATAGCAATTCTCAGAGTACAGTACTGTGAATATTCCAAGCTTTCAGGTGACACCATGCTCCATGACCTGAATTAATTACCTGAAAAAATTCATAGGGCAGAAATATCCTGTCATAAGCACACCTCAGCTCCCTGGTGCTCCCACTCAGATCCCTCTCTCTGGCTGTTTACTTGACACTGTGAAAGTTTCAGGGTTTTCAAAACATATGCACATTATGTGCTCGCCCTAGTTTTGAATGTAGTAATAACTCTGTACATGCAAGGGTCAAAATAAAGAATACTGCCACTAACATCCATGGGATTTAAATTTTCAAGATAAGTTGGACAAAGGAACAAGTCTTGGACAGGAGACATTTCACTCATGCTACATTTGCCGAATTCTCTAATTTGGACTAGTTAAGAGATCCAGCTGGCTAGTTTGATATCCTCATGTGGAAAGCATCAGTTAAGTGATGACTTTGAGCAATAGTTCCTCCCTAACTCATTGGTTTTCTTGCTACGTGACAGATGCCTTCTTTAAAAACACCACTACGCTTAGGCTGTTCTCCCTCATGTTTCACCTGCCCCTGTGGCAGTGCTTCTATAGAGAGCAAAAAATTTCTTCTGTTTGTTTTGAGATCTCAGAATTATTAGTACTGTGATTATAAGTATATTTTAATAAAGGATATTCTTCTACCATTTCCTTTGGACTTCCGGCTGCTGAAAGAGGAGATCCAGTCATAGATTAGAATACAGATGAGAAAGTCCCATTCCTTGTGGCAAATTAAAACCAACACTGCCCTCTTCCTTAAGAATCAGAAAGGGAGGAACAACTCTGGCTTTTGATTGGTAGTAAACATATTTTATTCCTTTCTTAGGGTGTGATAGCTCACGATGTTTTAATTTTAACAGCTTAGACGTATGAGTTCATAGCTCCATCAATACTATTAATTAGTTATCTAACAGCATGTTGGAGTGACAGATCTAAACAGCCCCTCTCAGGGGTTAATACCAGTGAATGTAGGAAAAGACTGAAAAAGAGACTGGAGAAGGCAAAAATTTTCTCTTTTCCTCCCTCCTTCCCTTTGTGTTTTATTTTACTGCAGAAACTGTATACAACTGAATTGCATGACCTAGTGGTTGCAATAATAGTAATAATACCCTCATAGAAAGTAAGAGTAAGAGAAATGAACCTATACCTGAATTGTGCCTAATGAGTGGATTTGGTTTCTGTAACACCCCAGGCTCTTCTCACAAGCTCATTGAAGGGTTTTACATTAAAAAGATACAAGGCTCCAAAAATCTGCCCAACTGATTTTTTAAAATGGCCTTCAGTTTATTTTATACCTTGAGACCATGTACTGGAGAAAGGCTTTGACGCTTCTCCAGGGGTCAAAATAACACACTGTTACTGGCAAACTTTGGCAAAATAAACAAATTTGCCAAAAGTTTAAAGCAAGCGTTCAAATCAGCATAAAGAAATTAAATTAGGAGAAGAGGAGGAAGTAAAGAGAGAAATGACACAGAGAGAATTATAAGTGCTACTTTAGATCCAGTGTAGATCCAGCTACCAGGAGTCCAGGAACAACAGGGCTGTGAACACTTGGTGGCCGCATGGTGCTGATTTTATTGCTCTGAACTCCTGTGGCCATTCTCCCCAGGGTGGGGCTTGCAGTCTGCCAGCCAATGTGGCACTCCAGCAAGCGTGGTGTGGGGTTTCAGGGGTACCAATGGCTAATAGCCATTCTGGGCAGGACTAAAAGCTCCAGGGACAGGGTGAGGAGATGGGGCAGTGCTCCCAGGGTGCCAGTGACTGATGGCTGCACCAGTGGCTCTCAAGGAGGTGGAGTATGAGGAGGAGCACCATCTCACTTTGACAGAACCCAATCTGTCCTCTCCCACACACTCAGTTGTTTCAAGCCAGTAATAACTTCAATAACTTTTTTTTAGTCCCTCACAGTGTCTTCAATGAATGTGTGGTGACTACAAACTACGAGACTCTATAGGATCACAGATCTTGTAATAATAACAATTTTCCTTATTTTCTGATCATTCTCATAAAAAAGCAGAACATAGTATAAGAACTAGTAAAATGAAAATTTATTTTCAATATTGTAAAATATTCGTTTTGTTTCTGTTTTTTCGTTCTCTGCTGTCATCCCAAATTGGCTATATTATCATTTGACACAAATTTAAAGTAATTTCTGATATTGCCTGAGTATCTGCACAGAAGCTAAAGAACAAGGTTTCATCACAACCACTTCTAGATTTCTGTAACACAAAGACTTAATGTTTAGACGTTTTTTAGAACCTTAGTTAAGATGCTAAAATGGTTGCCTAAAATGAGTCTGCTGAATTGGACTTTTACAATATTTATTATTGCTTAATGATTCAAGTATACTTGAACAAAAAAATGAGCAAACCTAAGGGTGAACAATGAACAGAGAAATCATCGTTCAGGTCACAGCTGTAATCAAATCTTTTTACAGTCCATCGTAAAATAACAAACTAATCTTATTACTAGTCCATTTGAATAGTTCGTCAAACTGTTGAGTATATAAGATTGCTATATTAGTCACTATGGAGCTGGGAATGTTTTTTCTGAGATTACTTTCCTTTTGTTTGGGAATTTCTTGCCTCAAAGCTCAGTCAGGATAAATCCACCATCTACTCTGAGCTAATCGTTATTTAGAGGTGATAATTCAAAAACTTTTGTTTTAACAAAAGCAAGGGCCGGATTCTGCGCCCAGGACAGGATAATCTTATTTGTACATACAAACTGGGGGATGAGAGATTGGAGAGCAGCACCGTGGAAAGGGATCTGGGTGTTTGGGTGGACAGCAAGTTGAACACGAGTTAACAGTGTTCCTTGGCAGCCAAAAGGGCCAACCATGCACTGGGGTGCATCAGGCAAAGTGTTACCAGCCAGTAGAGGGAGGGGACTGTCCCACTCTACATTGCACAGGTGCAGCCTTACTTCCAGTATTTTGTGGAGTTTGGGACCCATCAATAGAAGAAGGACATCAGACTATTATAGTGTGTCCAGAGCAGGGTGATCAAGATGGTGAAAGGCATCGAGGGCAAGAGGAGCAGCTGACATTGCTTGGTTTGTTCAGCTTGGAGAAGAGAAGGCTGAGGGGTGACATCATCACAATCAACAGCTTCCTCAAGGGAAGCAGCAGAGGGGAAGGTGCTGGTTTTCTCTCTGGTGACCAGTGATAGTACATGAGGAAATGGATTGAAGCTGTGTCAGGGGAAGTTCAGGTTGGAAAGGAAAGATTTTTCACTGAAAGGGTGGGTGATCTCTGGAAGAGGCTCTGCAGGGATATGGCACCAAGCCTGACAGAATTCAAGGAGCATCTAAATGGCACTCTTAGTCATATGGTTTAGTTTCAGGTAGTCCTGCGAGGAGCAGGGAGTTAGACTCAATGATCTCTATGGTGCCTTCAAACTTGACATATTCTATGATTTTATGATTGATTTATGATCAATTCTGTGATTCTTTTTAATTATCTGGACATATTCTCTTGAATATTCAGGAATCTAAAATGAAATTTGTGTTCAATAAATCTGTTGGTCTATCATAATTCTATTATCTCCAGAAACTGGCCAAGCATCACTTTGGTTTCATAGGGACAAATTAGTTCTGTTAGTAATTCAGCTCTTAAGCAAAGAATGATTTACTCTACATTCCAACAACTTCTAGTTCTTATTCAGCTTTCTCACCTCTAATGTATCATTCCAGAGTGTGTGCACATTTCTAAGAACTCTTGTGAGATTCAACTTTTATACTCACTTTTACTTGACCTCTAGATGCACATAAGAACAATGAGTTCTTCAAGATTCAGAGGAGAAGGTGTTTTAAATAATACTTGTATATAATAAAGGTGATATGTTTCTGAAATATGACTATTATTTCTTGTGCTATTAACTCAAGCACAAGCAAAAAGATCCCATTTAGCAGCTGGATGCAGATGAGCACAGGTCTGTAGAACAGTATGTTTTTAGTTTCTATCGATGTTTCAATATTGATGCTAATTCTGTTACTATTCATACTGATTAGGATGCTACTTCATGTCTTTGCTCAATAATTCTGATAGGTTAAATTGTGTGGTACTGCTCATCATTTGTAAATCACAGTTGGATTAAATATACACACTCATACACATTCATATAGTCATCTACATTCTACATTATTTCATGAATTTAGTGGAAAATTATTTTCTTAATGTCAATGTTAAGATGATATTTTGATTTGCTGATGCACATCTATGATTTTTTAAGTTGTTCACTTAGCTTATATGCTTTACTGGATTAGATGCAATGTTTCAAATGAGCAAACATATTTTAAAAGTCTTCAAAAACAGAATTTGGAAGTGTAAATTCAAGCTCCTCTTTAAACAGACTTTTAATCAAATAGAATAAGACTTTTAAAGAGCTCAGTTGTCATTGAAAAGATATTGATGCAAACTAGTTGAATAACTAGGACATTTTTGTCAATCAACTTTTTAACAATATTTTTTATTTTTAATCTCCTGACTGCAAAGTATAGCTGATGGGGTTTTGTCATGTTTTATGTATAAAGTTGATATATATCAATTATTTCAGAAACAAATGTATTGTATGGTAAGCTGATTGCCAAGTCTTGCTTGCCTTACCAGAAGAAAAAAAAATACAAGGAAAAAAAGGCCCCAAAACACAGAAAAAGAACCCTCAACTTTAAAGTTGGTTGAGTCTTTAAGAAACTATTAAGAGCATACAGGGGAAAACATCCATTCAAAAATATGGTAATTAGTTCACTTTCATCTTGGGAAAAAGACAGAAATTAACTTCAGAATCCAGAAATCTAAACTTCCAATATTGGACACTAAAAAAAGGATTAGTAAAAAAAAGAACTATGTGTGTGTTATGAACACAACCACCTAAGCGTGCTAACCATGTAACAGAGGTTGTGCAAATAGGCTAATCCCCTAACTGACACTTGAGTCAATGGAGAAAGGCAGACCTTTACAGACATTAGTCCAGATTCCAGATGTGCTGAATTGCCGGTGGCTCTTCTCTCTCTGTGATAGCTATATGTGCAATACAAATATGACTGATTGTGCACATATAATTCAGACATTATTCATGCCAGCAGGAATCTTAGTCTATATTAAATATCTGGTTACTGTATGTAAGTATGTAACACAATTGCCATTTTTGCAGTATTCATCAACAGTGTGGTTGCAGGCCCTGCCACACCAACCAGCTTCAACAATTTCCAATTTCTGAAATGCAGGAAGAAATAAAAGTGTTTTGTTATTTTATAGCATCTTTAGCTCTCTGTGCTGACAATAAAGAGCTAGATTGTTTTTTTAAGATGAAATCTGGTCTGGAATAGTGATATGTTTTCCTTAGTTAGTATATAGTGAAACTGTCAAAGGAAAGACAGTTGATGTCAGAAAGGTTCATATTTATTCATTTTTAAATTGAAGTTGGCTGTGTTTGCTCTCATTACTGCTGTCATAAATGGTCAAGGACATCTAGGCATGTGTTTTCATAAATTATGTGATCATTCCAATACAACAATTCTGAATATTGAGTCCTATAGCTTCTTTATGGTTTCTAAAGTGCTCCTGATGCAGCACTATTTAGGAACCTGAAACCTACTTATCTCTTTTAAAAAAGCAATTACTATGGCAACTCAAAGCATCTCAATATCACTTCTTGAAACTCAAATTTCAAAATCAGAATTGTATGGTCAGCCAATCCATTGTGATAGGGGACAGTGTAGTGGAGGTGAATGAGAACTGCTCATGCCTTCGGGAACACATTTAATTATCGATACTGAAACAGCTTTATTTTAAACAGCAAGGACAAAGAGAAGCGAAAGTGAAAAATCCTTTATCTAATATTTATCAATTTTAAACAGGCATCTAAGACCACACATTATTTGATTCATTCATTACAATGATTTTTCTCTTTGCTGCACTCAGTATCTCTGAGTTTTATTTCAATTAAAATATAAAGGCACACATCAAATTATTTCTGCTTACAAAGACAAGACCACCTAGTGTTTTCTGTATGTTTAATTCACTCTCTCCTGCCACAAATGCTTGAGGCTTTGATTAGCTTTATCTTACTTGAAAGAGGCACCCCATGTAGAAGGAGACAGAGTGATAAGCTTTCCTGTTGTCTCTGCAATTCTGAAGGAAGCTTGCTCTATTCTGATCACTGAGCTACCTGGCAAATACATTCTAGAAATCAAACAGGCCCTTATTCTTGGTAACCACTTAGCCAATGTCAAACACCAAAGCAAAATTTGATGAATCTTCTGTTGACTGATCTGCTGAGCTAAACATACTTTCTAAGGCAAGGACTGCAATGTGCTTCCTTTAATCCTTTAAATAAAGAATCATTTTATCTCCTAATACTTTTTTGCTTCCACTTCTGTTATTTGTGTGTATGTGCCAATATTTGTACCTGCTTAATTATTTTAAATTTATTTAGAAGACTTTCATAAACTTGATAAGCTCATCTTTTTCTTTTTTGTACAGGTATTTAAAGATGAAAGGGAAAAGGCTTGAGCCTGAAAAAGAGAAGGAATGCTGAAGGAAGAAGTAAATTTATAGTTTTGAGAAGCCTTGGGTTGGGGGTAATATTTATACTGTACTGTATGAATACACTTTGCCAGGGCTAGGTATCAGCTGTGTAACAATTTATGGTTATGTCAAGCTTGCCTCCAGCATGTGGAACAACTCTCTTTTTTTTCAAGTATGTATACACATTTAAGGAAAAAGTGTTCCTTTCAAATTGTAGATTATAAAGCAGGTTTAAATAAAATACTGATGATCACTAGCCACTTATAAAGCACCTTTAACTCAGGAATGAAGCCTATTATAAAAACAAAATGTTTCAGTGTTCACAAAAAAAATAAAAAAACAAGAAATGGTGTATTGTAAGTACTTACTTTTCCTGATTTTGCTTGCTTCTTAGGTAGTTAAGTACAGATATCATCTGTAGGAATAAAAATTTTACATTTGTCATAAATATATATACATGGCACTGAATATGATAGTAATAAATAATCCTAAATTGTATGCTTAGAAATAATGCCTTATATAGATATCAATGTTATCATACATCAACTTGAAATGTAGCTGTAGCCTGTAATTTCTCTTCTCCACAAGCTGTTTGTAGATTCATTGTCTCGAAAAGAAAGTTTCTGTTTTTCTCATGTTTTTAGTTAAAGTTTGCTCCCTCTTTTTTTTTTTTAACCTTCTCTGTAGCATAATAATTAGATAAACATATAGATTTATGCCCATGAAAACTGCTTTTGAATCATATATCTTGCAATTTTCATAGTAGCAGGCATGGACATAGATAGCTTTCCAGAGGATTCTCAAAGGAAAATAAGTTCCTTACAGACATAGGCATGCACCATTAATACTGTTTAAATTATTTAAACAATTGAGAATTAAAACAGAAATAATTTCCCATGTGTGTTCTATATTGGCTTTCTTTAGCTCTGAAAATTCTTAAGACCACAAGATTGATAAATATTTTTCCTCGCATCTGGTTACACTATAAAATCAGGAAATATGTTAAAGGTCACAGATCAGAAAAAACCTAATTCTAGCAAACTGAAAACAGAAGTCATCAGAATTTAAATGTAAGAAATTGCCAAATTCTTCATACACAGAATATTTTATCCCATAACATGGAATATTGAAACTGTCCAACACATGCTATACTGTCAACTGGAAATCTTAACCTTCTCTAAAGGACATTTGAAGAGTGGAAACAGAGCATATATAAACAAACTTGCTTGGTCCATGGGAATCTGAGAGTTCAAAACAGCTTCAGATTTTAATTTACGGCGTGTCTAACTCCTAATTAACCTAACTATGAAGCTCAGACAGAAGGTGTGTTGGGGTAAAAAAACCAAAAAAGCAAGCAAGCATTTTCCAGTATAACAGATAAATAGGTAGCTATTACCTAGGTATTGTTTCTGGACAGTTTACCTCCTTAGAGATCTTAAAATGGGATTGTTTACCAGTAATGAGTTTTCCCCGGGTGAGCAATTGTTTTTGTAGACGTATAGTATGTTGAAAGGTCCTATTTGCTTGTAGCCTATATATACACCTGTAATTTGCCTGTAAGCTATATAGAGCACTTGTAGGAAAAAATCTTTCATTTGGAAAGATTTTATTCTGGTTTTGGCTTTTCCATCTGCATTGTTTTCTTTAAGCATTTAAGTTAACATTAAAGTTCATTAAGATGCTTAAGCTTAGTTGCATAAGGGATATAAGGAGTAGGCCAGATAGCTTGCTAAAATTGCAGCTCAGCTGGAGATTTTATTTCAGGATGTTTCAGAAAAGTAATGTCTGTCTTGCGAGATTAAACAAAACAAGGTGCCATTTTTTCAAAGTCTTTGGTGCTTTAAGGATAAAACAGCCATCAAAGCTTTCCACCTCCCCAGAAGTCATACTCTGTATCATCTAACAACAGAAAGAAATGGAAAAAGGTGCTGATCTGGTGTATTGGCACTATAGGTATTGTATGGTCCTACAACACTGTGCCAGACATTAGAGAGAAGAAACAGAAAGAGGGGTTACTGTGCTTCTAGTGCCTCTGAACACAATGACCAAGACTCCCCTTTCCATGAATACTAAGCTGCACTGAAATATCAGCACAAAGTTTGAGGAGAGGGAGACAGGAGTCACGTGTCACACTGAATCTGTTGGAAGAGGTACATTTGGGAAGGGGGTATTTAAGTAGTGTGAATATCTGTGAAAGAGCTGGAAATGAATACTGACAAACAAATAAGACATTGAATTTGACATCGATATGCTATTCACAAAGCAATAGCTAAGGTTAAGTTTTGCATTAAAAAAGGGTTTCTATCTTTTCATAAATTACAGAGATCCCAACAAATTAAGATCACTTCCTATTGCATATGACATTTTTGATGAAAATGTGCAGATAAAGTTACATTTAAAAAATAAATCCTTAAAAACAGTCTAGTATCAGAAAGTTCATTTGTCCTCAAAGGTCTTAATAATGCATTCAGTTTTTTGAGAAAAATGAAATACAAAACTTTTGAATTTCCCATTTAAGTAGATGATGAGAAGTTAAAAAGATTCTTTTTCCTATTCTGCATACATACAAGTTGTCTTGTACTCAAGTAACTAAAGCTGCTTCCAAAAAATGTGTAGTCAATGCATACGACAGAGAGAGATGGTGAAAAATACCTAACGTAATGGGTTTCAAATCTGTTATCATAAATTTCAGTTCACCAAAACAGAAGTGTTGTGTCTTGGTTGATTGGTTGGTTTATTGCTTTGTTTTGTTTTGTTTAACTTTAGTCTAGAGACTGGACATAATCTATTAATATGAATGTTACTTTAGCATTTTTAAACATTTGATTTTTTTGGTTGCATAATTTAAAGTCTTAAAATTCTCATATTATAGGATGCATTAGTTCTGAAAGCCAATTTAAATACTACTGTATTTAAAATGGATATTTAAATCTTAAAATAATGTTAGTGTCTAAACTTAAAGCTGTAAGCTGTCGACACAGACTACCTTTGTCGTGATTGAAGAAAGCCATTAAACTTTGCCTCATTTATTGACTTAAGCATAGGCCTAAAGACAATTACGTGCTTAAAAGCTGCTTCTCAAATAGATCTGATTTCCTGAATGCTGAATTTAATTCTAAGACATATTGTGTTGAATGGATCATTTACAATTAATACAATCACACTCTGTATCAAACAAAAAAAATGAAGGACCATGTGTTCTTGAATTAAAAAGACATCCTTGGATCCTTGCAATCCAGTGATGGATTCCAATAGAGAGAAGGGATGATGTGAGATAAAAAATGTCCAAATCAGAGGGAAATCTGTAGCTTTCTTTTTTTATTTTCCAAAATATGGAATTTTTTTTTTTGAAGGGGATGGATATTGCCCTTTCCCAAAATTGATTAATCTCTGACAAAGATTTATAGTTCCTCTCCTCTTACCTCCATTAACATCTATTCCCAATCTCATACCAATAAAGGTGTTCTGGAGAAATTTAAACTGCTCAGTCTGCTTCTGTGGCTCATAAAACTCCAGTCTCTCATGTAAAAAGATGCATACTTCCACACTCTGAATGGTTATATTACACGGCTCCTCACCCCTGCTCTGTGCCCTGGTGACAGCCACACTAAAATACTGGTGGGGTCAGTGCTGCCCTGTACTCCGTCTTTGGTGCCAGGGTTAAACTGAACCTGCACTGATCACACATCATCACAGCATCAACTTAGATGATTCATTGCACCAATACATCACCACAGGGTTGTCAGTCAGAAGATGGCACAAGCTCGGATAAACAGATCCAAGAGCAGGTTCAATTTAATTACAGGACAGAAGGTGCCTTGATGTTCCTTGGAGACAAAACACTTGTGCCAAGAATTAATATGCTCTGCATTGCTGTGCAGTGGTCTGACAAATATGTTGAAGCATCTGAAGAGAGTTCGCACAGACTTTGTCAAGAGAGTGATTCTAAAACAAAGATGAAAAGTGAAAATCCTAATACCTACTTCATAAAAAAACACCCACAGATTCTAACTATAATCTGCATTTCAGTACTTCAAAGAAGCTTTACAGGGACACTGTCAGATCATATTTGGCTTATAATGTAAGCTATATAAAAATAAGTTGCTATTGGAGTTTTATTATCTTTCTTAAGGACAAACATTCTTTTTGTGCAAAGTTACACCAAGTAGCTAACCAAGGAGATCACTGCTACTTGAGGGAATTGAGTTAACATAGGAAAAAACATTAAAAAATGTGTACTCCAATCCTTTTAAGATTTCATTTGCTTTATGAGACACTACCATATTTATGTGCATATTTATTCTCTTATTTTGTTCTAAAATTGAACAGATGAGGTCAAGTTCACAATTCATTCCTACATAGCTAGTGGTCAAAATAGTCTTTTATTGCAAGGTGTTGTGTTGTTGTTATTTTTTGGAGCTCAACTACTGCAGCTTGAACACTGCATCTTACCAGTAGTCATCATGGCCAGGCTTCGCGAACGAAGATTTGGGGAGGGCTCTACCCATGTTTGTTACGAGCGTTCTGGTGGCTAAAGGGGCCAATACGAGATAGACACGTCCGATTGCAAAAGTCACAGCAGAAAGACTCCTTACCAGTAGTATGAGAGCCTCAAAACACATAATTACCCTTTCCAACAAGGGTAGTGCCTTCCTTTGCAAAACAAAGGCCAGTTTTATGGCAAATTTAACCAGTAAGTTTATAAAGTTAAATTTAAAACAGTGCAGTGCATTTATGTATGGCATATATACACATATGCTTATATAAATGTATGTATATTTGAACTTTAGCACTTTCTCCCAGTGTTTTTTTTGGTCTCTATATATATGTATATATGCTTATGTATGTGTAAACATATATATGGCAGTTAACGCACAAACATTAAAATCAACACAGTTTTCTACATGCTTTCATCTTTTTGTGAAGTTAAGCTTAGTTTATGCCATTCCTAGAGTGTCTGAAGTTACATATTTGTACTGACAGCACATTACTCTATTGTGAAGCTGTTAAGGAGAAACCAGAACTTTTGGCTTCTGGGTTACATCCAGATTTTGGAGAGAAAGGTTTGCCCTTCTGTTACAAGCGTTCTGCTGTTTTATTGGAAAAAAGTGGAGCTGAAATTTTAATACTTTTATTTTTATGCATAAAAATAAATAGGGAAAAGGCTAAACTGTTGGGATTATCAAATCAGAGGAATATTCTTTATCAGAGGATTATCAGCGAAGGAGTTTTAGATGTTTCTATTTTATCACCCTAACTATCAAAGTTCTTAGGAATCAAATAAAACACATCATTCTGGGATCTGTGCAAGCAGAATAAAAGGTCTGGTGCATTTACAATCCAGACAAGGCAGCTAAAAAAAGAAAAAAGAGGACAGAGACAAGCACAGAACCATCAAAATCAACTCTACTGTGTTTTCTTGTGAGCATTTGGAAGTTTTTTGTTTTACTTTATTTTGTTCTATGTCTGGTGTTTTTCTTTCCTGATTTGCTATTTTTCACTTCTTAGTAGAGATCATGTTAGTAGGAAGATAATGGGATGAAAATAATAAATACAGAGATGTTAGAGATTTGGGGTCATGTCCGAACACTCTGGGCTGCAGGGAATGTACCACACAGCCAGTTACTTCAGACACAGGATATTCTCTATATAATCTGCAAGAAAAAAATACAACTGAGATCAACCTCCCCCCAAAAAATCTATTGAGAGATGAACTCTGTTCTCTGCCCCTTAAAGTCTTTCTGCAACAGCTGTCCTGGTTTAAGTTTTCTTCGCTTATCCCTGTAATTCATTTCTTGAGCATTGCAGGGCTTAAGGAGATCTGAAGTAGAGGGGAGGAGGGACTGCCCCAGAGATCCTGGTTGCTCCTGGAGCGTCCTTAGTTAGTGAAATAATGCACACAACACAAAGGAATATTTTTTCCTACAAAAACAACTATTTAGAGGTGTACGTCAGCATAATTATACCTGTAGCATTGTGTCTGTTACTGTATAACGCGTGCTAAACCCCTTTCCCTGTGCAAATAAGCTAGATGTGTTCATTTAAAACCACAATCTAAATTATACTAAAAATATTGTCCTGTGTAGGGCAAAGTTGTTATTAACAGTGAAAACTTGTCTTATTAAAATTCAATATCAAAATTCAAAATCCTCTTGAGAACAAGGGACATTAGACTAGGGGTTAAGTCTGTCTCTGAGAAGTCCTACAGGTGCATTGTCTGCAGCCTTGTCATGGGATCACCGAAATCATGGTTCTTCTTGGAGCACACCACTGATCTCATCTAACTCTTACAACTGGGTCTCTGTAGAGAGCAGGGCATGCAGAAGGCAAGAGGGGAGGGACTTGGGCACAGCTTGCAACAGGTTGAAAACATATTGGGCATTTCCATCCAGACCTGTTTGTTTGGAGGTGCCCTTAGGTCATCCAGCTTAGACACAGCAGAAGTAAACCAGGCATGGAGACAAATGGACCAGATCATATACTGGACTAGGGGCTTTTTTGCAGTTATGGTTTCAAGCTGTTGGCAGTATACGAAAGTCATTGCTGTGCTGGTTTATACTCAATTGATGTTCTCCTGGTTATCTTCATTACCATCTGTGCTAGAAGTACTGTTTTTTTAATGAAAGTTTAGTATTTCCATTATCTAAATGGAAAGCAATAGAATTGATAGAGAAATTTAGGGAGAAGAAAACCAGAAAAATTAAATTTTGGAATAATCTAAAGTGTGATTCTTAAACATATTTTTCCCCTATTTTTCTTCTACCTCCCTCCATGTTTGATAAACTAAACAAGATAGTGAAGCTCATACTACTTTATGCTTATGTTTTTTTCTCTCTGGATATTTTTACTGTTTGACTGTAAGGATTTCTGGCACACTGTGTTGCTCGTATCATACAGTTTGCTTTAACTAATGGAGACATTTTGTGTGCTAAGACTCTGCTTCTGTGTTGCTGTCTGCTAGTCTAAAGCTCAAAGAAACATACCAGGAGGAGGAAATACATTATAATTGTGTAACTTTCTTGATTTTCTTCTTTTTGTTGTATATATTTTGTTTTCCTGAAGGCTGGGGGAGGAGAGGAAGGGCACAGAAACAGGAATACTGGCATGGTTCCTGATTTGTTTGTATTCAGGTCAGTAGACAGTGGCAGAAGTGCTTCTGAATGTTTCTCTCCTACTGTTGTACCCTACCCAGCCCTGTGACAGGAACATCAAAAAAATTTGGTTTGTGTTTCTGTTTTAAAATATCTGTCAGAGTCCTGCTCTGTTGTCATCCTGAAGCACTGAGAAGCTAGAAAAACAACTAAATATATAAGAAAACTTTTCCAAAACAAAAATTCTACACTATTTGAAGAATAATTGCCAGTAGCCATTTAGTTAACCAATATATTCAGAGAAAGGTAACACTCAAATTCCATTAAATATTGCATATCAGACTATGGTTTATCTAGATATACATGCTCACAGAGCACAATCATTTTGTACTACCCCACTCCTTGCTTCATATGGCCTTGGGCTTACTTCAAAATATCTGATCCAAGTTCTGCGTCAGAAATGCAAAACTGATGCAGCTGCTTTTTTTTTTCTTTTTTTTCAGAAAAAGTGAAGTGCACAAACTGAAAGAAATTAAGATCTGCTTGTACAGCTGAGTATTTCTCAGTAAAATAATTTGGCACATACTAAACCTCTGAGAGATACCTGGCATGGTCTACATATTTCACTTGTCATTTATTTTTGTTGCTTGTTTTTTTTTCATTTTATAGACACTATTGTAAAAGCAGTTTATCAACAGGTTGTCAAGATTAAAAGTTCCAGCCTTGGGAACAGCCCAATTTTCATCATATCAGACATATCATTCTGTCTCATACATTACTCAGTTGAAGGAGAGACTAGAAACTAGGAAAATCTGAAAGCATATAAGGGAAATTATCAGTAAACAGATGAAATATATTGCTTTAATGGAGTCTATGGGGTTACTCTGACAGCCTTTCCCTAAAATGTTATGAGCCACCTGGAACTTGGGGGAATTCAGAGAAAGGATAATAACAACACTTTGTAGTTTATAGTGCCTTTCAGATAAGGGTCTCCAAACACTTCACAAATGTTAATCAAATGTCATAACGGTGCTGTGAGGTATTATTCTATTATTATTATTCAAAAACAGCAAAAGATTTTAAAACAAAAGCAAGCTAATGTTTCTGTGTATCTGAGTGCAATTCAATTAAGCAGTCTCACTTGGTGTATATAGTTTTAGCAGTAACTTTCTCATATTGCAGTGAACAAGAAAGGCACTGGGTCAGTAGTGCGCCAGGAATCACTACCAACCCATATATGCTGTGCACTTTCCTGGGATGTAATCCAATATCTTCTTGTGATACTTGTAAGTCATCCATAACTCCAGATCCCAGGATTTTGTCTTGCTACCCTCATTTGAAAAACAGAGAATAGCACCTTTGCTTTCAACCAAATCTTTGAAAATCTTTGCCTCGACTTCTCCAGTTTTGAAGTAGATCAGAGATCCACAAGGAGAGAGGAGAAACAGGACCATTTATATATACAAAACAGTTTGATCAGGAAACAAAAAAAAAAGACCAGAAAATGAAGATTTAATAAAAAGAGCATCCCATGTCATGGTTAAACTGCTACCTACAGAAGGTTAATGATTATGGAGTGTTTTAATGTATGACTATACATGTTTTATCATATAGCCAGTGAATCTGAAACTCTTTTTACGAGTAAGTATTCTTTAACTGTCCAATGCAAATAATTACTCAGCTCTGGATGATGTATGCACTATAGCTGCTGCAGTTAATATACATTGATTTGATTACATAACAGAAAATGGATTCAAGTGAAAAATTATTTATAACAATAAAGGTTATATTAAATGCCTGACTGCTTAATTTGTATCTAACTGTGGGGTTTACGTTGTTTTTATTATTACATCTTGCTTCATCTTATAACTGAGTTACTCAGTTAAAACATTCATAAATGTGTCTCGGAATGCAAGTTTATTACTACAAACAGTTTCAAGAAAGCTTAGCAGTCATATCATGTAAACATCTATCTTATAATTAAAACTCAATTAATATATTTGCAACAAACATTTGCTGCTTAGGATGTATACAAATATTGCTTAATGGAATCTAAATTTAATCCCTATTAGAAACACTTTAAATTTGATCACAAATCTTTATCTCCACTTTACATTTTAAACATAAAAAGAAGCTCAAGATGCCACAATATCTTAATCACAGAAGATTTTTATCTTGTTGAGATCAATCTTTAATAAATTATGTTATGTTTGCAGTCTGCACACAAGGGCAAAAAGAGTTTTTGCAGAAAAAAACCCAAACAAATCCACATACCCAAAAAATGTGTAATTGCTGTGCTTTTAAAACACAGTCTCTTGTTTCCCTTACTTGTGTAGGCAAGCATCAAATTTAGCTAGATAGGCAGATTCTATCATCCACTGAAAGCCTCAGAAAATCCAGGCAGTCATGCCTCTGAAATCAGGATTTAGCTGTGTAAAAGCAGCAGGATTGGGCTCAGGACTAATCTGTGGTGCTGTCAGTCTGAACTGCATCCCTGGTGGACTTACACATTTAGAAGTTGATGGTGATGGTGACATTACTGAAAGGCAAAAGAAAGTATAAAACATCTGCTGGTTAAGAGAGCAAAACAAAACTGATATGTGCCCCAGAAGGGTTGTAAAGAGAAATGGGGTTAACATCTATAGCAAATGCAAGAGGAAATATTTCTCTCAAAAACTAAACAAGGTGAAAGCCTGATTCCAGCACTCTGCATTAACATTAGGGATAAGAAAACACAACAGAAAACAGGCTTTGTTGATGGGGGGAGGGGGAACAGGAGAAGGAAAAAAACCCACAACACCTACACAAACCCCCAAATTAGACAAGTGTAGCAGACTTAAATTTCAAAAGCTGCTTTTCAAGAGATAGATTCCTTCCAGCCAGAAGGAGAGACAGGATGATCTTTATCTTCCCATTTCTCCACTCTTCAGCCTGACGTTATTGGGATGGGAAGGTTCATGCAGTAGGAGATAAGAAAATAATACTAAGTGGGTAGAGTAGTTCTTTGTAAGCTCATATATGCATTGAAAAAGTACCTATATACCTATAAGTATTGTGTGAAAGATCTTGCAGGACCTGGCAGTCCTGATTGCCAGGCTTTCCAAACCTGTCCAAGCAAACTGAGCACACACAGTATGTTCCAGAGAGTAAATTCAAGATTGTAGTTACCATAAACTTTATTAGACTTGCTACATACATGCACATTGTGTTAAATAGCTGTACCTGAGAGTAGTCACTTTGCTGACTTTCAGAAAAAAGACAGGAAAATCTGCAACATGTCATTTGATCTGGTAATGTGAGAATGCCTGAACTGTAGGCAGTGCCTGGAAATCATAATTCTGGTTAATGGCCTTAGGAACCTCTTGCAAATGAAAGTTCAGAGCCTGTTCCTATGGACCTTTGCCTCGTGGTGTCACTGATAAACACACAACTGCATAACCTTCTCTACCACTGACCCTCAATCTTACAGTGAACAACATGGTTCTGACTGATCCTTGCTGTGTTAAATGGCATATTATGGGCCACTAACATGTCTGAACAAGTAGATGATGAAAGATGCTCCCGAACTGTTGCCTTATTTTCCTACAGTCTCACTTGTCTATATGTATGACTGCCCCCTTTCTGTCTTCAGGCTCCTTGCAGAAACACAGGTATAATTGGAAAGATGGAAGAACAGTAGAACAGAAATTTCTGATTCAAGTACTTCCCTTGTTTTAAACCCTTTGTTTTCTTAGGTGTATGAGAGGGGTTAGAAGCATCTGGCAAATATAGAACAGACAAATGTCATGCTTTAGAAATGGTATTCTCCAATTTCGTATTCCCACTAAAACCACTTTGCCACTCTCTTCTCCTCCTCCTTAAATTGAAAGCACAAAAGGCAAAGAACATGGGTTGAGATAAGAACAATTTACTGGAAATAGCAATGAGATAAGAAAATTAATAGCAACAATATTAATAACAAGAGGCATAAGACAAAGAAATTATTTACATGGAAATTCACAACAATACTGACCATATCGCCCTCCACACTTTCTCTTCCCAGAAGGAACACCCTCCTCAGAAGCCAGAGAGAGAGCCTCTTTCCCCTGCCCTGACAATGATATCGAATAATATTATTACACATTTATTACATTCTTTTGCCACTTTTACTCTTTTAATGGAGCAGCATAAAGTTGCTGTGGCTACAAAGAGAAGCTGTGAGGAGGAAGAGGAGGCAGTGTCAGCAACATTAGGTGTTTTACTTTAATGCATGTACTTGCTGCCTGGCCCTGAATGCATGATGTTGTTGATGTTAATCACAACTGGTTGTGAATATAGTTGACAGGCAGCATTGAAAGGAGATGGCACAGAAACAGTGGTGCTGAATAAGTGACCTTGTCTGGACACACTTTGTGTGTATGTGAAGGCTATTGTCTTCACTCATTTCAGTAGACTTATTAATATCCTTCTTGCTGAGTTGAAAATCAGAGTAATGAGGTGTAGTAGTCCTCATACCCACAGTCAAAAGGCTTTGCTTGATAGGTCCTATTGGTTTTAAAACTCAGGAAGCTCTGAGTTGTAACATTAGAGAAACTTACACCACTTCCATGAGCAAAGTCAAGACTCTGTCACAGATGGAGTGGTGCACTTCACTTGTAAGACAAAAGTAGCAGTATGTTTATTGATACAGAACTATGATTTGACTAAGTTTGCAAGTAAATATGGCAATGGTTTAACAACATTCAGCTGCAGGGTTGGTCTTCATTGCTTATTGCATAGAGGACAGGATCAGATAATGTCAGGGAGTCAGGAGGTTCAGAAAAGACCTCCTTATGTTCTAAGCTCCTTTCTGAAGGGAGCTTATGTGCAGCTGTATCCATACATAATCCCAGACTTGGTCAATGGTTTATATCTAAAGGACTATATGTGCAAAATCAATCCTTTATATCACTTAGCTAAGATTTTAAAGTTTCAACATGGTTATTCCAATTCACTTACTAGGCCTTTGGTGAAATAAGAAGTCTCTCAGCCTTGAGGAGTAACCTTGAGGTACATCCCTACTGAAGGGGACATCCTGGTGTGCAGCTCACTGCTATGGGGGGTTGCTCAACAGGCTCTGGACTATCCACCCTTTATGGAGTAAGATGATTGACTCATATTCATTTTCTAACCGGTTGTATTTTGAGTCGGCATCTGCTCAACTACCCCTCAGCTGTTGAACAAGATTTATGGCCCTTACCCATTGTTTTGTTATCTGTCTCCCCAGAGTACAACTTAAGCCAGACACAGACATCACAACCACCACTGGTGGCTATCGCTCAAGCAGAAAAGAACAGAGAGAACACCTCCACACTCTGTGACTAACATGACATTAACATGTCATTAACATTTTAATGACATTCTTCTTGAAGAGAGAATGCTTTCTGGAAATTGCTAATATTATATAAATTATATAGATATATATGTCATCATACACACATATACTGGTATGAACTCATGAATGTTAGTCAGGAAATTTTAATTTTCCTTGGATTACTAAATGGTTCTATCTTCATCACTGTCTTCTTTTATGGTTGATTTTCCTCTTAACAATTCATGACTTTTCTGCCTGAAGCAGTTAATTTGCACTTTTAGAACAAATATTTAGTAGTGGGTATTCTTACATGCACCTCTCCCCTATGGGATCCCAAATTTTTGTAATGAATATGTCATGGAGATTCTTATATTTTATATATGTAATGTTTTCTTGTTCAACAGGTAGAGAGATGAAAATGTTAAATGCAGTAGGTCTTGTGGATGATCATCTTTGCGAATAGATTTGTCTGTATTTCATTTTATTCATATAAGTATAATAACAAATATAAATGTAACATTCAAGACTATTGGGTCCTTTTCACTTTTGCTAGAAAATAAGACAGTATACATCTGAAAATCCAATCACTTTAACACAATATTCCAACTGTATTCTGCTGCCAAGGGGATGTGTCCCTTATTATTGGTTTTGTAATAAAATTACATGCGCAACTTACATAAGACAATAGAAGGATGTTATACTAGCTGTAGATGTCTGTCTTTTCCATTCCATTTCATCCAAATACATTTCAACTTAAATAAGTTGAAATATGCACACCCTTCTAATATAAAGTCAAATCACTGTCATTTCAAGAATTAAAAATATTCAGTTTTGAAATGAGGTAGTTACATGAAAAGCAGAGCTAAGGAAGTCTAATTTCCCATGACTCTGTTTCACTTTATGGCACATCACAATGTGCCCTCCCATCTCAAGCGTCAGATTCTGTGACTCAATCTGAATTACAGTTATGAAGAAACACTATGTATGAATCTTTGCCTTCTGCTTGCTGGAATGGTAACAGAACAAGCTTCTCCTCTACTGTGCAAAAAATTTACAAATCCTGTCTGTAGCTTATACACTATATTATACAGGGCTATCGTAGAAAATTTACACCTTTGAGAACTCTGTCATGTTGTCAGAGTTAAATTTGGACAAAGGCCTTAAAATTATTAACATATTTTTTTTCTTTTAGTTTGCTTTTTAATAGTGTGATATCCAAATATGCCCTTTTGATGTCTCCACATCCAGAATTTTCAATATTTGTTTGACTAAACGGTATGCATTTATTTTGTTGATGTTTAACTCATTCAAAACTCCTCAGTCATTCCATTGGCTTAACCTTAAAGTTAAATGAGTGCTATGTATGAAGATAAAAGAAGATGAAGTTTAATCATGTGTCGCTGGGTATCTGTCGAAAGGCCTCGGTCCAAAGGGGGGAAGAAAGGCACACAAGACACACTAGGACGGTGAGACAAAGTTATGTCTGCCTGCTCAGCACAGCAGGCAGCTTTTTATTCAGTTCTCCCACTTCTACTTTCCCACACACACAACACAAACATATTCCCACAAAAACACCGAGGAATGCCGTAACTGCACTTCAACCACACAGCTCAAGGCTGTGTCCATGGGAACTATCTAATTAGCTCCACTGCTCCCATGGAAAATGGCCCAACACTTTGTAACATTCCAAACCCCTCAAACTTCAGTTGTGGGGCTGTGACTTCACCCCACAATCATGGATAGTGACAACTAATAAGCATTTCTGCAAAAGTTGAAATCTTCTTTGTTATTAAGAATAGTGGAGACAAGAGATGATATGTATTAATTTGCTGCAACATTATTATGTTTCTCATTATAAAAAAGAAAGTACAATCAGGAGAGGTGCTTTTAGTCAAGAATAAGAAAGGTGAAAAGTGTTGTTCAGCACCCTGATAAGAACTTATATAGAATTACTGGTACGGTGCTGTTCATCCATATGCAAGATAACCAAACTAAATAGCCATGGAGAATAAGCATTAAAATGATAGAGGAACAGATATTTAGTCATAAGTAAGAAAATTTCTCCAGAAATATGAAAACTGACATAACTGCATACAGAATGGAAGTGGAGTAAAGTGTCATGTAGCCACAAGAAGCAGATAAGTAAAGATACTATTGCACCAGAAACAAATGGGTATAAATTAGAAATGAATAAATTCAGTCAGGAAATATAAAGCTCTTACAACGAAATAATGCACTGCGGTGCCCTAACATGGGGATTGAGAAGGAGGTATCCTAGCAAGCTTTAACGAGTCTATTAGTACTTATATTAACAGATAACCTGCTAGGCAACTGGAGTATATGTTCTAACCTTCTTCCACAATTGTGTTCTACAGTTATATTTCATGAATATGAGATAGCTGTTTACATTTTTCCTCAGCGTGAACTGTCAAAAAGTACCCAGAAGAAAATTTTGATTGTCTTGTCGTATATTGTTTAGGAAGTAGTTGAAAACACAGTTTGATATTTTCATATTGTTTGACTTGTAAAAGGATGTGCTCCAGAGGTGCTATAATGCTGGATGCTAGAATGTCATGCCATACATAATTATCACCAGACTTAAGCAAACCTAACTTATACTGAAAACTAAATCTAGAAAAGTGTTTATGGTCTTATTTCCTTAATTTATTTTTGATTGTTTTATTATGTTCAAGAAAGAATACTTGCTATACAGGGGTAATGTTTTCCTATTAATTTAATTGAAATTATTTATGATTCATAAAATGTCTTGGAACAACATGATATGGAAATAATTATTACAGATAAGCAGGCAAACAGACAAAAGAGAAACATCAAATTCTCTGCTGGTATGCCTATGCCTGCTTGTTTCTTGGTTAGCAGAAATATTGTTCCCAGAACAAGCTAAAACTTTTAAGCAACAGCAACAGCTTCACTTCTGTGAAAGCCTGAAAAAAAAGGAGAACATTCATGAGAACACTGATGATAAAAACTTTGCTAAAGGGCAACTTGGGCCCCAGTTCTTCATAAAAGTTCACCTGGGTCTGTCACATTTGCTTCCTTAGATTCTGCTAAAATCAAAGATGCATCAGTATAATTTCAAAGCAACTGCCTTATTTGTTCATTCTGTTGTGTGAGAGGCATCAGTCAACAGTGAGACTAACATTAGTTCAATCAGTGGCTACCTTATGCTTCCTAGCCCTTTTTACAAGAAAGAAAAAAAAATAAACTGTGTTTACCACTAAACAATGTTTGTTCAACTGACTTTAAAATAGAGATTTATGATAAATAATGGATAACTTCTTGCTAGACATTCATCCAGTCCAGTAGGTATCAAATCTACTAGAAGATTCAAATGTTTGGCAGTTAGGAAAGTACGACCACTGTGGAGAAAAATTGGGGAATTCTACTTTGTTACTAGTAGTCATCATGGCCAGGCTTCGCGAACGAAGATTTGGGGAGGGCTCTACCCATGTTTGTTACAAGCACACTGGTGGCTAAAGAGGTCAATACGAGATAGGCACATCCAGTTGCAAAAGGCACAACAGAAAGACTCCTTAGGTGGTAAATTCTGCAAGACACGATTCTTTCTGCATTGTCTTTTCTCCTCGAGAGTGACCCTGCGTGCTTTCTCAAAGACATCAGCAGCGTTATAGATGGTGTGTCTCCAGACCTCCCAATTGGAGGTCAGAATAGACCAGTTATGTTGATTAATATGGCCAAGGCTGAGATGTTGTTTCAGGGATCTGAATCTTCTTGTATCTTCTCTTTGGGGCTCCTCTCATGCGGCAGCCAGTGGCAAGTTCACCATAAAGCAGGATCTTAGGGAGGCAGCGGTCCTTCATCCTTGAGACGTGCCCTGCCCATTGCAGCTGTGTTCTCAGTAACATGGCCTCAATACTTGTGACTGCTGCTTGTTCTAGAACAGATGTATTGGTCACATAATCTGACCAGTGGATGTTTAGGATTGTACGGAGGTAGCGTTGATGGAAGCGTTCTAGGAGTCGCGGGTGGTGGCGGTAGATGACCCATGATTCAGATCCATATAAGAGAGTAAACAGCACTATGGCTCTGTAAACACTGATCTTTGTACTTTTCTTCAGGTGTTTATTTCGCCAAACTCTTTTATGAAGCTTTCCAAAGGCACTGTATGCCTTTGCTAACCTGTTGTCTATCTCTCCGTCATTCTTACCGTCCAAGGAGATGAGGCTACCTAGGTAATTAAACTGCTGGACTGATTTGAGCTCTAATTTACTAGTGGTACTATTCTAGGATTTCTCAGAGACCAAAGATGCAGGGATGCAGGGATGCAGAAACACTACTCTGCAGGTAGAAGCTATAGTGGGATTGTATCAACTACTGTTGCTACATATTATTTCTATACTCATAATATGAGTTTCTCAATATCTTTTATGTAGACAAGTCTTTAAAATAAAATAAAAATAACTACTATTAGAGCTGGCATGAAAGCTGTTTCATAGCAGCTTTTTCATGTTGTTTCTATATTTCTAAAAATTCTGTAGGATATTGGTTAATGGGTGTCATGATTTGAGATAGCCCCAAAATCCAATTCCCTAGTCTAAGCCCCCCTCCCACATCTCAATCTAATGTGAGATGGGTTTTTCCAGACAAAACACACCAGACTCAAAGTGGGGGAAAGGGAATATATTACAATGACTGTACAAATAAATACCATATCACATTATACACACGATCACAACTATCTCTACCATGACAGATAGTATTTTACAATGGATCAGATCTCTTCTGTCCTCCAAATAAAAGTCCAGGAGGGAAAGAAGGACAGATCCCTTCCAGTCCTTAAGCAGCAGTATCTTCTGAGGCAGCAGGTTCTCCTCATCTCATGCATGCAGCAACTGTGGTTGGCTTTCTGCCAGCACTCACGAGGGAGGTATCCAAGCTCCCTCAGCCCCCTTGACGCAGGCAAAGGGGTCTTCCGTGGGCTTCGTAACCCCAGACAAGGTTGTATCACCACGTCATATCACGAAGACACAGGGGGTCTTTGTGACAGTCTGGTATCCCAGGAGACTCAAGCTCCTTGCAGGGCTTCTGTGCCCTGCCTTCAGGCTGCCACCGTGGCAGCAGTGCGAGGGGGGGGAAGCCAAGGTCAACTCCCCCCTACATTCCATCTGACCGTCCCGGTCCAGCTCCGGGACGTCTTTTGAGCTTCTCAGCTCCTCTCTCTCTCCAGTGCTGCATGTCTAAAACTCTCCTCCTTAATAGGAGTCCATGTCCTCCTTCTCTCTCAGAGGTATCAAAGGAGTTGGGGGGAATCTGATATCAGTCTTACCCCCAGAACTCTGTCTCTCAGCTGCTGGCTCTCTCTCTCTCCCTTTCCAGGGGTCTTCTCTGCGGTGCTGCATGTTGTTTCTGCTGCTCCTCCGGTTCAGGTTCTTATCTGGATGCTGCGTCTCTGCTTTCTGCTCTGTCTCCGCTGCCCAGTTTGGAGAAACATCTCCCAGCTTAACCACAAACACTTAGCCCAGTCTAACACTGTTCCAAGTCTTTGCAGTCCCCCCCAGCCAGGGGCTGGGAGGCCCCAGAGGGCCCAAGGGGCTCAGAGCCCCTTCCTCGTGGCTCTACAACATGGCCACCTCTCCACAACAACCAAAACTACTACTCATCTCTTCCGGTGAGCTTGTGGAATGTTGATATTTTTGCAGGAGCGCCCATTGGGCAGAACTTCAAAACTTCCAGGGGTTTCCATCCCTTGGGGTCTACCACTTTTCTTAGCCTCTGGGGGAAAACAAAGTCCAAACCACTACAATGGGGTACAGGACAAGACAGGAAGGTTGTGAAAGAATTTTGAAGCTTGTCTGCCATGTAAATACAGATCTACTTATATATTGTCACATAATTTACAGCGGATGTACTTAGACACTCATTTTTTTGTCACTTATAGTTATTGGTACTATATCAGGATAACAGAACTCACTGATGTTTTATCTCTTATATACAAGGATAATTTCAATTAGAATCACGCCCTAAATTTTGAGAATGACAGTAACAAATGCAATTAGGTTATATTGATATATATTTCAACCTATATATATAGAGAGAAAGATATTTCAACCTTCTTTTTCCTGCTTTCTAAGGAGTCTATCTGCTGTGTCATTCAATATCAAAGTCAATTTCTGACCATAATTTTCTACAACATATTCATTTTTTTAAAAAAGTATATTCAGAGAATAAGTGTTTTCTCACCTAGAAAGCTAAGACAAACAGCTTTTTATCTTTCAGGATTCTGAAGTTAATAAAAATTACAAAGCAAAAAAACCTTGCTCAGAGCTTTTGTTGAGAAGTCCTAACATGACAGTCAGAGAGGTTTCACAGTGTGTATAAAGAACAGTATACCAAATTTAAACTCCCAGGGGGTAATTTTCAGGTACACAGATGTGTATTTCTACAGAAAGTTGGCAAGTATGGTGATGCTTTTACCTTTCCCCTGTTCTTGAGGAAGATTAGTACCTTCTGTATTTGTAGAATGAGGAGGATGTGACATAAACTATAATGGAATTTAACATCGCTTTAAGGCACTCTACTGAATCCTGAAGACCATTCTGCCCATCATGTGGGTGATTATCATGTGATCATTATCCCCCCCCACCCCAGGGGACCTCCTGTTGAAATTTCACTCAGTGCTGTGCTGAGCCCAAGATAATACGCCCTAATTTAGCCCAGTGGTATTGAGAGTTGCTTATCTGTTAAATTTTCAGTCCTGCTCTTTTCCTGAGCTCTGGCAGAGCAAGCTCAATTTACTGGTCAGACATCTGTTTTATGTACTCTTTGGTAGTAACTTCTTTATTTTTTTTTTTAAAGCATGAACTTTCTCCTCAAAGAATGGCACTCATCTGTGTGCACATGAGCACATTTATACCTTGTCTATACATTTCTTACAAATTAACTGTTCAGTCACTGTGAAACAGTGAAGTTCAAACATTTTCTGAGCATCATTTTAGTACACATGCTCCCTGTGAAGACGATGGTGGGTGAACTGCAAAGTTGTTCAAGGGATCTGTGTTTCTTCTTTAAGCCTACTAATTACTGTAATTGAAGCTGATTCCAATTACTTTCTGGATAGGTCTTAGTTTAATTTATGCCCGTGCAGTTCATTTTCCCATGCAAATCCAAATTTTTGACTGTGAAATCAAATAACTCATAGCTCGCAGACAGCTATTTTAAACCTCCTCCTTTCAAAAATTAATTAAACTGAAACATGCAGTTTTACATGTCAGTCTCAGAACGGAGGTCAGAAACTAGCAAAAAGTATCATAAGTATCTTGGATCTGATCCTGCCCTTCTTAATTATCATCAGATAAAGTTCAGTGACACTTTTCACTGTCTTGGATATTAACATCAGAGTTAGAAACAGGGACACAATCTTGAGGAAAAACTTTGGTGAAACATCCTGCAGCAGTAGCAGCAGTCTCTGCTAAATATACTAGAAAAACAAGTATTAATGACCTGTTAATTTAAAGGGGGAAAAAAAGGTAACTGCTGAGGTCAGGGAATGGTACTTCACCAAACACAACAGTGTCAAGATTTCAGCTTGCATATGGTTTGCCAGGACTTATCGACTATTGTTAAGGATAAGGAAGCATGAGATTTTTTTTATTCATTCATATATTTATTCTTTCAAACTGCAATACTCCATAAGTCCTGCAGTATGCTGAGGAATAAGTGGCACCAACAATGGATACATCATTTTCAAAGGCAGTTTTATAATTTGCCATATCTTCCTATTTGTGTAAGGCTTTTCTAAAGTAGCCACATAGGAGAGAGGCTGAAATATAGTTTTGGAAGCTTATTTTATTACTCTGTGTCTACAAACATGCATTACAAAAGACATCCTACTGGAGCATATGGTTATTGTTAACACAATTCACAAGTCATTAAGTATAGTAAATAATTTACACATCAGAAAATTGATTGCTACCCATAAATGATTTCAACTCCTGTTTATTAGAATGTCAAGCATTTTTCCCTTTCAACAAATAGGCTCACTTTGAAAAGCCTTGATAGCCTGAAGCTCAAGATACATAAAAGTGTTAGTACCCCTCTTTGTGCACTGAATTTGTCCAATACAGTACCTAGCCTGATGGCAGAGACGTGGTCTCTTCTGATAACTGCTTTCAGTTTCATCTCAGTAGGAATTTTGTTTGTAAGAAATGTGAGAGGAATATTTGTTAAAATGAGCACAAATCTCTCCCTCCACTTCTGCTTCCGGTTGTACCTTATAATCACAGTGGTTTAGATCAGCTGACTTACTTGATACCAGACTTCAGTCTGAGTATAGCAAACGGCTTATAATAAAAGATATTATCCCCCAGTATGAGCTGGATTAAATTAGTGGATAATTTTTAAAATGGCATAGTATATTGTGAACAAAAGTATGGATGAATAACACTGGTGCTTTCACTCCTTTCTCTTAACTTATTTTCTTTCAAACCTGTTAAAGTTTTATATGTTATTGGCTCTTCTGACCTAAATGTTTAGTTAAATTTAGGATGTTGAGGTTGTTTCTGTTAGGAAAAGAAATTAATGATGAAGCCAAGTGTTGTGGGGTTTTTTTGGTCATAATTAAAAAAATTAAGAAAAAAGCTTTTTTCTCAAACCTCTTTTCTCAGTGGGGTTGTAATAGAATGTGTAGATTAGATTTCTGGTCCTCAGCCACTTCCTTCAAATTGTCCCACTCTCTTTCCCTAGTGAACAGATCACCACAAAAAAAATAATTTCCTTTCATGAGAATTCTCTGTCTGCTTGTTGAACACACACCTGTACTTTACAAGGAAGTAGATACAATTTTTCTGTGGAGTCAGTATCTAGTTTTCTTAAGGAGAATATCCATTTGGTTCAACTATACTGAAAGTAAAGCAACAGTTACTATATCCAACATGTTGAGAATTCTGACAAACTGAAAGGAACCATAATGTTTAAAATTTTATCTTATTTTCTATTTATTTGATGCAAGTCAAAATAAATATTAATTATCTGCTGAAAAGTATTCTAAAGGTTTTATATTTCAGAATAAGCATGTCAGTGGTGTCATTTGGGAAGTCTCACCTTCAGGAATCAAGCAAGGTATTGATTGTTCCAACCAATTACGTCACCATCTGAAAATGTAATTAAAAAGAGCTTTTGCATAGCTTACTGTCTGACTAACCATGAACAAAGAAGAGCACACATGGGAAAATATTTTACAGTCCTTAATCAAATGAAATCCTGTTGTTTTCAATGGTAGTTACACTCAATTAAGAACCACGGATTTGGACCTATGCGTTATAATGCACAAGGGCAAATAATGGCATCAGAGATGATTTTAGGATGAATATATGTGTGAAGGAAATACAGGAAAAAAGGACTGAATCTGTGCTTCATTCTACATGGATTTTTGCACATTCTTCATCAAATTAGAATATCTCTTTCCCTTGTCGTAAGGATTTATACAGTGCTGGAAAATAAGACAATAAAAGTTTCCTGCCTTCTTGCCTTTTTGCTTACTTCAACCATTTGTAATCTTCAGTTTGCTCTGAACTGAGTTTTTAGTGTTGCATAGCATGAAACATCTCATCAATACTGGTCAGACCGTACCTCACAGAGAGAGTGATCAGGCATTGGAATGGGCTGCCCAGAGAGGTGGTGGATTCACCATCCCTGGAGATTTTTAAACGCAGATTGGACGTGGCACTGAGTGCCATGATCTAGTAAATGGACTGGATTTGGACCAAGGGTTGGACTCGATGATCTCGGAGGTCTTTTCCAACCCAATCGATTCTATGATTCTATGATTCTAAATACTGAGTTCAGTTTTGGACCCCTCATTACAGGAAAGTCATTGAGGTGTTGGAACAAGTCCAAAGAAGGTGGTGAAGTGTCTGGAGCACAAGTTTTATCAGGAGCCGCAGAGGGAGCTGGGGTTGTTTAACCTGGAAAAAAGGAGGCTCAGGGGGACCTTGTTGTTCTCTACAACTACCTGAAAGGAGATTGCAATGAGGTGGGAGTCCATCTCTTCTCCTAAGCAACAGGACAAGAGGAAATGGCCTCAAGTTGAGCCAGAGGAAGTTTAGATTGCATATTAGGAACAATTTCTTCCCTATAAGGGTTGTCAAGAACTGGAACAGGCTGCCTCTGGAAGCATTTAAAATGCTTCCCTGGAAATATTTAAAATTTGTGAGGATGTGGTGCTTAGCGACATGGTTTAGTGGTGGACTTGGCAGTGTTAGGTTAAGAGTTGAACTCAATGATCTTAAGGGTCTTTTCCTACATAAAGAAATCTATGTTTGAAAAGGGCATTTATTCAGACTCACCTGTGCCTCATCACTGTGTAGGATTCTTTGAGGTGAGAAAGAAATGCTTTGAAGGAATCAGCTATAAAGAACAATTTAAATTTATGGTCCTGAACAATTTCAAAAAATGAGACAAGTAAAACTTTTCCCAAATGTAAATCTTATTTGCAGCAGTAAATTTAAAAAAAAAAAAAAAAAAAAGAGAAGAAAAAAACCCCTCAACAGATAATTTCCAGAGTATAAGCAAATAAGTCTGCAGGATAATCAGCTAAAAGTAATCTCTCGTGTAAGATGATTTTATCACTCCCTGAGCTACTTGTTCCTTACTTTTCAGCTGGGAAACACAGTAGCATTACAGACAGTTGCCACAGTGGAATAAGTCCATTGCACCAAATTTCTTATAAAAAAACCCTGAAAATCCTAAAAGGTGTGTCTTAATTAGTTTTGATATGTAATTAAGTTGTTTTCTTGGCAAGTGTCTTCCCCCTTCAGGTTTTCTGACTCTTGTGTAATGCTGAGATGTATTAATTGTGTTTCAGAAGAAAAAAAATCTGTTTTGGGTGTTATATATAGCCTTACACAAACTCACATATACTCATGTAAATACCGCAAAAAAAGTACATGTCCCAGAAGCTGCAGAGGACTGAAGTTTTATCATCCCAGGACCACATTTGCTGTTAAAACCTATATATCACGGTAAGATATTGACCTTATATTTTAGAAAATTAACCAAAACACATAAACCAATCTGATTTCAGCACTCTCAAGACTAGTAGAACATGGGATTGCACATAGCAAATCACAGAAATAGCACTTCATATTGGAAGAATGCTTTCTAAGATACTATTTATGGGGAGCAGGGCCTGATTGCATTGAGTCTGATTAGTTAGAGAGAGTAGATGAGTTTTTATCTCTTGGGACTCAGAGAGAGATTGTAGTGAAGAAAGACCTAATGTAAGGAAAAGAAAGATTCTGGTCCTGTTGCAAAAGTATTATGCTCAGTAACAATCTGTGAAGCTACCTTATTCCATCTTCCTCCTAGACACTGACCTGTGTGGCATCAATCTAACAATTCAAATCATGACTAACTTGAGTTGTTGTGAGGGACTGAAATGTTAATGATTAATGACTCAAACAATCAGCCATTTGCAAAAGCAGCAGGTGCTTTGCCAACTATGTACAAGGTAACAGACTAGGTGCAGGAGGTGTGAGCACTAGAGGGTGACCACGACAAATCAACCTCTGTTTAGCAACAAGCTGGGTTTTGAGTCAGGTAAAGGAAGAGGCTGACAAGAAGCAGATTCTGTGAGGTGGGATAATGCTTTTTATCATGCCAATGTCCTCTCTTACGCAACTGGCTATCGATTTGCAATCAGAACATCTTTTTGATCAGTTTGTTCAAGCTTATTAATGGCTATATAAATTTCAGGTAGGCATAGGTTAAGATACTGTAGCTTATATGAGGTATAAAAGTATAAGAAAGTTAAACAACAGAAATTCTTAAATAGGACTTTTGGACTCTGCGAGGGTCATTAGTTGGCTATGAGATCAAGTTAAAGGAGCTCTAATGGCAATAATTAGGAATGGTAGTACAGCCCCATGAGTTCTCCATGTAATTGCCAGTATCTGCTTGAATTTCAGATACTTGCAAATACTATTTCTAGGCTATTTTCTTAATTCCTGAAGAAAACAGAACAGCAATTGTGTAAAAAATCTCTTTATCATTGTGATGCTTTGTCAATTTTTCAGTTACTGGAGCACACATAAATTTTAGTTTAGAGATTTTCTACAAACAATTTTGGAATATTGAGGAATTCCCCAAATAATGAAGTGAATTAGACACTTACGGAGTATCTGGCTTGTTCTCCAGCCACTGCTCTGGATCTTGCACACATCCTGGGTCATATCTGCTAGTCTTATTCAGAAGTTTTGTGTACTGCAGTGTTTAGACCACACACACCCATAGGAGTCACTTAAGGTTTTCCTTCCTCCAGAAGGAAAGTTCATTGCAATTCATCTACAGATTTCATTTTGAAGGCCCACTTCTAAACCGGTGTTTTTGGAAAAAATTTCTGGTTCTCCAGTTTTGGTATCTGTCCTCTCCACATCACAGCTGTATTTTAGAGTAAGGGCTTGAGGTTACAACAACATTCCATTTTCCTGCATATTTGGTCTTTCAACAACGAAGGGAATGCAGTGTGTTTGGGTAGGTGACTGAATTTACAAGATGAAAAGGCCAACTTTCCTAGATATGCTGTGCCACCTACCCTCTTGCCCAGCTTAGATGCAGCTGCTGCTTCTTCTTTAAATTCGTGTCCTCCTTTGTTCTAGAATGACTTCTTAAATATGTGTGCTCAAAAAAATCAAGTACATTATTAGCACTTTTAATTATTACAGTAGATCTTATTAAAATTAGCTATTTACTTCTTGAAAGAGTTATATTTTAATATTTCTTTCATTCTAGAAAGATTTTCCAGATAATATAATTTTACATTTTTATGTGTTATTATTTTCACTTTGAAAATGCATGTACTCACTGTAACCACAAGTGGTGTTGGTTGACGTTCAATTTGCAGTTAGAGAGAGTTGATCTGTAAGAGCTAAGCATCTCTGCTGACTGGGACAGCTAATTGTTATGTGGGTGAAGCAATCTGTCAGATTGGTAAAGGTATCCATCCCAAATGACACTCACTCAGAGGTGTCTTCTCCTGCCTATTGAAGTTGTCCTTTAGAGGAAGAGAGTCAGAGTTCACCACTATAAATAGATATCTGCTAATTTTAAATCCAAATAAATAAAGGCAGGTAGGCAAGATTTCATTGGGAATTAGGGTCGTAAATATATGTCTCAGTGTAGGCCTCACTTCCTAATTAAAATATTGTGATTAAAAATTAAATCCTGCCTCAAATGTCACAAACCCTGGAGATACCTAAAATCAAGAGGAAAACTGAGTGTTCTTAGAGATCTCCATGTGGCCAGAAACCAAACTGAAGAACATACCTACCCAGCTCCCTAAAATACAGAAATTGATCATATTTGAATGTTCATTCTTACTGGGCCTCATCCAATAACCACATTAAAGACATTCTGGTGCCCATGGACCAAGTTTTCGTCAAAATATATTCAGCTTCAAACACACAGCAGATGCTGGCCTTCTTGTAAAAAACATGGCCACGATGATTAGTGCATGAAATCAGCGTGGGGGTGCACACCCAACCTTGGCCAATAGCCTGGATAACACCACCTGTTAAGAATATGAGTGCACACAGTGTGTGTGTGTATTGAATAGACAAAACTGGATGGTATTTGTTCAAAAAATTATCATTAAAGAGGAAGATGACTACTGCCCCCAACTGTCAATGTTATGAAGGAAGGCAGTGACCAGCTGAATTAAACACTACCCATGAATTTTCAGACACTTCTGAAACAAAGAAGAAGGAATTTTAAAAGAGTTATGTTAAAATTTTAAATTAAAAAATCCCAGACTAAAACCACCACCATGAAAATTCATTGCAGAAGGGAAAGACATGGAAGAAGCAGCAACAATCATATTGGGCTTGTGCCTGCTGGATGGCCCTGAAGCACCTCAGCCTTAGACCAAACCAGGCAGCACAGTTGTCTCACAAGGCACCAGGAGCAGCTTGCACCTGGCTTGTCAGCATTAGAGCAGCATTAGAGCAGCACCCAGGTCCCCCCTCTGCTTGGTGTAAGGACCTTGTAGGAGGTTTCCTTACACAAAGCTAATATTCTTCAAAGGGGGTGAGCAAGTGGTGAATCTGCACTGTTGGAGAGGGGTACTAGTGACCTCCATACTGGGATCAGGGGAACTTCTGGAAGAGGATTAAATTTTAGAGGATTTTGGTTAAAAAAGGGTACTTAGAAATGTGTACATGCTTATTAACATTTTGAAAGCATCTAGAATTGTGTTTTGTCAGTTGCATTACTGATGCTGATCCCAAATGTATAGCTCACTGGCTGCTAATTAATTATGTGACATTAATAAAATTAAAAACTATTTTTCTCCTGATTTGGTTAAACTTTTCACAGTGAGCAATTTTTTTCTTAACACAGTCAGGAAGATCAAGTTTACATCCTAAAATGCCTTATTCAATCCTGACCTTTTAGCTTCCCTTCTTTTCTTCGTGAACAAGAGAAAAAAGACAAAGATTGCATCAATTTTTCAAATAACAAACATATCTAGAGACATATTGAGGTCCAAGGCATACATTTCTGTTTGATACTATTTCCCATATGTCCAGGATATCCTGTCCCCTATTTCAACATAAGAATTTTTGGCTGTATATCTCTATAGTCAACACAGAGTAATGGGCTGCAATTCATTTGTCATGTTTTATAAATCTATTTAGGGATTAAGGGAACTGCACCTTAAAATACTTTATTTTTCTGTGATTATTAGGAATTCTGATGAATTAAATTATATCTGGTCAGATGAATACTATTTCTACTGCTAACAACTTTTTTCCACTGTTGATACTCTAATGGAAGAAAGTGCCTGCTGGAAAAAATGTATTGAAGGGAAATATTCATAAACATCCTTTTGCTTTGTGTTTGCTTTTGCTGATATCTGGAAATAGGTTATTTGGATTGCCATCCTCCAACAACCCGACTTTTCATTCACTGTTTTAGGAGTGTGTTGGACTGTGATTTATTGTACAGATGATAGAAAGGCAGGCAATGTGATGCTTATATAATTGTTGGGTCCAGTCAGTGACTACCACTTCAACTTGAAGATTAGGATACACATTTGGGATGTACTGAAATATTTTCATTTTGATTTTCTGGCTAATCTAAACCAGGAGCTTTAATATAAGCCTTCAATTTCACATTTGTCATATAAAACTTTTGAATACGTATAAACTTAAAAGATTCCTTAAAAAAATAAAAATAAAATAATGCAGTAAGATGCTTACACTGAGATGTGGAAACCCAGCTTCAAGCTGCTGCCCTGAATCAGGCACAGTGCCAGTGCAACCTAAAAAACCTCCAGGTATTATAGGCCGTGTTAGCTCATCTGCTTAGCGGCAGAGGTCATGATGAGCATATCACCCCAGTGGTCCATTATCTGCTCATGAAATTCAGAGACCAAATCAAGGATTCTCCTCTAGTATTAAGACTCTCTACAGGATTGGCACTAACTGGCAGAAAAATTGTCTTTCCCTGCATGATCCTGACCTCCCAAGGCATTACATTCGAGTGTGGCTCTGAAACTCTTGACCAATGGAATAAAGATCATGTGAAATATCTGACATCTAACTGAAGTATCTGGACATCTAACTGTGAAGAAGAGTTACTGTCATGCATGTATGTATTTGTATAAGTAATGTAAGAGTAATTGCTTCTCTTTAGGTTTCCTTAAGCTTTGTATATATGTATGTAACTTTCGCATAGCCACAAAAAGGCAAGTACCCTCCAGCATCTTTCCCCAACCCAAGAGAAACAAAACAAAAGGAAACAATACAAAGAAACAGCAAAACAACTAAACCCAGCAAATCAATACAAACAACCTATAGAGAAGTAGGGGAAAAAGAGATTATTCTTGACATTTTCCTCTTTATACACATGGGATCAGGGAAGTATATGAGAAATAAAAGTTTATCTACTGAATTTTGAAATTACTATTTTTAAATTAAAAAAATCTATTTTTATTTTGACAAATGAGTAAAAAATGGCAAAGTATCTAGATTGTGGGCACTGAAGAAGTCTGTTGATTGAGTCATGTTGATTAAGACTTGGTAGAGGAGGGGAAAGAAATGGATATTGTCTTCCGTGACATTAGTAAAATCTTTGACACTATTCCACATAAGTTCTTAATAGAGAGACTGCTGATATATGGGCCGAATGAGAAGACACTGAGGTAGATTTAAAACAGACTGAATGATTGGGTCCAGCAGGCAGTGGGCAGTGGTACAAAGTTTAGTTGGAGACCAATGACTAATGGTTTGCCCAGGATCAGTTCTGGGTCTGATGCTGCTTAACATCTTCATTAATGATAAGGATTATGGGGCCTTAGTGCACCTTAGCAAGTTTGGTGAGGAAACAATACTCAGAGGAATGGTTGATATGCTAGAGGGCCATGCTGTCATCCAGACGGACCTCAACAGGCCTGAGAAATGGCCTGAGAATATCCTCATGGAGTACAACAAGGGGAAGGTTAAGTCCTGTCTTAGGCCAAAGAAAATTTCATTTGTTGAAATGCATATTTTTAAAGGTGATTTGACAGGCTTTCCAGTTTTGAAAGTAGATTTCAAGAAACTGGGTCTGAGGAAAATTGGTGTCTTAAGCATTCCTTTACCAAAGGAATGCTACCAGCTTTCAACAAGCTGTAAAAATATTTATATATTTGTGTACAAATGAATGTATAAACACAGAAACATAAATGAATTTAACAATATATATAACCATGTATAAGTACACACAGACTTCAGTACATATATATATATATTTAGAGGCAGATTTTAAAGAAAGATTCTTGTGAGTATATAGAGTATATATCATGTGAATATACAGAGGCTTATTGAAAGTGAAAAGATCATGCACTACAGTGACGTAATTTAAACAAATACGATTTGAATACAAATAAAAAAATGAAACAACTGTTTTAACTTCAATCTTATCTCTTATGGGGTTTATGGATAAAACATCTTTTCTATGACTGGGAAATGAATTCCTGCTGAAGTAGGCTAGTTTAAGCTCCTTGTGTTTCAGTGTTATGTTTCTTGTGAATAATTATTAAAGGAAAGTAAAATCAATAAAGATATTCTTTCTAGAATTCCGGAAATATTTGAAAAAGCTGTAGCAAATACTCTTTGCTAGAACTGAGATAAATATAGCTTAGAAATAATGGAATTCATTGCAGAGTTCTGAGATCAGAGCTCAGAACTGCATAGTAAACAGTTCCAAAAGCATTATCATAAGTCAGAGAATCTGAGGACTTCACAGCTTAATATTTACATGGGTGAGTTTTTTTCGATAGGGTATCAGGAAGGAACAGTAGATCTGAAACAGTAAGAGAACAGTGGGAAGTACTTCAGTGTTCTCCTGGGCAGAGCTGAGCAAACTCCTTTTTCCTGAACTTAACATGCAAACTGTAATTCCTTAAATATATTTTATACCTTGTTTTGATTATGCCACAGTAATCTACAGGTATTTCATCTTAATGAAAAATTCCAAGTAAGGCAGGCGTCAGAATAGGCCTGGTGGTGGTTCTGAAGTGCACTTCACTCACAACACCACACAATGCACAAACCCACCACACTACCCTTGATGTCAGATTGCCTCTACAGTAAACAGTTGCCTTTGAGAATTGATTTACTCCAGGAAACTGACAACCTCCTATTCAATTCCACTATGAAATTCATGTGAAAAATCCTGGTCGATGTTTTGCTTTCAGCATCCTATGTGTTGAACAACTAAGGATGTTGGACGAAAGAAGAAACCAATTAAAGGGCCTTTGGAGATTCAAATAACTTGTGTTATCCTTTCACTGCTCATTGACTTTTAGAACATATTTAAAATCACAGACAAAACCAATGTAATTTTTTCACAGGGAGTGTTGGAATATCTAACTAATTTGTGTATGATACTAAGCAAGTTTGCAGATGACACAAAACTGGGAGGAGCTGTTGACTCTCTCAAAGACAGGGAGGCCCTGTAGAGAGACCTTGACAAATTAGAGGACTAGGCAATCACAAGTTCAACAAGGGAAAGTGCTGGATTCTGCACCTGGAATGGGGCAATCCTGCATGTACAGTCTGACTGGGGAATGAGATGCTGGAAAGAAGTGCCACAGAAAGGGACCTGGGGGTCCTGGTCAATGGCAAGTCGAATCTGAGTCAGCAGTTCCCTGGCAGCCAGGAGGGTCAACCATGTCCTGGGGGGCATCAGGTAAAGCATCGCCAGCTGGTTGGATGTTGTGATCTGGTTATTAAAATTATTAGAAATGCCTCTACCCAAGTAAAGGTGCAAATGAGGCCAAATGACAAAGTCAGTAGTATGGGTTTTATTTAATGGTAAATTTGAGACAGAGAGATAGAAAGAGATAGGGGAAAGTGGAGGGTTGTGGGGGTAGAAGAAAGAAAGCGACAGAAAGAGAATAAAATAGAAAAAGTATCACCATTCCATGTAACCCTGTGGCATCCCACTGTCCAGTTCTCTATTCTTCTTGATGGTGAGGGTTTTCCAGAAAATACAGAGTCCAATGGACTAATATACATTCAGGAGATGCTGGGCACCTCCCCTTGTGGAGGGGGAAGCTTTGAAGTCTCTTGTAACAGGCTTGTTGCCTCACTTGTATCACATGCAGTCATCATCAATGAATTATTCTGACCAGAAGACAGTTCAGTAAGCTACGCCTCCGCACTCTGTAAAGGCTGGGTTGCAATTGACACTTTATTAAACCATGTACAGCATTGGTAGGTGATCTAACGGCCTTCTGACAACCTTCTACTGTTATTTTTGAGGGTAAGTGGCTCATTTCACATCATTTTCACTGGGAAATTAGGTTTTGTGGAGAAGTATTCTGTGTGATAGTATTTGAAGTGACTAGGAAATGAGGGGAGATTGCTGTGCCATAGGATTGGTTACCATAAGCACTTCAAATGTTTATTATCATACAGTACATTGACAAGCTTTTTACCCAGTCTGATGTCTTGTCACTTACCAAGCATATCTGTCCTAACACTGAATATAAAAATAATTTTTAATACATCCAGGCTGACTAAACAATAAAATTCCAACTAGGACCATGGAGTCTGTAGCTTCTTGTATACTTAAAGTCTTTCTTTTGGTTTAGTCCTAAATATTTAGATTCTAATATTGTTTATTTGTTTGTTTGGTTTAACTCAACAAATATAGCTACAGTTAACAGCTAAATAAGAGAGACACATCCTTTTATACACAGAAATTCAGAATAGCATGGAAACTAATCATTTTTACTGAGCAGCAGGGGCAGAGAGTGACATATCAAGATACATTAGCAAGCATGGTTGTTTTTCTACGCCTCATGGGTTTGAAGATACTGCTTAGGACAAGGGTTTGGGGCAATTTTTTACATGAAACAAATGTCATAGAATGGTTTGTGTTGAAAGGAACTTTAATGATCATCTAGTTCTAGTCCCCTGCCATGAGCAGGGACACGTCCCACTAGATCAGGTTACTCAAAGTCTCACCCAGCCTAGTCTTAAACACCTTCAGGGACCTGGAATCTACAGCCTGTCTGGGCGACCTGTTCCAGTGCCTCACCACCCTTATAATAAAGCATTTCTTCCTAATATGTAACCTAAACCTACCCTCCTTTAGCTTAAGGCCATTCCCCTTGTCTTATCACTACATGCCCCTGTGAAAAGTCCCTCTCCAACTTCTTGTAGCCCCCTTTAGGTATTGCTTAAAGATCTCCCCAAAGCCTTCTCTTTCCCAGGCTGAACAGCCCCAATTCTCTCAGCCTGTCTTCATAGAAGAGAAAAGTCCTCATGGCAGCCTTTTGTGAATCACACAGGGCTGGCTAGAGACTTCATAGGAGTTGAATTATCCTAATACAATAAAAAATGGTCACTGTTTTAACAAGTCAAATTATCTAGGTTAAGTTCATGATATTCTGTGTTCCCAATCCATTATGTATAGAGCCATTGTTCCCACAGAATCAAATGCATGCACATACTGGCAGACAGCTAGGCAGGTATGTGGCAGACAGCGAATCAGCAAGGCACAAAAATTGCACCTAGTTGCTTACTTATAAAACTAAATAAGGCTCATATACAGTCTTATATCTGCATTGTTTTTCTTAGAGTTGCAAGTAAAGAACAAATCTATACACTCTTATTAAGTTTATAAGGAATATAGTTCTCATGGAGATAATAAAATGTAATGTTTTAGGCTACTAGGGTGTTTACAGAAGATTTCCACTTTGAAATTCTGATAATGGCAAAACTCCCATTGGCATCAAGGAGAATTCTGCCTGCCAAAAGACTGCAAGATCAACCAGACAGTATTTACATTAAATTTACAGTACATTTAAGAGCTTTTATGACTTCAAAAATCATTTTGTGATTTCCCATAAAATAGGTCTCTAGACTTCTGATGAACTAATTTACAGGTTATTCTTCATGGATATTAGTATACACACTTAAGAGAAAGGTACAGATTAGAATATCTTAGAGTAATGAATTTTGCCCTATCTTAAACTTCAGAGACTTAGAATAAAAATGAACCATCAGCATTTTGTTTGGTTTTAGTCCAACTCTCCACATAACCAGACAGAGTCACAATTCATCAAGAAGATACTTTCTGCTGGAGAGAGAGCTAAATTTTCTCTGATTATGTCATGGTAATCAAAGGTATTTGTCCTCTTTATTTGTATGAAGAATACATTTGTGCCTTGTGCAGTATTTATTTTACTCTAATTAATGCTAATAATCTAGACATATATTTTCTAATTTTGCATGAAAATGGGAATAATAACAATATCCTACTGTAAGAGTAATTTAAAAGTCCCCTTGGTGCTCTAAACTACCCTGGGAGGGAGGGAAGAGGGACAGACAAAGAAAAAGAAAAACATGAAAGGACGAAGAGAGGGGGAAAGCGAAGGTTAGAAGAAGGAGCAAACTCTTCTGGAGGCTGATCTAGATCAGAAACCATAGAGAAGTTTACTGATTCTGACTGGAAATTCCCATGTCGGTTTCTTGTGTTTAAACATTATTAATAACGCTCAAAATGTCATAAAGAAAGAAAATAATTGAGTCATTTTTAATACACTTTGCACACCGATGATTTTATTCTGACTAAATGATATAGAGACACCATGACAGATGTTTTCTGATACTGTAACATAAGGTGGCTTCTAGTGGCTTGTTAATTTTGTTCCTTTGTTGTCTCATCAACAGCCTAACCAAGTCAAATCTAGAGATAAAAATACTAGCTTACAATTATTAACACTGTTTCATTAAACTGTTACAATCCACTTCTCATAAAAAGAAGTCTAGAACTGGATAATTGCTGCATGATTGCAGTAGTGATTTTCTCCTTTTGCCAATGACTTTGTACTGCAATTCTATTGCTCATAACCTTTGAATACCTGACATGTAATTTTGTTCTGATTTATTATACTTTAAATAATATTTGATTGCTATGAGCTACATGATGGTATCACTTAGTCTGGGCATTACAATTGCATCTGAGTGTTTACCACACTGAGAAATTCATCATAGGCAGTCTGAAAAAAGGTTATGGATACTAAATAAAATTACTTATTGCATAAAGTGGCTTTTTTAATAGATTTCAAAATTTCACATCACTAGAAAAGTCAGGTTTAGAAACATTTTTTTCTTAAAAGAAAAAATAATGCTCAATTTTCTCTGCCTAAATATACACATATAGATTACAGATGTGCTATTAAATTGTCTGCTTTTGAAAATTATATACAGATCCATCAACAAAATGTACAGTGCAGTTTGATAATTCCCCTATCCAGTGTGATCTCAGTGCACTTTTTATAAGATTACATAGTGAAAACTTACCCTGCTGCACCTTTTTTTATTTCTTTGAGTAGGGAATGGAAATGTGAACTGTTTGAAGGAAATTGTCAAAGGCATACAGAAGAAGTTACTATTTTTTCCCCTTTAAGTTCGCTTGATTAGTTCATAGGAAGGTCAGCTCTGGGAAAATAGAGCAATGGCCCAGCAGGGAATAAAAATAAGAAATTGTTAGACCTCTTCTCTTCTCGTCGCTGAGGTACTACTACTTTGTCAACACAAAAGATCCCTTTTTCACTTCCAGTTTTAGCTAAGATAAAAAGAGTCATCTTGTACTTGTATGAGACCAGTTCCTTTAGTTGAGATCTTCTACCAGAATAAAGTGATTTGGGCTCATTTAAAGAAATAATATCTGAATCTCAAATAGGGCTTTTCACAAACCTGTGAAGGTTGTCACCAGGCTTTTGTGGGAGAACAATCCTTATTAGATTTTTTTTTTTAAATTACAACAGGGAGGGGAAAGAGAAAAAGAAAATTCCTTTTCTATATCTTTTCAGAGCCTGACAGTTTATGTCCAAGTGGCCTACCATTACCTAGGGAAAGGCATTTTTACCCAATTATCTGTATATACAAAGACATCTGTGTCTATAAACACAGAGACAACTACATCCAATTTTATCTTAAGAAACATACCACTTCCCTGTCCACTGGTACAACTGTTACAAAATCTTTGAGTTTACTTAAGTTTGAAAGGAAGGAATTATGCTAAAAACTTATAATTTTATCTTCAATTGGGAAAAAAAATCAGTAAACATAAAAGGTATTTTCATGTTTTGAAAAGCTTTTCTCTCTTTTAAAAATTTTACATTCATATATAGTTACAGCAACGGAGGGATTTATTTATGAAGTTAGAAGTATAGATTACAAATATCTCATTGAAATGCAACTCAACAGACAGCTGAGAAAGGGAGGCAAATATTATCACAATTTAAGTTTTAGGAAATTAATGATATCTTAGCACTGGATACTCAAACTTATCAGTAACCGAATATATGTTGTGCAGCTGAAAATTAACTTTTGGGGAAATATCGCCAGTCAGTCAAGGGAGGTGATTTTCCCACTCTGCTCTGCACTGGTGCAGCCTCACCTTGAAGTTTTGTGCAACACAATACAAAAAAGTTATTAAACCATTAGAGAGTGTCCAAAGCAGAGCTCTCCAAAGGAGGGCAACAAAGATGGTGAAGGGCCTTGAGGGGAAGCCGTGTGAGGAGAATCTGAGATAACTTGTCTGTTCAGCCTGGAGAAGAGAAGACTGAGGAGGACACCTCATTGCAGTTACAACTTCCTCATGAGGAGAACAGGAGGGGCAGGCACTGATCTCTTCTCTGTGGTTACCAGTGACAGAACCCAAGAGAATGGCCTGAAGTTGTGTCAGGGAAGGTTTAGAAAAATGTTCTTCCCCCAGAGGGTCGTTGGGTACTGGAACAGGCTCCCCAGGGAAGTGGCCACAGCACCAAGCCTGACAGAGTTCAAGAGGCGTTTGGATGATACTCTCAAGCGCATGGTGTAACTCTTGGGGATGGTCCTGTGCAGGGCTGAGTGGGACTTGATGATCCCTATGGCTCCCTTCCAATTACACATGTTCTGCAATTCTAGGATTCTGGGAATTGAAAATAGAAAATGTACAGCAGTATATCTGTTCAATCACAGCGAACTGGCCTTTCAAATATCTCATATCTATTCTTCTTTAATTATCATTCTTCACAGATATGGGGCTTAGGCTGAACTGAAGTATATGCTACAGAACTAGTGCAGCTATTATCAACTTGCATTATATTGCCTGTCAGTCATTTTATTAAGCACCCACTGCCTCGACTTTTATCACAGCAAACAGCAAATGAATAAGAGAATTTTAGAAAATTTGAAAACATTTTACACTTTTACAGTATAGATTTCCACAGTAGCTAAACAGCTTTCTTTAAAACAAATTAAAAATGTGGCATATGCCACTTTCACTAGCAAGAATAAATAAGACAAGTGTTCCTGCTAGAAACGTCATTTAGAGGCATCATTAGAAAACTCAGTAGCAGTTATTTGAACAAAGTCTAATTAACCAAGAAACAGTATTAATTAAAAATAAGTTAAATAATTGTCTCATGGGAAGGCAACAGCATGATAGCTCCAACAGCTACCAGAGGACCAAATTCTAAAGGCAATGTAAATTCACCATTTTGCTCAGCCCACACAGATATGTTCAATGCATCATAGCAGTGTCTTAATAGTTGTACTAACCCCTTTAATAAATGATAGGTTCTGAACTACACAGAACTTTAGGAATTACTTGCAATTTAAGCATTGTGTAGACAAAAGAAAATACTTTAAAAGCATGAGCAAAGGTGAAGGATGTGAGTTTTTGAAGGTCTTCCTATCTCAAAATGACAGGAAAGTTCACGCAGTTTTCTGTTCACGTCTTTTCACCCTGAAAAAAAAAGATGTTGAAATAATTTAGTCTTCAGAAACTGGGCATACTTGATCAAATATAGATATCTGCAGAAGTAAAATCATCAATACAGTTCCTCAAAGTTCCTCAAAACAGTTTGACCTAGATTAACTAATGAATGGAAGCAAGTACTCATTCTCAAAGAAAAAATAACTTCATCTAAACATGAACATGTAGAACAAGTCAAACAAATTGTGTCTTAAGAGTATAATTTTTTTTTCCTTAAATAATGACAGACTTGGATGATTAATTCGTCTGTGATTTCCTGGGCTGCAGATGTTTAAGATAATTGCATCCAAGAGGATCAAACTATGTATGCATTTCAGAAAACATGAATTATGTTGAAACGACTGTACACTTCTAACTAGACCTCTGTGGAAAAGAAATCTACCAGAAGGATCCAGAAAACTACTGAAATCTGTAGTGACACCCCTCTCCTTGTCCTCAAATAAAAAACCAAACAAACAAAAGTCAAACCAAACAAACAAAAATAAAACCAACCAACCAACCAAACAAACAAAAACTAAAATCCAACACAATGTGGTTTCCCTCCTCCCCTTCCCCACAATCTAAGTATTAGGGAAAGAATATATATGAAAGATCTTCTATGAAAATACAAACTTACAGGTAACACCCTATCCACCATATCTAAACAGAACAGATTCTAGTCACATATTTTGAATCCTGTTTTATGACACCTGGGCATCCTTAATACATGCGTATAATATATGTCTCCAATTTTTTAACTTACAGTAATGACCTTAATGAAAAAGTTATGCTATAGGATTTCATTCTTTAAAAAAAAATGATGGCATAATATTTCTCCAAACTTGCTGTCTGATTGAATATGTAATGTAACTCAAAATGTGAGAATGTCATAGGGCATCAGAGGAAAGGAGCTAGAAATACACACAAGGACATATTCCATTACAACTTTGAAAATAATAGATTTTTTATTATTATTATTTTTATACGCAATTCTGTCCTCCTTTCCCTTTTCTAATTAGCTTTCCTCCATGGCTTCTCTTATAGCTCTTTAGCCTCCAGCTGAGATGACATGTGGAAAAATTCCTCTGAGGCCAATGGTAATGTGGGTCTCTGGATTGCCCAGTAATAATCCCAAAGTATTGTTGCTAAAATCTCTCAAGCACAACACCTCCAGGATAACAGCTAATGGCTAAGAAAGTAGGAATGACCTGAAGTTCATTTCCCTTTTTTGTGCAAGAAGAGAATGACCCTATCTCTCCTCTACTGTTCTTCATTTCAAGGTCAACTCAACACATGTTTTAAACTATAATACTTTATGATACATGATTACTCAGTACATACCCAGCACTCCTATATTTTCTAAACTTTATCTTCTATGGTTAAACACTGAAATGGGTAATAAATACCATGTTATCATATGTGCAAGTGGACAATCTGTGTAACAATGACCAATGACCAATAAACCAGTTGTGGTAGATGGTGGAATCTGATGTATGTTTTAAACATCAATACCTCTGCAGCCTCCTCTGTTCATAAACAGGGTTTACAAGAGAAAAGAGCTAGATCTTTGATCTTAACCCCAAGAGTTTGGAATTCAAAATACTCAGTGTTGTGCAGCACAGTATGTCAATAATTAAAGCAATATATAATGTGTAATTTTTTGTTTATTTTCTGGGGGACTGCTTAATTTTATATTGTTCCATTACAAAAACCGTCTTGTAGGTACTGCTGTCATATGCAGAACATAATTAAACTCTCGTTAGGATTCTTTTGATTCATCAATAATGATGTAGATTAATAGAGCGATGTACAACATATAGGAGTGTTTCCTTCTTTCTCAAATGTCAATTATTTTAAAGTTTTGTTTTAAAAATAACACCAGCCATGAAATTTCCTTTTTTAATTTAAAGTCCTCTACAGGATGGAGCCAGTATCAGAAGTGAAAATGGAAGTTATTTCCAGGTGAAAAAATGTTGTTCACCTCAGAAATTCCTAGTGAAGTCTTAGTGCATAGTGTATGCCTTCAGTACATAGGACTAGGGAATAGAAGCATAAGAAAAAAATCAAACAGCCATTATCATTATTATAATCATCATCAGTCATCAGCTCCATCACACAGGTTTGTGCATATGTTGTAATGAAAAAAAAAAAAAAGAAAGAAAAGGAAAAGAAGAGAAAGAAAAAGAGAAAAGGCTCCTGCTAATTCTAGATTGCTGAATAGTTTTAACCAAGCAGTAGACTATTCCTCTAAATGACCTCTTAAAGGAGATTGCAACTCATCAACTCTGTCATTAAATTAATCAATATAATCCCATTATATTTGCTTCCTTTTTACAGACACAGTCATAGGAAAGGTTATCAGTAACTCCTGTGTGAGCATTTTTCTGTCCCCATGGATGCGCAATATGTCACCAACTGTCAGTCAGATCATCACCGACATGCACAAGAAGCAGTGGCTGTGTGATTTGCCTATGCAACATACTATATTCTTCCAGAAGAATGAATACAAGTCCAAAGGGACCATCGTTGATGTTGTCAAGCATGGAAATTTGGTGAAAATTCCCTGCTAAGTCAGTCAGACCAAATTATTTTTATGGTGTATTCCTAAAGACGTCCCTGGTAAAGATAGTGGGTTTGCTACTTTTGTTTCCTACTACTCTACTTGTCAGGATGCTCAAAAGTACCTTTCTATAAATTTTCCATAACCCTTACAGGAGTTTTGAGTCACTGAAATTTTCCTGGAAATATATTGGGCTAAGCTTTTTCAGTATAAAATACTAACAAATACAGAACTTCCTTTACCTGTAATGACTGTTCTTTAACCTTCTTGAAAAACCACAGTAAGAAGCAGGATTAAGAATGTCATTGTAACTGGCTTAAAATTTGATTAGAGACCATGTGATTTTTAGAGTAAATTATAGGTAAGAAAATTCACACCCAAATCTGGGGAAAATACTATTTAGAGGGAGAATTTCACATTCTGATGTTTTTATTTTTTTTGCTTAGTACTATCAAATATCACAATGTTTCTATGTTCACTGAGATGGTGAATAATTGTGCAGAATTCAGCTATTTCAGAGTTCCAGGAGCAGGGGTATATGAAGTTTATGAGATATTCACATACATGGCTCCAAGAAAAATCATTCACCGAGCTTTGTGGAAACTGTTAAGTTCCCCAGAAAAGCTGGGAACAATGTTTCGTTAATGCCGCCTAAAGTTTTAAACTTGCATCAAAAGGAGATAGGAAGAAATTACTTTCTTTATCTTCCATAAAGCACCTAACATCTAAATAAATATATTAAAAAATCTTATCTATCATTGCCACTGCACTATAATCTATTATCTGAGACATATGCATGTAGCTCAGAATTAGACAGTGATATTTGTTGATGACTTTATGGGCATGTCATCAGTTAAAATTGATCAATACTTTTTTCTGGTTTGCCTGAAATATTTAAAAAAGAGTTCAATGCAAAATGCCCTGGTATGAAAATGAAAAACCAAGTGTAGCATTTATGTTTTGCATTTACTTAAGCCTGAGCTGTCAAAACAGCTCTGCAGTGCTTGATGGATTTTACTTTTGTTTTGTTTTCAACTTGTGTATGATGACCCATATTCTATGTAAATTTGCTCTAAAAACATTCAAATTTGATATCTAAGTACAATGGTTTAGCTTTTTTTGTGTAGTAGTCTGACCTTGGTTGGATACCAGGTGATTACCAATCCCCTCTATCACTCCCCTGCTAAGCAGGACAGGGGGGGTAGCAGGGACAAAATAAGATGGAAAAAATCCTTATGAATCAAGATATAGGCAGTTTAATAAAGCAAAGGCTGCACGTGGAAGCAAGGTAAAAAAAAAGCAGATAATGTCCAGCCCAGAAGGCAGGATTTCAGTGTTTGTAGTGGTTGTTATGGAAGACAAACACCATAATAACGAATGCCCCACCTCCTTCTCCTTTCTCTTAGCTTTTGTTGCAGTATAGACATCATATGGAATATCCCTTTGGTCATCTTGGGTCAGCTGTCCTCACTATATTCCCTCCCAAGATTTTGCCTACCCCAAGCCTACTGGTGAAGGGGGAATGTTGGAAAGACAGCACAGCACTGATACTGTGCCAGCACTGCTCAGCAGTAGCCAAAGCACTGGAGTGTTATCAGAAGCTTTCCAGCTACCAGTAAAAACCACAGAGCTGTGAGGACTGCTATGGGGAAAATTAACTCCATTTCAGTCATAGCCAATAGACTTTCCTATTGATTTTTTTAAATACTTATTCTATGAATTGTACAATACCAAATTAGTAGAAGTCTATGCTGTGATGGCTTATATAGGTGTCTTTGACTTCTTATTTATTTTCTCTCAGAAACTGACTGAGCACAAAGAGTTCTGGTTCAGCTTTTTCTCATTTCAATGAGAGGAAATTAGCTGCTATAAATACAGAGTAAGGCTCTTCCTATCGATAAAGCAAGCACACCTTAAGTATTGTCTGAAAAAAACAGAAAATTGGCAGCAGGGGGATGATAAAGAGACACTTCTCCAAGTCAGTCCAGACTATGTGTGATGAAGAACAAGATCAGTTTTAAAATGGTGTCAAATCTCAATTTCTAGATCATGTTAGATGACAATATTCATACTTTGGACAAGGTTTTGCTTCACTTCATCACTTCACTTCAACGTACCTAGTAAGATGATTTATCAAACCAAACTGAAGACTATTTAATCCAGAAAATTATTCCTTCCAAATTTTTTGTGGCATGTCTGAGTCAAACTCTCAGAGAAAGGAGAATAAACAGAGAAATTTAGGACAAAATATATTTTAAATACCAATTCCTTATACAGTTTTCTCAAGAATCAATCAAGAAAGTCATTCAACTTTTATGAAAAGAAATAGATTTCTTTCCTATGTGCCAGTAAGAATCGAATCTTCATCATTTTCCTGAGTGAATTAGGTCAATGATAGCAATGGGTCAAAACCCAACTACTTGTGAACAAACATTCATCTATCAAATATTACAGCAAAATTTCTAAATCAGCAGTATTTTCTGAATGTTTATGTATTATTTGACAGTGATTAAAAAAGGTTCTTAGGTCTTCCTTTTAAGAATTTTTATTTATTTATTTAATATTACAGGTAAAATGTAATTTTTATGTAAGTTCTTATGGTTTAAAATATACACTGTCAGATTTATAATGAGTATCTAAAGCATTCTAGAGTTTTCTCAAGTAGTAGATAACAATAAGGCAGTTTAAAAACAAAAGAAAACATAACAGTAAAAAACATTTTAGGGATTTTTTTCATTTTCTTTAGATTCCCTAAATTACATCCTATACCCTTTGCATTCTAAACAAATAAGGATGCATATGTACTGTTTCAGCTCTTTACTCCTCATACAACCACACTGACCAAACAGTCACAGAAAAAGAGAAAATCAGTCTTATCATGGTATCTCATTGTAGACAAATATTGAAAAAGATTTTCTGTATGAACCACATCCGTTGTCGATATGATAATACCTCTAACTTTGTTTTGACCCTTGCTTTATGTATTGTTCATGACAATATGAAGTAACAAGACTCAAGTATGAGCCAGATGAAAACTGAGTAAAGTACAACTATTCTTATCTTTTCATATACTTATAGAGAAAGCAGTTCTTCCTTCTCTCTTTCATTATATCAACTTAAAACACACCTGAGAACTTCCTAATTAATTGACAATACTATTGACCCATAATATTCTATGAACATATTTACCTGGTTTTCATTAACAAAGGAAAAGAATATAGAAAAACACTATTTCCCTAGAGTTAGATTTCCTATATTTCTGATATCTGTTTTCAGAGAAGTGAAACTTAGGCCTATATCTAAAATTGGAACAATCTCTGGTAGTTTGCCTGCATATATTAGAGACTATGAGATCCGCCATTTCCAATATATTCAGTTAATGTTCAATTTCATTACTTAGAACAGGGAATTACCTTTTCCTAGGCTTGAACAATGTGTAAATTAGTCAGTACTGGCAGAAGTGTGTACTTAATAAACTCAAATTCTATTCTCACTGACCTTCATTTTCCACCTGACTTGGACTTTTTTTCCTATATTGTGCCTCTTCTGTAGCATATGATTTGCAAACTCAGAGGAGATGGTAGCCATACTCACTTAATATCATGGAGGAAACAAGGTAAGTATAAACAGAAGTGAGTAAATTTTAGCAATCAAATGTTTAAAAGAGGTCTGCTATACAGTTTCAGAATGATCACTTAGTCTAGACCTCAATACCACTGTCAGACAATTTTTCCTGGGCCTAAGTTATGCTCTGTAGAACTTAATAGTTGTAGTATTAGCAGAATCAGGTTGTTAGCCAATGTAAGAAATGCAATTAAAAACCTTTTAAAGTCCATTTATGAAAGCAGTGATATACTCATTGGCAACTAAGAAATCTGCTTTAGAGATGACCCCAGTTGTCTTTTGACGTTTTTAAGTTATGTGTTTTCCAAATAAGGTTTGCAGTTCATTATTACCCATGTTTTTTTCTATTATAATGAAAACTGCAACAAATTGTCACTTACAGTGGGTTCACAGGAGGAATAACCTCATGTAAATGTATTTGTAAACATCACAGAGTGCTACTATTCTTCACTACTATTTCATTACTTCACTGATAGCTGGAGTTTAAATTAATTTAGTACATTTGAAAGTTGCCAAACTGACATCCAGAGGAGCTGCAGCTTCTTGTATAAAGTGGAGAAAAAAAAAAAAGGAAAGTGAGATATTATCCACTCCAATATCCCCTGACCATTTTCTTGGAGGATTTTCTGAAATGTGCATGTCTCGACAGCATTCATTTCACTTACTTTATTTATTTCCTGTACATGAATCAAAATCCATTTTAAAATTTGAAAAGGTTCATGCACAAAATTTTTTTTAAATACAGAAACAGATACATGATGAATATGATAAGATGTTGCTCTCTTTATTTATGAATATTATTTTTGGCTATGAACAATTTGATAATACAAGAACTAAACCAAACCTCTTTTTCATGCATAATGTAATTGGAGTTTGTATACGCCAACAGCTTCCTCTCAGATGACAGATTCTCATTGGATAACTAGAACTAGTATTTCAGTATAAATAAAAATGATCTCTTTTAGAGATGATGATCATGTCTTCAAATTCTATTAACAATGAACTTGAGAGATCTTGGTATTTGCCAAAAATTCATCCCAAGTATAGCATGGAGTCACATATGCCATGGTTTAACCCCAGCCAGCAACCAAACACCATGCAACCACTTGCCCAATCCCCCACCAGCTGGACTGTGGAGGGAATCAGAAGGGTAAAAGCTAGAAAACACATGGGTTGAGATAAAGATAGTCTAATAGGGAAAGCAAAAACTGCACACTCAAGCAAAACAAAAAAAAAAAGAATTAATTCCCTACTTCCCAAGGGTGGGCAGGTGTGCAGCCATCCCCAGGAGAGCAGGGCCTCATCATGCCTAACAGTTACTTGGGAAGATAAACATCATCACTCCAAACGTCCCACCTTCCTCCTTCTTCCCCCCCCCCCCTCAGCTTTATATACTGAGCATGATGTCATATGGTATGGAATAGCCCTATATTCAGTTTGGGTCACCTGTCCTGGCTGTCTCCTCCCAGCCTCCCATGCACCTCCAACTTGCTTGCCAGTACGTCAGTACAGAAAGCAGAAAAGGCCTTGGCTATGTGTAATCTCTGCTCAGCAACAACAAAAACATCTCTTCATTATCAACCCTGTGTTAAGCACAAATCCAAAACATAACTCCATACTAGCCACTGTGAAGAAAATTAACTCTACCCCAGCTGAAACCAGAACAACTTATCAGAGAAACCAAAGTGGAGGAATCTGTAAGACACTGACTATAATGTGTCTTTCCAGTGGGTGTCACGCACTAAGTGATGACAAAGTATTCTATTACCCGGCAATGAAGTTATTTCTTCATTTTATTGTTGGTTGTTCTTTTGACACCTAATTTTTCTACCAAAATTTTCCCTTACTTTCAGTTTTGTAATACTTAGTGCCCACAGCCAAATTCAGTTGCACTACTGTGGTTACAGCCCAACTAATTTCAGTGTATACTGTCTGGACTATCTGTAGTATGCAGTATCGGATGAATCCAACATCTGAGACCAATGATGGCTTATGAGACATAAAAAACTTTCCTCTAGGAAAAGAACAGTAACAATTTTTCTCTGTGTATAGTCTGAATAGTGCTGTGAAAAAGTATGATGTTCCACAGTGGTTTTTTTGTTGGCTAGCTTATTTCCTTATGCCTGTTTGTATTTTTGCTTATGGGTTTACGTTTGTTTTGATTTTGTTTAATACAGCTGAGGGTATTATCTACTTCATCTACTGTGGGTATTATCTACTTCATCTAGTTTTCTATATGACTCATAGAAACCTAATTAAACCTAATTAGAAATTTTTGGTGACAATAATTTATTGATAAATTAGCACTTTTGCATTTCTCATTTGTGACTACAATGATCAGCAGAAAGATTCCCTCAGTTTTGATGTATGATTTACTAATATGACTGAAAATATTATCAGTAAATAATCAGTTTGACGTGCATAGGTAATATGCAATTGCTGGTATATTTAGAGTTAATCATAAATTAACTGGATGACATATGTTGACTCAGTATAAGCAAACTGCTTACAATAACTCTTCTGATGAGATAGATAATAGGAAGTTTACATCTATTTTTAAAAAAAGGCAGATAACTAGAGCAAAAAAGTGTAGAAAGTATAAGTAAGTTCCTCAAACTTCCTGAAAAATTCATTAGCAATTATTAAAACAACCTATTTGCAAATACATTGAAGACAAGAGTGGAGTACACAATGTACAGAATGCAGCTTTATGAAGAACCATGAACCCAAGTGACCTAATCTTTCTACACATTGACAAATAGAAAGGGAGTTGTTTGTCATATACTTTCATTTTTTGTAACATTTATTGTTCTTGTACATGACATTGTCTTAAGAAAATAAGGGAAACTCAGTTAAATGATATTGGGGTGGAAGTAAACCAGATTGGATATCCCTAGCCACAGAGAAGGATGTGAAATTGTTCTCTGTAATCTTTATGTATTGGACAAGAAATAATGAGCTTCAAAAGCAGCACAGAAAAATCAGTATAGACACTGGGGAAACATGTAAAGGTAAGGTAGCGAATTACAGGCATAGATTGCTGGGGGAATCTCTGTCATAGAAGTCTTTAGGAGAAGTAGAAAAATGTCTATGCAGAATCATAGAGACTACCAAGTCTGCCTTAGGGCAGGGAAAAGGACTATATGACCTCTCGATGCCTTCTTAGTCCTGTTTTTCTGAGATTCTAAATGTGAATACATTATTGAAAATGTTGTAATACTATAGTTAATATTTTATAATAATAATAAAATAGTTAATATTATCCAATGAATGTTGATAATGACAATTGTATTATTTTTTACTTGTAATTTAAATTATGATTGGTATTTGAATATTACTGAGTAAAAGAGCCAACCATTACCAAAGATTTAATTTGTGAATCAATATTCAAATAAAAGAGTCAAGGTCACTACTTTTTATTATTATTTCATAACAATAAATTTTACTTCCTGATAGGACCATTCAAATTGATAGATACAAAATTTTTATTAAAAAAGAACCAGTGGAATAGTTCCAAGGACTATGGATGCATTTACTCTGGTCTTTTTAATCTCAATGACATGAATTCTATTCATCCATTTAGGTTTTTTGTGGCAGAATAGCAAACTTGCGCTTCAGTAATGAAGATAAGAAAGTAATTCAGCTTCTTTAAGGAGACTGATAGGCAAGATCCCACGGGAAGCTGATCTGAACAGTAAAGGGACTGATGAGATCCAGTTTCCTTCGCAGAAAAACTCCTTAAAACACAAGGAGTTCAATCCCAATATGAATAAGAATGTGTGGCAGAAGGCTAGCTGACTCAATGCAGAAATCCTGAATGAGCTCAAGCCCAAAAAGAAAGTATATAGAGTTGAGCTGGAGACACTCCACTAAGAGGTAATACAGAAACAGTGCCTAGGTCTCTAGGGCAAGAATTAATGAAACCAAAGTTCAGTGCTGAACAGAACTGGTGCTGAAAATGACAGGAGATGTGAAAGGGAACAAGAAATAATGTTACAGGTCTGTAGAGAAGTAGTAGGTGTAAAAAGCAAAATGTGGGCCTGCTCCTGAATGAGACATATCTATCTACATAGGATATTGAAAAGCCTGAGGTATTCAGCACCTCCTCTACTCAGCAGTTCCTCTATCTCAGACTAAGTCTCTGTCTCTAGTAGAAGAGTACAGGATAAAGAGTGCTACAAAGGCACCAGAAGACAAATTAGATGGAGGATGTCTTTGTGATTGCTAGAGCAAACTTTACATGTACAATCCATGAGACCAAACTGGATGCATCAAAAAGGTCTAATGCCATTCTTAATCTGCCTTTATCATTGAAAAGTTACAGAGACAAGAAGACATCCATGATTACAAGAAAAATACAAATGTGATGCCCATTTTTAAGAAGGAGGAAAACTGTCTGTCTCACTCTTGCCTCTGAGATGGTAGAACAAATCCTGCTGAAAGTCATTTTCAGACACATGAAGCACAAAAAAATTCATTGGGAACTGTCAATATGTTGTGTGTGAGCACAGTTCATGTGTAACCATGCCAACTAGCTTCTGAGTTGATTGACTCAGTGGACAAGAGGAAGGTGGCAGTTGTCCTTGATCTTGACTTTAGCAATGATTTTGACACACTATTTCACATAGCAATTTTGGAGAGTTTTAGATAGGCAGACTGTTAAGTGAATAGAAATCTATCTAGATTGTCAGACTGCCAAAGAACACTAACAGACATCACTTCAAAGTCCTACTGTTGTCCAGGTATTAGTGGCATTATGCAGAAAATAATACTAGAGCTGATGCACAATATGGATGACAAAACAGACTGCACCCTCACAAAATGCATTGATGGCATGAGTCTGAGAGAAGAGGATGATGTACTGAAGCATAGGAATGAGATTTTGTCAAACTTGAAAACTCCAGTAAAAGTCAGTGAAAACAAATGTTGAGTCCTGCACCTGGAATGGAGTCAACCCACGTGACAGGACAGGCTGGAATCTGCTGTGCCAAGGAGTCCCAATGAGCAGAAGACTGAACATGAAACAACAAAGTACCCATGCTAACTGGAGAGAAGACATTCAGATTCTCCTCAGATATGCTCAGTGAAAGATTATTATACAACAGACAGAAAAAAGCTACTGTAAATAAAATTCTGACTATATATATATCTAGATATAGATATATATAATCTTCATGGTGGTGATTGTCAAGCACTGGAACCCTGAAATCTGTGAAATATTCATCCCCATTAGATATTCTCAAATCTAATATGTCTAACAGAACACTTCAAAGCCAGCCCTGCTTTAATCGGGAACTTAGGTAGATGACCTAGAGAGTCCCTTTTACCCTAACAATTTTTATTATATTTTTCTTCCTTTTTTTTTTCAAAATTATAAGAAATCTAGCTGTAATACCATATTTGTTGATTTAATCTTAGCTTCTTCTTTCAGAGGTTCGTCTTATTTCTTTTGTCTTCCCTAGCTCACACCATTTTTAAAAGCTCCTGTTGAGATTTATTTCCTTTCCATTTTTATATTAGCCACTGCTTGGCTATGTTTTGATTATTTCTTTACATTTAATTCCTTTTGAACACTTAATCCTTTTTTGTTGTACTTTCCTGAACTGCCTCTGATTTGTTAATATGTGTGTGATACTGAGGTTTCCAGAACTGAACTTATTCTTGCAGGTGAGATCACACTGGGGTTATATAGAACAAAACTATTGTATGCCTGCTATGTGACATCAACGTGACAGATTCCTTGGTCTCTAACAATAATTCTTATTTCTTTTAAAATAGGAAGGGGAATGATCACTTCTGTATCTTTGCAAGCCTGGAGCACAAATATAGACATGCACGAACCAGCACAAACACACAGATATACACAAGCATATAAAGATATAAACAGTTCAGAGAGATTGAGTTAATTTCTATCCTTGTTTTGTACATCTCCTGTACAAAATGATTGGTATTGGGAAAAAAATGCAACCAAACAGAAGAAGAAAAAGAATATTCTCTTAGATGTTTTGCAGAAGGAAAAATGGGGCAAATGGCTGTAAATAACAGTGATTACAAAACCCATAAGAAGAGACGTAGGAGTATATTAGTCATTGATTCATTTCCCTTGAATGGTGCACCTGGTCATATAGTGATATGGTGAAATGCTTTCATAAAATCTTTCAATATGACAGTAAATTGTAACACCTTTTGATTAAATAAATCCCAAAGTATAACCAAGCATGAACAGTAGGAAAACACCTTGGGATACAGGGAGTAGAAATGTTCTCAAAAGCTGTCTGCACTTAAAGCTAAACTCTGCCTCACTTCAGATTATCATCTGGTTTCAAACTAGCAGTGTCAGATAAGCTATTCCTTCTGTTTTAGCACAATTTTCTTTCTCTGGTCTTGATAGTTTGCGAATCTCTCTGACTGTCCCAAGAGAATCATCTTCACAGCAAAAGCTTCTGACTCCACTTCACACCTGACTCTCAGTGAGATGAAGCATAGACTAAAGAATCTTGCTCCCCCTCAACTATATTCCTAGATGAAATATTTTTCAGACAGGTCCACAGGAGAAGGTTATGAACTACAAGGAAGAAATGAGTTCAGAGGGTAAAAGTGACAATTATTTTTCTACATGAACAAAAATGAGAAAAGCATTGGCCTTTTCCTTAAAAATGTATCACATTGAAAGCCCAATACTGATGTTTTTGTAGTCTTTCTTCACATAAATGTCCCAAAGAAACCTCTGAAAAAACAATCTGACAAGCACCAACTTTTATACGATCACCTGATTGCACTTTTTAAAAAGGAAATGTCTAGAAAGCACTGCAGCATTTACAGACAAATAATTCTTTATAGATGAAACAAGAACTTGAGATAATCTGTGGGGTGGTATTTACACATCCTTATATTTACCCACTTAAAAATCATACTTTGTGCCTCCAGGAAATTCAACTGGAATGTAACCCCCTTAAAACCAGATCTAAACTGCATTCCATGTCATAAACTTACAATCCTTGAAACCAAAAGGACCATTTAAGGGTGATTTTGAAGATATCTCTGCATGCATTTTATTTGCTTGAACATTTGTCAGCTAATCCTCAAGGGGTTCACAGTGAAAATAATTTCTGCAACCAGAGCTCGTGTGGCTTCAAGGCTGATCAAGGAGCTGATGTGGAGAAGGGGAAGACCAGTAACTCTCTTTCCAAGAGTTACTGCCACTGAAAGGCAATTTTCAAGCCCAAATCTCATCTTTGCTTGCTGAAGAGAGAGTTTAACTGAAAGGAAATGATTCAGATGTAACTGTCTTCAGATAGGATCTAGTGGGGAGTTGATGAATGTCCATTTTACCCATTCTGCTCACATTCTGAGTTCAGAGTCTTCCTGTGCTGGTTCCATCCCCCCCACCCCCCATCTCCCCCCTTGGAATTATTGCTTTGGCTGTATGTCAACACCATGCTTGTAATTTTAACTGCTTGCTTAGGCACATGATCTTCATTGTTGACTCCAGCTAAAGCTCTTCGAAGATATATGCTGAAGAAGAGCATCATGGGGAAAAAAAGGCATGTGGAAGAGCAATACCTCCTCTAATACCTTGTATCTCAGTGGTATTGTGTATGTTTCACTTATTCCACAAGGAATTTCTGCTATAGAAAAGTATCTGCAGCCTAACTTGCCTGCTTAACCTTTTGATTTTATTCCATTGCACGGTCAGTTTCAGTTCTGTGATTATTAAAAAGCAAACTCCATTTCACTTATTGGTTTTTTTTTCCCAGATACATCAGTTCCATAAAAAAGCCCTAAGTGATTAAAAGTCCTCTGACTTGAAACATACATTTTTCCAACTGGTTTCATCTGTTTTCAATTCAAAACCAGAAGAAAATTCCATCAAATCTTCCACTCATTTGGATTGCATGACACCAGACAGAATTTTTTTTCTTGTTTTGCAGTATGTATATACCATTTCTAGCCTATTATCCCACTGATATTTCCATAAATGTAATTTTTCAAAATACATATACATGTATTTTTCTGTATTATAAATTAATCCAAGGGCATGTTAAATGATCACAGTTAGTATGACAATGTTCTCAAAAATGCTTATGGAATAAGGCACTAGAAACAGTATTTTACTCATTAAAATGCTGGCACTAGTGAGAACACAAACATATCAGCATCGTTATTTCTTGATCCTGAGTGTCATGATTGTGTATTTTTTCAACAAATCTTTGTTTGTCCTATTTTCCTGTTGAAAACAGAGGTTTTAGTGGGAATTTTTTATGCTTGGTGATGAAGGATAGGCCTCTCTTTGAGCTTGAGCTCTCTTCAGATGTACAGAGTGACTATATACAGGGCAAATAGAATTAATTATAATGCCAGATATTAATATTAATACATTAACAAAATCTTACATTTTTTGATAAGTATTCTTATTCAAAACTAATAATCAGTATCTTTTTTTCCCTGATGATTGAGCTTCCTAATCTCTTTTCAACAGCACTGCTGCTAATCAACATGAAGCAAGCCAGCAGATTATTCAGAGAACAACCATGTCTCTGTGGTCTGAACAGTAATAGAGTCTGACAACAGGTTATACACAAAACCTTACTGAGGCAGTAAGAAAGATGAGCAGCAATGCTCCAAATGGTGATGCACCTTGATCACTGATAACAAACACAGGATCATAAACAATACCATGGTTCCGGTAGACTATCAGGGGCTTAATGTCCAGTCAGTCGTGCAAATGACTTTTGAATACGGGTAAGAGTTGTGCCACTCCTTGGCTCCACCAGCGTGAGTATGAGTTGAGAGAATCACACCCTACATGGCAGTAGCACGGACTACATGTCATCTCAGATGATGTGGGTGACATCCTGCCTGCATGACAGTGGGGGCAGGGGGTCAGGCTGCAAGAAAAGAGAGACTTGCGCAAATCGAACAAGCTTGCAATAAAGACACTCCTATTAAATTTCCAACAGTTCTCAGCTTCTACTGCATTGTGAGGATTAGATCTAAAGGTACATTGTCTACAGCACCAATAGATATCAATCTGCAAACTCTAGATGAGTTCTGTTCATTTTTCCCAACAATATCCCATGGTTCATTCATTGTTCCTTGATAGAACCTCTGTGTGAAATGAAAACTGCCACTTGACAAGTATCAGACTTCTAGACAAAATGTCCATGAAGAAAAAGATATCAAAAAAAATTTTATGGAGTAATATTTGTGAACACAAAGTTTTTGAGAATTAAGCAATATTTTCCCCCATTTAATTGCTCAGATTTTTGTGTAGAAAAGGTAGTTTAATTATCTACCAGTATACTCTCATTTTGCTGGTCATGAGAATATGATTCTGCAATAAAAGCAAATAAAGCTGTGATTTGTCAGTATGCCTCCTCAAAGAGGCATAACCTGGTTTTCCCTTTTTTGCTCTCTGAATGAGAGAACAAAACAATACACAGCAGCTGCTTATACTTTTAAAGCCTGTTCTCATTACACCATGCTGGACTTCAGTCAGTGTGCAGAATTGGACCAGTACGCAATCTGCAGCCTTATTAGAGCCAAGCAGTGCAGAGAGGTAATTTACATACCTTATGCACAGCACTTCTATTTCTGTAATCCAACCTAGCAGAACATCATGACATACTCAGTTCAAGTTCAATTCGGGTGCCAGTATGCTGACCAGATACTTTTCTTCAGAGCATCTTCTTGCCTTTTTTTTTTTCCCTAAACCACATTTGATCAGTCCATTAATTATTACTGCCTAAGTGTAGAACTTCACAGAATCCCAAAATCACAGAACAGTTGGAATTGGAAGGGACCACTTGAGATCATCTAGTCCAACCCTCCTGCTAAAGCAGTTTCACCTACAGCAAGTTTCACAGGATTGCATCCAGGCAGGTTTTGAATATCTCCAAGGAAAGAGAACTCACAGCCTTTTGGGACACCCTGTTTCAGTGTTTTGTCACTCTCGCAGTAAAGAAATTTTCCCTTATATTCAGATGGAACTTCAAGTGTTTCAGTTTGTGCCCATTGTCATGAACTTCAAAACCTTTTTTGTTGAATTTTATCAGTTTATCAGTTTGTCTGTTTTCTGATCACTTTCCCAACTGAGCCTTTGTGAATTTAAATAAGTCTCTTCTGTATTGCAACATTTAAATCATTCGTGAAAAGCCAGAACTGTACAAGACATGTGAAAATCTTCTGCAGAACCTGCCTAAATGCTACCTTCCAATTTGACAGGTAATCACTGTTAATGATTTTTGGGGCATATCGGATAATTTTTCACATCTATAATACTAATCTTCTTAATCTTATCTTTTGCTTATAAGTGTCACATAAAGCAGCTTCAAAAGATTTTGTAAATTCAAAATATCTTACATATACGTTTCTTCTCTTTTATCTGTAAGACCGTTATCCTATCACAAAAAGGAAATTATATTATTCTGACAAGCTTTGTTCCCAAGAAATCTGTGATTGTAGTTGCTCTACTCTTACATTATCTCTATGTGCCTATAAATTTTTTGATTATTTGTTCCAGCTTTTTACAAAATGAACTAAAGCTAACTCGCACATAATTCTCAATTCCTACTTTTTCACCTTTCTGAAGAGGAGAACTGTGATTTTCTTTTTTTTTCTCAGCTCTCCAAAACTTCATAACCTTTCATGAATTCTGTAAGGCTTCAGCAATTCTTTAAAGTTTTCTGAGTAAAATTCAATTGGATTATCCAACATAAAACTTCTAACTTACATTAGATGTCTTTAATATACTTTTCCTTTCTCCAGACTAAATCCTCACTCCTTTCTTGTTGATTATGTGTCAGCTGCCTGATCTCAGACAATCTTTTTAGCAATATCTGAAGCTAAAAAGAACATTAAACACCTCAGAATTCTTGGTATCATCATCAGTTCTTCCTTTCCCCGTTCAGCATTTCCCTTTATCTTCATCTTGATACTAACATGCTTACTGAGTGTCTTCTTGTTGCTCTTTATAACTCTTGCCAGTTGTGTCTTATTTTACATCTTGGTCATTTACAATTTTTTTCCACACATTTGTCCTTAACAATTTGACCTCTTTTTCTGTGTTCCATATACTCCCTTCATGCAATTAAAATCCCTAAAGAGTCAATACTTACCCAAGCTAAGTTTTTTCTATACTTCCTATCCTTCCAGTATTTGCAGTCTGTGATTATGTTTTTAATATAATTTCTTCATTAAGCTGCCAAATTTCTTCTTCTTTACACATTTCTCACAGAATATAAGTTTTAAATATTCTTAATTATTGCTCTAATAAATTTGCAGGTTCAAGGTTTGTTTAATCTAATGTATGAGAGTCAGGAGTTTTCCCCAAGGGAAATCTATAAAGACAGTTGAGAGTATTTTAGCTTTTCCTGTTCCGTGGGCTTTGACCTATTTCCCACAATCATCCAGGCATTTTAATATAACAAACTCCCTGCTATTGAAGGATGTAACCTGGATTTCTCCTGTTCTTTTGCTGTGACACATTTGTTATTACCATTGTTATTGGTCTTAATTTTTTTTTCCTAAGGGACTAAAGACAAATTTGGGGGTTGGAGTTATGGAGAAATATGTGAAGTAAATGTTTCAAGCAGCTTAATTACTATGTACTTAGTCATAATTCTCCAGGGACACTGACATTGGGGCCAATAGATTTTCATTAGTTGGCATATCTTCAACATTAAATTAACATGTGCAGTTACTATCTTTTCTTTTTATAAAAATTACTATTCAAATTTTTATCTTAGTATTGAATACTTGTACATAAAGCTCTACTATCTAATGAGTTTTTCACAATTTGTTAACCAATTGTTTGTGCTAAACCAGAGAACCATAATTTGTTCCTTTTCTAAGTTACTTTTATCCTCTCTCTCCAAAGATAACTAGAAAATAAAGAGAAGCTGAGGAAAGTGAAACTTTCTGATGACATGAAAAATGTAAGTTATGGGTAGTTGATATCTGTACTTCTGCTGCAGTTGGATTTATATCATGTCTCTCTTGACTGGGACACAGAGACTGAGAGAAAAAAAATCTGAACTGCAATTTCAATAAAATGAAATAACAGTTGAAGGTCATCTTATCCAATTCAGAAATATCCAGCTCAAAATGCAACATATACTTTATGGAGAAATTGTACTCATTGTCAGATAACCATATGGCTTATTTCAAATCTATTTGTAAAGAAGGGATACTGCCACAGAGAGTTAATCGAATATGATGCTCATAATGTAATATGAATCACAATAACAATCCTAAATAGATATTATGGTAAGAGCAGTGAAATGGAACTCGAAATAAACAGTGCAGATGAGTGCAAGTCAGTTAGCTTGAAAGGATAGGAGCTTTCCAGTGGAGGAACAGCAACCGAATACACTATCTATTCAAGGACTATTAAATGCAAATGTAAAGTGTATCTCTAAAGCCAAGTGCAACTATTTGACATATGAGTGGGAAAAAACAAATACATAGCTTTGTTGTTGTAGGATGTGTTCTTGTTAATTTCCTAAGTCTCTCCCCTCTAGGATTCTTAGGCATCTAATAACATGGTTGAACTCAGATCATAACCTTACTTCAACACGGGCACTAATCTGTCTCTATTCTGTGCATATTGTCAGTAAACTTGTTCATTATGCTTTCCCACTGTGAAATTTGTTTGTTCACATCTTGGAATTGGCCAAAAGATTCAACTGTTGTTGGAGAATAAGGATGGTCTATCAGAGAGCAATACAGACAAGGCAGTGAAAATCCATCATCTCCATGTGAAACGTTTTTTTTTTTTTAAAAAGAATTTTTCTCTTTTTTACAGGGCACATAGGGTCAACACGGAATGGTGAGGAATATCCTTTAACTGGCTTTCTTATTGCCGGCAACAACATAGGTACAAGCACAAAGCCTTGGGGACACTTGTGGCCTCAAAATCATGCTTTCCATTGATGCCAAAAAGAAAATTCAGGGAGAAAGAAGCTCCGAGACAACTTAGTTTTAAAGGTGAGATAAGGAAAGAATTTAATTCGTGACTAGGCAGAAGGTTACAAGATGTGCCCCTCTGTTACAGATGTTACAAGTTATAATACTCTCTGTCCAATCTCAGATTTTATCCTCCCTCTGGCTTTTGCCCTGGACCACCCCTGGTCCACCCCTAGGAAATTGAGGTGGGGGGGTCTTTTCGAGACCACCTACTTTGTCCCCCTAGTCTTCCTTGGGGCACAAAGGGCACACATTCACCCAGTTCTTCACTGTATCCTCACGGTTCAGGCCAGGATTAGATGTCCTCAAACAGAAGAGGTCTATCTTAAAGAGAGACTAAACATTTCTACTGGAATTCAGGGGTATTGATATGGGGAATTGGGGTAAAAGTGTTGGGATATGTGTGTAGCTTCTGTGCTAAGGGTAAGGGAATAAATGCTACTGCTTCTAAAATCTACTTATAAAGCTTATAAAAATTAGAAAAATCACAAAACAAATGGACCTTAAGGCATCACCATTTGAATTATTGTCTTACATTTTTAACTAGATATCCACCCAGACAAATGAATTTGACATTGCAGCACAAGGGCATATCCGCAGAGTCATCTTTAAGTGAGTGAGTACAGGAAGCAAAGAAACACTATTTTTGAAGAATAACCTGAACTTGAACACGGATTAGCAACTAGAGGAATACTTTCTGTCTGCTGACCTGCTGCATTCATGCTCCAGTGTCTTCACAGACATTTTAAACAAGTAGCTTGATTAAAGCTGTTGTGCAGTAAGCTGATCCACATTAGTCATGCTAGGTAATAAAGGCAAGCAAATTTATTAATATTGTTCATTCTTACAGAGAACATTAAGGAGTCAGAAGTTTGCAATTAACACCACTGTGATCTGGTTTGTTCCATTGTATTCTCACCCTGTATCTTCTTTTGGTGAACTTTCACAGGACTTTATAGTGTAAAATAGGAAAAAAATGATTATACACAAAGTTGTATTTAAGTGAAACCTTTTAAGTATGATTTCTTTGAATACTTAAATATTCATCATAAGAAAAGGCAGGTACTTTAACAAAAATGATGTCTTATTAAAATGTCAGCTTCTTCAAGGTTTTTACCTTGAAGAATAAAATCAAAGATAAGAGTTTCTTTTCTGACTTTCACTTGATGACTGCAATACACATTATGGAGATAACATTAAGATATGCTTCATTGTCTGCTTAGTGAATTATACAAGTTTTTGGACAGAAACCAAAAGACTAAATTTGTCCACATTTTCACTTAGCCTCTGAAAATACTCAAATATATTGAAATATATAATCTTCTCACAACAACAGATATATGGAGTAGGACAATAAATAACACACAAAATTATGACCATATATATGTTACACTTTGACTCAGGAAAATAAGCCTGTCTAAAATATACAGCTCAATTTTGAGATCCAGCTTTGGAAATATTTCACCCATGTTCAACACTTTGGTTGGAGTTTTGTTTCCAAGACTCTCCAGAATCAGACAGATGTGTATAGGTAGTAGGTAATATGTAAGTATGCATGAAAGAGCAGGAAGATGATTGTAATTTATATTTAACTTTGATGTACACTGTGCGATGAAAATTCACTTCTTTAGTGAGGAGTTTGTCTTTAAAAGGTGTTGCAGTTTCATTCAGAAAGGAGTGAAAATTCTGACTTTCACGAGATAATATCCAAGGCATTGTTGTCTGGATGCAAGATAAGACCTCATGAAAATCAGTCTTCTCATAAATTATGTCACAGCTAAAACACCCATAAATATTGCCAATCCATGGAAACACTTTCAGTTAGGTTAACCTGATTTATTATATGTGTCTACATTGGGAAAACATAATTCACTTGTGTCTATCTCTTTCCATTGACTATAAAAGGAGTTTGATGCAAGTGGTTAAGGGCTAAACACTTACATTGTTTAAATGTAGATAAAATGCATTTGATTTAGATTACAAATGGATTATTCAGAATTAATATCAGTCATCTATGTAAACACAAGATAATTACAGATGTGTATAAGCATTGTTAACAGAATAAGTTAAAAAATAAAATTGTGCCTGAAGTAAGATTTAGGCTCGGAGGCCCTATCCCAAGACCACATATCAGTCAATGAAGATAGATATGTAGCCTAAGACACCAAGAGACACAATCCAGAGGCTTTGTACCAAAACTAGCTTGCGGAACAGTATAGTCAGGTTTTTACAACGCATTTGCACATCAGGTATGTTACCAGCCAAGTTGTTTGCAAAAATTTCTTCCAGCCATTTGTAGATCACCTGACAGGCTTTTGGGGTTTGAGACATAACTGAATCATGAAATTTCTAACGTTTTATTTCGTTTGAGGACTCTATGTTGATATACTTAATTTCTAATTCCCTCTTCTCCTGGGGAACGTCAAACATTAAAATCATTGTCACACCAGCATCTCCAGCAAGTTACGCTCAGAGCTCAGCTTCATTCTCATAACTCCAGCATTCTCAACAGCTTTGCTATTTGCCTAATCAAATGACCTGTAAACTAAATGACACCAAACAATCAGCCCAAATCCCCTCTGTGTTCCCTGTGCCATGTAACCCTAATACCTAATAATTATGATAATTATTTGATGAAATAGCCTAAAATAATTCATATAGTATATCATTGTTGAAATCAAAGTGATTTGTTTACAGCATAGTGCCAAAGCAGTAGGTAGAGTTGCCCTGGCAAGCTGCACAACAGAGAGGTGTTTGAGAGTGAACGATCTGCACAGGGTGCAAGGAGTTTAAGCCTCTCTATACCACCTGTAAGGAACAGCTCCTAGAATCTCTGAAGGTGACCCTTATTTTCACCTCAGAAGAGTTTATGGTTCCCTACAAAACAGAGCCCAGGCACTCCATCTGCAGCATGGAATGGGAGCATGGGTCTGAAAAGAGAGACACGAAATTATATGGCATAGAAAACTAATCTTATGTTATTGATATCTAAACATTCTGCAGTCATTTCACATCACTTAAAAGCTACACATGCAATTTAAGCTTCCCATCTTGCTTGTTGATAAAACTAGTCAAAAAAGACACGAGTACTTCCAGAAAGAAATAAAAAGCAATTTATCCTACCTGGCTTGGACATCTATGTTCAAACAGAGCTACTGGAATGGAAGTAGTCTTAGCCTTTCTTGCCAATTAAATAAGCCTAGATGAATACATTGTTTCTTTACTTTTTTTTAGGTGAACTAAAGATAAACGGGGTAAATCCCAGCCTACAACTGAAATGTTATGGGAAATGGAGTAATTTTTTCCAAACGTTTTAATCACTATCTTTACACCATCATGCTGTTTAAAAGTTACACTCTGGTAGGGAAATTTTATTCTGCATTTTTTCTAAGCTAATCATCTCCTCAAAATACAAGAAAAAACCTCTTCTTTTCTACAGTCCAGAGATTCAGTAAAAGAGGGTGGTAGACCACAACATAGATGGTCATCTTTCAGATTTTCAACACAGGTTAGTATGTTGGGCACAGGAGCAGGCAATTTCAAAATGTCAGAAGTCAAGCAGACAAGGCAGAAAGCTGGCTTGCCAAGCAGTCATCTTCTTCTGGAGTTAAGGCTGGGTAAACGCTGACTCACAGGTCAGGCGCAAAGGGTTGCAGTGAATGGGTAACATCTAAGCCCTGTGCTCTTCAATATCTTCGTATATGACTTGGATACAGAACTTGAAGCCATACAAAATAAGTTTGCCAATGATACTAAATTGGGAGGGACTGTTGACTCCCTCAAAGGCAGAGAGGGCCTACAGAGAGACTTAAACAAATAAGAGAGATGGGCAATCACCACCTGTATAAATTTTAACAAAAACAAGTGCCATTCTCTGCACCTGGGATGGAGTAATCCCTGATGTACACACAGACCGGGGAACAAGACTGGAGGGCAGTGCCACAGAAAGGGACCTGGGAGTCCTGGTCTATGGCAAGTTGAATCTGAGTCAGCAGTGCCCTGGCAGCCAGGAGGGCCAACCATGTCCTGGGGGGCATCAGGCAAAGCATCACCAGCCAGTCGAGGGAGGTGATTGTGTGGCCTCAGTTTGAATATTGTGTGCAGTTTTGGGCACCACAATATAAGAAAGATATTAAGCTGTTAAAAAGTGTCCAAAAGAGGGCAATGAAGATGGTGAAGGGCCTTGAGGAGAAGCCATGTGAGGAGTGACTGATGGCACTTGGCCTGCTGAGCCTGGAGAGGAAGAGATTGAGTGGAGACCTCATTGCAGTCTACAACTTCCTTGTGAGGGGAAGAGGAGGGGTAGGCACTGATCTCTTCTCAGTGGTGACCAGTGACAGAATCTGAGGGAATGGCCTGAAGTTGTGTCAGGTGGGGTTTAGTTTAGATATTAAGAAAAAGTTCTTCCCCCAGAGGGTCGTTGGGCACTGGAACAAGAGAAGTGGTCACAGCACCAAGATTGACAGGGTTTAAGAAGTGTTTGGACAATGAACTCAGGCATATGGTATGATTCTTGGGATGTCCTGTGCAGGGCCATGATTTGGACTTTGATGATCTTTGTGAGTGCCTTTTAACTCAGGATATTCTATGACTCTATGATTCTGTTACATGTACATTAAAGAAAATGTTTTCTTAATGTGAAATATTTGTAAGTCAACAGATGATTTCAGGATTAGCCTTGCTAAAGCTGAAAAATGAATGTTTATTTAACTATTTAAGAAAGGGCACATAATACTAAATTTGAGACAAAATCGTCTGGACCATCTGATATCTGTTTGAACGTGATACAAGATTATCAAATGAAACATGAAAAATGAAAAATAACCTTTTAGATCATATAGTCCATACCTTGCTATTGCAGTGTTTCAATTTTACAGGTTTCATTTGGGAATTTTTTCCTGTCAGTTTTGCTAACTCCAAAATCCCTCATGTTGATTTAATGTTGCTTGTTTCATATGTTTAAATATACATTGTATGTACAAACACATTTAAACAAACATATGGGGGATTTCAGCATAATGAATTCCTGTTAGCATATTTGGCAGTTCTCTTCTCCTCCTACATTCAGGCTGTTCTGTAAAATGGGCTTAAATCTCTTCACAGTACAGTAAATTATACCAACATCATCTTGCACTACTGAAATTTAAAATCCCTTCTTCAGTTTCTCTTTCAGCTGCTTGTAATTTCCCCCTCTAATATACATGTAAACAGTTTCTCTCCCATGCTTTGTCTCCCGTCTCACCCAACACACACAGGAACAAACTCACCTAGCAGATTTTTCAGTTGCCTGAGGTTATTGAAGGCTCTGTTGCCACAGAAATCGTCCTTTATTCACCGTAAATTTTGTGAGTTAATTTAGTACCCCCTCAACCTACTTTTCATCTGTAGAAAGGTGCATAGGGAAGGAGAAGTGGGTGGCCATGGAAACCTCTGAGAAGAAGAAGAAAAGAAGTGAGCTCTCTGGTTCACAGCTTTGAAGAGCCAGAAAAACGGTTTGGTATATTGGTTGTGAGTTTTCCTCAAAGTCAGTAGTTCCAAACTAAAGAGTATCAAGATATTGTTTCCCTCACAGAAAATTGACAGCAGTCTCTATTTGTCATATTAAATTTCAAAGCTCTGTTTAAAATGAAGAGTTGTGATTCAGACACAAAATTGTGAATTGAGCAGATACTGTACTCAGACATAGGTGATCACCCTGAATGACAACTCATGACCAAACAGAGTAAGTACTGTGACACATCTTCAGTTTGTATTTACATCAATACACAGAAAAAATCATGACAGTCACTCTAAAGTCTTATAATTAAAAAAAGACAGCATGTTCATCTCTGTTTATGTAAATTGCCTTAGTCAAAGTCAATATGATAATCAAATGTACACCATGATGTGTAGGGGTTGCACATTCTGAATTGTGATCAGATTAGTTCAACAATTTCTGAAGTACACAGAAAATACATTCAATAAACTGTACTGTGTCACCAAACTAAAGCATGAACAGGGAGAGAAAACAAGATTATAAAGGTTAACAGTTAGAATTGTTTACATATTTTAACATTCATAAAAAAATCCACTAGATTAAATTCTTTTAGGACATAACTGCCCCATGGATTCCACAGTCTGACCCTGACAATATGCAACAGTGATATTTTTACTGCTGATAATGCCCATCTAATAAAATATACCTATTCCCTAGCTGGACTTAGAATACTGTAGTCTTTTGAAAAGAATATACAAAATTTTTTGTAGTTTAATATAAGTAGGACATAACTGATTAGCAAAAAACTGTGCTGAATTATTCTTAGCTGTGGGCTAGGAAATACAGTTTCTATTAATTTATTTCATTGGAAATATAAGTACTCAGGCAAAGTTAGGCCCCCTTGAAGTTTTCCCCATTGGATTAATTGGTATTAAAAAATATTTGTTTACCTTTTCCGATTGAAAAATTACTGCAATTGTTGTCCTCATTTAAAATATAGATGTAAATTATTGACACAATTTTATTCTTATTGTAATATGACAGACGAAGAGTTAAGTTTAAAATATGTTTATATGTATGTACGTGTGTGCGTTCTTGAATATATATATGTGTGTGTGTGTGTATAGTGCAAGATTACAAATAGAATAAATGAGAAACTGAAAATTGTCACTATTATACTCAGTTGCTGCCTGCTTTCTGTAGATAGTCACCTTGCAATAGAAGGCTAACCAGTCTCTTCTGCTGTAAACATCTGCTTATATTAGTTAAGCTCATCAGCAGAAGTTAGGTGCAATTAATGTATGCAGCTTTAATGAAACATACAAAACAGCAATTACAGCCATAATTATAATATAATTAAATTGCAATCATATAATCAAAGTAAGCTACATAAAAATTTTGCCTTTGAAACAACTCAAAAGAGCATTGTAGCTTTTTTAACATCTCATATCTACCTCTTTGTAACTTTTTTTTACAAAATATATAAAGAGACAATAGTCTAAAGAACAAAGTCAAAGACAATAGTCTAAAGAAAGAACAACAGCAAAACTTACATAGTTTACTTGACAGCCTTTCATGGGGTTTCGGTGCATTTAATTTTTACTGAGGAAAATGTTACTCAAGTGCAGATACACCACTTATATCTGTGGCCTTGTCAAATTCCATTAGGAAAGCAAGTTTGGGTCTGGTCAACACTTAGGTAGTAGAGCTTCAAGGATACATCAGGTGCTGCAGGAAGTGATACTATGGTTTCCATAAATAGCATCTTCTAAGTTTGTCTCACAACAATATTAAGTGACATTGTGATTTGTACCTGCTGCCATTAGAGGATATGATGGCATATCTACTGCCATTTGTGGATACCAAACAAGGTATTGTAGTCTTTTATCAGCAGAAAAAGAAAAATAAAATGAAATTCAATGGGTCAGCGTGCCAATGAGGCAAGTTTGTTGTTTATTCTTAGTATTTCAGTGATTTAATGTGTTCTCCTTGCTGCCTAGTCATCTTTCCAGCATTTCATGTCTTTTGTGTTCCTGAAGGGGAAAAGAAAGGTAATGATGCGGTCCATTCATTTCAAACACAGGAAAAGGGCATTTGAGTTTTTTGGTTTGTTTGGTTTTTTTTGGTTTTGTGTTTTGTTTTTTTTTTGTTGGTTGGCTGGGTTTTATTTCTTTTGATTTTTGGTTAGTTGGTTTGGTTTGTTTTTTTTTTTTTTTTTTTAATCTTCTCCCACCCTTTACAATGAAGACAATATTTAAAGGGAGATGTTTTCCCATGGATACCTCTCACGAACATTGTTGGGGATCTTTTTCATTTACTAATTAGACGTAGATAGAAAACGCCTGACAAACTTTTTATTTCTTCAGAATATGATGCTTTGTTAAAAACAAGATACATTAATGCCAGGCATCTTTGATCCCAGGGCTGTCTGTTTATTACTGAGTCATATATTTTCTCCATAGGTCTGCTTTCTATATAAAGTAGAAATAAAATGTCATCTACTTGCCTTTTTGCTTTTTTTTAATATTTGTGGTTTTTTTTGTTCTCCCAACTGATTACTGAGAGTCACAGAGTCTAGTTTTGAAGGAAATTTTTATTTTAATTTAACAAGAAAACGTAATATATATCAGAAATTGTTTTGGCTTTGTACTTTCATTTGAAAGAAAGCTATGAACTGTAATAGGAAGAAAAATCAAATTTGCATAACAAATGCATGGTTTATAACAGGTTTGAAAAACAGAAAATCAGGTCTTAAGTAAGAAGGCAGCTGCAGAAAGTTAAAATCCAAGAGCAAATTTCAGGAAAATGGAGTATCACAGAACTCCTCATACTTTTTTCTCAATTAGCCATGTCATAGAAAGTTTTGGTCAAAATACGAGAAGACTAGTGCCAGGGTCAAAACACCAGGATGAGACTCGTGACTCCCATCTTCTACACTTCTTTTTTTCACCCTAGCTCGTATAATTTCAAAACTTCACTCATAAAAATTCTAGTGCTTGAAGTTCATTCAACGTATTAGACTTATATGTGTACAGTTTATAAACCAGGAGCAGCTGTAAACCATTTGCAGTTAAATATGCTGAAGATTAATTTAGGGATGATATAGTAAATTAATTGGCAGGTTAAAAACCCTTATGGTTTTGGTTTGGGCTTTATTTATTTATTTATTTATTTAATTAATTAACTAATTAATTAATTAATTCTATGATGGAGCAGTCTGCTCCTGAAGGACTGCATGCTTTTGAAGAGACCCATACCTAAGCAGTTTTTGAAGAACTGCATCTGTGGGAAGGACTTACATTGGAAAAGTTCATTGAGAAGTGTCCTGTGGGAGGAAGAAGCCGCAGATACAATGTGTGATGAACTGACCACAGACCCTATTCCCCATCCGCCTGTCACTGTGCAAGGTGGAGGTAGAAAAAATCGTGAGTAAAGTTGAACCTGGGAAGAAGGAAGATGTCTTAAGATTTGTTTTTATTACTCATTATCCTACTCTTATTTTACCGGTAATAAATTAAACTAATTTCCCCAAGTCAATTCTGGTTTGCCTGTGATAGTAATTAGTGAGTGATCTCTCCTTGTCCTTATCCCAGGAGCCTCTTGGATTTTTTTCCTCCCCTGTCAAGTTGACAAAGAGGGTAATAGAATGGCTTTGGTGGGCACCTGGAATACAGCCAAGGTCAGATCACCACTATAGTTCTTATTACTTTTTATAACTCTATTTTTTTTAGTCTCTTTTCATGTAAATCTCTAACTCCCGAATCCTCCATTCACTTAAACAAAACTTACTATTCTGATACAAACATGTCTGCAGCAAATATTTTTGCTGTGACATCTCAAAACTATAATGATATTTTCATTGTAAATGGATCATTTAAATAATATCATGAAACATTAAAGAAGCCTGAAGTAGTGAGCTAACGATGACTGCAGATTTTTCCCTAAACAGCATCTTACTGTTGTAGTTGCATTTTACCTTGTTATTTATTCATAAACAAATTACCAAAGATATTAAACTAAAGTGAGAAGTGAAATGGATATCTAGTCACATGAGGAAACATCTTTAATTGCCAGTGACCCCAGCGATTTTGACATCTTTGATTCATGGGTCTTACTTACCTGTGAAACGTATGAGATACTCTCATCCCAAAGTTGTCCTTTAAATAATGCAGAAAATGTTTTCAAGCTTTGATATAAGAGCATCCTGCATCAGGAGTAGTAAAAAGTAGCCCTCAAAACAAACAAAAGATGGCATATTTTCCTTCAATCTGCAAATGGGAAACTAAGGCAAAAGGTTTTAACTGGGTTTTTTCGGGATAATGTATACTAACCACCTTTGCGGTGTCTTGACACCCTATATGAAGTTTTCTAGATATGTTTGTTCTCTTAGTGCTAGTAGGTTGTGAAAAAATAATTAAAATTAATTTTTGAAGGTGCCTAACTGTAATACATTTCACAAGTGATTTTCAGACATATTATTATTAAGTGAAACTGAAAGTGAGTAGTTTTAGATTAGATATTAGAAAGAAATTCTTTACTGTGAGGTTAGTAAGACACTGGAACCTAGAGTTGTGGATACCCTACTCCTGGAAGTATTCAAGGACAGGTTGAATGGGCTAGTGAAAGGTGTCCCTGCACATGGCAGGGAGGTTGGAACCAGACCATCTTTAAGGTTCCTCCCAACCCAATCCATTATATGATTCTATAATTCTCTGATCCTATTATATTTATTTACCAGATGAAATTAGATGTGATGCACCACAGTTCACACTAGCATCGCTTTTCAAAACAGTGAGAAGCAATTCTTACAAATGCTTTCTGTGTGAAGGCAAAATGAATAATTTCAAAACGTACACTAGTCAGTTTGCGCATGCCAACATTTTCTAACCGGACTTGATATCTGAAGATTTTTTTGCGGAAGGCTGTTGTCATCAGCAACCAACTATTAATAGAGACCAACCACTAAAGCAAAAATTCATAAATGTGCACAGGATGTTGCTGACTGTCCAATAAAATCAGCATTTCACATATGGTGTCTATAAAATTCATTGCTAATCCAAAATGTTTGGTGAAGCGTTCAATTTAAAAGCACAGTATAAAAACCAAGGAAGTTGCAACAGGACACAAAGGTTGAATAATTCCAGTTTCACAATAAAAGAAGAGAAATTAACGAAAGAAAGTAGTGTTAAACAGAATATAAAGGCTTTAAACTTATTTTCTGTTTAGTTTTCTAGTTTTAGTTTAGGCTAGACAGTTCCAATGATACCTTTTAATTCTTCAAAACATACTTAAACAGTGCAATATTCCTTGCCTATTTCAAGATACTATTTGATGATGAAAGTCTGATGCCCTAAATTTTTTCCGCTAGGGATCAATGAGTAGGTCTATGCTGGTTCTGGAAGACAATAATCTGCACTGTTTCCAAAGACAGGAATGTAGAAGGAGAAAAAAGTAATTAAAATAGAAAGAGCAGAAAACAAATGATCAAACAGAAACCTGCACTGTAAAATGCTTAATTAGTCAAAAAATATTTTTTCTGCATATGATGAGGAAAGGCACAGAAATCAAGTATAATATTGATTTCTGGTCTTGAAAATTTAGGCTATGATGTACTCTTACACTACACCTTGGGAATGACTACTATAAAATAAGCTTTTCTCAAGTTTTGCAAAATTTGATAGTTTTGCCCTCAAGTTGTGAGCTATTCAGCTTTCATTCAACCCAGAGCACTACTCATTTTCCTGCACATCAATATGTCATACTATTCAGTATGCCCTAGAGTATGTGTTGTGGTTTCTGCTGTGACTTGAGAAGGGCAAAGTAGTGCCAATGTCTCATGTCACACCTAACAGCTCTATGCGAATTCTTCTGATATCCTAGGTCATTCTCCTACAGAACTAGATGCCTGCGTTTGGAAAAGTTCATCAGCTTCTACTGTCTTTCATACTTTTCTGTTGTTGACAATATGACTTTGTGTTGGTTAGTAGTGGGTTGGTGCAGCAGAATGAAATTTGTTGCTCTGTATCAATTTTTGTATCCTGGACAGATGGCAAAGAGGAGTGGGTGAACATCATAGAAACATACAGACTGAATTA